>NC_090932.1:826821355-827423542 GCF_040938575.1 Ambystoma mexicanum | reverse complement strand
GTACGACTGGCCTGTCACCATTTGAAATGAGTAGAGGTAGGAAAGCTAACACTAAGTTAACACCATCCTGGTTGAAAAGAATGACCGTGATAAGGAAGGATTTCGGAGATGCATGTCAGAACATCAGAACTATGCAGTTGAGAAATAAAAAAACTCATGATGTGTCTGTAGGTACTAAGAATAAAAGGGGACCACCATTGATGGTTGGAGGACTAGTGAGAATCAAACTTCCGCCTGTATTGAGAAATGGTCCATGTAAATGGTCCAAGCCAGTTGGGGTCATTGAAGTGTTTAAACATGCGGTGAGGGTTGAAGATGGAAGAGTTTGGAATGTGGAGAGAGTGTGTGTGTGGGATACACCTGTAGGGAATGCACCAATGCATGATGGTCGAGGGAAGTCAAGAGGGAGAACGAATGTTAATGGTACTAGTGATGTTGAGAAAGTTCAGAGAAATGTAATACGAGAGAAAGACCCATCAATGATTTCCTTGCCAAAACCTAAAACAGATATCTCACGCACATCAAGAAGAGGAAGAGTCATTCATGATCCCTGCAGATTGAAAGACTTCGTGTGGGAACACTAAGCTCAGGACATTTTGTAAAGAGTCAGACTAGTTGTGTCATCGAATATTTAAGAAGGGGAGATGTGTAGTATTACAAATCCATCTAAAGACTACAGGGCTCGTGGCGAAGCAAGCACGAGAAGCCATCCACTGAAGCACGTCATAATGTGCATGACGTACGAGTGCTGTGAGCGAGCGGACATTCAAATGCCAACAGTAATGCTCGTCAGCCGGTGGAGCCTGATAGTACTTAACTAGATATCTCCCAATATATGTAATAAATACATATACTTATCATACCTTTGTTTCACGTGTTATATACTTCAGTGTTGTGGTTCAGACGTACAGAACATTTTTGTTTGATAACAGTGCACTGGATTCAGGCAGTCCCTGAAGAATTTCCAAAATATTTATTTTGATAACAGAATGGAAAGAAACATGGCAGGATGATGTTTGCTGTAGAATGAACTACATGAGTGTGATATGAGCAAGTGTGGGTGGAGTGCTTGATGTGTCTTATTATATAAATGTTTGAACAGCACAGGTCACTTTTTGCAGAATAACAAAAGAAAGCAATAATTGAAATGCTTCTATGGTGTTAAAATGCCTGATACTGGTTGCACTACTAACATGACCATAAATGAAATGGAGGTCATTGATCAAACCTTTGTAATTTTTTGATTTTTTCATATTGTATTCATAGGAATAAAAATGGTTATAAATTTGATGTTTGCCTTGATTTTTGATATAGACTTCAGTCCTTTCTGAACCAGTGGTTTAGGGTATCATACCCGTTTGACAACAGTGTCACTTGCTCCATAGCATTGTTGTTTGTCGTGGAAGGTTGTTGACCTATATAAGGGATCGCTATTGTGGGCTTAATTTCGCTCATGCCTCTTTTTGTGTGTTGCTGGAACCTTCTCCACCTCGCCAGTCTTAATTCCTGTTAAGCTGTCAAACACTCCTCTGACATCTGCCGTCTCCTTGAAGAGCGAGACCTAGGTATTCTTGGTCTCACTGATACATGGTTCACGACCTGCTCTGTTATGAGTTTTGACACACTCCTTGCCGATGGTTGCAAGATCCTCTCCATGCCTCGAGCCGACCACATCATCTGAGGTGTAGCCCTTATCTTCCCTTAGTGGATTCCTGCCTCTACCATACCCACTCGGGCCTACACCTCCTCTGAATTTCTGATCTGTAGACCTTCCCACTCTCCTGGCCACTCTCTCGCAGCGGCTTCTATCTACTGGTCACCTGGTCAGATCACCCCCTTCCACTCTAAGTAGGCAGACCTCTCTTCCTCTCTCTTGGCCTCAACCACTCAACTGCTCCTCCTTGGAGACCTAAACATCCACCTGGATGCTTCCTGTCCTTCCTCTCAAATCTTTCGCAACCTTTTCAACTCCCTCCCTCTATTCTTTCCTCTGGCCCAACTTACTCTGCCGGGCACACTCTTGATGTTCTCATCTCCCCGACTACCCCCTCCCTAACCCTCTCACCACTACTCTCTCTTGGAGTGATCACTTTCTCCTCTCCCCCATCTCTCTCTCTCTACCCCGCAGGCCAAACCAGCTCCTGCACTGCCATATACATTCTCATTCAACCGACCCATGAAGCGTATGTCAGCTGCGGCTTTCACTGCCACTTTCTCTCCACTGCCTCCACCTTCAGCAGACTCTCACCCTGATACTGCCCTCTCCAAGCTCCAATCTGCTATCTCCAACACTCTTGATGTTCTTGCCCCTGTCATGAGGATTCGCTTGAAGACTAAAGCCAAGTGCAACTCTTGGTATGACTCCGACCTCGTCACCCTGAAACGCAAGTGTAGGCTTGCCGATAGGAAATGGCGAGCTTCTTGTGCATCCTATGACAAATTGCCCTGTCACCTGCTCCAAAGAGATTACCAGCTCTATGTCCACACTAAGAAGAGAGCCCAAATCCAAGCCCACCTCTCTGTGGCCTATAACAACTCAGCCAAACTCTTTAAATTCTGCAAGGAGCTGACCAATCCTGCTGCAGTCTCCACCTCGCCTGTCCCCTCCCAAGCCCTCTGCACTGCCCTGGCTTCTCACTCCATCAGAAAAACTCAGGACATCCTGTCCACTCTCTCTTCATCGCCTCCTCTTCCTGCTTCTTTCTCTGCTACCTCTGGCTCACCATCAGCCGCCTTTCCCCCTCTTTCTTTTCCTAGCCTCCTTTCCCTGATGAGATTTTTAGACAAGTCCGATCTATGAAAGTCCCATCAAAACAGGTTATTCCCTGCTCTTCAAAAACCATCAAGGACCCTATAGACACCCTCGCTCCTGCCATGGACGATTTCTGCAACCATTCATACGCGTCTGGAGCCTTCCCCTCCCCTCTGAAGCACTCTCTTGTGCACCCTCGTCTCAAGAAATCCTCAGTTGACCCCTCCCTTCCGGCTAACTACTGTCCTATCTCTATCACCCCTTTCCTGGGCAAGCTCCATGAAAAGCTTGCCGTCTGCCAGCTTAACCTCCACACTGACTCTGTTGGCTGCCTTCATGATCATCAGTCTGGTTTTAGAGCTGCCAGGAGCACGGACACTGCTCTCTTGAAAATCCGTGAAGACCTGCTCTCCAACCTTGATTCTAATCTCCCCTCTGTCCTCATAATACTTGATCTCTCTTCTGCCTTTGACATGGTCAACCATGCTATCCTGCTCAACCGCCTCTGTGATAACATGGGTTTCAACAATCAGGCCCTTCTCTGGCTGACCTCACTCCTCTCTGACCGACCGTCCCAGGTCCAACTTGGTTCCTTCCTTTCCTCTATCTCCCTCTCCACCTGCAGTGTTCCCCAGGGGTCTAACCTCTCTCCCTGGATCTTCAACCTATACATGGCACCCCTGGCCAGCCTCCCTTGGTCCCCTTCCTGCTCCCAACTGTGAGGCTAAGAACCTCAGGGTCATCTTCGATTCCACTCTCTCCTCTCCACACATCTCTGATGTCTCTAAGAAATCAAACTACCAACTGCACCTCCTCCGGGGTATTCTTCCTTTCCTCTCCTTCCCCCAGAAACTCACTGTCTCTAGAGCACTGGTTCTCTCTAGACTGGACTATTCCAATAGCCTCTTTCTAAATCTGCCTGTCTCCACTCTCCGCCCTTTACAACTCATGCAAAGCAGACCTGCAAGACTTGTCCTTGGCCTTAATACCAGGGATCACATCTCTCCCACACAGAAATCTCTCAATTGGCTCCCAGTGGTTGCAAGGATTAAATTCAAGACACTATGCATTGTTCACAAAGCCTTCTGGGGCCTTGGTCCGCAATACCTTCAGCTCTCGCTCTGCAAATACCTACCTACTCGAGCCATTTGCTCCTCTACCTCCAACTCCCTCAGGGTCAGTCGCCTCTCCAAGCAACAAGTTGGTGGTAGGGTTCTTTCTTCAGCAGGGTGCTCCCTCTGGAACAGCCTCCCTACCTCTCTGAAACTCAAGGAGAGCCACCTTCGGTTCCAGAAGCACCTCAAGACCTTGCTCTTTGCTTTTGCCTTTTCTCTTCCCCTCCCCTGCTGATCTTTCCTTCTCCGCCTTTGGGCTGCTGGTCTACCCTATCCAGGTCCAGATCCCTGCCCACCCATCTGCTTACCTGCACTGCTCTGGGCAACCTTTGCACTCGGTCTGTATCTGCAACCCTACAGTCCCCTTACTGGCACTTATATGACATTCGTGTCTGTGCCTATATTGGCACTTGCTGAATGCACTTTTTTATTGTTATTTATTATTTTAATATCTGCTTTCAGCACTTTCCATTCCTCCCCTCCTTTCGCCTTGCACTCCCCCCCTCATCCCTCCTCTCCTTTGCATGTTCCCAATGTCACTGGGCCTAGTAAGATCGTTTTGTTTTTATAGTTTTCTTTTCCTCCAATGTACCCCTCCCTTGCCCCATCCAGCCCTGAAACACGTGTCAGTGGGCGCAATATAAATTAACTATCATATCATATCATAATAGAATTTGCATTTCAGTTTTTTTCCCCGCAACCAGACAATAATTAAATATAGGTATCAATAACGGGATTATCTTTGGCATTAGAGTAAGCAGGAGGGTATTGAAGAGGATGACAGTGTAGCCATGTATTTTATATATGTATTGTAAAGGAACTTAACTTCAGCCTCATTCCTCTATATTATCCGAGAATTTCTTGGTGACTGTCAAAGCCTCAATAAAGTATGTTAGTGAGTATTATCCCATATATTATGGCCCAAATCAAGAGTAGAATTTACTTCTAATTTTCCATCCTGACTTTTGGCTTTTATCATATTGCTATTCTTAATAAAAAATGGGTCATGAAACACTACAGCTTCCTGTTTGAAAACAAACATGAGAAAAATGTGTATAGTTCATGTAAACATTGCCTTGTGATTATCACAATATCCTTTTTCCATACAAGTACAGTAAGAAAAGTATGACCAACCTAAGTTAAAAACCAACTGTGGTATGATTAGCAATTAATGCAATTTATAGTTGGATGAGCACAAGTATAAACACAATCACCCAGAGATAGATCCCCAAATAGGAACACATGCAATATCAGCATATACGCATCATGTAAAGTGCTAGAGTTTAGTTTCCGAGTATGGGTATGAAGCAGGATATGACAGAATTTCTTCCATGCTCACTTCTTCTTTATTTAATATAAAAGGGCCTCATTACGAGTATGGAGGGAGCCATGCCCTTAATAAGGGCATGGCTGCCTCCATACCGGGTTCTGTGAATGAGGAATTACCGGTTCATTCCAACCTTGGAGGACTCGGTAATTCCTCATCCACAAAACCAATCCCCATTCCCATTTGAGACCCCATAGGGCTCAATGGGAGTGGAGATGGAGCTAATAACGGATCCGTTATTAGCTCCTTGGTCCCCTTGCGGGACCCGCAAAGGACGGCTGGTCTGACCAGATGTTCTGTGCGGGTCCCGCCAGGGGGCCTCGTAATAAGGCATCCCGTAATGAACGTTTCCGGTCCTGTACCGGCACCCTTCTTTACGGGAGCGCCAGCCTCGTATTGAGGCAGAAAGTTTTTACACAATAAAAAACATGTATACCAAGGACACTTACAAGTCAAGGATCAATAATAAGGGGAAGAAAAGTGGGTATCATTGTTTGCAACTATTGGTTTTAGCGGCAGGATTAGAAGTTTGGAACCCACTGATTTGTGGGACGGCCATTTGCAATTGTTGGCCTGATTCATGAAGCATTTTTAATGGTGCAATCCCATTGGAAAACGCTCTGTGAATCATAATCTGTACCACTGACCGAGGCAAGTGGTAACTGGTAGGTATGTTTTTATACAGTCCAATGGGTAATGGACTCTAAAAGACCTATCTCTTGGTTTTAGGGCCCCAACTTCTAAAATAGCAGTGTACTACCCAAGGTGGTAGAGTGGCAGAGCAGCCAGGCTTATCTTAAGAGGAGGAATTTGAGCTGGTAATCAGTACAATGAAATCAGCACACACATAGACCCAAAGACCCGAAGAGACACTTACACACTTTTAGTTATTTCAAAAATAGTGATTTATTTTGTATATACACACAGCAGGTGAGTACATTTGATATACTTTTCTTAGCCACACACAGAGTGACTTTAGTTCAGGACAAGTAAAAGTACTTATTTTACATTAACTGTAAAGAGCAACAATCACAGGTAAGTAATACTGGTAGCAACTCTTAAAATGTTTGCCATTCTTTTCCATAACACAAAAGGAGTTCTTCAGTTCAGGGTTTGGAGGGAAACAAACAGTGCCCAACCAAGAGGTTCAGAGGATTTACTGTTAGGAAACCTCAACACCCAAGTCCATAGGAATGTGCCAGTTCTGATTCAAATCTTCTTAGCACAAGTAAGGAACAGATAAGATGGTCTTTGTAAAAGTTGAGAAGATTAGGAGAAGCCTTCCTGGAGGGACACAGGCTGTTAGGCCTTGGTGACTAAAACTGGGTGAATACCCAAACAGTAGAAACAGTGCTCCCAAAGCAAAGGAGTGACACAAACAGCTTCAGATAAGTTTGCATTAAGGCCCACAGTACCTTGACAGTGAAGAAGCTGATTCAGCTGAACCCTTTCTGGATGCACAGCGTCAAACCCAGTCTCCTTGTCCTTGGTCATGGTGATGAAAGGGGGGACCCTGGATGGGTTCCTGCACCAGAAGTCATGAGAGGGGCTCGCCAGCAAATATTTCTTTGTGCTCCCATGTTTTTGCCACCTTGTTCTCATCACCAGCAGCTAATGATCACTGGCATTTGGAATCTTCTTTGTTTCCTGGTCCTGCACTCTGGTGAGGGGACTCTGAGGAGAGGATTTGTGCTTCGGGTGGGGCACACGAATGCCACCAAAGTTCCAGCAAGATTCATCAACAGTGAGGCAATGCACTTCAAGGTGGTTGAGGTACCCCAGTTATTGGGTTTCTACAGCCCTGGAAGGTTGCAAGATGTTGTGGAGTATAGCTCAAATTGAAGAGTGTCTTAGTTCTGATTATACCTACTAGCCGATATGAGGAAGTGATCATTGGCGGAGCTTCCCTGTAGATTTGAAAACAGGGTCAGGACAGCACTGGTACTTCAGCATTCCTTCTGCGGTTACTGGTGGTGAGCCAAGAATGTCTAGTTGTGTTCTTTTTCTGACTTCAGTTACAGTATCGACTCTGCCTTCTGTCCCAAAAGCCTCAGAAACCCATTCATTCAGCCCTATGGACCTGTCAATCACCTGGCGGTGGCTGTCCGCCACCCACCCAGTGCAAACTGGTTCCAGCAAGGCACACCCTAAGACAAAGGCCAGAGAAGTGTTGGGCTCCTCCATCACTTCCTGCCTCAGCAGACACATTGGAGCCTTGGCGCTCTTCAAAAAGGGAATCTCACCAAATGCAAATCTCAAAGAGGACCCACCTCCACCTGGAATGGTAGAAGAAGGGCCAAGAGGGAATACACACATGAAAAATAGTGAAACAAGAAGACTGAACCATTTAGGGAAAATGATCACCCATGGGTGCTATACTGCAGCTGTGGAAACAGCCTGCAAGTAAGTAACACAACACATGCTTAAAATGTTTCCACTGCCGCCAGCCATTTAGGTTTGCCTGTTACTGTTACTGTAACTGTAAAGGTTACAGAAGCAGTGGGAAAGGAGTTACAATGTAGTCACTCAGCACTCCACATAAGGTGGTGTGTGCTGATCCCACAAAAAGAAAGGTAAGATAAAAGTACCCTACCATCCGTGAGATCAGTAGTTCTAAGGAAAGCGTAATAAAGAATCAGAGGGAGACCCAAGGGACTCCCCAGCCACATTGCACATAGGGTGCATTGTACTGCAACAATATATTACAGATGCCTGTAGTGAAATATATGGAGGAAAGCATGACTCCATTAAAAGAGAAAAGAATATAGTAGCAGAAAAAAAATAGGGCTCCCATCTCAGAACAAAAAGAATGAGTGAGTGGTGAAAAAAAAGGCCCACTCGGTCAGGAGGGTAAAGCAAAAAATCCCTGAAGTCCAGCAAAAGTGCTAGTGGTCTCTCAGATGGAGGGGAATTGGCACAAACAATGAGCATTCTAACTAACAGTAACTTATGTCATCTCTAGTAAGGTCATGGCTTGCTCCAGTGCCTAGAGAGCGCTTTAAGCATGTGCTAGCTTCTCATTTAACTTCAGTGTAGCCAACATATGATGTCACTTCCTGCGCCAGAGTTTGAAGACAGCACACAGCACAGAACACAAGCTGCAAAAAGGCTTGCAAAATACACATGCATCGTCTTTAGCATACTGCCCAGCTGTCGCAGTGAAGCAGTGCCCGGCAATACAAATGTGTTCTCTCTTTACCTTTTGCTACACTTTAAATTATATGTTTAAGTCTATGTTTAAACATTTGATTGGGACAAAGTGTGTTTAATTGTTCTTGCTTGACCCATTTTATTGTCTGAACATTTCCGCCATGCTGTTAAACTCGATTATAGATTAACTGTGTTTTCATAACCACGGCAATAATTTCCATCGGGTTACACTTTGCTAAAGTGACCCCACTCTTTAATAGCAGGAGCAGTAATAAATGCGTTGTAAAATAAGAGGCCATCCAATATAAAGCCTTCCTGCTCAGGTTGAAAGTCCTCTTCTGGTTGTGAAGCATAATCATCACAAGGGAAGAAGCAGGAGGCGACCAAGGTGTGTGATTTGCTATTTCTAAAATGCAATGCGTTATGTTAGCACAGTAGACCTTGCCATCATATAGTATTTTAGTTGAAATTACTGTATTAATTGCATAGAGATGTTAGCTTCGAGTCTTGCATGCGCTTAAGCATTTATCAAAAGGCGTTGCGTGGCTGAAATAAATCAGCTGAACGGGCAATTCAGTCTGGTTAAATGCAGGAGAAAATATCAGAAATTGTGTTTTTACACCTGATTCGTGGAATTATTGTCCTATAAAACGGTAATTTGCGAGTCATTCTGCCCGCAAATCCCCAAGCGTCAAACAGGGTTTTGCGGGCAGAATGGCACGCGGATCCCTGTTTTACACGCAAATAATTCCATGAATCAGGTCAACACACACACGTGCATACTGCACACATAACACGTTACTCCATTACGGTTTTTGTTAAACACATTTATACTCTATTATACTCCAAATATTGCTAAAAATGAGTCACATGCTTCTTTTGATCCACACAATTGGAAAATGACAATGGTACATGACTGTTCGTGCTTGCTTTGTTTATTTTTGGATGCAGCTGCTGGAGGAATGCGATGGAGGTTTCCTTCCATAATATAACTTGAAAGTAAAGACGAGCTCCATCAGAGTGCATTGCCTTGACAATGCGGTGCTTTCCTTGAACGTTGAAAGGATGTAGTCATAGATTAAATTAAATTCCCGCAGGCTGCACGTCACCATGGATGGCTTTGCCGCTGTACGTTCCATTATGTATAGTACTTTGCATCGATGTCTCCCCTATAGAAAGCGTTGGAATGTTTTTTGGTTGTTGTTGCTTTTTTACTTTCTATCAGCATGGAAAGCTAACACCCTCTTGCCTAAAACGGACCCCAGGGCACCGTGGCGCAAAGTAATGTTTGTTGCAGTGCATGGACTGTTTTCAGAATTACATTGAAATGTCATAGATTTGGCACTAGAGGTTATTTTTGTTTGAAACCATGCTAATTTATATTTGCAAATAGACATGCTCTGAGACATATCTTTAACTGGCCAATATTTGAAAGATCCATGTTCTCAAGCGAGCCATTTCAAACGCATTGAATTATAATATTGATAACCTGCTACTTACATAGCGTGTATCCAAACATCTGTAAAAATGCAGTTTTCATCCAATGCGCATTATCCTTTCACCCTTGCACCCGATTCATGTATATATTTTTTGGATTAATCACAGGCCTTCCTCTGACTGACATTTTCTGCCTGACTTTACTTGATATTTCGTTTCTCCTGAAGCATTGTTAGTATCAATCCAAATGTAGCCAATAAGGTGGCTGGATTAAAAAAGAAAAAAAAAGTGTTTTTACCTACCATTGTCTTAGCTAATTAAAATTGTATATTTTTGTGTTGTGCTCCCTACTCAGTATGCTAAGTGTCCTGTATTATATGTCAGATTGCACTCTATTTAATGGACACAATACTAATACCCTTACATTCATTGCGATGGTTACAGTCCGATCTCCGGACAACCAGTGCTGTTTAACCTCCTATTCACACTCTTCAGGGAACAATCAAATTTGCTCACTCAGTCAGGTGTGAGGTTTCCGTGCAATTCATGCATGATTACCCAGTAGCTCCCAGATTTTCTCTTGCCTCCCTGTCTGGACATCCCAGGGACTGGTACCCATACTCTCTCATAATGGTAATGTGTCTTGCTGTTCTCTTCTACCCCTTCTATCTATCTACATATAGCTCCTTCTCCTCCACAATTACCAAGGTACTCTAGCCCCTCTCTATCTCCTTCCCACACACCAGCTGCCAGTAGCCACGGGACATGGCTCCCCCTGGTGTGGACTCACTCATGGTTCCCCAGTTCTCTTGACAACCAGTCAGCTGTGGAAGCGACCTTTGAATGTTTGTATCTTTCACAGTGAAAACAGTACAATCATTGTCACCCTCCCCTGCCATGGGCGCTGGAACTTAACACTTGTGATGGCGGGGGATAATCAGCTGTTCGATGTACTGCAGCCCTCACTCGGGGCCATTCAGTTGGGCTTCACGGCAACACATGACCCAGACAATCCGCACCTATATACAATGGTGTTTAATTAGGCAACTTTTCAGAGTGTATACTAGAATGCAGGTATTCTGGGCATTATAAACCGATAGTTACATGGAATATTTGCATTCATCTGGGTGGCCATACACACATTCTGAGCCTAGCTGCTTGCCTGTTGCTCACTTCTACTTCCCCTGGTGAATCCCATGCTCATTGATCCTCTCCAGCCTTTATTTATTGCTTCAGCTGTTAAGAAACCTGTGGGCCTGATCTCCTCACATCCACACTTTGTGACCCTGCTCCATGCGTGACACTAATGCACACTGCTCTTCTGTTCCCTAGGGTGTGTCGGCCACTCCTTTTCTATCCCTCTCTACTGTACAGGGTGCCACTTGTTCATGAAAATGCAGAACCAAGGTGCACTTTCAAAATAATGTCCATCAAAAACACCCCTACCTCGATCCTGCACGTGCTAAAAGCCACAGTACTCTGGTGCCCACGTCAACAGCAAGCATCTGATTCACTCAGCCCTCCCTAATGACCTCTGATTTCTTGGGGCCTGTTAAGCAGAATCTTCGAGTCCATAATTCTTAGCATTGCCCTAGGCTTTAGACATTGTTCCTCAAGGGATGTCAGTCTTGCAGCAATAATGTGTTATGATGTCCTACATCAAGACAATATTTAACTAATGCAAGACCTTTTGAAGAAACTGTACAATTTAGATATTCTTTTGTTGTTGGAGATGATTTTAATCTTCCATTCGACAATCAAATACATACATCTGCTTTCTGTTCATGCACAATTAGAACAGTATGCAAGAAAGACAGAGACTGCATTCACACAAAGTTAGGGATAGACTTTTGATCAAAGCGTTTTTAGTGCCACTTTACACATTTCTGTCTTAAAGAAAGGACTGTTTAGTTATTTTTTTTTTAATTGAACTCTGGCACTATGCCCCCAAATATGAGACACCTTTAATGGACTTTTCCCAGAGACCTGATTCCATAATATGGAAAAAGCCAGCAGAACGCTTCTAGCTAATAAAATAGCAGGCTTCTTAAAGATCTTCGTGACTGAAATCTTACCATGATTTTATGATGAATTAATCAGCCTCAGAGAAATCGCAGAAAAATATCATAAAATTAACAACAGATTATGGATATTCACTTCTAAAGCAAAAGGACGAGAATGTGATAGTCAATTCAAGACAAGGTACATACTAAATTGGAGGGATCACAGGCTAATCAGAAAGTGGTTGAACATGTTTAATATATACCACACAGATGCTTGGATCAAATGATTGTAAAGGATTTTGGGAGTAAAATGCGTGTGTTGGAAGCTAACACAGTAATTTCACAATTAGCACAGGATACAGCTGTTGGGTATGATGTGCTACTTGTTGGTTTACTGCACAAAAACCCAGACTCGCTTATAGTGGAAATTGTTGCTTTAATGTGACAGGCCAAAGCTTACAAAAACCGCTTACCTGGCTCCATGGCCTTACAGACTAACAAAATAGTTTAAACAACCAATTAATAATTCAACACTTTCATTTTCCCCAACAATTAAATA
Source organism: Ambystoma mexicanum (assembly GCF_040938575.1). Taxonomy (NCBI): domain Eukaryota; kingdom Metazoa; phylum Chordata; class Amphibia; order Caudata; family Ambystomatidae; genus Ambystoma; species Ambystoma mexicanum. The sequence continues at coordinate 827,411,199 of NC_090932.1, read as the reverse complement.
ATTAAATAGTTCCACTTACTCCCTAACTATCCCTTGGTCCCTACCATCTCCTTACCACTTCTCAAGGTGTCCCGCTTTCTCCCCAGGGCCATGTCCCTCCAAGTTCAATACCTGTTCCCCCGGGGTAGCCCGTTTGTGCAAACAGCACCACCCCCATCTTTTCCCGCACCATTCCTCCATTGTGCTTCCCTCCCCCACATCTAAAGGGGCCATGCCCCAGGCAAACCAAACAACTTCCAAACTCATAAAAACTCCCCTCTACACCAATCTCCCCCTTCCTATGACCTGCAGCTAGTCTGATCTGCAACATCAGCAACAGAAATTTAACATCACAACTTCCCCAACTAGTGCCCTAACTTGTCACACAAAACTACCCAAAACAATAAAGACCTTAAACAGAGACTAAAAACCCATGAAAAATGTAAAAGAAAGGTATTACCCGGCAGAAACCAAATTACAGGGACCCCCCCCTAGAAATTAAAACCCAGATACCTGACATATAACCCAAAAAAGTGGTGGGAGGGTGGGTCAGTCTCACATCCCAACCATCGCCTGCTTCCCGAACCTTCCGTGACCCCTTAAATGCCCGCAGGGGGGCGCTCTACGCGCAGGCCATCTCACTTTCATTTTACCCAACAATTAAATAATTAAATAGTTCCACTTCCTCCCGAACTATCCCTTGGTCCCTACCGTCTCCTTACCACTTCTCAAGGCGTCCTGCTTTCTCCCCGGGGCCATGCCCCTCCAGGTTCAATACCTGTTCCCCCAGGGTAGCCCGTTTGTGCAAACAGCACCACCCACATCCTTTCCCACGCCATTCCCCCATTGTGCTTCTCTCCCCCCCACATCTAAAGGGGCCATGCCGCGGCACCAGAAAAACCCTCCCCCGAGGTCTTCTTTCTGCCCCACCCCCATTCCTTTCTACTTCCAATTCTTTACCATATCTCTCACCAATCAGATCAATTCTGACAGATAATAAGTATTTCCAAAAACTGACAAATGGACACCATCCTCTCTAAATATCATGAAGCCTTCATAAACTATTTCCTTGTGGTCCAAAACCTGTGCCGCCGCAGAGGTACAACATTTTATCATCTCTGTTTATCCTCTTCCTTGCCCGCTCCCTCACTTCTCGCCCCCCCCCTCCAAACTCTCTGCGGCAACAACTTAGTCCAAACTACACATGCTTGAGGCCACATTTCTCGGACCCATAACAAATCTCTTTTCATTTTCCTAAGAAGAGCCACACCAGTATCTCTTACCAGGTCATTTTCCCCTGCATGAATAATTACCCCCTCTGGAGACCCATAGCGTTCCCTCAACCCTGCCAACATAGGCAGTAACTGATCCCAGCAAAGCCCCCCCCCTAAAGCGAACCATCTTATCAATACCTCTTTATAGCTGCAACCCAATTGCCTGCCAAAATCCCTTTTCTCTGCTTCCTTCCCACCCACTAAACAATCAAATGGCCGACAATCCAAATTTGCGCCATCTCCCCCGGCCTCTGAGCAGCATCTGAAAAAGAAGTTACAAAATCACTTACAAATAAAACCATCCTACCACATACCAGCCTATTGAGGTCCTCTGAAAACGTCCCCTTTTCCCAAGTCCCTGACATACCCTTTGTATCTCCCGGACCTCCAACGCCCCAAACTTTTCACCTTATCCTCCAAAAAGCCCAGCCTACTACCTTCAGATGCTGCACCGATCCTAAATGAATGAGTTCCGAAATCCTCCGCCTTTTCCCCTACCGCTACCAGAACCTTTCGTTATACCACCAGAACTTGTGCCGCTGATACTGGCGCTCCATTCTCATGCTGAAAAATCAAACCTGTCCTCCCCCCACAATGCTCCTTGCATGTCCGAACCGGGCATAAATCCTTGCCCCCGACCCAGAAAAACCCAAGAGCCCTTTCCTTTTTGATCTGTTTTAGACCTCTTGATCTTGATGTCCAAACCTAACTCGGTAATTTGAACATCTTCCCATCACATTCCACCTACCCCACTTTTTCCCCCCACCAGCTCCGAAACCCTAAAGGCCCCGAAGAATAGCCAAGTAAAGCAAGTCGCAAACAGCTCTCCTTCCCAAGCCGACCAGCAAAGCCCCCCCCCCCCACAGCCTGACACAACCTTGTTAGCAATTCCACCGATACCGGTCTCCTCTTATCCTTTTCCTGCTTACTTTCCCCTTGCCATCCTTCCAACATCCTGTGTGCCATTTCTCCAACGGTCGGCTGAAAACTCTAAAACCACTTCCCATAGAAAGCAATCCCTGCCAATTTCCCTTTTATAGTTGCCCTAGACCAGCCCCTATCCATGCACCTCAAGAGGAAGTCAGTGACATCATCGCTTCTCCGTTCTTCTGCATCCACCCTACCCTTCCAACCACAAGCTCCCCCTCCTATAAAATCCTCCCAAGCTCTCCTGTACACCTCTCTAGATGCTGCGGAAAGCAAACCCTCCACCAATGCAAGCACTCTCAGCTTCCTATTTTCCACAGCTCCTCCGGAATCCGCTGCTCCTCCTGATCTGCGTCTGGAGCCAATCCATGGAATCTCTGCCATTGAAAACGAGATAATGCATCAGCGATGCCATTATCCTTCCCTGGCACATGTGTTGCCTTAAACACCACATTCCATTCCATGCAATGCAGAACAAACTCTCTAATCAGTCTCGCCACCCTCTGATCCCTTGCTGACTGCCTGTTCACCACATGAACCACACATTCGTTGTCAATGTTGAAATTCACTTTCTTGTTTTGCAACTCCTTCCCCCACAACTCCAATGCAAAAAGCAAAGGGATAAATTCAAGGAATGCTATGCTCCTTCCTTCTTTCAACCAAAGTGGTGGTCACTTCTCTGCACACCACTTTCCTCCCCAGAACACTCCAAAACCTCACCCGCCCCTGCTGCATCCGAAAATATCTGCACCTCCCACGACACCGGATCTCCCTGCAACCACATAGACACTCTGTTAAAGCTCTCCAAAAAGCACAGCCAGATTCTACAGTCTTCCTGCACTGCACCTGATACTCTTATCCGATGATGTGGGTACTTTGCTTCCGCCATAGACCGCGCCATGTTTCTACAAAAAGTGTGCCCTGGTGCCACCACCTTGCATGCAAAATTCAAATGCCGCACCAATCTCTGCATTTTCACTAGCATCATTTTCTTGGCCCCCACCGCTTTCTCCAGCAATCTTACCAGTTTGTTCACCTTGTCGTGTGGCAAGCGTGAGGTCATGGCCACTGAATCCAGTTCAATCCCTAGAAATGTCAACACTACTGACGGCCCTTCTGTTTTGTCTTCCGCTAGAGGCACACCCAACTCTCCCATCATATGCTGAAACAACTTTAGCATCTCCTTGCACTCTCTCTCTCTTTCTGCCCCGCTAATGAACAGAAAATCATCTAGGTAATGCAGAACACTTTCCCAACCATTACTGTATGAAAAAACCCACTGTAAGAAGGAACTGAAACGCTCAAACAAGATGCAGGAAATTGCGAACCCCATTGGCAAAGCTTTGTTGATGCATATGCGGTCCTCAAATTACAAACCCAACAGCCAAAAATCCTCCGGGTGCACCAGCAACAACTTGAAAGCCGCCTTAATTTCACACTCGGCCATGAAGGCCACGCACCGCTCTTTCCTCACCAAATCCACCGCCTAGTCCACACTTGAATATACAACCCCACATTCCTCAGGGGCAATGAAATCATTGACAGACATGCCCTCGGGCCATGACAAGTGGTGTATCAATCTGAACTCCCCCGGGGCTTTCTTAGGCACAACACCCAGTGGGGATACAACTAAATCACCCGGCAGATCCTCAAATGGCCCTATTATCCTCCCTGCCACTATTTCCTTGCCGAATTTTTGTCTTACCACCTCAACATTTTCTTTGGCTGACTTCAAATTTTCCGCGCACCGACACACCCTTGGCCCCTGATAACCCATCCTGAAAACATGACAAAAACCCTCACTCAGAATCTGAGCCCCTTCCCTGTCCGGATAAAATTCCAACCACTTCTCCAGCACATCCAATTTAATTCCCCACAACCCCTCTGCTGGATCCTCTCCCCCTGTCTCCTTGTTGGAAACAGTGAGTGAGAGGGTGCTTCCCTGTACATTTGCTACATTCATGTCTAAATCTACACATGTTCCTTGTGCAGCCATCCTTGTTAAATGCCCAGCACGCAGCTGATGCCTTCCTTCTACCTCCTCCCCCCACCCCCTTGTGGGCGGGGCAAACAAGAAAGGGCCGGAAAGGCACAGGCAAACCACTCGCTGTGTGCAGTGTCGGGGCAGGCCTCATCTGGGCCATCCACTGCAGCCACAGATCCATGTCTATTTCCCCCAGACCGCCTGGCTGTCCTCTGCCATCCTTGCTCTGAATTCTTCGTCGTAACGCACCCACACAAAACCCCCAAAACTTGTAAAACTTACCCCTTGCAAACCAGACCCTTCATTTCCTGCCCCCGTTCTCGTGTCTCCCCTCTGCTATGCAGTTGACCAGTCCCTTTCCCGCTCACCTTCCAAACTGCCATCGCCCATCTGCGGTCTGGCCTCCACCCTGATGCTCCTCATCTCTTTTCTTACTGGGCTCCTACTGCGGGGACAAAACATGTCAGCAGTCTCACCCAGCCAATTGTTCCCCCGACCTCTTGCCCCCTTACCCCCATGCTCATGTCTTTCACAATCCCACCTAAAACCCCTTCTCTCCTTCCCCCTCCTCCTTACCGCCCTATAACCTTCATCCTCCCACTGCCCCACATATTCCTCAATCCCAACTTCATCACCCCTGAAATACCATTGCTGATGCGAGCTCATGATCGTGTTGTGTCGATCCTCTTCTTGTGAGCCTCCCCGCCACTCCTTTGGCGTCTTCTCGGCCGGGCCGCAGAAACCCCTTTCTGGTCCTCTTCTCTCGGGCGAGGTGTGCTCTCCTCCACCCTATGGTGCTCATCTCTAGGGGCCGTGCTGTGCCCTCTAGACTGTCCTCGCGGCGACCGAGGAGGGGCCGTTCCTAAACCCTCTCCATAATCATCCTCAGGAAAAGCGGGGGCTGCGCAGCACCCTCTGCCCGAAATCCTCATATCCGGGGGGGCGTTCCGCACCCCTCCTTAACCTCACTAATTGAAAGGGACCTCTCTCTCCTTCTCCCACCTGCACTCTTCTACAGGTATTTACCCCCATTGCCCCTCTGTCCCATCACCCCAATCTGCGCCCCATCACCCCCACCATCTCTGCCCCCTTGACCTACCCCTTTTTGGACACCCTTAGCATCCCCTACCTCCCCTTGGTCATTACTAATCACCTCCCTAACTGAATCCCCACCCAAATGCATTTCACCTTTGGATGCTCTCCTGTCAATCTCCCTCCTCATCTTCCTGACCCTGGATTCCAATACTTCCCCTCTACCAGCTGCAAGGGTGCAAGCCACCACTGCCGCGAGAGCCCCATCTGCCACTGCTCTATGCTGCGGCCTACCCCCACCTGCCTCCCCTTCTCGTGTAATCTCCACCACTGCCCCTCCCAGCTGGGCCTTAGATGCCCTGCTAATAATCTCCAGGGCCTCCCTCAGCTCCCTGGCATACAACAAACCCTTCTTACTGGCTCCCTGGCCCACCATCGTGCACTAAACAAACTGTCTGTGCACTAAAATATGCCCCTTTTTCTCTCAACTAGCTACACTAAGCCCCCGAGCCAGCACCTACCCGTGGACAACTGCCCCTTGAAATGGAAAGCCCTGCAAAATAAACTGTGCTATAAAATTAAGATCCTCCTGAAAAGAGTTAATTAAACTCTTATAATTATTATATATATATATCTTTAAAAAAAATATATATATACCCCCTAAGATTATCCTTACACTTGAGGACCCTGCCCCCAACTTCTAAATTGCCCGAGGCGAAGACTACCCGCAAAACAGAAGCACAATTTTAAGCTGGGTCCAAGAAAAGGCTGTCCAACACTTCCCCCTGGCGGCACGCGAGCTGAACCGGGCCCCTTGAGACCCCCCCGCTCGAAGGCACCCCCAAACAGAGCACTAATCCAAAATCATCAGCTCATAAATAGCAAATAGATAAAAGGAGCATGGCTCCTTTATCAGTGCTGTACTGCCGCTCCCGGCCACAGGCAGGCACTGCGTACGCAGCAGGAGCCCGATGGGAAAACCCAGGTCACAGTCTGCTTCCCACAACTTTGATACGTGGGCAAAGAAATGTTACAAATTGCTAAATTACTCGGCAGGAAACCGCAGGATACCAGAGATGGCCCTAGTGACACTGCGCACCGGGCACCATGAAGACAAGCCCCCACCTATTCCTGTCAAGCTCATGCGGCAGAGGAAAACCGACAGAGCCCTACCACAAAAATTACGCACTAATGGCCCGCAGCCGCCGCTTTCTACCCAAAAGCACAAAACTTACAAGCCACCTAAAAGGGAGAGACTATTAACCCAGCGGTAAGTGGGGGTACCTTATGTACGGTACCCCCGGCTATGCAACAACAGAAATAATATTACTGAAAATGATACTAACACTATGCCTACCCACCCGCCGACAATAGCTAAGACCCCACACTTCACCTTCACTACCTTACGCCCTCACAGGCCCAAGAACTACAGGAAAGGCTTAGGAGCAGGCGACCAGTTCTGATCAATCTCACGTCCAAACTGTCGTCTGCTTCCCGAACCTTCTATGACCCCTTAAATACCCCTCGGGGGGAGCTCTACATGCAGGCCATCTCGCTGGCCTGTGCAGCACCAAAAATCACCCCGGGGGGAAAAGCTTCATGTTCCCCTCAGTGTCCCCTTAATGAGTCATATAAAATTGCAAGAGCTGAAACGAAAGCCCCATTTCTCCATCTCTTTTAAAACATTGAATCTCTTAATGAAATTCCAAGGTCTTGACATGAAGCAAGTCTTAAACCTTTTCCGCATGCAAAGGGTAGGGGAAGATGGGGTGTGTGCCAACCTATCCAGCTTGTCAGTGGCAATTCTAATATTGAAGATTCCAGCGCACATTGCATTCTTTGTTTAATCTTGAAGGTTTTTGTTGCTGAACAAAATAGCTTTGTCACAATCATGCCCATGACGTTATGTCTGGATTGGATGTCACCACCAATCAGAATCTCCCCCTGGCAGGAATCACTGTCAATGGTAAGAAAGCTTTTAACAGTGTACAATGACATTTTCTTTGGATGGGATTGGCTAAAATCAAGCGCTCTTCACAGTTAATTGGATGCTCCATACATTATTGTCCTCCACTAGTACCTATTGAATAATAACCACATAATCTCTTAGTTTATAATTAGTAGTGATGCTCGTCAGGGTTGACCCCTTACTACCTTGCTGTATCATTTATATATCAAGTCTCTTGCTTCTGTGATGAATCCTTTGGTGTCGACACTTTTCCCATGACGGAGACCCCTTCTCATGTGGTGAAGGTGGTGTGGCCACAGTCCAATAATCCCTCTGGCGGTGGTGCACCACGGTAAGATCACATGGAGAGGAAACACCCTCATGGGATAAGGGATGGCAACAGGGCTTTAAGTGGGCCGGGGCCTGCCGGGGCTGGGCCCCGGCAGGCTCCGAAATTTCGTTTTGAGGCGGGGCCCTGCCGGGGCCCACTAATCTCCCCTGGCAGCCCCAGCCACTACACGAAGGCATTTTTTTCTACAGCCTAAAGCTCTCGCTCGTGTGCGAGAGCTTCAGGCTTCAGAAAAAAATGCCTTTCAGCCATAATGGTGGCGCCGCACCTGCGAGGCATCCCTTTAATCAGGTGATGCACGTGGGCTGGCGCCACCATTATGGAGAAAACGTGAGGCCGCTGGAAGCAGAGGCCTTGCTTTCTAAGTACTGAAGCTCCCGCGGATTCGCGGCAGTTTCAGTCTTTAGGAAAAAGGCCTCTGCTTCCAGTGGCCTCGCCCCTTTCAGCCTTAATGGTGACGCTGCCCTTCCCCAGCTGGTGAGGGGCAGCACCACCATTAAGGCTGAATAGGCGAGGCGCTGTCCCCTGCCAGGCAAGCCTATATAAAATAAATGCAGGGATCAGCACCCTCTCCCCAATAGGGGAGAGGGTGTTAATCTCTACAAAAGGCTGCCTGGCAGTGGTGCCAGTAGCCCATTGAGCTGGGACTCGTCAAGGGGGCGTGGTCTAATGGGACATCAAGATCCCCGTTGTTAGGCCACTGGATGGCAACCTAGAAGAGGTGCGGTGTACCCATAGCACTATTCCAACTGCTTCCCCCTGTACTTCTATTTATGCAAACAAGGTAGAAGTATGTCCTTCTTTTTAATACTGAGACAAAGAAGAACGCTCATGGCATCCTGAAGTATAGTACTGAGACGAAGAAGATGCAGAACACAGTGGCGGCTTGTGATTGTTTTAATTGGTGGGGGCGTTGATGGACCCAAAGAGTATATGGGAGCGCAAACCAACCAAATGGGATTAGGAGGAGCGATTTCCTTCTGAGAAATGTTTTAAAATAATGTGTTAAAATTGTGCCTTTTACAATTTTACAGCACACTTTCTGTGTACATTTTGGGTAAAAAGCCACATAGTATAAATCTTGTTTTTTTACAGTGGTTTTAAGCCACCAACTTATGTGCTGCTCTTCATCCCTGATCATCCCAACTTCTAAGCGCTGTAATTGTTTGTGGCGTTACTACCAAATGTTATGATACTCAGTTCATCAACCCCAGAAGCATGAAGGGCCAATTTGGCCTAGCCATGATTTGACCTTCAAAAGTGCATGCTGGCACATGCCAGAGCTGAGTGTTTATCTCACTGAGCTAAACACTCACACTACACTATGTTGTTTAATCAACTGTGCAGTTAAAAAGAAACATGTTGTATGATATTATCCACCACCCTCTCCTGCTTCTCCACTCTTCTTTGATGTGTTTGGGGTTGCTGTTGGTACTCTTGTTCAGAGGAGAATTGCCTAGAATTTCCGTGCTGGACTGCCGCAGGGCAGGACAAAGACTGATATGTTTGGGATATTTCTCCTCTGTGAAAGATAGTGAGCTAAAGACTCTGGGTAAGGCTCTCATAACCAGGACTAATGTCTAGCAGAGAGACTTCCAGGAGCCCCCTGTCATTTGCATATTTTAAGTAACTTTGGGGTTCACCCTAATTTACTAGGGGAGTCCAGATGTGGACCCCTTGTTCACTATTCTTAGAGAGACACAGCTCCACCCTACTGATGAGGTACAACAAGACCAAAACATGTGTCTGGGGTTGCTGTTGGTATTCTTGTTCAGAGGAGAATTGCCTAGAATATCGGTGCTGGAGTGCCTCAGAGCAGGAGAAAGACTGATATGCTTGGGATATTTGTCCTCTGTGAAAGATAGTGAGCTAAACACTCTGGGTAAAACTCTCGTAACTAGGTCTAATGTCGGGCAAAGACACTCCCAGGACCCCCCACCACCCTTTTATTTGCATATTTTAACTAACTTTAGGTCTCACTCTAAGTTACTAGGGGAATCCAGACGTGGACCCTTGTTCACTATTCTTAGAGAGGTACAGCTCCACCCTACTGATGAGGTCCAACCAGACTGAAACATGTGTCTGGGGTTGCTGTTGGTACTCTTGTTCAGAGGAGAATTGCCTAGCATTTTGGTGCTGGACTGCCCCAGAGCAGGACAAAGACTGATATGTTTGGGGTATTTCTCCTCTGTGAAAGATAGTGAGCTAAATACTTTGGGTAAGGCTCTCTTAACCAGGACTAATGTCTGGCAGAGAGACTCCCAGGACACCCCTGTTGTTTGCCTCCATCATTTGTTACTTCACTTGCACAATCCAGATTGTCTCTTGTCCTAGTAAGATCCTTTTGTATCTTGTTTCCAGTTTTACTTTTTCGCTGCTGCTCCTCCCTTACCTGCACTCCCCCTCCCTCTCCCGTTCATTCATGTTACATCACTTGCACGTTCCAAATTGTTCTTTGATCTAGGAGGATTGTTTTTGTTATGTTATGTTTTGCTTTATTTTTTCACCCATGTTCCTCCCTAACCTGCTCCCCTCCCCCTCTCTCCCCCTCTCCTTACTTTTCAAGTAACAGCACTTTATACATTCTGAATGTTTCAAGGCCTAGTAAGAGCATTGCATATGGTTTCCTCCCTGTTGCCTGTCTGCCACCTTGTCTTGATGCACCTTAAAATACCATTTGGCTGTATAGGCACATTACAGATAACCAATAAATAAATAAAATATAAATGATCCTGTAGACAACAGACAATCTTGTACGGGCCGCGCCAGGATACCAGAGATTTGGCATTCTTGTTTTTCCCTTTTGCAAAATTGAACTTGAATACTTCTTTGCCCACATCATGTTTGTTCACATAAGTTTTCTTGTCACAGTATGATTTGGCACTTTCAGCTGCCCTTTCCAGATTCTGCTGTGCAAATGCAAATGCATATGCATGCTGCAGGTGATTTCTCAAATCTTCCACATATTTATGAAGTTTGGGTGCTAGGACTTGTTCATTAGTCCTGTACAATAAATGGTGTGGCAAATCCATTTTCCTACCTGTCATTATTTTATGTGGACTGAGGCTTGGGAATTTAGATGGTGTCCACCTAGAGCCATTAACACCAAAGTGGGTTGCAAATCCCAACTGGACCCTGCTTCAGCCACATAACTTTTCAAAATATCACTGATTGATCTATTGCAACGTTGCACACCACCAGAAGAAGATGGAGGAAATATGCAGTTTCCGCTTCACTCCCAAGATTTTCCACATCTTAGTTATCAGTGAATGAGTAAAATGACTTCCACTGTCTGATTATATCCTTTGGGGTAAGCCAAATCTTGAAAATATATGTTTTACTAACAAGGTGGCTGCTTTGCACACTGCAGTCAGGTGCTGGAATTCACCCCAACCACTTTGCCACTGTCAGCATATATCTGTTTAACTGTGCTGATCTTTGGACTGGGCCAATTAAATGTATATGCAAATATGACCAGGGTATTGTTAGAGCTCTTTTCATTAATGATGCTCTATATGTTGGAGAGGCAGGCTGAAACTGTGCACACACCAAACATCCCGAGTATCCAACTCTACATCATGTGACATGGGTGGCCAATAACCACATTCTTTCTAAATGTTCAATGTTTTCTGTGAACCTGTGTCCCACAGTTACTGCATCATGAGCATGATGCAGCATCAAACCCCAAATGACAAAGGCACCACCCACTGAATTTGGCTTGACACAGATTCTATAACCCTCAGTTCATCTTTCAACTGAAGTCCCTTTCTGGTCTTTCACAAAGCCCTCAACTCTTCTTTCCTTTTGCAATCCTCCTCTGTCAAAGGATTTTGTTCTGCATATAACAAATAATTGTAGAGTAGATGTAAATGGGTATTCTTTTTGTCCCTTGACCAAGTCCTGATCAGGGGAATCAAAACTCTATTGTGCCACGGGCTTATCACTTGCTCCTGTGTCACTGCATCTACCTGGATTTCACCAAGGAGTTGCTCAATAGGAAATAATTCCCACATCATTGCCTCAATCTTGGCTAACTGGTCTGCTCTGTCATTCCCCTCTTTGTCTTCCTTTGGTGTTTTCAGATGGCCTTGTATTGTTCTCCACTGGATGATCATATAATTCTCTGAAACAAGCTTATCAATGACCTGAGTCAGTTTTCCATGTATGAGTGCCTTCTTGTTATATAATTTCTTACCCGGCAAGTATTCTACAAAATGTTTCCAGGCATAATCAGAATCAGTAACTAAAACCTTTTCTTTGAATTTATTTTCGGCGGCTTTGGGTATTGCCTTATATTCTGCAACGTGTCTGCTTTTGGAACCTAACCTCATGCTTACTCTTGGGATGCCATTACATTTGACCCACACATGCCCTATACCTGCCACCAATTCTTTTTCAGAATCACCTCCCACATGGTATGCACATCCTTCCACAAACACAGTAGGGAGATCCTTGCATGTTTCTTCATTGAAAGCCTCGTGTGGGGATTGTTCAAATTCTACCAAATGTGTTTCTAGCTCTGCATGATCTGTGGCACCCACTGCTGCACAGTCAAGTAACTGTGCCAGCCCTTGAGCAACTGGGCTCTTTGTGTTTGTCCCATATCACACTTCCACTGGGAATCCCTGCAATGCCAATGTCCATGATGTGATGGTTGACTGAGCTAGGTTCCCTGATCTGATTGTTTTTCTTTGCAAAATTTGATTAGGCTGATGATTTATTTCAACAATTACCTGCTCCCCTTGAATGATAGGGCAGAAATGTTGTAATGCCCACACAGTGGTCAACAGTGCCTTATCACATTTGCTAAATGTTGTTTCTACCTGTGACAATGTGCTGCTGGCATATACAATGGTTTTGTTATTTAATCATGTGTTTGCTAGAAGACTAATGACAAATGCTGAGCTTTGAACCCTATCTCAATAATAGATCTTGGTTCTTCTTTGTATAAGCTAAACATGGGGCATTTATCAGACCGTTTTCTACAAATTGGCTACTGCCTCACATTGTTCCTTTCCCTATTTTCAGGGTACTTACTGCTTCAGTAATTTAGTTAATGGTTGTGTAATTCCTGCATCATCTTCAATACATTTTCTGTTGTAACTTATCCCCCCTAACAAACTCTTCAGGTCCTGGTGTCAGTGTTTAATTTCGGAATTGCTTCAACCTTTTTCTTTTGTGGGTTTACCCCTTGGTCTGTCGCTTCGTGCCCCAAGTAATGTACCCTTCTTCTACACCACTGCGCTTTCTGTAATGACACCTTTGCGCCAACCTTTTTCAAATGGCTGAGCACATGTCTAATTTCATTGAAGTGCCTTGTAATATCTTCATGTTTGATCAGGACATCACCCACATAGATCACAGTTGCAATCTCGGCTGCATCTGGGTGTGCTTTGCTCAGATATATCCCAAACTCACTCCAACTATTGATATACCTGAAACTAGTACGATTCCATGCATATTGTTAAGTTCCAATGCCGGTGGGCAAACATCTCCATCAGTGATATTGCCATGTTTATTGAAAACATAATTTGTCAAGACCTGACAGCTGACTCTAATCCTTGTGATTCCCTGATTGAATCTCTACAGCTCAAGGCATATGATTTGGAACCCTCTAAGCTCTCTACCTCTCAAGCAGTAACATCTTCCCCCTGGTACTGCTCTGAACTGAGCTCACTTAAACAGAGATGCAGACAAGCGGAATGCAGATGGCATCATTCGTCCCTTGATCTATCAAAATACTATAAAAAAACAAAGACCAGTATTTTTCTGATTGATTCATGAATGCTTCTTGCTCCTCTCGCAAACTTTTTTGGGTGGCGAAGGAACTGACCACCCCTACTCGCCCACCTAATCACACTCTTCACAATCAAAAACAGTGCGATCAAATTGCACTCTTTTTTAAATAAAAGATTTACAAAATTCAAGAGCAGATTAATGCTGAAAGACAGATCTCTGGCATCCCCTCTGAGATCTCTCCTATCTCGTTCTCTTCCAGTGCCTTTCAGTTTAGCACTGTGACTGACGCCATGGTGCCTACTGCCCTTTTCAAACTTAAATCGGCTTCCCCCGCTGACACTATTCCCCTTTGAATTTTGCAATATCTTTCTTGTAGTCTTGTCCCGCGGCTTGCTTCAGCCATTCACCATTCCCTTTCTACCAGACATGTCCCTGATTCTCTAAGACATACAATCATCTCCCCTCTTCTCAAAAAGTCTCATCTAGATCCTGCTGTGGGTGCTAACTATCGACCGATTTTGCTTCTTCTGGCAATCATGAAGCTGCTAGAAGCTATTTTACCCCACAGCTTTCCTGCCATGACCACTGTGAGGGGGCACAAGTTGTGCCACAAGCAGGCTCCCACCAGAACCCTGAGGGCCTTAAAACCACTGCAAAAGGGCTCCTGGAACCAGTCTTGGTGCCTTTGGCACCAGGCTCATATGTAGGAAGGAAGGGCTGTTCAAACTAGGTCCCATTTATGTACATGGGCCTTTAAATCCAACATGGAAGCACCCACACAGTCTAGTTCTAAGAACCAAGCCATGTGGTCTAGTGTTTTGGGTGTGGCAGGCCTGGAACTTCTTTCCCTGGTAATATTTTACCTGGGCTATATATACCACACCCTGACTGAAGAACGCGCTTCAAGTTATTCTGCAACCCACAGCGTGACGCTCACCGTGTCCAGCTCCTGGTCTTCAGCATCTTCCTGTAATCCTGCAAGAACAAGAACAAGATGATTCTGTCTTACCTGAGAAAACACCATCCAGCACTCAGCATCTCAACTGGGCTGCAATCTGTGGAAACCGAGAGAAGAAGAAACATCACTCACCTGTGAGTACTAGCTTAAGGACTTCCAGCGAAGCGCTACCACAGCTGCTGTTCGAACATTACGACCTTTCAATAACGAGAAAGGGAAAAACAATATTGGAATGCACACTTCCAAAACATTGAATTCCATCAGTCTTACCTGAATTCCATCACGCTACGCCACGCTTCCATCCGGAGCATCACAGCAACATCTGCAAAGGAAAAGAGACATATTCAGGTTTGCTTTCAATATTAAACAACCGCAGAGCGCTGTACTTACCTTAACAGATTCCAGGGGCCTGTTTTTCATCGCGCTCTCATCCACTCGCAGCACCACAGCAGCCTGTAAGGAGAAGAAGAAGAAAACACAGGTTAGCTTTAAAAGAAAATAAAAGCCCTGTGCTTCGCGCATTCTCTTACCTAGAAAACATGCCTCTCCATCCAGCACGCCAGCATCAAGACCATCGCACCTGAAAAGAAAGAGATCAAGACATTAACGAATTCCCACCATAAACAGAACAAAGACTTACAATTAACAACCCTACATGCCTACCAGCAGATTCCGGTTCAGAGCAGGCCTGGGCCCAACGAAGGCATACTGCACCAGTGAAGCAATTCGGGCAGCTCGCCAACAAACGTCAAGCGCCCCTGCACAGGAAACGCAGGACAGATAGTTCACCCTACAAATAACTAAGATTCATTATTCAGCACTGGGCAACTACGCATCCAGGGTTCCAGATCTCAGAGCCTTCCAGACGCCCCCGGGGATATCAGGTGAACGTAACAGAACTCGAAGCCTTTAAACCTTATCCACCTGGGCATCATGGAGACATCTGAAACTGATCAGTTAGCCCAGCTTTTGGGACAATTATGCGCCGAGGTACACACAGCCTGGCAGGAAACCAATGCCTTAAGACAAGAGTTAATAGTCACAAAAGACCGTACTGATGAACTAAGCAAACAGCTACTACAAACACAGGCGGGGCAGGCTCCATTGTCCAGATTTACCCCATCCGTCGCTACACCATTATCAGTCAATCCAGTACAGATAACGTTGTCGGAAGCAGTACCCCTGGCACCACCAGAACGGTTTAATGGAGACCCAAGAAGGTACGCAACATTCACGAACCAGTACCGCCTCCATTTTCTTTGTAGGCCTGGGGCTTTCCCAAACGACCAGGCGAGGGTGGCCTTTGTGTTATCATATTTGAGTGGAAGTGCCGCAGACTGGTCGGTACCTTTAGTGAGCCGGGATGACCCATTACTGCAGAACTTCAGGGGTTTCAACAGGAGATGGAAAAGTTATTTGCTCGACACTTGCATGGACAAGCTCTTGATAACAAACTCTTGTCCCTCCGCCAAGGGAAGCAGGATTTGCTGACTTATATTGTCACCTTTAATAGACTGGTTGTACAAGCGGGGTGGCCAGAAGATAAAATAACCACTTTGTTTCATCGGGGCCTACGAGGAGACCTGAAAGATGTCCTTGCTCAAGTGGTAGACCCACCTAAAGACTGTGCAGAGTTTATCAACCTGGTAGTTCAGTTGGACCACAGATTACAGGATTGAAGTGAAGAACAGACCGAAGTAGACTCAAAAATCGTGCCATGTACGTACGTTCAAACGATAATGTTCAACGTCCATCAGAAAATACCACAGAACCCATGCAGATTGGAGGAGTACGACCCCCTTTAACCAAGGGTGAAAGAGACAAGAGGAGACAGCTACAGTTATGCCTATACTGCGATAAATCAAGTCACTACCTCAAAGAATGCCCAGTGAAACCTCCAAGGAAGGTGGTAGGTGCTACAGAGAAAGAAGATGATGGAAAGGAATTGGAAAACTGCCAGGCCTGGCAAGCATAGAGGTCCACTTGTCGAGCGAAAAGGATGAGTCACAGACCTCACATTTCGCCCCTACCAGTAACCTTGATCAATCACCAACGACCGTCAAGGATGCATGCCACAGAGGCATATATAGAGCGTAGCAGTTGGTAATTACATAGATCGAGTTCTAGCAACAGGAATGGGACTTCCCATATGCACAAAACCAACAACTGAAAAGGTAACTACTGTTGATGGTACAGAACTTGGTTCGGGATCAGTAACCCAATGCACAACAGAATTAACCCTTCTGTGTCAGGTTGGACATCAAGAAGTAATCACGTTTGACCTCATCAAAGCTCCTCAGCTCCGGTTGATCTTAGGGATGCCATGGTTAGTAACTCACAATACCCACATAGACTGACATGCAAAGAGACTGACCTTTTCTGACAAATGCGCCCACGCTTGCTATCTGAAATCTATACCACAGCCAAACCTGAAATCTGTTCAAGGAATACCATTGGGGATCGGCAAACCAATGGACACCTTACCAAAAGAATATCAGGATTATCAAGGTGTTTTTCAGAAGGAACAGGCTAACACATTACCGCCACATAGGCCCTATGACTGTCAGATCGACCTGATACCTGGCGCACAGGTTCCTTGTGGTCGAATTTATGCACTTACGGAAACTGAAAATCTCCACTTGAAGTCCTATCTAGATCAATACCTGGCTAATGGGTTTCTCCGCCCATCAAAGTCACCGGCAGCCTCTCCCTTATTCTTCGTACCCAAGAAGGAAGGAGATTTGAGGACTTGCATCAATTACCGCATACTTAATCAAATCACAGTAAAGAAATGCTACCCGTTGCCCCTTATCCTGGAACTGTTGGACCAAGTCAAGGATGCCCGAATCTACACCAAACTAGACCTCAGTTGAGCATACCACCTTGTATGTGTTAAGAAAGGGGCTGAATGGAAAACTGTGTTTCGCACCAAGTATGGCCTGTACAAATATCAGGTAATGCCTTTCAGGCTGTGCAACGCTCCCGTAGCATTCCAATACTTGCATCTCAATGGGGCTGCAATCTGTGGAAACCGAGAAAAGGATAAACATCTCTCACCTGTACTAGCTTAAGGACTTCCGGCGAACCGCTACCACAGCTGCTGTTCGAACATTGCGACCTGCAATAACGAGAAAGGGAAAAACAATATTAGAATGCAGGCTTCCTAACCATTAAATTCCATCACTCTTACCTGAATTCCATCGCACTGCGCCACGCTTCCATCTGGAGCACCACAGCAACATCTGCAAAGGAAAAGAGACATATTCTGGTTCGCATTCAATATTAAACAACCGCACAGCGCTGTACTTTCCTTAACAGATTCCAGGGGCCTGTTTTTCATCGCGCTGTCATCCACTCGCAGCACCACAGCGGTCTTTGAGGAGAAGAAGAAGAAAACACAGGTTAGCTTTAAAAGACAATAAAGGCGCTGCCCTTCGCGCTTTCTCTTACCTAGAAAACGTGCCTGTCCATCCGGCACGCCAGCGTCAAGACCTCCGCACCTGAAAAGAAGGAGATAAATACATTAACAAATTCCCACCATAAACAGAACAAAGACTTACAATTAACAAACCTACCTGCCTACCAGCAGATTCAGGGTCACAGCAGGCCTGGGCCCAAGGAAGGTGTACTGCACCAGTGAAGCAACTCGGGCAGCTCGCCAACAAACATCAACCGCCCCTGCACAAGAAACGCAGGTTGGATAGCTCACCCTTAAAATAACTAAGATTCATTAGTCAGCACTGGCAACTACGCATCCAGGGTTCCAGATCTCAAAGCCTTCCAGACGTCCCCGGGGATATCAGGTGAGCGTAACATTTCTGCCTACCTTGAGAGCAACTACCTTCCTCACCCCTTTCAGGCTGGTTTCCGTACTGGGATGGGCTCCGAGTCGGTTGTGGTCTCGCTACTTGATGACATAACTTTACTTCAGGACTGCAAGAGACCAGGGTTCTTATTCTCCTTGATCTCTCAGAGACCTTTGATACCATAAACCATCACCGACTCCTTCTCTGTCATCATGAAGCTGGAATTCTGGGCGTTCCTCTGAAGTGTTTTTTCTCTTTTCTTTCTAACCAAAACCAGATGGTCTCTATTCCTCTTTTTACTTCTTCCCCCTTTACTCTGACTTGTGGGGTACCGTGGGGTTCAGCTCTCTCTCCTCTTCAATTTAATCTATATATGCTGGCTCTTGCCAAACATATTTCTAGTCACGGCATTCACATTTTTCCCTATGTCGATGACATTCAAATTCTCTTCCATCTTAATTCTTCATCTACTGATCCCCCTTCTAAACTCAAGAACTGCCTCTCTGCTGTTGCTGACTGGATGTCATAAAATTGGCTTAAGCTCAATGGGGACAAAACCAAAGTTTTACTGGTGAGTTTTATTTCCCCCGAATCCCCCTGGACCTCCAAATATTGGCCTTTGTCTCTTGGGCCTTGTCCTGAACCTGCTCTTATGGTTAAGAGCCTAGGCATAAAAATCCTCTCTTCTGGCTCCAGGTCAGCCTAAGTGTCTGCCATCTGCCAAATGGGCTTTGCCAAACTTAAAGCCTTAAGAAAGGTCCTCCCATTTCTTCCTAACAATGCTCCTGCCAAAGTGGTCAAAGCCACTATTATGGGCTTGATTGACTACTGCAATTTCTTTTACATAGTCTCCAGATCCTCCAAAGTTCGGCAGCCTGTTTGGCTCTAAATGCTCACAGACTGGAAAATTCCTGGGATGTTCTTCTCCAGCTTCACTGGTTCGTGGTAAAAAAGCATATTTAGTTTAAGGCCCTTTGCCTGGTTCACTGTGCTATTCATGCTAATGGAGTGGAATTTCTACAATCCAAATTTGCTCAGTACAAACCCTACCGAGATCTCCGCTCAGCAAATCTCTCACTTCTGTGCATCCCCCGATATCTACATTCTTGGGCCGGAGGAAGATCTTTCTCAGTCAAAGGTCCCACTCTTTGGAATGATTTTCCAGCTGAATTGCAGAACACTGCTCAATTTCTGCCTTTCCGTCAACACTAAAACCCTCTTGTTTTGAACTTCCTCCCTTGGACACCACACTCTCTCTCTTATACCTAGCGCCTTGATGCCTTTACTGGTCTTTGTTCACGCTCTATCAAGTACCCGTACAATGCAATACAATGCTGTAGTTGTTTAAACGAAAAGGCAAATAAATGTTGAATATCTTCAGCTAATGGCACAAACCAAAACCCTGATGCAAGATCCAAAGTGGTAAATACCTGTGACCCTTCAATATGTGCAAGGCCTTGATCAATAAATGGAAGTGGCCACCTTGATGAGGGTGCCCTCTTGTTTATTTCTCTCATGTCTGCACACAAACATCATTGACTATTGGGCTTCAGCACACCTAATATGGGGGTGTTTGAGGTACTGTGGATATGTCTAATTCCTCTGGACTCTAACTGTTTAATTATTTCTGCTAGGGACTCCAAACAGGCTAATGGTAACCTATATTGTCACACAAATACAGGCTCCCTACTATGTCACTATGGCATGGTTGAAACATGCAAATCAGTAAACCCGCAATCATAGGCGTCTTTGGCAAATACCTCTTTGAAATCCATTAATATTTTCCTCAACTGGTCTATATCTTCTTCATTAGTGCAAGCATCTGCAGCTTGAATGTGTTCCCCTACCATTTTAAAGAATTCTGGGAAATTCTCTAAATGAGAGTCTTCTGTGCTTTATTATGGTTGTGTGGCAGTGTCTCTTTGGAAAGAAACCACCAATATCTAGGCACAGCAGCCTCCATTTCAATGTGCTATTTTTCTTTTTCATAGTCACCCTACTGAAATAGGATGCAATAATCCCAATGACAACACATCACATCCTTTGATTCATAAGGATATACAGACGGAATTGTGAAAATCCCCTCTAGTTTAGAATCTAAGGACTCAGGCAATTCACCCTGTGAAGTGTCATAGCTTTCAGGGATGTTACCAATCCATGGTTACATAGATCAGCAGTGTAGTGTGATTCCTGCACTTCCATCCCTAATGTTGTCCTGTATTCCAAGTGAATGTCTTGGCACCCCTTGTTATTCACCAGTATTCAAATGGGGCCATTCCCAATTTCTACCAATGGTGTATATTCACATTCTATACCCTGCCGTCTCATGGACTCATTGAGACTTTCAAATGCATTGAGCCATTTCATCTTTTGTCCCTTTCTGTAGTTAAATCCTATAGCAAATTGCCTTGTGAAAGCAGGAAAAATGTCATCCTTCTTTACTTGCAGCTCAATTGCATAAGGCATTATTTTTGCACAATGATAAGCTTGTCTTAGGTTCTCGAATTGAGGTACTGCTCCACCCAGCCTAGACCAAACCTTTTGATTCAAGCAATCAGAAACCATACACATTCTGTGCATGATGTAATTTCCCAAATAGAATTTGCTTTGGTTACACTTGCAATCCATACATTGGCCCTCATTACGACCCTTGCGGAAAGCGACTGACCGGAGCGCCACAGCGTAAATAGCGTTTCCGCCATTGCACGAAGGAGCAAAGTGCGGCCCATTCCGACCCATCGGGCACGAGCACCACGCCATGGCGGAAGTGCAAAGTCCGCGATGGCGGAAATGACCCCAAAACGGCCCACACCGCCGCCGTACGGCGCCCTAGGTGCAATACCGCCACCCCTCTTAGCGGTCACTGCAGTGTGCGCCTACCGGAAAGTACGGTGACCGGAAATATACGGAAACGGAAGTAAAAACATGGGCCCGGAACGGGAAACATCCCGGCGTACACCTATAAAACCAATAAAACCACACAACCACTAAAATCACTACCCTGAAACACACCCCAACCCGTCACCCACCCTAGCGAAACCAAGACAAATGGGAAAAGTAGCGAAGAAAGCATGCGACCGCAAGCGGCAGGTCCACTTCTCCCGCGAGGAACTCACCGTGCTAACAGAGACCCTCCAGGAGAATGCTGCCGTCGTCTTCTCCACGCAAATGACCAGAACGGCACTTGCAAACAAGAAGACCATATGGGCTCTGGTGGCACAGCGGGTAAGTGCGGTGGGGACCGCACCCCGCACCCCACAGCAATGCCGCAAGCGATGGGACGACCTGCGGATACGCGTCCGCAGCATACTCTCTGCCAACCGCAACATTGCCACAGCCACCGGGGGAGGTCCTGAATCACCCATCAAGTTGACCCCCTGGGAAGAAATCTGTGCCTCCACCATCGGAATGGAGAGCATAGAGGGAGTCGGAGGGATGGAGAAAGGAGTGCAGACATCCGAAGATTCAGGTAGGTGTACCAGATAAAACAATGCCAAATCCACACAGTCCATCCATGTGAAGTACCATGCGTCCACATAGTGCAACAGAAACACATGTCCAGGAGAACGGCCACACACATCGGCCTGATAGCGCACGTTAAAACCCACAATAAATACATAAATAATTAAAAACCCCTAATACACGCACTACACGTGCAGCAGGCACACCCTAACTGCAGGCTGCCAAACAACTGCACCCTCACTCCACACACAAATCAAAGCACCTCCAAGGACCCGACCCAAATCACCCTCAGGTACCACCCCAGAGCATGTGATACAATGCCATTCCAATTCCCACAGACCCATCATTAACCCTCGCCCTCCTTTACTCCACCACAGGGTCCGATCCAAACGACGAGCTACAGGACACCCCTACCAGCACACCTGCAAAGAGGGCCAAGACCAACGGCCAGAGACCCTCCACCTCAGCTGCACGCATCAAGACACGGCAGCAGCACAAATCAGGTGGCAGCACAGAGGAGGGAACATCAACAGGCACCCCAGCAGCCAGCATGCCCACAACACCACCACCACAGGTCCCCCCAATGGATGCCACAGAAGGCACTGCCTCTGGTGGCAGCAGCACCATAGGTGACACCCCATTGATGGCAGCATGCTCCGACACAGAAAACGGGGATGTCGAAGTCAGATCCATCCATGACCTGTCCCAATCCCCCTGTCTGTCCCATCCCGTACAACATGAGGATACCACGCAGGGGCACCCACAAGACAACGACTGGCCATCCCCCACAAGCCCTGTGGCAAGGCAACATGAGGACAACAGCCCCTCTGTGACACCCCCGCAAATGGGCATGGCCCAGCAGAGGCAACAGTCCCTCGACCAGTTCATCGTGCAACAGCAGCAAATGGCCACGCTCCTCAAGGACCATGCCGATGAATGTGGGGGCACTAAGGCAGACATAGAAACATCAACTGAGACACTTAGGGCAGAAATGGAGAGAGGCACAGAGACGCTGAGGGCACAAATGGAGAGTAGCACCGAGAGCCTGAGAGTCCAAATGGAGAGAAGCACCGAGAGCCTGAGGGGGGAACTGCATGCGACGTCCAAAGACGTATGTGCCGAACTTGCCGCAGTGCGCCGTGTGCTCACTGAGCTCTCGCAAACCCTTAGGGACATGCATGGACGTGAGCAGGCAGACACATCATCCGTTGCAAGTTCCGTCCAGGGCAGCCCCCAACGTAGATCTGGAAGGAACCTGCGCTCCACAGGCAGGGGTGCCCCTGATACCCGCAGAGGGGGCTTGCAATAGCGACAGCCCACTGACAATGAGCATCTTTGGACACTGGGGTTCGTGGGGGAGGTAGGAGGGTGGAGGGGGTGTGTTGGGCTCACTTGGGTGGCGGGTCGATAGGGTGTTCAACATGACATCACATATGCCATAAAAAGTGCACGATCAACCAATGAGATGTGTGGACATTGATTTCTGTGTACTAGGCCATCATAGGCGTACAGTCCATATTGTGCATGTCCCAGACACGCACAGTGCCACGAGTCCCGTGTCCATGTATCAGCCACCAGGCGTGAGTGCTAGAAGCATACATCAATGAGATGCTGACGAATGTCACGGGCCTCCGGTGCCTCGCAGACTCCATGAGGTGCTGCACACATCCCCACCCTCATCATGACCATCATCATGTGCTTGCAGTTCTGCGTCAGGGGGCATGGGCACATTTCTACGTACGCACATGTTGTGGAGCATGACACATGCCATGACCATCTTTGCAACCTTCTCATGGCGGTACAGGAGTGCCCCGCCAGACCTGCTGAGGCAGCGGAAACGAGTCTTCAGTAGGCCGAATGCCTGTTCAATGACTACACGGGTACGTGAGTGGGCATGGTTGTAGTCCTCCTCATGCTGGTCCCGTGGGTTCCGGACTGGTGTGAGGAGCCATCTCTTCAGTGGATATCCAGCATCACCTGTATGTGGACGAGAAACGTATGATGTGGAATGCCATTGCTACGTACGCACACCCCCCCCTTCCTGCCAGGTCATTGCCAAATCACATTCCCCACATAATCATGCATGTAATGAGACTCACCGAGTAGCCAGGATCTGTTCCCTGCGTGTCGCTCCATGTAGCGTGGTATTGTAGAGTTCCTCAAGACCATAGAATCATGGGTTGATCCAGGGAATCGGGCACAACAATGTGTAATGATCCTGTTGGAGTCACACACCATTTGTACATTCAGGGAATGAAATTGTTTTCTGTTGCGGTACTGGGCCTCCATGGCATGTGGGACGACCAATTCCACATGGGTGCAGTCGATGGCACCAATGCAACCCGGTATGCCGGCAAGTGCATGGAATCCCACTTTTGTGTTGGTAATTTCCTGCTCCGAGCGTGGTAGAGAGATGTAGTCGTCTGCGTGCTGCAGGAGGGCATCGAGCACTTGCAATAGTGTCCGTGAGAACAGTGGCTGAGAAATGCCATGCAACTGTCCGACTGTGTGCTGGTAGGTGCCTGTGGCCAGGAAGTGGAGTACAGACACCACCTTCAGTAGGGGTGGGATGGCGGTTGGGCTATCTATCATGCTGACAAGGTCAGCCTGTGTCATGTCCACAATGGCGGTTATGGTGTCCCGGTCCAAACGGTAGAGGGTGTGGATCTGCTCATCAGTGAGGTTGAACGGATGTGCTCGGAGGCGTGGGATTGCGGGCTGCCTGCGTGGTGGTAGTGGCTGTGCTGGCGGCCCTTGCTGGCCCTGCCTTGGCCTCCTCCTCCTCCTGCGTCTCCTTCGTGCGGCCGGTAGCAGTTGGTGTTCGTCTTCTTCTTGGAGTTGGAGTAGTTGCAGTGCTATCAGGTCCCCCAGGGCCAACATCGCGAGTCCTGCCGGTAGCATTTCGGTGTGGTTGTGGGAGGAGACTGGCTGTGCAATTTATGTGTTTTCAGGCTGTATGGCCTCCACCTGTGGTGATTAATTCCACCTGTGCAAGCTGCTCTCCCCTTTGGCCGAGCACGTCCCGCGCACAACGCTGCAAATCTGGGAATGGCATCTTGCTATTGCAATCATGTATTTGTACCCGATGGCCGTGTAACATTGGTTGACATGTTCATTCTGCTGTGGTCCCATTGTTGCACATACTATCTGTGCAGTCGCGAACAGACTTGTGAAGGGTCAGTGGAACGTAGTACTCGAGTAACGGTGGGCCCTCATGCATCACTGTACCGAGTTGCAATGACGGGCGGGGCGTCCCATTTGTGGGTGAAGGCAGTTGCCATTTTCACACACAGCCGCACTCGATGGAATAATTAGTGATTTCAAACGGCCACAGATGCCTTTTCGGCGTGATGTTGCAAATGTGGAATTCGAAGGGCGGCGCTTTCGGTTTCCAGCTAGCGGCGAGGAGATGCCCACAGGTCTGACTGCAAATATAACGTTCTGTTGTTCAATGTCCTTGAGACAGGGCCCATGGCGAGGAAGCAATGATTGATATGAATAGTTTGGGATGCGCAATTGCTACGTGGGCGATGAGGCCGGCCGTTCCCACATACATGTTACTTCACAACACTGGAATTACGGGCTGGGGCACTGTGGATTTTGCAGGCTGCATAACGCACAGACTCAATGGATGTTTCTAATGTTATGTGAGTAATTATTCAGGCGTTTTGATTCCGGGATGAGGGAATGATGAATGGATGCATGGGCAGGTGATTTGATACAGAGTTTGCCATGTACAGGGCTTCTTGGGATCTATCCGCCTCCCCTACGCTATGTGATGCAGGGCTGCCATGGTGGGACCATCGTCTATCTGGCCTTGTTGAGCCCTCCCTGTCTCGACACGCCCTCAGACACTTGTGTCCATGCACATTAACATTCCCATCTGATGGATTCTGTTTTGACAGACGCATGCACAGGTACACTCGTTTGTGATGGTGTTTGCACCTCGATATAGATGGTTAGGAGTCGCAAGTGGTTTTGGGGTGGTGATGATCCTTTGGAGTGGGCTAGCATGCATATGGCTGTGGATTTCGTGTGATCATTGAAGTGAGTTGTTGGAATGTAGTTCTGATGGCCATTCTGTTCTTTTTCTTTTCTTTTGGTTGACAGGTATCTCCTCCCCTTTTGCCACTGCCATCTGTATGCCACTCCTGCAGATGGGTTTTACTCCCGACACCTGCTGCTTCGTGTTAATCAGTGGAGCAGCATTACGATCTTATGGGACGATCGCCAATGGCCCACATGCCCTTACGCAGTACTGGTGGCTCGGAGCAACATTTCGGCCTTTCAGCTGGACTAGTGCCTCCCCATTGGGACGGCCCTGCGGTTCTGTGCGCTTCCATGTTGCCTTTTCGTACGTGAATGTGGCTCTGTGTACCATGAGGGAACAGGACGACACACAAGTAGTGGCTGGTCATTTCTTGCGGATGCAGCCCACAATGGTGATTGGTGTTTAGGAGTTCATGGCCTGATGGCTGTATGGGCTTGGTGACTTTGATGTGCATTAAATTTCTATTCTGATTTGGCCCGTGTAGCGTTTTTCTTTGCAAGTGATGTGGCATATGCCTATTTGGGGGGCGATGTATTGTGAGGAGATCTGCATTGGGTTCCAGCTTCGGAGTTTAGTTGCGTGGTACTGTACTGGGCGCGTTTGCCTACTAAGCCCGTGAGGTCAGGGATGGGGGCTGCCAATATGACAGTTTGAATGTTGTCATGCTCAGGGGCGGGGGATTGGGTTTTGTGTAACAGATGCCGGTCAGCCAGGTGGACTGGTGGAATGATGTGATTCTCGGAATATGGCTGGTCACAGGTGCCTGTGTTTGCGTGCGTTTCTTGGTGGGGGACTGTGGTCATGTCCATTGGGATGGCTTCTGTATTCGTGCCATCTGTGCCCTGCAGCTCCCATTGGCCCCTCTTGTGTTTCTTTTGTTCGTTGCCATGCATGGGTGACTTGTACATTTCAATGGTTGCATTGTGGCTTCATTGCACCTACGGGGAGTTGTACTTTGTGGGCAGGGAGCGGTGTACAGGCACTCAGTGGGGCCGTTTACGGTTGATTCGCGATGCCGTACTTCTCACCATGGCGGAATGGTACATTACGCCATGCCTGATGGCGTTAGGTACATGTCCGCTAGGGTCGGAATTGGCGTACCGTTGCGCCATGGTGGTGTTTGCGGTTTCGCATGGCGCGCGCGCGCGTGCTTGGTGCAGTTAGCGTTGGCGTTCACTACGGTGTCGCAAATGGCTTCGTACTTTGCGGTGACGGGTCATAGTCGCACCGAGCGCTATTCGATGGCGGTATTGCATTTCCGCCATCGTTTTCCGATTTCCGCAAGGGTCGTAATGAGGGCCATTATGTTGAATGCTTTTGGACCCTATTGTGATTTTCAACATGCATCGAGACCAAAAATATGTTGAATGTTTACTTTAAAACTTGGTATCTTTTCACGATCAAGCATTTGTTTAAACACCTTCTCATTAATGAATCTTCTTTCCTACTCTAGAGCCAATTTTTGGATGCCCATTCACATGCACAGGAATCCAGGCCTGACCTTCTTTCATGTGTATTCCTGCAATTGTTAAAATATATTTTTCCTCATCTGTCTCTGAAACCTCACATTGTTCACAATCTTCATCACTTTGATAAAAACGCAACATGTTTTCATCTATTTGTGTTTGATAGTTTTTCTTGCGATGCAAATGTATCTTAAATGACTGCTCTTCTTTTTCTCCTTGTATTTCACCCTGGCACATGAGAATGACAGTGACAATAGGTACAGGTACACTGTCTCTGCACTATCTTTCCTAGCGATGGTGTGTCATTCTTTTGCACTGCTACTCTGGCTCATTACTTATTTAGGTTTCAGTTATTTTTGGCCAAAGACCACAATAACCCATCTACCCATCAATGAGCGGTGAATGTCTCTTAAGGAAACTTTTCCCTAACAGGAATGGGGTCTCTTGGACGGTTGTGACTACTACAACCTGTCGTAATCTATGTTTTCCTATGTTGATATCAATTTCAGTGGCACCTTCTACTGGTATTTCTTTGCTGTTAAAGGTATGCACAGCGCCTTCCATTCGTCCCAATTTCAGCATGTCTTGTGGGGGTCTCCCTTCAATTATGCAGTCCAATAGTTTCCTTGACATCACGGTTGCCTGCTCACCTGTGTCCATCATTGCAAAAATACTGCATTTCTCTTCAATACAGGCATAATATCGATCCTCATATTCTTCGGGTATGCAAATGAAATGTGAATTGCTGCTAATTTCGGGGCTTATTTTCTTTAGGCCTGTCTGGCTTCTTGCTAAGCAAAGTGGCATATGAAATGACATTTTGCCCCCCTTTTTGCTCATCTCTTTTTCAATTTCTCAGTTTATTTTTCTGTCCTGAAAATTCATTTGGATCTTTGCCACTGACTGCCCCCCTTCTATTTCAGGATCATCAGTGTTCTCACCCCATTAATCTTCTGCTCCCCCCCCCATCATTTTGGTCCCTTTCACTTACCTCCATTCTGGGTACAAATGTTTTGTATTTCATTAGTAGCATGTTGCAGAACATCAGCATCTGCTCACCAATCAATGTACTGGATCTGGGAACTCCATCAGAAGCAGCTGTTTCTTGCGTTCATTTCGAGCACAGCGAGAAACAGTGCAGCTTGAAGCTCCCAGGTACATTCCTCTAGCTCTCTAGCTCTCTGGAGGCTGCTCTGGATTTTGTGGCTTCATGCTCCTGGACCTCTGGATTTTGGGGTTTTGTGCTCCCGGAGCTATTGGATTCACAGGCTGGCTGCAGTCTGCAGGCAGGAGTGATGTTGGATTCTGATTTGTGGGGCAATAACCTGAATGGTGCATGGGAGGATTGATGGAAGCACTGCTGCACTGGGTCAGTTTTCACATCATCTGGACTGGCATATGACATAATTAGGGTTTCCTGTTTTAGGGGTTTATTTTTTTTATACTTCCGGGGGTGTTTTTCCAGTGTTTTCAAAAACTTGAGGAATCTGTGTTTATCAGTGTTTTCCCGTTTGCCCCTTTCAAAAAATCGCGGACAACTGTTTTTTCAGGTGTACACACAGAAATGTTCTTTTATTGCTTCGTTGCGTGCATATGTAGGGTAATCTCTCAGTGCAAGATGTTCTAAGCAATTTCATGTTAATCAAGTAATATTGAATTCCTACAAGTCACAATGATTGTAATATATCATACAATATTTCTTCAAGGACTCTTTGCCCATCCGTGCCCTTTCTTTTCTTCCCATAAAGACTTTTATTTGGGAAAACGACCTTTCCACATTGGCACTGGACACGGGCAGGGCCAAAATATCCAACACACAAGCTGATAAATCTGGCCACTGTTGGTGCTTTCCCACCCAATACTCATGCACCCGAAGCTGCAGATTCTCAGGCACAGGCTCTGCCAAATAGGCGTTAAACTGGCTGCACACAGTCTCGGTGTCTTTAAAATGGTTAAAAATAAATGCATATTTTTCAAAGTTTTGACTAAATTCTTTTTTGCGGAAGGGATCTAGTACTTGCACGGCATACCACAAAGAGGCTTCACTCACTTCGAATGACATGGTGGCTGATGGAATGTTTCGACACAGCATTGCTTGCCATTTTACATGCATTGTTGCGTAGAATATCCTAAAATTTTCCTCAACAGTCCTTTGTTTTCCAAGTGGCAGACATTCCAAAAGTGCGCATGTTACTGGACCAAAGTCACTGAAAGTGTCACCCAACTTTCTTTCAAATAAGAGTTTGACCTCCACACCAATGACATTGTACACTTGGTAAACGTATGTGTTTTCGGATTCCAGCCTCTTCATTATATCAACGACAGCGGTCATGTTCTACTGCAAAAATCGGAGAACACAGTAGACTGTACTTTTATTCACCTCAGTATCAATGTGCGCCCTCAGATCCTCACATTTCTTGCCTGAGGCATCATCACTAAGGAGGAAATCGGTAAAAGGTCGCCACATCAATAGTATGGCATTCCCTGCCTCTAATACAGAGAACCACCGACTAAAGGAGACAGTTGGGATAACCTTTCCTTTCATGCCATACAAAGTGCAAAATGATAGGTATTTGCGTTCGAGTTCACGTGCATATCTAAATAGAGCACCAGAATAGACCATAAAGTCAACTACACCCCTAACCAAATCTAAGGACTTTAAGGCTGCTTTTAAAACTCCATCAAGTAAGTGGCAGGGGTCTCGCATGGGGAATGCCTTGAAATCGGCATTGCCCTTGGACAGATCATCACATAACTTTTTCATATAACTTGCCGAATCACTACAAACGCACACTACATCTCTCCAGTCCTTCCCAAACTTGCTGAGGACTTTCTGGAGTAATGCCGCTACTGAAACTGCATTGCAAGTTTCAACCACCTCTAAATCTGCCATGATAGTACGGCGCGCCCATCCACTTTTTGGGTCACAAAATGTGAAAAGGACTGCCACTGCTGGATCACCATGCATCTCGGGCGTTTCATCGACAGTGATTGAAATGTTTACGTCGCCTTGGACAAACTCTCTGATGTGGCCAATGTCTGTCATAAAAACCTCCAGTAGATATTTCTCATACATTTGAGTGGATCGGGGTAATGTTGTGGCTGCTGGGGCCTGTCTGCGGAAAAGATTACCAATCGGGCCATCTGCCTGGTGCAAGCTGGTTCCTGCCTGCACTAAGGCACGCACAAATTCATGTGCCACATCTTTTTCCTCATCCCGTTTTCTTTTAAAACGCGTCAGAGTCTCTGTAAAGGACATTTGGCACAGACCACTCTCAAATTTTGGCGGATCTTTCAACCTTAAGTGGGTCTTTGAAGAAACATGCTCAGCGATTCGGCTTGAAGTCTTTCCTTTGAATAATACAATTGTTACTCTGCAAGCCTTGCAAATTAACAATTGTTTTCCGTTGTTTTCCTCTACTGTAAAATCTTTGTGTTCCCGGGCGTAATCCTCAGCGGTCTTGCTTTTGCGGGGCATTGCTCGATGTCAGAGAAGCCTATTGGAACAATTAAAAGAGGAGACTACTTACACATAGCAGACGCATGACATTAACTGTGTCCTTCTGATTTAGTCTCAGGACCTTCCCCTGCAACATGTGGTCTTCAAGTCACATTCTCTCACCCCATGCCCTGCGCTCTTAATTTTTGCAGGTGTTTTTGTACCAAAAGTGTATTGCTTTCCCTGTGATTTCTATAAATAATTAAATACAATGAATTAAAAAGACCTCAGCTACCTACATAATGTCACATAGTGATGACTCGTGACACCACTAATGTTCCCTATTTGGCTGCTGTCTTTTATGGCTAGAGAAGAGCTGCCATGCAGTATTGTAGATAACAGTGAAGGATATCACAACACAACAGCAAGTGCTTGGTCAAATGAACATGGCTGGGCAAACTTTCTGAGCCCTCACAATACACCCCCTTAACTGGTCCTGCCCTGTATGAAGACCCACTACCGACACATGACCACCTGTCAGCTGTCAGTGCCAAGAGCCAGTGAGTAGGAGATGCAGCGCTGTTATCTGCTATGTCATGCTATGCTATGATGATGTGTTGCTGTTTTGTCTGGAAAGGACCATTGGCCCAAAAGTGTTGCCTGGTGACCTTTCGGTGACCTATGCTTTATTATGAAAGTTAAACAACTTTATTCAGTGGCTGAACTGTACTTCTCAACTTGTTCATCTAACCGACACACATGCAACTCTGCACAACCAGCATCACCTGCCAGCCACACTCCATGCAACACACAAACCAAGCACTCGCTCCCCAGCTGCACCCCCCGCCCCCAATAAATACCCCAACTCCTAACAGCTCAAAAGACCACCTGCACTAACTCGCATGCAGGCACCTGGCTCTCGCCATCACTCAGCGAAAACTTGAACACACGATGCGCAGTCATGAGCCGGCAGTGGCAACTCCCTGCCTGCCTTACCTCGAAACATCGAAAATGACGATCCCAATCCACACCCGCCCCCCTCAAAATCTATATTTTCGCAAAAAAGCGAGTAAAAAAAAAACATGTTCTGGGAATTGCAGTAATGTGATTGGATGTTTTGTTATGATACCGCCCAGCCAATCAAATTGCAAACATTTGGTCTGCTCTCACTAACCCATCCGCATCCCCATCCTTTTTTTTGTTTGTTCTCAAAGGGTCCAAAGTGCCAAGAGGCCAGGTAAATGGCAGAAAGAGCGCTATATTAAGAGTATTTAGATAACCTGCCGCAGTTTTCCAGGTGACGACCCTCGCCCGCTACACGCAGCTTGCATAGGTCGTGGTGTGCCCCCCTCGCCCCCGATCTGAAAGCGGGGCTGGGGAGCTCGGGGCACTTTTGGTTGAAAAACGCATGGGAGGGGGCTGGGGAGCGCGGGGCACATGGGGCCCTGGGGGCACTTTTAGCATTAGAACGCATGGAAGGGGGGTGGGGAGCTTGGGGCACACAGGGGAATGGGGGCACTTTTGGTGGAAAAACGCATGGGAGGGGGCTGGGGAGCTCGGGGCACACGGGGGCCTGGGGGCACTTTTGGTGGAAAAACGCATGGAAGGGGGCTGGGGAGCTCAGGGCACATGGGGGCCTGGGGGCACTTTGAGGAAAAACACATGGAAGGGGGGTGGGGAGCTCGGGGCACACAGGGGCCTCGGGGCACTTTTGGTGGAAAAACGCATGGGAGGAGGCTGGGGAGCTCGGGGCACACAGGGGCCTGGGGGCACTTTGAGGAAAAACGCATGGAAGGGGGGTGGGGAGCTCGGGCACACGGGGGTCTGGGGGCACTTTCGGTGGAAAAACGCATGGGAGGGGGCTGGGGAGCTCGGGGCACATGGGGGCCTGGGGGCACATTTGGTGGAAAAACGCATGGAAGGGGGTGGGGAGCTCGGGGCACACGGGGGCCTGGGGGCACTTTTGGTGGAAAAACTCATGGGAGGGGGCTGGGGAGCTCGGGGCACACGGGGGCCTGGGGGCACTTTTGGTGGAAAAAAACATGGAAGGGGGCTGGGGAGCTCAGGGCACATGGGGGCCTGGGGGCACTTTTGGTGGAAAAACGCATGGAAGGGGGTGGGGAGCTCGGGGCACACGGGAGCCTGGGGGCACTTTTGGTGGAAAAACGCATAGGAGGGGGCTGGGGAGCTCGGGGCACACGGGGGCCTGGGGGCACTTTTGGTGGAAAAACGCATGGAAGGGGGCTGGGGAGCTCGGGGCACATTGGGTCCTGGGGGCACTTTGAGGAAAAACGCATGGAAGGGGGGTGGGGAGCTCGGGGCACACGGGGGCCTGGGGGCACTTTTGGTGGAAAAATGCATGGAAGGGGGCTGGGGAGCTCGGGGCACATGGGGGCCTGGGGGCACTTTGAGGAAAAATGCATGGAAGGGGGCTGGGGAGCTCGGGGCACAAAGTGGTAAAAAGCGGAACACACATGACTCACTTACCTTACTGAAGATACTGAATGGGGGGGAGGGGAGTGTGTCGCGACTCCCGGGCAGGCTGCAGGCTGGATCCTCTGGGGACTGACGGTGATGCTGGGCACGAGCAAAACAAAGAAGAAGCTGGCTCAGGCTCACTGGAGACGGCAGACGAGTGGCAAGTGGCTGCTGTCAGTGCTCTCTGCTCTGTTAGTGACACTGGGGTGTTTTTAAGCGCTTTTTACGCGGGCAAACTGGTGCTGGTATGAATGAGTCACAGAGTGTTAACTGAGGACAGTTGCACACCTGCAGAGAGGTAAAGCTGCCTAGAATGCAGGCTCACTCCCCATGCACCAGCACACCTCCCCTACCATTACAATAACAGCACGAAACCATTCAGTGACTAATGGCCCATCATTAGCAGTTTGGTGCTGGCATTGTAATGGGAGGGGCTGATCTTAGGTGCAGGGAGAACTGAAATGTTCTTATTGTTGTGCTTATGAAGAAATAAGCACAACAATAAGCGACTAAAACACACGATAAGCGGACAACACCCTCGACAAGCGACCTATGAAAAAAACACGCGACTTGCTTGAAAAACAAGCCCAAAGTTTACAATGTGAGGTCCTTATGACCAGGCAGTCAAATCGGCATTTGGCCACA
This sequence comes from Ambystoma mexicanum, assembly GCF_040938575.1. Classification (NCBI taxonomy): domain Eukaryota; kingdom Metazoa; phylum Chordata; class Amphibia; order Caudata; family Ambystomatidae; genus Ambystoma; species Ambystoma mexicanum. The sequence goes on along the minus strand of NC_090932.1, from coordinate 827,377,662 downwards.
AGCTGGCAATATGGGATAATAAAAAATGATCATTGGAGCGTCAGTAGCAATGTCAGTTCCAATAGACAATGCTTTAACAGAGCTGCTAGGATAGCTCACTGGCAACGTGTGTGTCTTGGAAACAAGACACCATGGTTTCGAATCCCGCTCCCAGCACTATGAAATACGGGTTTATCGGATAACCCCGAGAAGCGAAGAGGCAAGGGATGGGGAACAGAGGGAAGACAAAGACAACAATCTTACTAGGCCAGGTGACATTGAGATTGCACAAGTGCAGGGGATTGGGGAGAGGGAAATGTGTGGGGGAAGGGTAGAAGGGGCAGTGCAATACATAGGATCAACAGTAAAACAAATAAAATAAAAGAACAATAGGTTAAAAAGTGTGGCCAGCTTTTGGCAAGTGATGGGGTAAGTGCAGACATCAAGTGTCAATAGCTGGTAGGGGACTCCAGGGATACAGAAACAGCTCTCAAGTGCAGGTGTTCCCCGGGAGGCAGTGCAGGTGTACAACTGGCGAGGGAGGGGACCTGGCCCGAGATCAGAGGGTAGCAATGTGACTAGTGCAGTTTCAGTCAGGAGTTCATCACAAGAGAGAAAACAGAAGCAAAGAGAAAGGTCTTGATGTGCCTCCGGAACCAGAGATGCTTCTCCTCAAGTTTCAGGGAGGCCAAGATGATGTTCCAGCGGGAGGCCCCAGCCACAGATAGAGATCTACCACTAACTCATTGCTTGGAGAAGTGACTGACCCTGAGTTGGAGGTGGATTAGCGAAGAGATCGAGAGGGAAGATATTTAGGAAAAGAGAGTTGAAGGTATTGAGGCCCCAGACCCCAGGTGGCCTTGGGGACAATGCAGAGGGTTTTGACTTAATCCTCCCAGCCGCTGGGAGCCAGTGCAGAGATTTCAGTCCTGGGTAGGAGCAGGAATCTGCTGGTATGTGTGTCATAGTACAGTGACAGCAAAGCCTGTGAGACTGCTAGTTGCAATTACTATGTCTATCTGTGACAACCTAGCCTACCTCTGTGGGCATGTAGGCTAGTTGCTTTTGAAAGTGTATTTTGCCATAATTCTCAGTATAATTACTGGAAAGGTCCCTATACTTTAATATACAGCATGCTGAGCTAAGACGTGGCAAGTAGGTGGTTATTTTGAGCTGCCCACATGGTTACATGTGATTTCACAAAATAAATCACAGAGAATGCTGTAATAATGAAAATGATTGCATTTTTATTTTATTTTCATTTTGTGGGCCCTCCCCAAAATCCCTTTTTGCCTGTGCTTTTAAATCCACCTATTTTAACCCTTTTCCTCACCCCACGTGCATGCAGGGGCATGGGCTTTTGATCTGTCACTAGACTATACACGCTTCATACAGAAAGTGTGTCAGAAGCGGCTATGGCTATGGTGATTCAGTTGTTGCCTTGCGGTAGCATGACTTGACACCTCATGGCGGTTTCCTCTAGTGTTTCTTGTGTGGTCAGCATGAGAGCAGGAGGGAGTAAGCCCAGCAGGTGTGATACAGGGGTGGGAAGGGTGTTCTTTCCCATCTCCATTTGCCTTACCAGTGTGCCTCATTAGGGTGCACATTTTGGACTTCTGTATCCAGTGGGCCACACTCTTAAGCCAAACAAAGCCAAATAAAGCCAAATAAAGTGTAGAATAAGCTGTTAGGATTGGCAAAGTAAGTGATGCAGCACTAAGAAAGGCCTTAATAGCTGGTAGAAATAAAAAGTGCACAAGGCACACCAGCAAATTCGTAAGTCTGAAAAGTCAAAATTATGACTCTTTAAAGCAGTCCACATTTAAGTGGGTTTGCAAAGGTAGCAGGCGCCCCTCTCTCGACAGAACAAGGCCTGATAACCTGTTCAGTGGTTATTAACCACTTGAGAGTTCGCAGCCACTGCTTTTACTCACTGTGCCTTTCACAGATGGGAAATATCCATTTGCATATCAGTATTTGTCCTGCCCAGGGGCAGTCCAGCACCGAAATGCAATGGCAATTCCAACCTGAACGAGAGTACCACCAGCAAACCCATACACGTGTTTCACCCTTGTTGGGGATCATCAGTGAGGTGAAGCTGATGCCTCTCTAAGCACAGTGAGAGGGAGACCACGTCTGGTTGCCCCCAGGAGACCTAGGGTTACCAATCCCAGGTTCCTTGAAATTTAGTTTGCAAAGGTTGCAGGCGCCCCTCTCTCGACAGAACAAGGCCTGATAACCTGTTCAGTGGTTATTAACCACTTGAGAGTTCGCAGCCACTGCTTTTACTCACTGTGCCTTTCACAGATGGGAAATATCCATTTGCATATCAGTCTTTGTCCTGCCCAGGGGCAGTCCAGCACCGAAATGCAATGGCAATTCCAACCTGAACGAGAGTACCACCAGCAACCCCATACACGTGTTTCACCCTTGTTGGGGATCATCAGTGAGGTGAAGCTGATGCCTCTCTAAGCACAGTGAGAGGGAGACCACGTCTGGTTGCCCCCAGGAGACCTAGGGTTACCAATCCCAGGTTCCTTGAAATTTAGTTTGCAAAGGTAGCAGGCGCCCCTCTCTCGACAGAACAAGGCTGCGAACTCTCAATGTGGTTAATAACCACTGAACAGGTTATCATGCCTTGTTCTTTCGAGAGAGGGGCGCCTGCTACCCTTTTTTTGTATTTTCACATTTAAGTGGGCTCTACGAAGTGAAGCAAGAGAACGGTAGCATGTCTCAGATACCCTCAGTCGTTCTGGGCACAAGCAGCCTTGTATACTCAGCTGAGATAATGCCTTTTATATAAGTGACTGCAGATGGGATGGCTCTACCGTGCCATCAAACATCTCCATCCCCATTTTTCTCTCCGCCTCATGTGCTGAAAGAATATCCCATGTCACAGAAGAAAGACCTAGGGGATACCCTTTGAGTGTGGCTTCTTCTCGTAAGCATCTAAATGTTCCAATTTCTTCAGCAACCCCTCTGCAACCCCCTCTGCAACCTATTCCTGAGAGGTCAGCTAGAGCTATGCTGGAGACCCTGGAGGACTCTATCGATCAGCATTATGAGATCTGCATGTGTAGGCAATCCAGTGGCTTCCCTAATGAGAATATCAACATGTATAGAGCTGGATCAGACGAGGGCCTGCCTATGCCAGACAGCAGTCGATCAATCACAAATAATATTGTACCCCCCAGAGTCTCAGTCATTTGTCCCCCAGATTTTGGCATACCCAAGATTTCTGTTCCAACTATCCCACTATCTCTAGTATCATTGTGGATCATATTTCCAAAATAATCTAAGGGGTCTTTGTCAATGTTGCTGCTTCTCCCATCTCTGAACCTGTGACTCAGGTTCAACCTTTAATCAGGGCCGACCTGTCTGGTGGCAGTACACAGGGGATGTTTTTGGCACACTCGGATCATCAAGGTATGTCTACGGATAGGTCTGAAGCCCAGTCTACGCCATTAGTATAGGAGATGCATGACAAGCTTTTGGACTCTGCAAGTGTCTTTCTAAGCGACTGTGGCCCAGAAAGAATATTTCACCAATTCTAGCTTTTTGGTATAATGTGTGAATCGTTTGATGAACGCCTACCATGAGATGAGTCTCTCTGTGCGATCACTGTGTGAGCAAATGTCAAAAAGAACTGGATGAATGTTTAGACATAATTGGCTCGCCAACTAACCTGATGGAGGGTTTACAAAAGCACCCTATCACCATGTCTTTGCCTGTGTCAGACCCCAGTGCGGGTGTGGTTATTCCAAAGAATAATCTAAGGAAAAATGTGATTTCTGGACTCTGAGGTAGAAGGGACCCTTGTCCATGATCAATCAGAATATAGGAGTGCTCCGCTTCTTCCCTCTGCTGGATCTCAGTGGTTGGCAGTTCCCAAAATAGAACTGGTGACAGAGCATGTAAATCTAGGAACATATTTAACAATCTCTCAGCAAGTGCTGAAATCTGACGCTTTGCACCTTACTCTTGATCCGCTAATGGACTAGAGGGGAATAATGTAATATTATGTTTTAAGGGTCTAACGAAGGGAAACAAGAACTCATACAAACAAATGCTGATTAAAGCTCTGAGCTAAATTCTCAGAGTAAATGGCATCTATTTTAGATTGTTTCCTAGCGTGCAAATTCTGTAATGTTTGATTTTCTTTGGCAAACCCCCATCTTCGATTATGTGTTCTACACTGCTGCGAGGTGTTGGCAGACAAAGGTATTGGGGTCTATATGGATGTAGGGGGTCTCAATTTGGCATTTCACGACTCCTGATATAGTAGCAAAGGTTTGGGAAAATCTGACGCTGTCTCTAACTTGGCAAAATCAGGCACTTCTGCTCATTCCAGCTTGGCCGATGCTTTATTATAGACCAGACCAGCGAAGAACTGGAGCTTAAACTGGCTCGGCCTCTGTTTTCAGTGGCCAATATTTCTAGCCAGGCTAAGGAGTCAGTATACAGTTTTGCACAACATACCTTGCCAATGTGGTCTCTCTAGTAGGGGATCAGATCATTCATAGAGCAAGCGGCCCAGTCAATGATATTGCCCTCAGCACTAGCATAAATAGTTTACATCACAGAGGTTATTCTGGTGAATGGTGTAGGGGTAAAGATTTGTTTAACCCTCAACTATCTGCTGTTCAGCTGCTGTGTTGGAATGTGGCAGGGTTTGCTAACAAATTGGAAGATCCAACTGGCTACACTGGCTAAGAAACTTTGATATATTTCGGCCAATTCATGGAATAAATGTGAGCCGAAAAGGGGAGCGCACACGTGAGAATCGCAGCGCAAGCATGAAAATCGTAGCGCACGCGTGCCAAAGCTGCATACATCGATTCATGGAATTCAGTGCACGTGTAAATCCTGGGATGTGCGCTAAATTCGTGGGTGGCGCACGCAGGCGCACATGTCATTAAATGGCGTGCGCTCTGCGCACAGGGAAAGCGCACATAGCACAGCGCACACAACAAAAGTGGGTGGAACACAGGGCGTAACACGCGGAATGGGGAACAACGCGTGAAAATGTGGGCGTTACGGGGGAAGTACAGGATGTAAATGCTCGCAACGCCCACATGCGCGCCAACCACATGTACTCATGGAATCGAACAAGGGAAAGGCATGCGCCAAAAAAGACGCACTAATCCGGAAACACGTACGCCAGCAGGAAGCAGGCGTAAGCGGCCCACGAAGCATAAAAGTGGGCGCAAACAACAAACAAGCTCAGACGCTACGATGAATATACCGTTCCTCGCAGCAGTGGTCGTGGGACACCGCAAGAGGAGGAGGATAGCCATGCCATGCATTTTTTTAGCCAGGACCAGCCTTTTTGGGATGCCTGATGACCAGGTGTATGGGAGGTACAGGTTTCCACCACACATAATCCTAGACCTGGTGAGGGAGTGGGAGGATGACCTCACATCACCCACCCTGTGCTCGCAAGCACTGAGCCCCTTGGAAAAGGTGCTCAATGTACTGCACTTCTTGGCTACTGGTTAATTTCAGTGGACAAGTGCCATAGTGGGGGGGTCTCACAGGCCACGCAGTCACGCTGCCTACACCATGTGTTGCTAATCATCACTGCACGCACCTCAGTCCGCAGGCACATATACTTACCCAGAACACCTGCAGAAATGCAGGCTGTTGTCCAGCTATTTCACGGGGTGGCACACTTCCCCAAAGTCCTACGTGCCATTGATTGCACCCATGTGGCTCTACATCCACCCAGGACCACTGAGCACATCTTTCGGATCTGCAAGCACTGGCATTCCATCAACGTTCAGGTTGTATGTGATGCCAAGGGAATCATCACCTCAGTATATGCCAACTATCCAGGGTCCAGCCATGATAGTTTCATATTCAGAATGTCACCCCTAAACCGGGACCTGGAAGTTGGCCGGCATGGCGACACATGGCGAATTGGTGAGTATAAATGCCTCTGCACATGAATGCATGTCAGAAACTGAGGAATGGGAAAACCTCACTAATGACAACCATTATAACCTCCCCAGGGGACAGTGCCTATCCTCTGAACATCTACATGATGACGCCAATTCGGAACCCCACCACACCACCCAAGGTAAGATACAACACAGCCCATATTTCAACCCAGGGCATAGTGGAGCGCACATTCGGAGTGCTCAAGTCACGTTTTCGCTCCCTTGACCGCTCTGGAGGCCAGCTGCTATATGTGCCCCCAGTAGTGTGCAGGATCATAGTGGCAGCATGTGTCCTGCACAACGTTGCAACCCGCCGGGGCGTGCCGGTGGACATGGTGGTGCCCCCACATCCCCAACCACATGCAGGGCCGCTCTGCATGGGAGGTGAAAGGGCACCTGGTGAGGCAGCCCGTACCCAGCTTGTGGCAAATTGCTTCACCTAAAAATCCACCCCTGCTGAGTGCACACAGGCCTGGCACACACCAGCTGACAATCAATGATGACGACAAAACGGACAGTCAACTGTTGCAACCATACCAGCCTGAGATTGTTCACCTAGAAGTGTTACATTGTGTGCATCCCTACCTACTTAAAAACACCCAATGCTGTGTCACAAAAAGACACACATTCATGCAGCAGGAATGACTACCCCCTTGCAAAATACCACATCAAAATAGTACCATGTCACCCAACCCCTCCCCATCTCAGCGACCCAATATGCCATGGCATGCAATGTGAAAGCAACCAAATGAATGCACAACACATGACACAAGTGTCACAAAGTGCACCGTCCATAATTTAAACAGGCCACAGACAATATGTGCTCTCCAATCAATAAGAAACAGCACACATGAACAAATACTTACCAGCAACACAAAACATCAGTTCAGGATGAAACCGTGTCAATATATGAGAGTAAAAAATTGAAGTAGTGCAAGTCCCACAACCTGACTAAGGCAGCACATCGACCCCTTCGAACTGCAGAGTGTTGCTGTCAGGCAAATGTCTCAGTGTACTGCATACAACATGAACTGCATCTGCAAAGGAGACGGCCTTGTGAAGACATGAAGAACCTACATGTAAATAAGGAGAAAGACATGGATGCATTAGCACATATCAATACACCATGCAGTGTAGAATCCAACAACAATCCCCACTAGGGATGTACACACAGTTTTGACTAGAGACTGCCCACACAACTCATGGGAGCCCAATGTCACTGTGTAAGTTACTGTCACTTGGTCGCACCCTTTGCAAGCCCATGGAAAGGGGAAGCAGGAGGGGTGTGTGTGTGTCAGGAAACCAAGCATCTAACCCAAAGACAGGACAAGCCTGCATGTGCCCAGCTGGAATACACAGTTGATGCCCACGGGAGCCACACAAAGCAACACACTGTTAAAAAAAATATAAAAAAATAATGTAAAAAATGGCCATGTGTGGACTGGGGGGGGAGGCCACCCAGGAGTTTCGAGGTACAGGGTGCACCCCAACACCCACATGCATGGATGTTGAGAAAAAAAAAATACCTCCATGGGCTCATGGCCTGCACGGCTACGCTACAGTGGGAGAACTGCCATCGCTCTCTTCACCCTCTGCTGCTACATCAGGAGGTGGCCGTGATATGGGAGGCAGCCCAAGCAAAGCCCTGGTATGGCCCTCCATAGCAGCAAGCATGCGGGTCTGGAAGGTTTGGTTCTGCAGCATGATGGTACGGAGATCCCCATGCAGCACCTCACGGGTTGCCCACATTTCTGCCTGCATGGCCTCGCGTGATGCCCGGATCTCCGCACGGGTTGCCTGGAGTTCAGCCGAGAGTGAACGTGTGAGCTGCTCCAGCTGCTGTTCTGACCTAAAATTCCGGGAAGCCTCGAGTTCACCCAGAGTATCTCTGAGGAACCCATGTTCTAACCTTAGGGCTTCCCTGTAGGCCTGTGACTCTACAGATATGGCTTCGCGCAGAGCCTCCAGTCCAGCCCGTCGGTCTCTATTGGACGCCAACATGTCCTCCCTGTGTGAGTGGCAAATGGAGTCTGTTGCCTGCTGCTGGAGCTCCATCTGCCTTTCAGGGGGGGGAATGGAAGTGGCCACCCTATCCATTGCCTGAGCCATCATTTCACACAATGCTCCCTGTTGTGCTGCAATACTGTACATGGAGTTCTCCCACACTGTATTGCCTGGTGGCGCATGGCCACCGCGTTGACAGGCACCACACCTGTTTGGGGCAAGGTGATCTGCACCTTGCTGTGCTGGCACTGCCTGAGGCTGCAGGACTGCATTCCTTTGATCTGCTGGCCCAGGAACAGGAGCAAATATTGTGGAGTGTGACCGACTTACCAACACTGAAATCCCCATAGAGGGGTCTACCCCCGGTGCAGGTGGGTTGGACAGAACAGCATTCCTGCCAGAAACACTCACCTGCAACGGCACATATGTCTCACTGTCTGATTCAGCACCTGATTCATAGAGTTCTGCAGAGGTGTACCCAGAAACACCCACTGGACAGCATGGTTTGTAGGACAAATGGGTTTTCACCCACCACCACCCCACGTCCTCCAGTGGTGCCCGGTCGTGGCTGTGATTCCTCCTGGGTCTGCACCATCTCCTCCTCCTCAACAGCATCAGGTGCCTCATCACCTGCAAAAACATGAAAGATAACAAATGGAAACAGGCATGAGTACCATAGCACACACATAGGCCTGACGAGGCAGAGATCCAGTACATAAATTACACATGTCCCACATCACTATAACCATGGCATGCATGCACTGTCAATGAGTTGGAAAGGGAGGCAAGAAGCAGACACGGAGGACTCCAAGATGGAAAAGCAACACATGTGCTGCATGCTGGATAGCACTGGTATCACACATTAACCTGTGAGTGGCATGTCCAATACGCATACATGACACATGCCAGCACACAGAGGGCACGTAGCATCGCCATGGTACATTTGACAAGTACAGCCATATGGTAGGAAATAAGTACTATCACCCATCCATGTGAGATGGACATTGTGATATACAACATGCAAAATAATGTGACAAAACACACATGTGCCACACGCTGCTACAAATCCAGTGTTCAATTATACAGTGATGGCAGGCAGATGGATACATCAATGGTTGGTCACTTCAACATGACAGAAGACAACAGTCATGTTCAACATTCAAACAGGGTCCAAAATGATTGTGTGCAGGCCATTACTCAATCAGTCTACTGAGTGAGGAACTTCTTGAGTGGGGATATCATAAGGTGTACTCTCGCGACCCGTATGTTAGTGCTATTAAAGTTGGCAATGGTTTTCTTATTTTATTATTTTATTCTTGTGTCGCAAGGATGTGGGTCAACACGGAGACATAGAGTCCCTCAGCTCCGTTTGTAAAGTAAGCAGTAGTTTGTTTGTGCCTACACCTCTTTGCGCCAAATTTCTGATGTAAATGAATAAAAGTACGTAGTCAAGTTTCTTCAAGTATATTTTCTTAATTTATTTGATATCTGTTCTGCCCATATGGATGACACGTGTTTCGGCGTTCCATTGGCGCCTTTTTCAAATCCGGGCTGAATGCAAGCGTAACATGTAATAAAACAAAACACAAAATATAACATATGAAATAGCATTTTAGCATATTTTATAACACATTTAGTAGTTAGAATAGTGACTTAGGCTGTGTAGTATATCCTTTTAGCATTCTCAAATTGCATGAACACCTAAAAGTGCAGCACCTCTTAGTTACCTCAAATGGTTAAAAATAAATCCATTACAGTGACTATGTTAGTTTTTTAAAATTAAATTTGTGCAATCCGAAAAAGAAGTAAGTATGGGATGGCATGGACCTAACAATTTTTGGCTGTCAGAAAAGCATGTGAATTTGTTTTCTTACCCTTATTGAATGTAATGCGAATCTCCCTTTCCTTATTTCCGGGAATTAGTTTTTAGTTGAAGTGTATCACGGTAGTTCCAGGGTTAAATCCCACCTAGAACAAATTTGGTTGTTCTGTTATGCTAACATTAGCCTTTTAACCTTCTATCGGATTGATTCTTTATGCATGATTCCCTAGCATATATTTAGACACATTTTAAACTCTAGTAAGCATGACTAGTAACATCTTTCTCATTGCATTTGTGTAAAAAGTGCTATTCATATTTACAATCCTCCAATCGCATTACATATCCTTGGTCTCATGCATTCTGTTACTCTAGCGGTCACTAAGAATTACTTTTTCAGTTACAATGACTGGTAACCGATTTGCTCCCCATTTGTGTTTACCAAAACACCCTTTCCGCGTGAGTTTGAAATCCCAACCAAAATATATTTTGTTTATGCCACTCGGCATCAAGCGTGCTGAATTCTACATTGAGCATGCTTGTAGCGGTGGTCTTTCCACCCCTTAAAAGCGCTTACCTACAAAATTCTCTTGCTCATGCCTCAAGCATCGGGGGTCCTGTTATGGTTCTGGCAAATCCTTGTTCATAAAGAGTTACAGATTGCTAGTCCCTCTTTCCTTTTGTTCATTTACAAAATTCGGCGGCCATACTTTGGGCTGAGTTTTAGTACGTAAGTCCTTTTTTCCTTTTTGATGTTTAAAATGATCTGTTGCATTTGTGTTTAGTGTAACATTGATTTGAATTTAAACTTCCGTATTTATCTTGCGCGGCTGATCTGTTACTTATTATTATGTCCAAATTTACAAAAATTCAAGTTAAAGGAGTAACTAATTTTTCCTTTATATTATGTATACCTAAGACAGTTTCCTGTTGGGAATGGTGCATTATGGTAACTTTAGTTTTCTTCATTGACCATTATTTTCTCACTATATTTTATTAGCATTCTTTTCACAATTTCAGAATGGTGCATTGTGGTACCTGTGGTTTGATGTAAATTTTGCCTCTCTCATCTGTTTAACTTTCATCTGATTAGCTTTTTTTTTTTTTTTTTTTTTTTTTCTGTGTTTAGTGTAACATTGATTCGAATTTAAACTTCCGTATTTATCTTGCGCGGCTGATCTGTTACTTATTATTATGTCCAAATTTACAAAAATGAAAGTTAAAGGAGTAACTAATTTTTCACTATGTTTATTAGTATTTTATTCCCCCCCCCCACGCAATCTCTTTATATTATGTATAACTAAGACAGTTTCCTGTTGGGAATGATGCATTATGGTAACTTTAGTTTTCTTCATTGACCATTATTTTCTCACTATATTTTATTAGCATTCTTTTCACAATTTCAGAATGGTGCATTGTGGTACCTGTGGTTTGATGTAAATTTCGCCTCTCTCATCTGTTTGACTTTCATCTGATTAGCGGTTTCGCCCATTTAGGATCTCCCCATGTGTATATCTAAAACATATGATTTAACAGTGCACATTCTTTTCACAATTTCAGAATAGTGCATTGTGGTACCTGTGGTTTGATGTTAATTTCGCCTCTCTCATCTGTTTAACTTTCATCTGATTAGCGGTTTCGCCCATATATAGGATCTCCCCATGTGTATTTCTGAAGCATATGTTTTAACATTGCAGTGTTCAATAATATTTTTCTATGCAACAAATTATAATTGAACAAAATAGAAAACAGGAAAAAACATTTTTGTAATTAATGAAAACATTTGCGATATTCATAACAAGAGTCCTGTATATTATCATTTTTTTGGGTTTTGTTTCTGCTATTTCTCTGCTACTTCTCCAGCATCACAAAACGTGAATCATTTCATTGTCTGAATTTAATCCATGTTCCAATGTTTGAAAATGACAGATTAATCTGGCTTCTTCTTGCCTTAAGCAAAGTTCTTGATTTCCTCCTCGTTTGCCCATTTTGATTCTTTTCAGTCCAATAAATCTAATGTCTTTTTTATTTTGCATTTGGTGTTGGTTTTGCCAATGAACAGATAACGGGAGGTTTTTGTCTTGACTTCCTATGGCTGAAATATGTTCTCTAATTCTAGTTCTTAACTCCCGAATGGTGCTCCCAATGTAGAGCAGATTACAGACACATATCACTGCGTAGACCACATGTTTAGATCTACAATTAATTTGTTCCCTAATCTTTGTTTTGACACCTTCTTGGTTCGTAAAAGTAACTGTTTCTTGTAGTGCATAGTGGCACATTGAACAGAAGCCACATTTCCTGAAACCTGACTGTGGTTGACGTAACCATGTTTGTGATCTTGTTTCTTCTTCCTCCTCTTCGGACATCATAGAAGGACTCAACATGTTTCTCAGAGTTCTGGCTTTCCTATAAATTATTGTTGGATAATCTTGTATGTGTTTCTCGATATGTGGGTCTAGTTTTAATAGATACCAGTTCTTTTTTAGGACTTTTTTAATTTCTTTGTTGTTTGCACAGTATGCCGTAATAAAATGAATAGTATCATCTGGTTGTGTACTTTTGCTGCTTTGAGATAATGTTGATTGTCTGGTCATGTTTTTGGCTTTCATTTTTGCAGTTTTAATTGATTTTTGTGAGTATCCTCTGGCCTTAAATCTGTCTGATAACAGTTGACATTCACTCTCAAAATCTGATAATTCTGTGCAATTACGTCGTGCTCTAATGAACTCTCCTTTGGGAATGTTGTAGATAACCGGTTTATGGTGGCAGCTAGTCGCATACAATGTTGAATTGACTTCCGTCTCTTTTCTGAATGTTTTTGTGTGTAATTGTCCAGTGGATACAAAGATGGTTAGATCCAAAAAGTTAATTTCCGTTTTGCTGCTTTGCCCAATAAATTCTAGGCCAAATTCATTGTTATTTGCTTGGTTTAGTAAAGACTCCAGTTCTTCCGGTGTACCGTTCCAAATAATTAGTACATCATCGATGTACCTTAGCCATTTGATTATTTTGTTCTTAAACTCAGGTATTTGGTATATATGTAGGTCTTCAAACATTCCCATTACAATGTTGGCAAGGGCTGGGGCATATTTAACGCCCATTGCGACTCCACGTATTTGTCGAAAAAACTGATTGTTGAAAATGAAAACATTGTTCTCTAAAGTTGTCATGAGCATTTCTTTAAGCATGCATGCAGAGTTGAAAAATGACGCAGATCTATTTTTGAAAGTATAGTCCATTGCCTCCAGGGCCAATTCATATTTAATAGATGTATATAGAGCCTTGACGTCCCATGTTGCTAATAAGTATGTATCTTGCCACTGAATTTCTTCTACAATTTTAATGGCATCTGTTGTGTCTTTCAGATATGCCTGTATTTTAGGTACTCCAGGTCTTATTATATTGTCAATATATTCCGCTATAGGTTCTGTCGCCCAACCTATGCCACTTACAATAGGCCTTCCTTCTGGGATGGTGTCATATTTCTTGTGAACTTTCGGAAGAAAGTATATGGTTGGAATTGTAGGTTTATTTACCCGTAGGTGTGTCTGCTCTTCATCAGTTATTAGTCCTTGCTGGTGCCAGGCATTAATAAGGCTTGTCAAATCTTGTGTTATTTTCGGTATTGGATTTCCTATTAATTTCTCATAGCATTCTGGATTTTCCAAGTGGTTCATAGCCATCTTTATGTAATCCACTCTATTCATTATTATAATGTTGCCACCTTTGTCCGCTTCCTTGATAACCAATTGATGATTTGATTGTAATTTTCTTATGGCAAGAATTTCATTTGCTGTAAGGTTTTTGAGATTAGTCTTGTTTTTTATTTGTGGTCTTTTTCTTAAGTAGTATAAATCTTGTGTGACGGCTCTGTAAAATGCGTCCACCATGTTATCTGGTGATAGCTGGGGTGTGAACCTGGATTTGGGTTTCAATTCTTTCATGGAAAAAGGAGTTGGCTGTATTTCTAACTCATGAATGGTTTGATGTATTGGATAGTCTCCTGGTTCTTGTAGGGATCGTAATAGGTGAATACCGCTTAGTTCTTCTATGGTTATATCACTTCTAGTTATGGTTTCAGATGTTTTTTTCCTTTTTTCAACTTGAGTCGCAAAAAATTTTTTAAGTTTTAATTTCCGAACAAATTTGAAAAGATCCACATGTATTTCTATGGGTTCAAACTCAGTTGTCGGGGCGAATGATAGGCCTTTATTCAATACATTAATTTCATCTTCAGTTAGTATTTGGTTCGATATGTTCATCACCAAGTTATTTATTTCTGTTGTTTTTTGGCAGCTTCTTTCGACGCCGCCCGTGTTAATCGTCGATAGGCATCTGAGCCGTCTGGATTTTCTGGGTCCTCCTGATCCTCTCTTACCTCTTCTCCGACTCGTTTCTGTGAGGTGTCTGGTGCTTTGCTGATCTGAAAACGGACTTGTTTCGTCTGAATGTTTCTGTTTCCTTGTTTGTATCTTTTGATTTGATTTAGAAATCCTTGTCCCTTCGGTTTTGCAGTTCCTAATACTGTTTCCACGTCATTCTCATTTTCGGGTTCTTCCTCTGCCTCTGAACTGGACGGTGAAGTGTTGGGAGTAGTCTCTCTTGATGTTGGTTTGATTTTATTATATTTCTCTTGGAAAGTGTATACTCTATCCTCTTGGTAATCTCTGTCATCACGATAGAATTTTCTCAATTTTCTCAATTTTATCTCGTCTTGATATTCTTTGAGAATTTCATGCATTTTCAAAAAGTTCTTTTCTTTAGTCACTTCTAAGGCTTTTGCCTCTTTAATTTCCTTTTTTATATTTTCAATTTGATCAGTTATTCGTCTGTGTTCTCTCTGTGCATGCTCAATTAGCATTTCTAACATGTGTTTTGAACATTGATTGAGGTTTGTTTCCCAATTGTTAGCCAAATCTTTATCATCGTCTTTACTGAAATCTGGAAAGATCAAAATGCGAAGTCCTCTTGGGATCTGGTCCTTTGATACATAGTTTTTCAGAGAGATTATTTCCCAATACTTATCAATTTCTTTGCGAGAGGCCCTCTCTAGTTTTACAAATTTATATCTGAGGTCCTCTCTTTTCGGAAAACTTGAAGTGAAAGCATGGGTGTTATTCCCTTTGGCAGAGAAAAGTTTGTTTGCTTCTTCTTCTCTATTCTCCATGTATTCTGCCATTTTTTGAATTCGTTTTCCCAAATTGGTCTGCGTGGTACTGTATCCCCTAGTAACAATCTACTGAGTGAGGAACTTCTTGAGTGGGGATATCATAAGGTGTACTCTCGCGACCCGTATGTTAGTGCTATTAAAGTTGGCAATGGTTTTCTTATTTTATTATTTTATTCTTGTGTCGCAAGGATGTGGGTCAACACGGAGACATAGAGTCCCTCAGCTCCGTTTGTAAAGTAAGCAGTAGTTTGTTTGTGCCTACACCTCTTTGCGCCAAATTTCTGATGTAAATGAATAAAAGTACGTAGTCAAGTTTCTTCAAGTATATTTTCTTAATTTATTTGATATATGTTCTGCCCATATGGATGACACGTGTTTCGGCGTTCCATTGGCGCCTTTTTCAAATCCGGGCTGAATGCAAGCGTAACATGTAATAAAACAAAACACAAAATATAACATATGAAATAGCATTTTAGCATGAATGGTTAAATCATTTCCATAACAAGTAATAAATGTGGGCCATTGTGGGGTGTAATCTATGACAGAAGCATGTCACATTTGTGGTAGTAGGGCAGAAAAATGCGTCGCAAAAATGGCAAGGATTGAAACAATCAGGCTGAATGAACAGGAAAACATTTTGAACAATGTTGTTGCAAGATGACAGTTGAAGGGAAACTGCAAATTGGCTACTGTGGTCAGAAGGGATACTGTCATACCCAAACCCAAGGCCGGGGAATGGTTTGGAGGAACCACATGGGTGACCCATACCAGTCATGACTACAGACCCTCACCTGGCACTCAATCAGAACACATCACCCAAGTAACATACACATGGATTACACACACATGCATGGGCACTCACCGGACAATGCTTCAAGATCTGGTAGGTCTCCCACGCCTTGGATCTGTTCCTCTGTGACGAAGGTTCCAGCGACAGACTCATGTTCAGTGAGTTGGTTGTCCTCTGGTGGAGACCCACACCAGTCACCAGAGTAGAGGCATGATTGGAAGCCATCTTGTTCTTTGCTCTGCGTTTCAGGTCATTCCACCGCTTGTAGCAATCATCAGCTGTGCGCCTCACAAATCCAAGGGCACTAATGTGGTCCGCGATGGTCTGCCAGTGGGCCCTACGTTGAGCAGGCGTAGTCTTGCACCCTGCAGTCATCACCATTTCGCTGCTATGTGCCAACACATAGGCCATACGTGCATCTAGTTTGGTGTCATTGAAGCTAGGCTTCCTTGACGTGCCGGTGTGTGTAGCCATGTCTGGGGTCCCAGCCTGTACCGCAAGAGCACCCTTCTTCCTCTTGAGAGGTGGTGCAGATCCTGAGTGGCTTACGCTGCTCTGGTTGGTAGGGGCAGAAGCGCAGGTGGACTGGGTACTGTAAGTTTGCAAAGGCACAATGACCAAAGGTCTCGGTGCAGGCATTGGCTGCAGGGTGATGTTGGCAGGATCAACGTCTGTGTGATGGTCTTGGACCGACACTGTCCCGGCTGGGAGACTCAGAGCTGGGGTGGATTGAGCTGCTGCTGCCCCTGCAGCCTCCTCGCCCTGGCTACTTGGGGCAGCAGATGACATTGCTGCCCCAGATCAACGTGGCCTAGTGACAGCAACTTTCACCACCACACATGGCTTAGACTTGGTGACCTGGAAGTCAGCCTGGGAGTCATCCTGTGCCGGTTTAGTTGAGAATATGGGCCGGTTTAACAAGGGCTGAGCTGGGATGGTGTCAGCTACATTTCCCACAACCATTTGGGGGGGGCACAGGTGGCCAGATTGGTCCTCCACACACTGCCCACTTGGGCCACCCTGCACATCCTGGCCACGTCCCCTACTGCACCTACCTTTTGGAGGTCGGCCACCTTTGCCTCCCTTACTGCTTGGTCACCTCCCAACCATGGCACTGATGTTGTTGTGCATATGGGAGTTGCAGTAAACTATTGTCCTGGGCAATTGGGGTAGAAGGGGTAGGGTACTAGATGGTATTCATAGCCTAGTGCTCTAGCAAGGCTGTCTGTGACCCTTGGGGGAAGATGACGGGTCACACAACGCACAGGCACCCCGAAAACAATATCAAATGTGCACGCAACCCCTGGTAGACCAAGTGCATGGAAAAATGAACCCGCACTACGCTGTGGCACACAGAAACACAAAAATAAGCATACGCGTGATACACGCAGCCTACAATGACCTCTGAAGGGGTATGCGACACACGGGGGCAACCACAGTTGGAACACACGTGCGCAATTCACCGTCTGCCTGGAAAAAGAACATGAAAAAGACATGCATGTGCGCGTTGGCAACACCCCCACCAAAAGAAGAAATTAACGTAGTCTGAGGAAACAGGGAGTACGAACTGGAACCGTTGTTAAGTAATCGTGTGTGAACCGACAAGAAGTACAAAAATCAACCGCTCACTCTCCACAAATAGCACGTACGAGAAAATGGCATCATACGCGTGCCTTTTGAGCCAGCCCACACGTGCAACGTCATTTACGCACGTACACGCTAAGGCCCTTTCCTCCAATAGCACGCTGACATGCAGTTTTCTCATGCGCTGATTCAGTATGCACCCGTGTTGTGGGAAACGCTTGCGCGTGTAACGTCACAGACGCACTTACGCGCTAAGGGCCTTTCCTCGAATTACACGCTAACGTGCAGTTTTTTCACGTGCCAAATCACTCTGTAGCAAGCTGGCCACGCAACACCACACAGAAGATCACGCTCCTGCCCAGAAGGATAAATTACTTCCACCCAGAGCCCCGAGCACGCTCCCACCTGCCATCTCCTTCTGCCTGCCTGCCTGCTGGCCACGTGCCCTTCTATTTGGTGCCTGCATGTCAGACATCTGCAGGGGTCCAGTTGCTGTGACCACCCCTGCTGGAACAGAAGACTCTCGACTGGAGTACCATCTTGCTCCACAGCCCAGCCCCAGGACCCAGTTGCCCACCTGCCTCGGGGGTTGCCATGTTGGACACAACACCATCTGGCACCAGTGGCAACACCCAGCCAGAGAGGCAGAGGGCTACCAGCTTCAATGCTGCAGAAGTTGGTATCCTGGTGGAGCAAGTCCTGGGGCATTATGATGCCCTCTTTGGAAGTTCACGCGCAGACAATGAAGGACGGAAGAGGATCTGGACGGACATCGTGGCTGCCATCAACATGGAGGAGGTGGCAGCCCGTGACTTGCAACAAGTCCGGAAGCGCTGGGAGGACATCAGGTCCAGGACCCTCAGCAAGGCCAGGCATCTCCTGAAGGCAAAGCATGCAAAGGGGTGCCGGGTCCGCCTTACCAACATGCAAATGAGGGTCCTGGAATGCATACACCCAGCGCTCCACCTCCAGGTCCTTGGGAGGCAGACCCGTCCGGAGTCGAGTGGTAAGTGTGCATGCATACTGATTGAATGCTGTGCATGTTGAGGTGTAGCAGGTGTGTGCAGGTTGCACATATGTCTTGGAAGGCCCATGTATGGATGTGTATGTACAGGGACATGAGCCTGCCGCATGTGTGTCCAGTCATGTGTGAGGCACATCAACGGTGTATGAGTACAAAAGTATTATGGGCAAATGCATGTTGGGGTGCACACATGTTTACATATCTGTGTATGTACCATGGCATGGTTGGGGTGTGACACATGGATGTGGGTTCCACCTTCATGTACGTGCATGGTGTACATGTGTGTGTGAGGGTATTTGACATGTGTGCCACTGTGATACACCATGGATGCATGTGCCACTGACATGTAGGAGGCTGATTGGCAGATGTGACATGGATGCCGAGGATTTGACTGCAACAGGTCATATAGATGTACAGATGCATGTATGTCTGGGGGAGTGTGTGCATCTGTTTGCCAATCCCCGTGTTGCATGTGACGTCAGGCTAACCTTTGGATGGTCATGGTGTTGTATATGTATGGATGGTGCTGGCTGCTGCAACATTCCTGTTCATTTGCACGTTCGGTCGCTTGAAATGATATGTGTGTTGGGGAGTGTGATGCCATGTGTGAAGTTTGAGACTGCCATTCATCTGCAACTGTCATGTGTGTATCAGACCATTGTACAGTGACCTGATGCCTGTGTTCTGTCTCTCCCTGTTTGCAGCGTCAACTGATGAAGAGGGCGGAGATGGTGCTGTGGAGCACACAGGCAGGGATACCACTGCCAGCTGGAGAGGCAAGGCCCAGCTCCCCTCCCAGGTTGCCATCTCGTCGGGGAGTGAGGAGTCTGGTGCCGCCTCCGCGGCCGCAGCCCCGGGGGTAGGTCCAAGAGGCAGAGGTCGGAGGTGGACTCCTCTGCAGCAGAAGGGGCAGCTGAGACCCCACAGGGGCCTACGGAGGAAGATGGCACGGAGTCATCGAGGTTGGTGGGGGGTTCAGTTGAGGAGGAGGCCGTGGAAGTCACACACACAGGGCCTGGAGGGGGGATTCCACTGGTGCAAGTGGTGCAGTCTAGGGGCAGGGACAGGCGGCAGCACAGGCCACTGCGGAGGTGCCTGTGTGTAATCCTGTTCCCAATCCTGTGACTGCATCATCCGGCACCAGCAGGGATGCCTTCGTCCAGACCTGTTTTCAGAGAGGGGATAGCCACACAACAACTGGCCTTCCTCTCCCTGCGGACGTGGCAATCCGGGACCGGCTTGAGCCTGTCCTGGGTGGGGTGGCGTTGCGTGTTCGTGACATTCGGGATGATGTGAGGGGGTTCTCGCGAGGGCAGTGCATGTCATTTTGAATGTCTTGAAGACTGTGTCAACCTACTGGGTGGAGTCACCAGTGCTGGGTTCCTCCGTGTGCTGAGCTTCTGCCGACCCCCTCCTCAACTGATCACCCTATACGCCAGTCGTCCTCCGTGCCATCTTCCTGCCCAAGTGTCACCTGGGCACCCTGTGGAGCTGTCCCTGACCCAGCGGCCAGGCTGGTGGAGGAAACATCCCTGCCACAGTCGGGAGTCGGGGGTACAGCAGGGGTGACCACCCCAACAACTGGACCCCATCAGAGGGGCAGGCATCGGCAGTAGGGCAGGAGGACCCTGGATTGGGAGTGTCTTCTGTGTGGCAACGTTTGGGCCAGCAGATAGATGCGGAGCGGCGGCAGGCGGTAGAGGCATGGCTCACAATGATCAGGGTGTAGAACTCCATGTGGAGGTCACTGAGGCGGGCCGAGTGCCTCGAGGCAATTCGCAGGGAGTTGTAGTTGAACATGGCATCGTCCCTGCGAAACCTCGGGGCCATGGAAGAGGCCCGCCTCCAGAACATAGACGAGGAGTTTGATAATGCCCTGGGCCGGGAATTCGAAAAGTGAGCCGTCGGACTAGCCCTCCGCCATTGTATATAGTGTGTAGTGTTAGGTTTCATTTTCATTTTGCATTATTTTGGGGTGATTGGACTATGCCCCACACTCTTGTATATAGTTATTAACTAGGTCGTTTTTTGATAGGTTTCATTTCTTTGGTTGGGTTCATGGACCCTGGATGAAATCGTTGTACATAGTTGAACAGTGGATTTATGAGAGAATTTTATTTTTTTACTCACCATGGATCAATGGATTTTACAATTTGCGTTTCCTTTGGATTTGCTTTGGTGGGCCGAGAGTTTGGACACATTTTCTTCTGGATTACTTTGGATTGGTTCTTCATATTTTTTTAATTCTGTTTTGGACATGCATTTCATTTCATGTTTGAAATATTTTTCAGGCTTTCATTTCATTTCATTCATTTTGTTCATAATACATTTTGATTTATTACTTCCATGTGTGGTATTCGCTCATTGGGTTACTGCATGTGAAAATGTGGATTTACACAATCACTGGCACCCAGTGTGTGTGTGTGTGAGGGACATGTATTGATGTACATAGTTGTCTTTTGGTTTGTGTCATGAAATAGGCATTTCAGTGTGGGGTGGATTGAGGACTTGATTGCCTCTCAAGACTGGGGTGGCGTGCTGTGGGATTTTGGTGGACATGAGGCCCATGATTGTGCATCTTTATGAGGTGTTGGTGGGACATGAGTCGGGGCCTGCTGGCAGGTGCCCGTCAATGCTGGGTGGGTGGGGGTGTAGGGGGACAGGAGTCGGGGCCTGCTGGCAGGTGCCCGTCAATGCTGGGTGGGTGGTGGTGCAGGGGGACATGAGTCGGGGCCTGCTGGCAGGTGCCCGTCAATGCTGGGTGGGTGGGGTGCAGGGGGACATGAGTCGGGGCCTGCTTGCAGGTGCCCGTCAATGCTGGGTGGGTGGGGGTGCAGGGGGACATGAGTCAGGGCCTGCTGACAGGTGCCCGTCAATGCTGGGTGGGTGGGATTGCAGGGGGACATGAGTCGGGGCCTGCTGGCAGGTGCCCGTCAATGCTGGGTGGGTGGGGGTGCAGGGGGACATGAGTCGGGGCCTGCTGGCAGGTGCCCGTCAATGCTGGGTGGGGGTGCAGGGGGACATGAGTCGGGGCCTGCTGGCAGGTGCCCGTCAATGCTGGGTCGGTGGGGGTGCAGGGGGACATGAGTCGTGGCCTGCTGACAGGTGCCCGTCAATGCTGGGTGGGTGGGGATCACTAGTGCAAGGTGACATGTGGGCTGGCTGGGGGGCATGCCCATGGTGGATGGGCTGCCTGTGGGACATGACCAGGGGTACAGGGTAGTCCCCTGTGGTGTGGGCTGCCTGCAGGGGCTGGGGAGGAGGTAGAGGGCACACCTGGGAGGACCCACACTGCCAATTCACGTGTGAAACTCCCCGCGCACCCCACTGGATACACGTACCCCGCTCTGCAAGTGAAATCTCGTGTGAAAGTACCCGCACACCCCAGAAATACACGTACCCCGCTCGTCCAAGGCCTATCGCGTGTGAGACTCCCCGCGCACCGCACTGGATACATGCACCCTGCTCTGCAAGCAAAATCGCGTGTGAAACTCCCCACGTACCCCAGAAATACACGTACCCCGCTCGCACAAGGCCTATCGTGTGTGAGACTCCCCGTGTTTCCCACTGGATGCACGTACCCCGCTCTGCAAGCAAAATCGCATGTGAAAATCCCTGCGCACCCCAGAAATACATGTACTCCGCTCGCCCAAGGCCTATCGCGTGTGAAACTCCCTGCACACCACACTGGATACACGTACCCGCTCTGCAGGCGAAATCACGTGTGAAACTCCTCACGCACCCAGAAATACACGTACCCCGCTCGCCCAAGGCCTATCGCGTGTGAAACTCCCCGTGCACCACACTGGATACACGTACCCCGCTCTGCAAGCGAAATTGCATGTGAAAGTACCCGCGCATTGTTAGGCGGAAACCTGTGCAGTTCCCTCTGGGACCACTGCAAAAGATTTAGGACTACAGGTGTTTGGCGGTGAACCCACTTGGTAGCAGTCTGTACCACACAGATTCACTTGGTAGCTGTGGCTGAGCAGTCAGACTTCCCTCAAGAAGAGTTGAGCAGTATGTGGAGCATACAAAATAGGGCAATTCTTCACAGCAGGACAAGCAAGCATGCAACGAAGCTTAGTGTAAAGATATTAAGGTATTTATTTATAACGAAACATCCATCAAAAACACTATGGCAAATTCACGACAAACAAATCAAAACACAATTACTCTACGAAGCAGAAAACGATCAATCCCCCTAGCAATATTTTGACAAGTCTAGGTTCTACCGGTATCACTTATTTTCAGACAGAGGTGTATACCTCAACCTAGATGACACTCTAATATTAGTTAGGACAGGAGAGAAAAAGATAGGCAGGTTATGAAATCAACACAGTTCAATACTTCACGGATAAAATGCGAGGCAAGAAGGCAAGAATCACAATAGATTGTAAAGTTCGGAGGCCAGGCCCACTCGGAGAGAGGCAAGGCGCGATGACCCAAAAAGTCTCTAGTGGAGATGCATTCAAGTCTTTGTAGCAAATGTTATCGGCAGATTGAACCAGTTCAGAACAACAAACGAGCAAAGCTTGGAGGCGACCCAACGGAACGGAGAGGATTAAGACACCTGACTCGAATCGATCGAAAGGGAAGCCAGACGGACACGGTACCTCGTTGTGGAGGGCAGCTCCGGCGGGGGCAGTTGTTCCTGGTGGTGGATGCACGTCGGGTCTTTGCCAAGAGTAGAGATGATCCCGTCGTCGAAGAAAAGTGAAGTCCGGTGCACCACCAGGGAAGAGACCAGCCGCGGAGTGCTCCGTCACAAGGCACCACCTTTTGGTCACGGTACAGGGGTAGTGGCTATCCGGTTGCCGAGGTGCTCTGCACGGGCAATTCGACCACTGCGTCCTGAGGCGAATAAAAAGCAAAGGGGACTGGTTGTTCCCACCAGTCAGGGGAAGAGACTCTCCGGCAGGGAGATCTCCTCTGTCGTCGGGAAGTGGTGAGTCGGTTCCGCAGGGCTCCACCGGAGGTGTCGTTGTGCAGGTCGGCTCAGCGTTACCCTCGTCGGATTCTTAGGTCCTGTGGCGACTTCTGAAGATCCAGTCCCAAAAGCCCTGCTTTTATGCAGAAAACCCCCATTCATTCAGCCTAGCTGTCAATCAACACATGCTAAGTGGTGAGCGGGGAGGCTCACCACTTGGGCCAATCACTCCAGAGTGCGACCGGAGTTGGCAAGGCAACTCGGCCCAGGGTGCCTAAACCCCCTCCCACACCCCTGGGGTAACCCAGACAGAATGGCACCACTTTGGAGGGTCTCTGTACAGAGGCCCGCCAAAAGTGGAACAAAGGGCTCAACCTTTGGTTTAGGAGTCACAGAGACGAACACAGACGCCATTCTACAAACCGAGTTCTGGCAGAAAATACCATCCGATAAACTTATTTAAGATAAGTAGACCGGTGGTACGTTAGAGATTAACGAGAAAAAGGATCAATCTCCAACAATGGGACGAATCCCATAGGGTTATGTTCGGGGTCGGACATAACAAGTAGTTTCCACTGCCACCAGCCAAAACTCGACGAGGGGGGACGGGACAGCGCCCCCTCGAGTAACAGATCCAGGAGTAATCGAAGTACCCCTACTAGTACGTCCACAATAAGATGGTTTGTACTAGTTCTGTTAGTAAATTTAGGTCTAGTAAAGCCAATGGTGACTTTTACATGCCCGGGGAGACGGTAGTCAGTCCCCGGGTATGGAGTCTATGGTGGGGGTCCGCTAGGACTCCCCCGTGTTACAGCACGTAGGGTGCGGTGTAACACACATAGAAAAACATATGAGACCCTATGGAGGAAAAGACCCCATAGCCCATAGAACACATTGACATTCGAAGGAATTACACACATACATGTCCAAGAGTGGGAGGAAAAGAGTCTCACTCTTGGCAGGATGGAAAAAAACAAACTCCAGAAATCCAGCAAAGCTGCTGGGGGACTCACAAGGTTAGGAAATTCAGCCTAAACAGAGAATTCTCCCTAACACTCACCCCCCACAGACTAAGGGACAGGAGGATTTAATCCACTCCTGGATGAATCTCATACCTCTAGTCGATGATATACATCCTAGAGAGACCATCAGCATTTTGGTGGTGACACCCTGACCTGTGCTCAATGGTAAAATCAAACCCTTGCAGGCAGATCGACCATCTCAATAGTTTTGGGTTTTCCCCTTTCATTTGCATTAACCATCTCAAGGGTTGGTGGTCAGTCTGAATGACAAAAGTAGAACCATACAAGTACGGCCTAAACTTCTTCAGAGCCCACACGATAGCAAAGCACTCTCTTTCGATTGTTGCCCACCTTGTTTCAGGATCCTTCAGCTTGCGGCTGATGAAGCAAACAGGGTGCTCCCTACCCTTCCCATCCAATTGACTGAGTACGGCACCTATCCCTACATTTGACGCATCTGTCTGCACAATGAAGTGTTGGTGGTAATCAGGAGCTCTGAGTACTGGGGCTTGGCAAAGAGCCTTTTTCAGGTTTTCAAAAGCCTGATTGCACTCCTCGTTCCATTTAACCTTTCTAGGAAATTTGGGCGAGGAGATGACATTCAGTGGAGAAGCTATGGTCCCATATTTCTCTATGAAATTCCTGTAATACCCAGTGAGGCCTAGGAAGGCTCTCACCTGGGTTTGAGTAGTCGGTGTTGTCCAATTTTGCACAGCTTCAATTTTACTGAGCAAAGGCCTTATTTCTCCACCGCCTACCTCATGCCCAAGATCGACTACCTTACTCTGTCCAATTTGGCATTTGCTCGCCCTTATGGTCAGATTGGCTCGTCCAAGAGCCTGCAAAACATCTCTCAGGTGGGTTACATGTTCTTCCCAGGAATTGCTGAACACTGCGATGCCATCCAAGTATGCCATGCAGAAGTCCTCCATCCCATTCAGAACCTGGTTTACCATCCGTTGAAACGTAGCAGGTGCATTCTTCAGTCCGAAAGGCATTACCTTAAACTGGTATAAGCCAACGGGGGTAGAAAATGCAGTTTTCGCCTTGGCATGGTCTGTCAGGGCTATATGCCAACAGCCTGACGTCAAGTCAAATGTGCTGAGGAACTTGGCGGCGCCAAGTTTATCCACCAACTCATATGTTCTTGACAAAGGGTGGGCATCAGTCTTGGTGACTGCATTAAGAGCTCTATAATCCATGCAGAATCTAAGTTCTTTAGATCCGGCCTTTGGTACTAACACAACTTGGCTAGACCATGGACTAGTAGAGGGCTCTATTACCCCGAGATCGAGCATCTTGCTGACCTCACCTTTGATGTGGGTTTGTACGCTTTCTGACATGCGGTATCCTCTGCTTTTGACTGGCAGACAGTCACCAGTGAGTATGTCGTGCTGGCCCCAAGGGGTCAAGCCTGGTGAAAGCGAGAACAGAGAGGCAAACTGATTCAACATAGATTTGCACTCCTCTTGTTGCTCGGGTGTCAGATTGGAGGAGATATTTACTCCTTCAATTTTTTCGTCCAAAGGTAAGCCTCTGAGGAGATCCGGAAGAGCTTCACTCTCTTCTTCTTCCTCGGATGATGCTAGAAGCAACGCTCCTACATCAGGTCGTGAGACATACGCTTTAAGTCGGTTGGTGTGGAAGACTGTCGGAGCCTCCTTGGGATTGCCCAAGTCCACCAGATAGTTAACCTCTCTGAGTTTACCCACTACTCGGAAGGGTCCCATCCACTTATCTTGCAAGGCCCTCTGCCTTGTTGGGATCATAACGAGAACGAGCTGGTCTTGAGCGAACTCAACCATGTTAGCCTTTTGATCATGCCAGTGCTTGACCAATGCTTGTCCAGCTTTCAAGTTATCGCTTGCTTCCGTCATCATGTGCGACATTCTCCTCCGGAGACCTATCACGTAGTCAGTCACTCTGACAGGCTTGGGGGAAGGAGCACTCTCCAACCCCTCCTTAATCAGGGCCAATGGACCTCTGACGGGATGACCATAAAGTAGTTCGAAGGGTGAGTAACCTACACCTTCCTGAGGGACTTCTCTATAAGCAAAGAGAAGGCATGGCAGTAGAAGGTCCCACTTACGCTTAAGGGGTTCCTCTAAAGCACCTATCATGCTCTTCATGGTTCGGTTGAACCGTTCTACCAACCCATTGGTTTGTGGGTGGTACGCCGTTGAGAACTTGTAAGTAACGCCACAGGTCTTCCACATGGCTTTCATGTAGTGGGACATAAAGTTTGACCCCCTGTCAGAGATTACTTCCTTAGGAAACCCGACCCTAGTAAAAATACCAAGGAGGGCCTTAGCCACAGCCGGAGCTGTAACAGTCCTCATAGGAATGGCCTCAGGATACCTAGTAGCATGGTCTACTACAACAAGTATAAACCTGTTGCCTGAGGAGGTTGGAGGATCAAGGGGACCAACGATGTCAATCCCTACTCTCTCAAATGGGAATCCCACAACTTGGACGGGCACTAAAGGTGCCACATTATTGGAGCCAACCTTACCAGAGGTCTGGCAGGTGTGGCAGCTCCTGCAGTGTTTTTCTACTTCGGCCCCCATCTTTGGCCAATAGAAGTAGAGAGAGAGCCTTTCCTTAGTCTTCTTGAAACTCAAGTGACCAGCCAAAGGAATCTCGTGGGCTAACTGCAAGAACTGTGGTCTGTTCTCTTGGGGTACTACAAGTCGTTTGTAGTCTCCAGGTGCAGACTCGGTCGGTTCACTGTAGAAGAGGCCATCTTCCTAGTGCAACCTGTATTTCCCAGGCTCTTGCCCTTCAGCCTGAGCTTCTGCCTGGTGGCGAAGACCTTCCAGAGTTGGACATTCTCTCTGTCCCTTACTGAAGTCTTCCCTGCTGGGTCTACCTTCTGCCAGTAAAGACTGCAGCTCAGGATGGTCAACAGGATCCAGATCTCCAACGAGTTCCTGGCCTTCTATTAGCTCTTCCTCAGAGTCTAATTCTACCACACAGGGTTGTACCTCCCTCTCAGCCTCGGCCTGAGGTGGAGTTACGGGTGTAACTTTGGACAACCGTGGGGAAGTCCGTGTGGGCTGCACTGTAATGCTGGCTGCTGGTTTCGGGATAGAAGTCTTAGGTTTCCCTTTTGCTTCTGATTTCTTGGAGACAGCGGCCGACAATTCCAGTGGAGCAGGAGTGATTTCTTTCTTCATCATCTCCTGGAGAGTACCTCGCATGGTCCTCTCTCTTGCAGGTCTGGTTAGCTCCTGTAACCGTTTACTAGGAGGTCTGGGAGTATGCGATACAACTCCGAGAGTTTTCAAATCGTTACCCAACAGTACGCATCCTGGTACCTCACTCTGTATGCTGACAGGTATCTTCACAGTCATGTCGTTACACTGGATGAGAACTGGTAATTGGGGAAGCATCTGCACAGGCCCTCCAGCTAACTTGGTGAGGCGTTTGGGTGCCTTAGCAACATCCTCAGCCTGAACAAACGATTTATCCACCACAGTTATGCTGGCCCCAGTGTCCCTAATGGCAGGAGTCTCCTGACCATTCACCTGAACACTGTCCTTATAATACTCTTTAGTATTATCGGGGATAGAATTATAGACATCTAAATTCTGTTGTTCTCACAATCCCAGAGATACTAAAGAAACGCTGGCTGAGACTCCAATGGGTTCGTCAGCTAGCAGTAGAAAGTTTCCACTTGCCATTTGGACTTCCTCCTCTGGAGCGAAGGCTAAGGAGACAAGCTGGACCCCTGAAGGTTTACCCTTACATCTGGGATCTCCTTTCACGTGGTCAGTCGAGCCACAAACAAAGCATTTCCCGAATGCTTTCTGGAATGGTGGCTTGTTCTGACCTCCTTCTGGTTTGGCACCAGAAGACACACTATTCTGCTGTGGTTTTCCCGGTGGCTTACCCTTCTGGTTTTGTTTGGGGCCCTCTTTGGAATGTGAGTTATTCTAATTCTCTTTTGAGACTTTTTTAGGCTGTTTTCCCTCATCCTTTTTCTGAGTTGCCCTAGAATCCTTATGAGTAGCCCTGTTGGCAACCCATAAGTCAGCAGCCTTAGCTAGTGCCCTGGAATCCAATTCCTTCGAATCAGCCAAGTGCTGTCTGAGCTCAGGAGAACAGGCATCATAAATAGACTCCAACATAAAAAGATTCCTCATACCTTCATCCATCCCTCTAAGTTCTTCAACCCTTCACTCACCCAGGTAGCCCAAGGGGTACCATCATGCTTTTTGAGGGTTCTAAACCTCTTAAGGTACTGGGAAGGGGTCTTCCCGAATCTAGCTATTGAAGCTAGTTTCACACTTTCGTAATCCGTCTTATCCGCCTCCCCCAATTCCATTACCACATCAGTAGCAAAAGGAGGGAGCCTAGAGAACAACCAGGGGAGCAACGCATTCCCGGTGATGTCCTGGAGCCCATGATTGTATTCAAACAGTTTCAACCAATCCAACACATCCAATCTCGGTTCATACATACCCACTAATTCCTTCGGCATCCGGCGTCTTTTGGGACTGGAGCTCCTAGAGTAACCAGAGGAGAGAGAAGCATTTTCCATAGACAACTTTTTCATCTCTAACTCGTGATTAAGTTCTATTTCTCTGAGTCTTAACTCAGCTTGCTTCTGCTCAGCCTGGGCATTCATCCGTCTGAACTCAAGCTCTTGGTTTCGTTCAGATTGAGCCAAGAATCGTTTGTATTCTAGTTCGAGCTTCATTTTTTCAAGTTCAAAATAAGCAGGGTTACTTGTGGGACCTGGTATGGGCCCCGTAGGCACCGCTGGTAAGGCAGGTAGAGGAGCTGGGGAGACAGTTTCATTAGCCTCTCCGTCCTCGTCAGCCTCTTCATCGCTATTATCAGAATTACGATTCAGATCAACACCATCACTGTCATCTACATTTGCTGGAGAGATTGGTTCCTCTGAACCAGTACCCAGTCTTTGGTTCGCCAGCAATCTCTCTATTAGTTCTAACTTCTTGCCTCTTACAGAAAGATTCTCTTGCCTACAGAGAGCTCGCAAACTCTCGGTATTTTCACCTGACAAAGACCCTTGACTGTAAGTTTCCATCGTAGACATGTTTTTTGAAAGTTGCTTTTTGTGCAAAGTTTTGTGGTTAGTTATCCTACAGTGTCGAAAAGCACTCTAAACTGTATACTCGATACAAATCCCACTGCTGCCACCAGTGTTAGGCGGAAACCTGTGCAGTTCCCTCTGGGACCACTGCAAAAGATTTAGGACTACAGGCGTTTGGCGGTGAACCCACTTGGTAGCAGTCTGTACCACACAGATTCACTTGGTAGCTGTGGCTGAGCAGTCAGACTTCCCTCAAGAAGAGTTGAGCAGTATGTGGAGTATACAAAATAGGGCAATTCTTCACAGCAGGACAAGCAAGCACGCAACGAAGCTTAGTGTAAAGATATTAAGGTATTTATTTATAACGAAACATCCATCAAAAACACTATGGCAAATTCACGGCAAACAAATCAAAACACAATTACTCTACGAAGCAGAAAACGATCAATCCCCCTAGCAATATTTTGACAAGTCTAGGTTCTACCGGTATCACTTATTTTCAGACAGAGGTGTATACCTCAACCTAGATGACACTCTAATATTAGTTAGGACGGGAGAGAAAAAGATAGGTAGGTTATGAAATCAACACAGTTCAATACTTCACGGATAAAATGCGAGGCAAGAAGGCAAGAATCACAATAGATCGTAAAGTTCAGAGGCCAGGCCCACTCGGAGAGAGGCAAGGCGCGATGTCCCAAAAAGTCTCTAGTGGAGATGCATTCAAGTCTTTGTAGCAAATGTTATCGGCAGATTGAACCAGTTCAGAACAACAAACAAGCAAAGCTTGGAGGCGACCCAACTGAACGGAGAGGATTAAGACACCTCACTAGAATCGATCGAAAGGGAAGCCAGGCGGACACGGTACCTTGTTGTGGAGGGCAGTTCCGGCGGGGGCAGTTGTTCCTGGTGGTGGATGCACGTCGGGTCTTTGCCAAGAGTAGAGATGATCTCGTCGTCGAAGAAAAGTGAAGTCCGGTGCACCACCAGGGAAGAGACCAGCCGCGGAGTGCTCCGTCACAAGGCACCACCTTTTGGTCGCGGTACAGGGGTAGTGGCTATCCGGTTGCCGAGGTGCTCTGCACGGGCAATTCGACCACTGCGTCCTGAGGCGAATAAAAAGCAAAGGGGACTGGTTGTTCCCACCAGTCAGGGGAAGAGACTCTCCGGCAGGGAGATCTCCTCTGTCGTCGGGAAGTGGTGAGTCAGTTCCGCAGGGCTCCACCGGAGGTGTCGTCGTGCAGGTCGGCTCAGCGTTACCCTCGTCGGATTCTTAGGTCCTGTGGCGACTTCTGAAGATCCAGTCCCAAAAGCCCTGCTTTTATGCAGAAAACCCCCATTCATTCAGCCTAGCTGTCAATCAACACATGCTAAGTGGTGAGCGGGGAGGCTCACCACTTGGGCCAATCACTCCAGAGTGCGACCGGAGTTGGCAAGGCAACTCGGTCCAGGGTGCCTAAACCCCCTCCCACACCCCTGGGGTAACCCAGACAGAATGGCACCACTTTGGAGGGTCTCTGTACAGAGGCCCGCCAAAAGTGGAACAAAGGGCTCAACCTTTGGTTTAGGAGTCACAGAGACGAACACAGATGCCATTTTACAAACCGAGTTCTGGCAGAAAATACCATCCGATATACTTATTTAAGTTAAGTAGACCGGTGGTACATTATAGATTAACGAGAAAAAGGATCAATCTCCAACAATGGGACGAATCCCATAGGGTTATGTTCGGGGTCGGACATAACAAGTAGTTTCCACTGCCACCAGCCAAAACTCGACGAGGGGGGACGGGACAGCGCCCCCTCGAGTAACAGATCCAGGAGTAATCGAAGTACCCCTACTAGTACGTCCACAATAAGATGGTTTGTACTAGTTCTGTTAGTAAATTTAGGTCTAGTAAAGCCAATGGTGACTTTTACATGCCCGGGGAGACGGTAGTCAGTCCCCGGGTATGGAGTCTATGGTGGGGGTCCGCTAGGACGCCCCCGTGTTACAGCACATAAGGTGCGGTGTAACACACATAGAAAAACATATGAGACCCTATGGAGTAAAAGACCCCATAGCCCATTGAACACATTGACATTCGAAGGAATTACACACATACATGTCCAAGAGTGGGAGGAAAAGAGTCTCACTCTTGGCAGGATGGAAAAAAACAAACTCCAGAAATCCAGCAAAGGCTCTGGGGGACTCACTAGGTTAGGAAATTCAGCCTAAACAGAGAATTCTCCCTAACACGCATCCCAGAAATACACGTACCATGCTCACCCAAGGCCTATCGTGTGTAAAACTTTCTGCGCCCCCCAGAAATACTAGTTCCCCACTTGCACGATTGTAGTGTAGCGGCCCTGTTAGCTGGTCTTGGGTTAGCACGGCCCTTTTGCGCTGCATTGGGGATTTCAATGGTTTTTCCTTGCGCAAGGGGCGTTCTTGGGGGCGTAACTGGCGCTGCCGGATGTTCTCTGCGCCAGCGCTCAAAATGGCTTGCCCATTCCATGAATACGTTGTGCACCAGAATGCTGTTTAGCGCACACGGCTGGCGCACGCTCACTCTCTGCGCTGCTCACGTGCGCTGCCTCTGCACTGAAATCTATGAATTACCCTGATTGTGTATTCAAGAGGCATGGTTATGCAATTACTCTATGTTGGTGAAATATTTTACAGACTATTGGGTAACAAGTTGTCCGGGCACTCGGGTGGGTGTGGGCAGGTTATGCAAGAGCCTTGCCACTCTGGTACATTGCACCGGGGGGTGGGTCCCTTTTATATTTCTACACAGTCAGACCAAATACTGCTGACCTCTATCATCTAGGGAAATAAAGTGAACTCCAGGTTGCTTATCGGGAATATCTATCTTCACCCTAAAGATGACCTAAAAAATATCTTTTCTCCCATCGGGTGGTTAGCATTTTTTGTACTCTACAAATGTGAGCCAAGCATGATCATGATGGGTGACTTTAATGCTAAGTTGACAGTTCAGGGGATCCCGTCTGAGAGGCTCCATCTAGAAGCTGCCCAAAAAATCACCAGGAGGCATACAAATCTGATGCAGGGTGATCCACGTAGCATTCTATTAGATTGTTTTCTAAATGCTACTGTTTTGGTATCATTAAATGGGAGGTCTTTGGGCGATATTCCTCCTAAACTCACCTTTGGGCGGGCCGGCAGCATTTCCCTAATGAACTATTGTCTGGCCTATTGTGATTCCTTTTGGAGGGTGGAACAGTTTGAGGTTTGTATCCATCCTGAAAGCAACCTGGATCGTTTAATCATACTGTTGAATACCAAGTCAGGATCTCCTGCCAAAAAACCCATTCCTTCATGCAATAACTTTTCCTTAGACCATTACTCAAAATATCGAAGGAAAAGTTGACGGAGATCTTGGACAGTGTACAGTTTGCAAGATTAAATGTTTTGTCTCAGGCATCAGCAGAGGAAGATGTGGTTAATGTTCTAGCAAGTGTGAAATTGGTAACTCTTATCTCTGAGAAATGGAGCCACCACTTGGGAAGTTCACCCACATTCCTAGTTCACTTCCTAGTCTTGGGAATTTTGCCCCATCTTACTTCAAATATTTTAATATTCCACCGCTTATGAAATTCTCATTAAACGTAGACATTTTTCTCACTATATGGTATCCAAAAGTTTGCACATTTCTCTGTCCTGGGCCCTCATAACAAGTTTTCCAGTATTTTGTTGGTGATTCCGTGGATCCGGTGGCACAATTTCTGGCACCCGTAACCACAGAATCAGCGGCACATCACAACAGCACAGGAGAATGCATTTCGGCATCCCGGTAACAGTGCAACCGGCATGATGGAAACACTGTCATCGACGGAGGAATTCAGTGGCACCTCCAGGAACAACATTTATGGCATGCCACCCACGGAAACCGCAGCAATGGAAACACCAGCATTGGAAATAACCTCATCACCGGAATTGGAAGCTCACCGCTGGCCATTTTGGAAAACACAATCCACTTAAAATCACCCAGTTCTTGTAGCCATCCGGACATCAAGACACCAGCATTCTACTAGCAGAAATGGCATCTAGGCAGCAGAAACCACACATTTCCAAGCAGCAACTAACCTGTCAAACAGCACTGTATAGCATGCTTGTGAGCTGTTTGCCACAGATCATCGGCGGAGTACACAGCTAAAAATAAATGCCATCTGGGAGGGGCTGGCTCAGATGGTGTCAGCCATGAAACCTGTTCCCCGCACAGGACGCGACTAACATAAGTGGTGGTATAACCTCCGCCTAAGGGTCTAAAACCTGCTATCGACCGACCAGAAGGTGCTGCACCTTGTAAAGATTGAGGAAGGGGGAGTGGCGGAGGCTGGTGCAGTGACACCTAGAAAGGGTGGTGAGTACAACGTGAAACATCAAAACAATCACATTGGGCATGCAAATGTAGCGCACAACACACAGACACATGTACAACTGCATGACACCAGACCACATCCAACCCATAAAGTGGCCAACTAACCATGGCCATTTGCCAAGGGTTCATGAACATTGCCCCCCAAACATCCAAACACACATATGCCCACATGAGTACTGGTCATGAGCAAAAATGTACAACATTAGAATCAACACATACATTAGGCATGAGGCATACACCCTCCAAGGAGGCATGGCTGAACCACGAGCAATGTGCCCCTGTGACACACTCACTTACATGCACGCATCAAATCCACCCTGAAAGACCTGGCCCTTCCATGGTTCACCACCTACCTGTCAGTCTGTCACCCTTCCCTCACCCCCACCTCACTCACCACCTGTGTCGTCCCTCAGGGCACCATTCAATCTCCATTGCACCCACGACCTACCTTGCCCCTCTGGCCCCTCTGGCCCACTCGATCACCACCATTGCACCCCACTCCTAGTGCTATCCTGATGACACACCTGCTCACCTTTGAAAATGAATCCTCTACTTCCTCTCCAACCTCTCTCATACATGAGTGCCTGACTGCTAATCATGCAACCTGCTCTGCTGCCTCAATGCCAGCGAGACAGAGAAGCCCCCATCGTGACGCCTGTGCCCTGTCACCCACCCACTGCCACCCACTCCCTGGCCACCTTTCATGGGCCTCCTCCCCACACCCGCCAGAGAGGCTACAGACCTTGGTGTCAACTTGGACCAATCCCATACCTCCCCTCTGCACATCACAGACCTAACAAGAGGTCCAATTTACAGCACTGCCACCTAAGAGGCACCCTTCTTACCTCACCCACTCAGAAGCCAAATGTCACCAGTGCACAGCTTCCCTCTAGGTCAGCAACAGCCTCTCACTCAATCTACCCCTTACCTCCCTTCACCCGCTCAAACGGATCCAGAATAGTGCTGTATGAATCAACCTAGGTCTCAATCCCTGGGGCCACTCCCATCTAGTCCTGGATTCACTACACGTGCTCCCTGTGACCGCAAGGATCAATCCAAAGACCCTCTGTCACACTCAGAATCCCTTACCAGCACTGGCACACAGCCACCCTTCCCTGGATTAGCCCAATTCTGCACCACCCCATCCTTCATGCTGCACTACCTTACCCATATTTCACCTGTCACTGTGGCTCCCATCAACACGTGCTCATCCCTTGTGGCTCCCACCACCTGCGCTACCCCCTCCCCTCCCGTTCCCCTCACGACTCCCTCCCTTATACGACATTTAACCCTACCCTTGAACAGTGACAATGACACAAGGCCCAGTATGACTGAATCTCCTATTTTGTCCACCCATGTCCACCACCATCTTGCTGGTGATGACTGGAAACACTTGTGAATATGCACAATAAAATATTGCAAATCATGAACTTTAAACACCATGCACAAACATCATGTCACACATGGTATTGCATGTTGAAATGCCACACGATGGCACAGAGGCGACTAAAGGCATATTTATTTATGTATTTATATAGCGCACAAAACCCAGGGGTATCTAGGCGCTTTTACTTAAGAGATTGGTTAGAGTGTTATAGGTTACAGATAGGAAGCACATATGTTGAGTACATCATAGGGGAACATTGGGGTGAAATACACACACGCAAAGTGCAAACAAGTTCAGGTAAGTGCATTCATTGAGCCTAGCCCACTATTACAGGGAAGCAGCACACACAAATTCAAGAGTCAATTCAGTGAGCATAAACATGGAACCTACCCCATGTTGCAGGGCTGCAGAACACACAGATGCAAGAGTCAATTCAGTGAGCATAATAATGGAGCATACCCCATGTTGCAGGGCGGCAGCACACACAGATGCAAGAGTCAATTCAGTGAGCATAAACATGGAGCCTACCCCATGTTGTAGGGCGGATGCAAGAGTCAATACATTGATCATGAGCAGTATAACAGAAGGGTACTCGCCCTGGCGTGTCCTGATAGTGGACAGGGAGTAGACAGGGGCCTTCAGTGGTCCGGGCTGGCCCAGCCTCCCAGTTGCTCTCATTGGCTAATAACAGCCAGGGCTACCAATGGGAGGTGGGAGCCAGGCAAGCTGCACAGACAAGGCCAGGCGGAGCGGGCATCTTAGAAAGGTCGAGGTGCAGTGAAAGCACCAGTTCAGAAAAAGCCATATTAGAAATAAAAAGACCCAACAGGGGTAATGTTGAAGCAGGATGGGAATCCTGCAGTCCTTAAGGAGCATAAAGTAACCCTAGGTCTCCATGGATAAAAGTGGCAAAACCACGCTGTATGCACCACCATAAGTATATGCTTAACCAGGATTTCAGGCAATCTGGCCGATGGGAAGGCAGGCATACCCATCTCATCCCCACAGGCACATCATCTGACAGCAACCAAGCAGGACAAAGCACCTAATGGGCACTCCTCAGAGGAGGACATCCATGCCACAGAAACCACTGCCAAGGTAACTCCATCATCAGCCATGAAAGAAAAAAAAGGGCCAGTGAGCATGCCGGCTTCCCCTACAGCTACACCTGCTGACTCAAAGGAGGTACAGCCAGCAGCCCCTGTAGCTACACCTGCTGCCTCAACAGGGGCACAGCCAGCAGCTCCTGCAGCTACACCTGCTTCCCCAATGGAGTCACAGCCAGCAAACCATGACACACAGCATTGTGCGCCAAGAGGACAGCCATTCCCCCAACACCAGCCTCCCATTACATCAGCTCTTCTACAGATGAGAATGCTGAGCATGAGGCTGGGGACACAACCAAGGGGACACCTGAACACACCCCCTATCACCGTCCCTCATTCAGCCCCTGTGATCTCCACAGCCCACCTCCACCACCCATCTCCAGCATCAGAGACAGGGATGCACCCTTACGGCGCATCAAGGAATGGCATGAACAGAAGGTGGGACTTGTGCACCGGCATCTTGAGGAGTCCACATTGATGCGGGAGGAGACCATGTTGTTGCGGGAAAGTATGCAGGCCACCAGCTGGTGTGGTGCTCACACCCTGGGCTGCTCAAAATGCACAATGGTCCTGCCCGCACAGAGGGTCTTGGACGGATACGAGACAATCACAACACTAGCCATGTCCCTCACCCTTTCCCCACAGGCAGAACAGGAGCGCAGGGACTTGCCATTGTCAGACCCACCGTCAACCATTACCACGCCTCCCAGCTCTCAACAGAGCAACCCGAGACACAGGTCCGTGTGCCTGTCAGGCTCATCACAGAAAGGCAGAACCAGTGTCAAGAAGCCACAGAAGTGAGTCAGTGCCAGACATCAAGTGAAAGTGATGCTACCTAGGGAGTGTTTTGGGGACTGTGTGGTTAGGGGGGTTGGTCATGGAGGGTTAGTTGGGGGGAAATATATGGGGGCAATTAGGAGTGTTAGGTGGGGACAGTTGGGGAGGAGGGGGTGTAGGGGCTAGTTGGGAAGGGAGTGGTGGGCCATGTTTTTTGCTGTTTGTTCATGCAATAATACACATGGGCCGGCATATGAATTCATGTCTGGATATTCAGTTTGTGCAGTGGAGTGCTTTATTTTTGCTCTGCATCCCATGCAGTTTGTGCCATGGGTCATGTGCAGGTGATGTGTGCTCAGCAGTAGTTCTGAATGAGTTCCTGGCGGGCTGCATGCGCATCCCTGTCATCCCTGTGATGGGGCATTTGCATGTCTGCAGCTGCATCCACGTCACTGTCATCATCATTGTCTACTGGAGGTAGCATGTCCACGTCCAGGGGCAGGGGAATGTTCTGCCGGATGCACATATTGTGCAACATGGCAGAGGCCAGGACTATCGTCCCCGCTTTCACAGACCTGTACATTAGTGCCCCACCGGAGTGGTAAAGGCAACAAAACTGTGCCTTCAACAGTGCAAAGGTCTGCTCAATTGTTGCCTGTGTTCTGATGTGCGCATGATTGCACACAGTCTCCTGGTGGCTCTGTGGATGTCTCACAGGGGTCATCAGCTATGGCAGTAAGGGGTAGCCAGAGTTACCTGCATGGAAAGGGACACAGGGAGGGCCCCATTATTGAGGAAACTGGGCTGTGCATGCATGTTGGGATGTGGATGTGTGACACATGCATGTGGGCCTGTGCAATTCCAGCCCGTCAATCAATGTGCTGCACACTGTGACATGTAATGATGGTCAGGACATGTGTAGGTCAGACTCCCAATGGGTTAGTAGTGGTGGGTGGGGCATAGTGAGGATATGCTATGCTCTGTGATATGGATGAGTTGCATTATGGTACCTGTGGTGTATTACATGTGCCTGTCCATCCGTGTCCAGATTGTGCTGGTGTGTCCTTCTGTAGACTCATGTGGTGTGTGCCAATCATGGCCACCCACTCTCACATGCAGAATGTGTCCCTGCATTCGCATGGTGCCTGCCGGCCATTCACTGGTGACAGTGAACATCCTCGCTACATGCCCTGGTGGACATACAATGTGGTGTGTGTGTTGATCCTTTGACTCACCTAATAGACAGGTCCACCATAACGTGCGATGTACCATGGCAGTCTGCTATTGTGCAGGACCATGGAGTCATGTGTTGATCCCAGGAAGCGTGTGCAGCAGTGTGTGATCATCAGGTCCGCATCACAGAAAACCTGCAAATTCATAGAGTGGTACAGCTTTCTGTTCTGATACACAACCTCTGTGGTGTGGGCTGATACTAGCTCTATGTATGTGCAGTCCACTGCTCCCAATACATCATGCATGCCAGCAAGGGCATGGGTCGGACCTTGGTGCCATTCAACTGTGCCTGAGTCAGTGGTAAGGGGATGCGCTGGGACACTTGACGCAGGTGGGCATCCAGGATCTGCATGAGCAGAATTGAAAATGATGGCTGTGAGATGTCATGCAGCTCAATGATTTGTACTGGAATGTGCTTTGACAAGAACATGTAGCACAGACACCACCTTCAACGGGGGTGGCATGACAGTCCGATGCCAATGACGCTTTTGATGTCATGCTGGATGAGGTCCACTATTGCAAGGATGTTCTCCCAAGTGGTAAAGTGTGTGGATCTGCTTGTCAGTCAGGGACCAGGGTGTGCCCCTTGTGTCATATAGGTGCATGCCTCTGGGGCACCACTTGATGTCCCACTGCATTCTCATTCTCCTCCTCCTCTTCCTCCACCTCCTACTTCTCTCCTGCCTGTCAGCCTTTTGCCACCTCCTGCTCATAGAGCTACACTCCTGCATGCAGCACCTCCATGTCCATGACTGCTGCTTCGAGTGGCAGCATGGTTGTGTTGGAAGGTGTGTGTGGGGTGGGTGCGTTTTTTTCCAGCAGTCCCTGTGCTCAATGTGTGCAGCTGGGCCAATTGGGGATACCTGTGGCCTGTTTCTTCCACACCTGGGCCTGGTTACCGCCTGCTCCGCATTGCTGGTGTTTCCGGTAAGGTTTTCCTAGTCTCACCAGCATTTTTGTGCCAGTGTTTCCGGGAAATCTATTGTTGTAATGCTGGCTTATTTCCGTGGTGCCAGTCTTACCTGGACTCTGTACGCTGTTTCCGGCACCTTTGTTACCGCCATTCACTCTCATAGTGCTGCGGTCCAGAATCTGTGCCAGTAATAGGAATTACCGGCACGCTGTTTCCAGAATGCTGAACTTGTAATGAGGCCCATTATCTGTTTCATCCCTCATTTTGCATAGTTTACCAGTAGTTAACGTAATGTTTACCACATGATAGCCTGCCATTCAATATGTTAAATGATCTACTTCTGAATGTATACTATCTTCCTAGAAGTTCCTAGACCTAAAAAAGTTCTCCCATCTCTGAACATTTTCGTAATCTCATATATTTATGGAACTTTGCTTTCTTTGATTTCATGTCCATTCACCAGTAATTGAATCTCCATCAGGCTGTTTGGATTGGGTAATTGACCTGTCAGGAATTCAAAGACTTACATGTTTGATCTAGTTCAGTGTTAAATGATTTTCTGCTAATTAGTCTGATATATGTCAGACCTGACGAGTTCATCATTTTTGCAGACTTCTTCGCTGGATTTCAGAATACTAATAATGATAGAAACGTGGTATACATCTTTGTTTGAAGTTTGCGGTGCACCACAGAAATACACAAATAGTACGACCCACATGTATGAAATTGTGCCATACTCCGTAGATTCAATGAAATTTAGAATTAACAAAATTTGTGGCACACCTATTTCTCTGACAAAATAATATTGTCCTACTTTTTGCACCGAATAGGACTATATCTTATTGGGATATTCTGAAAATAAAACCAAATCCTTTCTTGTTGCAAATGCATGTGAAATTGACACCACCAAGATTTAATTATGTTTTGTGATTAAGACTTTCCATTTTAAGCAAGTATTGTTTCAAATCTTATCAATGCAGCCTCGGTCCAAACACATATTATTTTCCATTGATGATATAATGCACAACGTTTATGGATGGGGACACTAACTATACATGGTCTGTTGCTTTCTTTGAATGAAATAACTTTATTCCCAAATCATTACATTCTCAAATGGAAATGTGGCCTGCCTTGTTGAAATGCAAAAGTAAAAAATGAACCCTAATCCCCTGGATGAAAATACCATATATCTTGGTATGAAATTTTGAATAGACAAGGAGACATCCTGAACTTTGACCTTGCATATTGGTTTATCTCTGTTAAGGAGTCTCTGTAAAGGAGTTGTACCACCTAATTTCCATCTACCCATCATTGACATGGCCTTATAATTCAGGGTTTCTCGGTATGTTGGCTGCCTAATCCTATCATGTTATTTTTTCTAGACTGTGGTATGGATAGTCATTACTGGATCACCAAAATAGTGATTGAATGTAACTTTTGAATGAAGGCAGTCAAGTTGTAGGCTTATTCTTTTAAAATCTTGTGACCAATGAAGGTAGGATTCTTAAGTATGGTCATCATTTAAGGTGTGACTCTTTCACGTGTTTTTTTATGCCTTTAATTCTCCGATTGGATATGAAACGAAACTGACAAGCATACAGAAAACATGAGGTATCTTTTGATATAGTTGGCTTTAGTCTGCCAGAGGAATAGTCAGAGATTATTTCTTTATTTTTGCTTTTAACAATTTGTATTGCTTTTTTAGAAGACATAGTAAAACATGACAACATTATCATGTTAATACAGCATTGACAACAAATCATCGGCAGTATGCCCCTTCATCCCTATCGTCTTGCCACTTCGCTTTCTCCCGATTCCTTCCCAGATTACACCCAAATCTATCACCCAACCTCTTTATAATAATAACTGTTGTGTGGTTCCAATCTTATGGAAATCCCTTTCCTCCCCCGTTCTACCAGTAAGTGGTCCCTCTTTACCTCCTGAGGTTCTATTTCCACCAAATTCTTTTAAATGTCTCCGGCCATTCCCTGTTCCTATATACTATCTCCTCTAGAGCTCTGCAATGGTCCATCGCTCGTTCCTGTTTGCCACCATCGGCACCTCTGTGACTAGTCAGACATTTTGGCATCATGATGGGGTAGATGAAATAGTGGGGCTACAATGGAGGTGAGAATGTCAAGAGAAAGAAATGATGCTGGTGGTTAGAGGTGAGGGTCAAGTGCTGATATAAGGGATTGGGATGCTGTTAGAGGCAGATAAGTGTCAACAACTGGCAGAGGAATAACAGCAAGCACCAGTCAGCAGTTGCATCAGATGGCACTCTTGTGAGTCTTTGTTTCCACACTGAAGAATGGGGTCCTCCTTCCTTGGCACTTTCAATTCCCCTCCCAGCTTTCATTTTGGGTTAAAATTAGCGGTGAGATCATAGAGTCAACTTAATGTATCTGGAACATAAGGGAGTGCTGGTGTAGGAAGAGATTGTTCTTATTTAGGAATACAATCTGTCTCATAATCTCACTTTAGTTTAGTACCAGGGGCACAAATTGGCAAGCCCCTTCAATCAGACGTGTTTAGGGCAGCACTGTATGTAATTTTATCGAGGTCACCAGCTGCAAGACCACCCTGATATGACACATATCCAATAGCTGCCAGGTCCTGTCAGTGAATCGTGTTGTGTCAGCTTTGCCATCACACAGACTGAAGCTTTACTTTCTCCAATTTTCTCCACCAGACAAATAACAGATCAGGCTTTAAAACATTATTGTCCGGAATCGCTACATTGTCAAAGTCGTCCAATACAAACACATGGTGGCTCTTCGTGTGTTATCCTTATTCAGAGATGAAGATTGATAGCAGGGTATCTTAAAAAGAGAGGAGATAGTTGATGTCTGCTATTATAAAACCAGTCATAGAATAGTAATCCTGGTAAACACATAATGAACTTTCAATCTCATGTGTTGAAAATGTGTTAGTCAGTGACAACCAATGAAATCATTTCTACCTGCCCACTGATCCACTAGTTTGTGTTTCACTTGCACAAAACAATTCCACTAGCTCATTGGACGATTCTGCACAAACAGGTATAATATGTCCCCACTCTCTTCCTCAGGCAATTTCTCAAAATATGTTGTACTGTTTCACATGGTGGGGAACTCCTCATTGCACAATAACCTTATTTTACTTGCTCAGCAGCAGTGTCGGCTGGTGAATATGTTTAATTTGAGGGTGCCCTAAACTACCAAAGAAAGTTAGGGTGGGTTCTCCCCATTAAATATTGTTTTGAATAATGGGTTAAAATCGTGCATTATACAACACGCATTTTGTGAAAAATGGGTATCAGGCCAAAGCAGTTTGCAATTAGTTTTGTAGCATAGCACATGAATATATCCTGTAGATAGATGCAAGTCACCAACAGTGCTCACATTTTCCAATGCATGTTCATTATGCCTATGTTTCCCTTGAACAGTTCTAAGCCAGCCAGCAGTGCTTTCCTAACTGTAGGAAGAAGCTGTGGGAGCACTCAGTGTTCACACTAGGCTGGCATGGCGTGTCCATATTGAGTGAGTAACGGTATTGGCGGGTCGGCGCCCCGTAGCCCATTATGAAAGAGACACCCTTGCTCAGCAGTTCCACCTAAGGATGGAGTTGGGGACGATTGGCAGCATGAATTCCAAATAGTTCAAAAACCCAGTATGCATTAACCTTCCAGAAAACAGTCAGGACATTCCTCGGCAGATATACTATGGGCCTCATTACACGGATGGCGGAGAACCATGGCGCTATTAGTGCCATGGTTCATGCCGGTAAAATACCGGCACCGCCTTGGCAGAAAGGGGAATTACCGCCCCATTCCAAGGTTGGCGGGGCGGTAATTCCCCCTTCCACCATTGCCCTTCCCCATTCCCATTTTTGGCCCATAGGGCTCAATGGGAATGGGGAATCTTGTTTCTCATTTGTGAATTTGTTGCTTGTTATCTTGAAAGGGAATGACCATAAATAGAGTCAACTGCCTAGTACTTGACAATAAAGGCAACATATATACTGGATTGTGTAGAATTGTTTGGTATAAATGTACAGGTTCTGCTAGTGCAACACATCTGATACATGCCTCCTCATAGACAGTCCCACCCAATGGTTCTGGCAAATAAATTGACAGTGTTCTTTTCAAAATCCCCAAATTATTGAAAAGCATACAGTAACTTCAACTAAGGTGTTCCCCAGCTTTACTCTATGGAGTTCACCACAATGTTATCGACTCATTTGCAATCTTGCTACGGTTTTCAGACAAGCAATCCAAATAACTTCATAGATATATATATATTATTCAGTAAAAAAACTTTGTTAAAGGGACGTTATGGTTAAGTTGCGCTACTAAAAACCTATGAAATTCAGTGAAAAAACTTTGTTAAAGGGACGTTATGGTTCAAAGTAAAACCGAAAACCCCCTGAAATTCGGCAGTTATGGTAACATAAGCAACCATAACTCACGCCACCGTGCACTGCTAACACTAACACCCAGGACATCAAAGATCACATCACAAATGTCATTGATGACATCACTGATGACATCACATGTGCATTTACTTTTCATGAAAACGCTGTAGGAGGGATTCTTATAATGTTGACCAAAAACTGTCAAGGATCATTGGGATAAATATCATGAGCTAATTAGTGCATTAAGCAATGCATTGATATAAATAGCATTCTATTATGAAGTTCTATCCAGTATACCAAGCTACTCATGCAGAAACATAGGCAGTGTGTGCAGCATACATGATGAAGGTGCCATATTCATAATCTTGCCATGTTGAATACTGAAATGATAACTGCTTTCTTATTAGAGTTTTGCGTACTGTGAAACATGTAATAAGTAGATAATAAAACCCACTTAATACATAATTATTACAGACAAAACACAAAGAGACAACAACACATACAAATAGGAGTATATACAGGGACAGTGAAGTAAACAAAAAAGCAGAAGTAGTAGCAGAAAGAGTTCATAACTTAACTGATTGTCTTTATGCAGAGAAACTATTGCTCTGTTTCAAAGCTGCTACTTACCATATGTATGTGTATCACATGATGTGACTGCACCCAAAGGAAAGGAGAGTGAGTATAATGTATACAAATATGAGCATATACAGGGAAGGTAGAGTAATAAAAATAAAACTGTGAGAAAGTGCTGATAACCCTAATAATTATCTTCATGCACAGAAAGGATTGCTCTCTTTCAAGCCTGCGTCTTCCGCTATGTATATGTTTCATATGATGTGACTTGACCCTAAGTCTACAAATATAGTACCTTTTCAATTTTTACTTCCTGACTGTTACTGAAGAAAACTATGTGGCTTTGATATATCAGTAAAGGATAACAAGGGAGAGCCAGCCATGTGATGTCATCAGTGATATCATCAATGACATTTGTGATGTCATCTTTGATGTCCTGGGTGTTAGTGTTAGCAGTGCACGGTGGCGCGAGTTATGGTTGCTTATGTTACCATAACTGCCGAATTTCAGGG
Organism: Ambystoma mexicanum; assembly: GCF_040938575.1. NCBI lineage: Eukaryota > Metazoa > Chordata > Amphibia > Caudata > Ambystomatidae > Ambystoma > Ambystoma mexicanum. The sequence goes on along the minus strand of NC_090932.1, from coordinate 827,333,059 downwards.
GGTTTTCGGTTTTACTTTGAACCATAACGTCCTTTAACAAAGTTTTTTCACTGAATTTCATAGGTTTTTAGTAGCGCAACTTAACCATAACATCCCTTTAACAAAGTTTTTTCACTGAATTTCATAGGTTTTTAGTAGCACAACTTAACCATAATATCCCTGACTTCATATACATGTAACAAAGAACATACTAACCCCCTCATAGTGATTTTCATGTCCGCGGACTACCGCCATGTCCGCGGACATATCGAAAATCTGAGCGTGGTGAATGTAAATTTAAATAGTGTGCCCCATTTCCCCTTTGAAGTTGGCTCTGAAAAAAGGCATTTTTTTTTTTTTTTTACAGATGCTTGACAGACACCTGTTATTTTGTATTTTTTTTCTTGTTTTTTTCTTCTTACTTTATTCCTAAAATCTTCACATAACCTTCTCCAAAGCAACCCTTACATTCCAAAATAGAAAGGCATTTCCCGTAAAAGATAAAGAAATGCCATCTTCTTTAAAATTAACAGCATTACTGGCGTCAATATTCTCATTGTGACAGAAGAACATACCAGCTCTAAGCATGAAGGCACACATGCCTCGGTTGATGACACACCTAGCAATGTTTTGATGAGGACAAAAAACGGAACTATTGTCGCACATTGCCCTAGGTAGTAATCCAGAAAAAATTACTTTCGCATTTGGAAGGATCTTCATTACGGCTTGAACAAAGCGTTCCAAATTAGCCAACAAAGTAGGGGCACTGACGTTGCCCAAATGGAAAGCACCATAGTGCAAAACTACCACATGCGGACTGCTCATCGTGGCCATATCCTCACAAACTTGTACAATTCCCTCCACATTGCAATCAGGCACAGTGCTCCACACCACCTCCACTCCTTTCACATCAAAGTTCTTTGCAACATGCCTGCATTCAGCGTACTGTTGTAAACCATGTACAAACATATCTCCGAGCACCAACACCCTGACTTTCTCCACTTCTGCCATCTTCACTACACACAGTCTCTTTCAACACAAATCCACAACCTCGACATCTGATTGGCTGATCCGTACAGTCTTCTTTCCATGTTGGATTTCCTGGAAAAACCTGGATTTAGCACGCCCTGTCCACGAACAGCCGCGGTGTCCGCGGACGGTGTCCACTTTACTCTCTGTGCCATTCCCTCATTGCATACAGCTAAGCAATCACACAATACGAATAACGTCCTCAGAACACCCCCATTTTGTGAATTTTCGAACATTTCAGGACAATTATCATTTCATTATTCAACATATTAACATTACAAATATTATTCTTTCATCTTGTACTCTGCACACAATGCTATGTTTCTCCTTTAGTAGCTCAGTATACTAGATAGAATCCCATAATACAATGCTATTTATATCAATGCATTGTTCAAAGCACTAATAACGGTATGATATTTATTGCAATATCCTTGACACTTTTTTCGCAACATTATAATAAAAATCCCTAGTACACAAATTCCATGAAAAGTACATACACATGTAATGTCATCAGTGATTTCATCAATGACATTTGCGATGTCATCTTTGATGTCCTGGGTGTTAGTCTTAGCAGAGCACGGTGGTGGCGCAAGTTATTTTTCATAGCTTACCATAACTTGCGATTTTTAGGGATCTTTCGGCTGTACTTAGAACCATAACGTCCCTTAAACAAACTTTTTTTAATATCACGCAAACAATATACAAACATGGCATGCAAAAACCAACTTCTCACAGATGGCTTTACACAGAATGTTGCAAAGTAAGAATTTATGCTCGTTCACAGTGAAGGTCAGCTGCTTCCATTTTTTTCCCGGGCCACGGAGAGGCTCACGAAGCAGACTATAAGGTTGTATTGTGTTTTGACCTTGACAGACAGAGATTCTGATGAAAGACTTCTCTTGAAGGAGTGTTGCTAAAACATAAGAGAAGATAAGGATGACATTTCTGAAACGAAACCACTTTTATATATTATATCACTATGCGAAAGATCGTTCGCACACGCAGAGTCGTATTTTGGGACTGCACTACTAGTAGACAATGGAAATTGCAATTGTACTGTAAGTAACCCTTTAGATTATTTTATACCAAATATAATTACAATAGCGTAGAATTAAAGACCGCTCAAGTTGAACTTGTTAGTTGAAAGTGGCATAATGTTTCTACCGCGCACTATCACCGCCGAATTGATCCCCTGTCGTTTAGAGGGCTCTGAAAAAGGCAGACGACACAGGGTGGGTTAATAGAAATAATTTAACCGGTCTATAGGCGGTCAAGTGCTCTACTCGCTGTGCCACTTCACTGTAGCCTGTCAAGTGCACAGTGAGTACAACGCTCGCTTTGACATCCGTGCACAGCTTGCTAGCGCAAGTTCGAATCCTGGCAAGGCCAAACTCAGCATTTTATCCTTCCGTGGTCGATAAATGAGCACCACACACCGTGGTTAATAATAAGCACCGCTTAGATACCTCACGGTTTTTAGCACTATATGAATGGGAAAATATTATTATTTTATTATTAACATACTCGGTTGCACTATCTTCGATAGCAAATAGTTTGACGCCCTAATAAATAAAATCATGATTTTTAATGAAGATCGGCTGGTGAGACTAATTTATGTTTTTTAAAACAGGTACGTGGCCCCATTTTGCCTATGTCACGATTTACAGACTCCAGCAGATGGGGTCTTCAACTGCCAGGTGCAGGTCCAAATATGCAACTTCATGACCCTCACCATTTTATGGGACAATCGCCAAGGACCAATATGCCCTTACGCAGTACTAGTGCCTACAAACAACATACCAACCAATAGGGTGGTCTAATGGCTCGTTGTTGGAGCAACCTTCCGATTATCAGAGCAACCATTTACTGCTTTTATCATAAACCAACAGCCTATCTACCGCAAAGGAACAACGCGTGGCTCAAAATAAACTTTTGCTGATCGACATCAGAGACAATAGCAAATCGCTGAATATTCACTAAACATTTCATGTGAAATAAATGTACTTTACCAAATGTACAATCCTGCTGTTTACTTTTAAACCACAGTTTCATATTCCGAATTGTGACGCACTGAGTTGTAAGCTGATCTAACACCCTCTGTACCGCAAAGGAACATCGCGTGCCTCAACATGAACTTTTGCGGATCGACAAAAAAGACACATGCAACTTGCTGAATATTCTCTAAACATCTGATGTCAAATAAATGTACTTTACAAAATTTACAATCTTGCTGTTTGCTTTTAAATCACTGTTTCATATTCCGAATTGTGGTGCGCTTTGTTGTGACATAATATATGTTGTCTTACGGGTTCTGTGTAAAGTCACCTAGGACTGGAGAGAACTGGGCGCGTTTGATGACGCACCCTGTAACGTCACGGAGATAGGCGGGGAATATGAATGCTTTGATCATATCAGGCTTAGGGGCGGGAGATATGATTTAGTGTTGCAAATGCAAGTCAGCCAGGTCAATAGCGCCAGTCACATAATGTCGGCGCACACCAGCCGGATTTATCGTTTCTTTAGTGGACAAAAAGTCGGTTGACGCCCATAGGAAATTGTACTATTAGCGGACAAAAGGAGTGGTCTTAAAACACTTTCACCCTGACAACGAACAATACAAACAACGTTCTCAGAACACCCCCATTTTGTGTAATTGCAACCATTTTGGGACACCGCGAGTGTACTTAGAACACATTGAACTAGACAGATTACAATACGAACAGTGTCCTGAGGACACCCCCAGTTTGTGTATTTACGAACAATTAAGTACACCGCAAGTGTTCATAGCTCATTTTTACCTTCCTTGCGAACAAAAATGACACATACTCCGTCCTCTAAACACCCCACCATTTAGTTTATTTACAAAATGTCAGAACAGCCGTGTTCTTCCGGACAAATCGAACGCAACAAAAACGTCTAGCACATAAAAAAACAAAACATTGAACCTATCTCATACTCCTCCACCATCCCCAAACACTCTTACACACCAACACACGGCACTAAATACAATTTTTTATCCACGTTTCACCGCGCTGTACGTGGTCGACGACGAATACAAGATGGCGGCGCCACAGAAAATCTGACGCGCTCCACGCCCCTCGCCGTCCAATCAGCGAACACGTCGCATGTCCGCGGACATGACGCAAGGCCATGGGCCAATCGGGGTGCTGTCCGAGGAGCGAACAGGGAAGTCCGTCTGCGAAGCGAACACAGATATCACTAATTTTTTTGCCTTACATTTTGGTAATTTTATAAAAAACTACTGGACGGATTTACACCAAATTTGCAAAAGCACACTTTCGGGACCAAGCCCCCGCTCCTGCCGCAAATTTGGTGTAAATCCGTCAAGCGGTTTGGCCTGTGGCCGTGCGCAAAGTTTTTTCCGATTCAGTCTATGGGAAAAAAAAAAGTTTTGGGACCCCCCCTATAACTTTGCCCCCCCTGGACGAATCCTCACCAAACTTTGCAAAGAAATTCAGAGTGACCCATATACTTTTTTTTTGCAAAGTTTGGTGAGGATCCGTCCAGGGAGAGCAAAGTTATAAGCCACCCAAAAAGTGCTCTTCATATGGAAACAGCAACTTAGCCATAACTACATGGCCACTATCGTGTTTAAATCTTTGAAGGACAAGGGGGTGTCCCTTCTACAAAATAGATAGTGACATCTCTTGTAAATTGGCAAAACCTAGTTTTTTTTTAGAAATGACACAGCTGCCATCTTTGCTTTTGCTCAATGCGAGAGATAGGCACTGATATAGCTGAGCGTATCAGAAAATGAAACACCGGAAAAAGCCATTTGCAAGTCAACAAACATGCACATGCCAAGGGTCTACAGGTGGGGGGTTGGCAAGGGGACACTGGTGCAATTTTGAAGTTGGGGGAAGTCTAGGGACTGAGCTTGCAACACTAAGCTTTTCTGTATAAACAAAGAGCTGATCTCTCAAAGCAAACTCTGTCAGAGAAACAGAGTTTGTTGTGGGGGGAATGGGAGAGGGCAGGGGAGGTTAGGAGGCTATTAGGAGAGTGGGGGAACAGGCACAGATGAGGGGAGGACTTGGTGAGGGCCTGGGGGGTAAGAAAGCATTTATTTTTCCATCTGTTTTTCCAATGGTCCACGGCTATATGTAGTCCATATACAAATACATTAAATGATTACAGACAGACAAGGTTATCTGTAGGTGTGTACTGGTAGCTAAAGAAATTTAAAAAATATATATTTTTACAGCTACAGTGACATCAGGGGTGAAAAATCACTGGCCACGGCCAGTGATCCAATAAGCATCTGCCTGATTCTACTCTCCGCCCTCTGCAACTCATCTAGAACTGGACTGCAAGACTTATCCTTGGCCTCAAGCCCAGGGATCGTATCTCTCCAGAACTGAAATCTCTGCACTGTCTCCCAGTGGCTGTGAAGATTAAGTTCAAAACTCTCTGCAATGTCCACAAGGCCTTCTGGGGCCTGGGGCCTCAATACCTTGAACTCTCTCTTCCTAAATATCTTCCTTCTCAAGCTCTTCGCTCATCCACCTCCAACTCCCTCTGGGTCAGTCGCTTCTCCAAGCAACGAGTTGGTGGTAGGTCTCTTTCTTTGGGTAGGGCCTCCCTCTGGAACAGCCTCTCTGCCTCCCTTAAATGTGAGGAGAACCATCTCTGGTTTCGGAAGCACCTCAAAACCTTCCTCTTTGCTTCTGTTTTCACTCCCCCTCCCCACAGCTGAACTCCTAGCTGAAATTGCACTGGTTACCTGGCCACCCTCTGATCTCTGGCACAGGTGCCCTCCCCTGCTAGTTGCACCCCTGTACTGCCTCCCTGGCATCCCCCGCACTAGGGACTGTTTTTCTGTATCCCTAAAGCCCCCTACCAGCTCTTGACACCTGATGTCTGCACTTACCCTTGCACTTGCCACCATCTGGCTGCACCTTTACTTACTGATCTATTTATTCTATTTATTTTATTGTCGTTCCCATGTACTGCACTGCTCCTCCCCCCATACCTTTCCCCTTCCTCCTCCCCCTGCACTTGTCTCAATGTCACTGTGTCACCTGGCCTAATAAGATCGTTGTCTCTGACTTCCATCTGTATCCCCCCCTTTTGCCTTGTTGAGCCTTTAAACACTTGTGTATAGGTGCTAATAAATGGCATATCATATCATATATCATATCATATCATATATCATTTCATCCGGGACACCCATCCATGCAGTAACCGGGACTGTCCCTGCTTAACTTCAAAGCAAGATCGCAGCTGACGCCCTCAAGGCACATTGCCTAATAAATTAGCAAAAGTTGCAAGATCACTGAGAGCAACATAGCCTGAGGGGGCAGGGCCCTTACTCATCTGAAGCTAAGCAGGGTCAGTTCCAGTTACTGCATGGATGGGAGACAGGCCACGGTCTCAGGTGCCATGTGTTCTCTAAGTTTTAAATATCTCATAAAACACTAATAAAACACACATCATCCACATTGTTCTTTAAACCATGCTACTGTCAGTCCTTAAAGGTATTGCACTCAGAGACCATTTTCTTGCCTTTGGCTGAATTACATTCTGGTATTTAAAGTCTCCCAGTCAAGATGGGGGAATAATACAACAATTGTAAACTTTGTGCATTACATAGTTCTGTAATTATTTGTCTATTTGAATGATACTATGGTATATACACTTTTCAAGTTATCTTTCTAAAGCAGAGTATTGTTGAAAGCCAGACCTGGTGGTGAGGAGGGAAATGATGAGAGAGCAATTAAGTCATATTTGCCCACGATGTGGCAAGAGAGTTTGCAATCCTGGACACTGGTGCAGTTATTTACCCCTGATTGGGGCTAATTTTGAGGGCACAAGTAAAGGACGCATGTGGGCGGACAGCGTAACTTTTTATTAGATGGCAGACACAACCCCTTGATTTTTCTTTTTTTAGGTTGGCAAGCTTGCACAAGTATTTGTCTGTCTGGATTGTATTCAGGTTGTCACGTTGCCAGTGCAGATGCTTCCCACAAACCCACCCACACTTGTTTTATATTGGCATTTTGTTTCCAAGGGAATATCTCAACAGATTGCTGGGTTTTAAAGGAGAGCACCTTTTTATACGTGGAATAGAGTTGGAGACCCTCAAATAGTGCGAATGAAACTTGAGTCTGAGAGTTGTAACAAGTGCTTTATTCATGCAGCGTACACATGTATCCAATACAGCCGATGGGTGACTCCTACAGGAGCCCTTCAGGCCTCCATTCAGCTCCACCTGTGGATTTCCACACCACCCGTGCATGGGGCTCCTCCCCGAACCCACAACAGGACCCAGCACCAGCTCAACCGTATTGAATTGCCTTGAAAAAGATCACTTTATGTCAAAACATTTGCCGGCTACAGGAATAAAACACTTGTTACAACTCTCAGACTCAAGTTTTATTTGCACTATTTAAGCGAACATACTTTCAACTGTTTTCCAATACCTGGCACATTCGTGCAGGGTCTCCAACCTGACTCTTCCTTCCCAATCTAGGGCAGAGGGACACTGTTCTAAGAGACACCAGTCCACCCAGCAGGGTATGCTAAAAGAAACAGGCAATCGTGCACAGTTGTTCCAAATTTCTAGCAATCCCTTCTCACTTTTATCTTTTATACATTGGCAGCATATGTATTGGAACATTTCCTCTCTCAGGTTATTTTTCTGATGTTCATAACTTTTTTTAAAAGTCCAGTGCTATTTTTTCTTCTGCACTTTCTTCTAAAGGGAAGGTCAGTTGAACTACATTTGTATATTTCACTTTAAGATATATGTTCACTTACTGTGCGCATATTCATGGGTGCCAGTTTTTTTGTATTTTGACTATGGCGCAAAAGTACCTGTGCATATGTTATTCTTGCAGCCGGTCATTTTTTTCCTTTTCCGTGCTGCTTTTGAATGTGCTTAGTTGGGGTCATTCGATGTATCACAACAATCACCAAGAGACCGTCCATAAACAAGGGGCTTGTAGCATGCTGCTCAACCAAAGTGTGTGATCCTTAGCAAATAATGTAATCTCACTGCACATTCCCTAAAGAAATGGTGAGTTCTCAAAGCCTGCCATCTTTTATACATAACAATATTGCTGTCAAAACAGGCCAAAATTAGTCTGTGATTGATGAACGTCTTTGAACGGCGGTTACATTAAGGTCGATTTCGAGGTTAACCTATCAAACATAGGCATACGTTTTTCTTGAAGCAGGCCATGAGCGATATTACCCAACCTATGCACGCAATGGAATAATAAAAGAAAAGTTTTGTATTTACATTGGAAAAAACAGTTATCCGTGATTGTTTGAAGGGGGCACACAGGAAAACACTGATAAAACACAGATTCTGATTTTTTGGGAAAACACTGGAAAATCACCCCCAGAAAAAAAACCCTCATTATACTTATACCTGCAGCTATGGCAAAAAAGTAATACAAAAATATGTTAGTAATTTTAACAGATACAGTGAGGTCGGGGTTGGAAAGTCATGGTGCTAGTGGTCAGGGGGCAAAGCCAAAGTGACCCGATAGCTATTTGAAAAATACAGTCAGCATGGCTAGTGACCAGGTAGTGATATAAAAAAAATTAAAAAAATACAGTTCGCAAAGCCTCTGGCTGTGCTCACTGGTGAAGGCCCTGGATAATTGTCTGGTAGTGTTATAAAATATACAGTGGGGACGGCCGGACGCCGTTGCCACCGGCCTTGGCAGTGATGCAGTAAAAATCTATGGAATAACAAAACCCTTGAAATAGTTCATTATCAGTTAAGGTAAGAAACTTGTCGCAGCAAAAGCCCTGAAATTCAACGTGTTGGGGAAGATCAAGACCGGCTTAACTCAGCACGTTCCCACTGCAAAGCCCAAGATGACATATTTATTAGATCAGAAGGGATTCACAATGCGGTAGAAAATTGCCTTATAGGCGATATAGTATTTTAGGGGAGATCAATGGGAACGTGCCAAGTTAAGCCCATAACGCGCCAAGTTAAGCCCACCCTGACTCACTCAGGGCTCTATCCTATTGCCTTGGCTATTCTTCACCTACCTGGTCCCTCTGGCCCACCAGATCTCCGCTTTCTCCTCTTATTGCCAGTGTTACGCAAACGGCACACAGCTCTCTTTCGCGCTGCCTTCCAATACCTCCTCCTCCAACCTCATACCTGACTGCCTGATTGCCTGACTTCCATTCGAGCATGGTGCTCTGCCAATGATTTCTGCCTTAATGCCAGTAAAACATAGATCCTTCTAATTGGGATGCCTGATCCTTGCCCCGTCCCCACTCTCTGTCCGGAGTCCTTGGCTCCTCTCCCCTCACGCACTTATGAGTGAAAACCCCTTGGGATCATCTTTGACTCCACTCTCTCTTTCTCTCTACACATCATGGACCTTGCCAAGAAGTCCAATTTTCAACTTCATCTCATCAGGGGCATTCTACCTTGCCTCACCTTCCCCCAGATGCTCAAAGTCTATAGAGCCCTGGTTCTGTCTAAGTTTGACTACTGCAAAAACCTTGTCATCAACCTGCCTCGTTCCTCTTTTCGTCCCCTTCACGTAATACAGAATATGACTGCAATACGTATCCTTGGCCCAGGGACTGCATCTCTCCAGCCATAGCATCTCTCCACTGGCTCCCAGTGACTGCAAGGATCAAATTCAAGACCCTTTGCATCATCCACAAGGCTGTCTGGGTTCTGGAGCCTGCAACCACTTAAATCCAGCTTTCTCTCCCAAAATACCTTCTGGCAAGAGTCCTTCGGTCTTCTCGCTCAAACTCTCTGCAGGTCAAACATTTCTCAAAGCAGAGAGTGGAAAAGGTAGGTCCCTTTCCTCAGCAAGCTCCTCTCTCATCAACAGCCTTCCTCCCCCCTCAGACTTGAGCCGGATCTTCTTAAGTCCCGGAAACGTCTCAATACTTTCCCTTTCTCCTCTTGCTTCATTTTCCTCCTCCTGTGGTAAACTCTCCATCTGCCGCTGGACTGGGGCCTGGTCCCTTCAGAGTCATACAAGGGACAGACCACCCCCTACCAGTCACCCCATCATCCTTTCCCAGCACTAGCTCCTGGCCTCACTTTCCAGGACTAGTCCAACTTGGTCCTCCCTGTCCAACACACCCATCCTTCCCTCCCCCTTTTTACTTTCTTCATTGGCCCAGCATCACTTGCCCGCCCCCACTGGTGGGGGTATCCCACATTTGCACTTCGCCCTCTACCGCCCACCCCCACGTTGCTCTTTTCACTTTGTCATGCACTTGCATTGTAGGATTGTCACAAGGCAAATATAATCGTTTTTTGTTTTTCCACTTTTGTGATTACCATGCTCCCCAAACCCCATCTTCTCTTGTGGTGCCTGGTGCAATATAAATGTCCAATAAATACATAAATACAGTTATAAATTACAGGGCCTGCGGTAGCAGCCCTGTAGTTCTGGTTAAGTTGCACAATCCATAGGAAGAACAGTTTTAGGGCAGCTTATAACTTAGCTAAAAAAGTATATGGCCACTTCTGATTTATTTTACAAAGTTTTGTACAGTTTTGTCAAGGGCAAGGAGAGCAAAGTTATAGGGGGTCTGAACACATTTTAAATCTGGATAGACGTGAATGGGCCATTTTTTGAGCTTGTGGCTACAGCCCAAATCGCTGGACAGATTTTCACCAAATGTACACGAGGAGAGACGGGCTGGTCCCAAAAGTGTGCTGTTGCAAATATGATAATCAATCCAGTATATTTTTAAAAAATGCCAAGAATGTAACTACAAAAGATTAGAGATATCTGTGAATGTTCTGAAGACTCACTTCATGATTCAGTGTCAGTAGCCACCTTAAGGGCAATCAGGGAGCTGTGTGACATTTGCAGATATTGTACGCACACACTGATTGGAACATTTAAAACATGAGGCACTTCAAAACCTTTGAAAAGGAGGCCATGTTGGATTCGCAAACTGCTCCATTGGTCTGTGGACATAGCAGTAAAAACATGTTAAAAATAAATTACACTTGTCAAACTAATGAGACAATCTCTGGGCAGGTGAGGGGTGATGAGGATGGGATGGGATATGGTCAGAAAAAGCAAAAATCAGGTGTTTTTTTCTTCTATGACGTCTTCTCCAAGTTCCACGAACTTCTCCATTGTTCGGGGACACTGCTGTAATGTTCGTGAACTTGACAAATGTTCATGGACATCCATGAATATTTCTGCATTACAGTGTCAGTGAAAAGCAGTTTTTGGAAGGCTTGTAACTTTGGCACCATTCAATGAAACTGCATGAATTATGCAATATAATCATATACCCAACATTCAATGCCTTTGGAAAGTTTGGTGCCTTTTCCAGAAGAGAGGCAAAATAAGAGGAGAAGTTGCAAAATATTTCAACGGCTTATAAATTTGATGCCTTTTGATGAATCTGCGCACATGTTTGCAAGAAGAGTTTAGACTCAACGTTGAATCTTTTTGCAAAGTCGGTTGGGATTTTGTCAAGAGGGGGCAAAATTAGGGTGGGTCGCTACATGTGTAGATGGCTTAAATCTTTGGTTCCGATTGTCAAATCTGAAAGAATGTGTGCAGAAATATTATAAACACAACCATTAATGTTTCTCCAAAGGTTGAATGGATTCTGTCAGGTAAGGGCTAAGTTATATGACTATTTTGTGTACGTACATTTTGACACTTTAAAAAAATAAAACAAGGACGGATTTGCAGCAAACGTTTGCAAAGCACATTGGCAAGAAGCCGAAAGCATGATTTGCAAATCTGTGAATGTATTTTTTTTTTTTTTAAAGTGTCATAATGTTGGTACAAACAACAGGGCCATGACCCGGACAAACTGGCCACTGGCCATTGCAACAAAGGACTGGCAATGGGGTAAAGTGAGTATGACCACCAGGGCTTTGTGGTAAAGTTTTTCAGAATCGGAATAGGTTTGAATGGGAAAACGATTTCTGCTTGTAGCTACAACTTGCATGGATTGCAGCAAACCTGCATGAGGAGCATCAGCAAGGACCTGAAAACATGTTTTTTCCAAATCTGCCCTGTGTTTTACATTTTCCCAAGTGTCAAAATATTAATACAAAAAATATTGATGTATATTTTGTGCCTGGAAAGTGGCCATGGCCCGCGACAAGGACACATCTCTACTTTGATTTGCTTATTGGGGCATGTGGCATGTCCAAAACCCTAGGTTTGAATGGGCACATTCCTGGATAGGAATATACTTTCCTATCCAATTTTGAAGTGAGTAAATGCTGACTTTATCCTATAGAGGGGATCATTGCTGAATCTCCTTCATACTTCATTTGAATGATATCAAAGTGCCCAGTGCGGAGGGTCAAAAGAAGGATATGAAAAGGTCTCAATTTCAATAAGCTATGGGTTTCCATAGCTAACATAACTAACTAATGTGCTCATCGTCAGTTGTGAAGTCCAAAGTAAAAGTTTGTCAACCATACAAAACTAGGTTGCTCTGACCCTACCACAAATACTTAACAACTGAAATTCTGGCTGGGCTGCTTCCTCAGTGAGTCCCAATCAATATAGAATCTTCAGAAAGTTCTTGGTTATCTTGGGTATCTCTCATAAAAGTTTGTTCAGCTCACGTATTGGACTTTTTCACACACATTTGTTCCCTGTCTCTTGCCTTTCAAGTCCCTGCGTACATTTGCTCTGATACCTCGAGGTTCCTTCAATCTGTCCTTCTCGTTTGAACTTGAAAGTCTCTCTCCTTCTCTGACACCCAACTCCTGTCTTGAGGATTACAATCAGTTTTATGCTTAACACAGTTTGTAATCCTCAAATCTCCTGGCTTTTCATTGGGATGAGTATGATGTATCCAGGGATGATCTTCACTCTTCTCATTATTTGGCCTTTCACTGGAACGAGTATGCTTAGCCTAGTAACTAATCACACTCTTCTCATTACTTTGTATCTCACCGGGATGCAAATGATCATCCTGGTAATTCTCACTTGTCTCATAGCTTGTTTTCTCACTGGGACGAGCATGCTGAGCCCAGTAAGTATTCCTACTCTTCTTGCTTATTTGTCTCTCACTGGGACAAGTATGATGGGCCTAGTACAGTTTCTCACTCTTCTTCTTATGTTGTATGTGGGATGAGTATGATAAGCCAAGTAATTATTTCCACTATTCTCTTCTCTATTTCTCCCTCACTGGCATCAGTGTATGCTGCCCAAGATGTTTCTCCCTCTCGTTATATCTGTTTTTCTCACTTTAACGATTATGACTATGCCAATCATTATAAAAGCCTCTCTTCGAAGGTCTCTCACTATCCCCGTTACCTTTCCTTGTAGTGGGCTGTGTCACCGGGTTGGCACTTTCCTTCTTGATTTCGTTCCTCTTGTCAGGGTGGCTATTACTTTCGGTTCACTTATCTCTTCCATCACTCCAGTAGCTGATCTGAAACACCTGGTTCTCTCTCTGACATTCTCTCTCCCCTCCCACTTTTATGACACTGCTCTTGGGCTTCCCAGCCTCTTGTGGAAGTCCTTCTTCTGTTACTTAGTCATATTCCTTATGACTCCATGTTTTCTTCATCTCAGTACCATGCAGCTACTTGTCTTCAAATGAAACATCACAATAGCAGATGTATGAAGATTCTTCATGTTTCCTCGCAACTGGGTTTACATTATGGATTGCTAAGTGAGTTGGAAAGTGAGTTCCTCATCTGGACAGGAGTACCTGTCCCCATGAGGGGAGTCCCTCCCAGTGAAGTCTTGTGTGCCTCTAGCCCTAGGGAGGGTATCGCGTAGCAGGCTCACCTCCATAGCCTCACAGGAAGATGCTCCACCCTGGGGAGAAGTGACAGAATCCTGCAATTAATCACATACCCTTTTCCTTTAGTTTTGGATTCCCTTCTTCAGAAGTTGAGAATCAGCTGAGAGAACCTATCTTCCCTTGTTCTAAATCCTTCTATTGTTCAGGTGTATTGTTTCTACATCCCTATAGGTTAATCTCTGCCAACCACAGATGGGTTTTGGGAATGTCACTGCCTAGTATTAAGTCTTCTGGTAAATCAAATAAGGGATAATTACTGGCTTAATGTACACGATCTCTCCCAGGATGGTTACTCGAATTGGTATAATGGGGGAGTTTCGACTGTCTCTGTGAATACAGTGAACAGATTTCTTTTCATACTCCCCCGATCCCAAAGGTATTAATCTGGGGTTGCATAGCACAGCCCTGCTTCACGGTATCGAGGTGAGCCCAAACCCATTTATTTTGTATTATAAAGATGAACCTGTAAGTGGTTTATTACCCCACATATAAATACTGATTTTTATTCAGAATTTGGGATTTCAACCATTTTGGAAGAGATGGGTATAGCCCTTCCTTCCTCATAACTAGGGATTTCTTTTTTATATTGTGCATATAAAAGGAAGCTGGACAGCCCCTCAGCTTTCTCTGTCCCCGAGGATTTATTTTTTTATGTTTTTTTTTCTCTATGATGAGATAGGAGGGGATATGACATTTAGGAATAGTGTTGGGTTGGCTGCCATATTTCTCTTCAGGTATGACATTTTTGTTTTCTGGAGAATGGAAGGGCAGTGCATAGGTACCTGGGAACATCCAGCATGTTCCCTTCAGAGTGAAAACTGGGGGTTTGAAAGGAGTGGGGGTGTAAACATATCTCTCTGTGGTCTCAATCTCTTTTTCTGTATCTGCCTCATCTTTCTGCAATGGTTCTGATGACAACCAACCAATTTCATGGGTCCTTCCTTTTTGTTTCAATGCAGACCTGCACTATGCTGCCTTTGCTCCACAGGAGAAACAGACAAGAATAAAGGGTGTTGAAACTTTCCCTCTTCTTTGGTAAAAGACACTCCTTTTTGGCAATAGGTCTTTTTAATTCTTCTCTATTCCCCTGAATCTCATGGGGGCTATGATCTCCTATCAAGGGTATTTGTCAAAACTCCTAGTCTTGGTGAAGATGTTTTTTTCTTTTTTGACTTCCTTAGGCCTATACAGGGATCTTAATTGTCTAGTGACCTCCGCTTGTGCTGGTGCTACTTGAATGGTGGTGTAAAAGTGGGTTTAGACTGCTGTAGCACTGCATGTTGCAAAGAGAAAGGTAAAGAATTAATAAACTGTTCCATGGTGTCATGATTCCTGCCCCTCATGTCCCCAGCCCTCCAAGATGTCAGGCTGGAGCCAGGCCACAATCACCTACATGGCCCTCAAGGGCCTCTCCATCCCTCCAAAGACCCACTAGGAGTCAGACTTGGCGCTTGTGGCACCAGACTCACTCACTCCCATAGGATAACATTGGGGATTGGACTTGTAGTGCATTAATGGGGACAAGATGGATGCCCCCACATATTTCGGTTCCCAGAACTGCATGTGCGGTCTAGTCTTTTGGGTGTGGTTCAGCCCAGAGACACCTGGGATACCCAGAGACTATTTAAGCCACACCCAGGCTGAGAAACATGCTTTGCGTTTTCTGCACCTGCAGCGTGACACTCAGCGTGTTTGGATCGGTCTCCAGTAGGCCTGCATCTTTCTTCTGCGCTCAGCTCCTGCAAGAACAAGAACACTGTTAGGAACAGCCTTACCTTGTGGCGCTTCTGCCCATCATTCATCGCTCCTTCTGTTCTCCGATCATCTTCGGCGGTGTCATTCCCATCCCGGCACGCCGCTTCCTAAGGAAAAGGGAAAAGAACAGAAAAAAGGCATTAGTTAGCATTCTGCAAATCTTCGCTTATTTTTATATACTGTATGAGCTTCAAAAGCTTACCTGAATCCCAGCCGCTCGGGGGGAACTCTGTCTCCGGAACTTCTCATCCAGCTGCAAGAGGGAAAAGACATTCCAGGTGAGCCTGGAAACATCAAGAGGCGCCGCATAGCACGCTTACTCACAGCATTTCTTCTTCATAAGCGGCATCCACGCTGAAAACATCGTGGCACCTAAAAGACACAGAAAAAGAACTCAGTTAAATACAAATACGAAAGGGGTGCATCGTGCATCGTACTCTCACTCACCTTCAGCGCTACTCATCTCAGCAGCACGCCGCCATCCCCAGACGCCGGCCATCATCTAAGGAAGGTAAGGAACCAAGTTAGAGAACTGTTCAAAAGACTCATTATACTTATCTATCGGACTCTTGCCAGTGAAGTAACTAGGCAGCAATGAGCCTGCATCAATCAACGCACCCCTGCGCTGAAAGCAGGACGGAGAGCACACTATCCAAGAAAACAAGGTGAGCTGTGAATCAAAGGGAAGGGTTGGACCCTGGAGAAGAAGGGGTTCAAGCACACAGAGACAATAGGGAGTTAAACTCTACCAATCCTGTGTTTCAGGCCCAGTCTCCAGTCGAATAGCCTCCAGGGAAGGGTTTGAGGTCGTAAGAGGTCAGAACAGGCTGAGTGATGTCCCCGTGGATACCAGGTGAGCGTTAGACATGGCCAATGTTTCTTGCACCTCAGGGAGAATTCTCTTCCCTAACCATTGGGAGAGTGTGTTTTGTACTCTGGGTCCTAGTTCTAAAGGTGTCTCACAAGAGTGTAAATGGCTCTCTCTGAACTTCTATCTACAAACGTGTTCAGTGTGTCGGACCCTCTCTACAAGAGCTGTTTATATCTGAATAAAGGGGTAATCCAGTTGGGATCATTGTTTGATATGACACCTGTAATTTCCCTTTTAGGAGTGGAGCTAAATAGCACATTTTTAGTATTTCATCACAATTAAACTGTGTGACTTTTCTCTCCAAGTTTAAAAATAACACCCCAAAGCCCACACCCACTTGGTATGGTTAAAGGACTCAGTTCCATAGAATACAATGTTGCTGACTTGTTATCCCGGCCCTGTCCTGGCTTGGTTGTCTTCATTTCTGTCTGATAGGAGTCAATTCCTTTCTCTGCCTCCTTTCCGTTCTTCTTACTTGCTTTGATGTGGTGCTCCTCAGGGATCTGCCTTGTCCCCTATGTTCTTCAACATCTGTGTACAGTCTTTTGTCACCCTGATCCTCAGATATAGCTTCCAGTTCTATACCTTTGCCGACAACACTCAAATTCTGGTCCGATTAGATTCAGACCAGCTTGAAGTCTTGTCATCCCTGTGTGCATGCCTGGGGGTCGTGAAGAGGTGGATGGACAACAATTGGCTGAAACGCAACAGGGATACGACTGAGACTCGGGTGGTGGTTTCTCCCCCTGATCCTTCTCTCTGGGTTTCTTCTTTTTGGCCTCCTGAATTTGAGAAATGTACCTACACCTGTGGCAGTTGTCAACCTAGGTGTGACTTTTTTGGCTACCATCTCTATGGCCTCGCTGGTTGGTGCTACCTGTAAAATTGGCAATTTCATTCTTAAAATACTCTGCAAGATGCTACCATTTCTGCCCTTGAGGCTGCGTCCCAAGTGGTATCTGCCATGGATTTGAGTTGCATTAATTGCTGCAATGCCCTCTACCTGGCCCAACCTGTGGGAGTTATCCATCGGTTACAGCTTTTACAGAACCTAGCTACCCGTGTTTCTACCTCCACCCCCTATGATGCTAACATCAGCCCGGTACTTTGTGCTCTCCTCTGGCTTCCAGTGGTGGAGAGGGTCACATTTAAGTTATTATGTTTGGTGCATTGAGCCTATTAGCATCAAGATGCTGGTTATTTGCAGGATACCTTTCAGCCCCATTTTCCTCAACGTACTTTCCGTTCCACTTCTTTCCATCTTGTTGTGGTCCAGTCTAGGATGGTTGGCCGGGCATTTTCAGTTGCAGCTAGCAAACTATAGAATGCCCTTCCCCCATCCCTACGAGGAGTCAGGAATCCTCTTAATTTTTGTTGCCATGTCAAAACACTACTCTTCTAGTTCTGAGCTGTCCGCCTGAATGTGCTTTTTCCTCCATGCCAAGATGAGGCAAATGTGCGCGTTACAAATTCAGTAACATAACATAACAAGCTAACATAATAGATCAACATCGCCTTTATAAAAGTTAGGCTTGGTGAATTTGTGCCTCTGATCTCGTCTGTAACATACTCCTCCATTGTCCCCCCATATCTGAGTATACCTGTTGATTTGTCCCCATGTGTTTTCCACCTTTTATTCAAAATGGAAGAATTTTACTAATTCATTGAACCATCTATTTTGTATATGTTATTTGGAAATCTTAACCATTTAGTTAATCAGTAGTTACATCCATATACAACTGAAAGTCAGCATTTTGATCACCAAATATTCATTTTGGTGGGGAAGGAATTCCAAGTTCTGAAACATTGGACACAGGGTTTGTGGCAGATGAGCTGGCCATTACTGGATGGATGGGTGCATGCGTGAGACTCCCACCAAAAAGCTGGAGTCAGGGGAACTAAACAGAGGAGGAATGATGAAAGCCATAGGTCTGTATGTTTGGGGGATTAAAAGGTTGGCTTTCAATGTTGATGATTCAACTCTGTAGAGTCGACCTTTTTAACTCACACATGTGATCAGTCAAATATTACATAGCTTGTTGAACAACCACATTGTATAGTAAATGTTTCTTTTGGGAATGAATAAAATCACGCAAATACATGCATTGAAACACATAATAAGTGTATTGATTGTATTTTATGGAAATCACGAACGACAGCCTGGCATGATAAGTTCATCTGTTAAATGTATCTATTCATTTTAATTCTTGAAATTCATTTTAACACTGTTTTTGTTTCTTTTTGTCTAGATGGGGAAGAAAAGAAAGTTCAGCGGATTGGAAGTCAGTTTGATAGTCTTATTCTCATTGGTGGCCATTGTGGCCGTTGTGCTCGTCGTGCTTTTAGCTACAGGAACACCTGGAACAACAACAACAACAGGTACTTTACCAAAATGTTGAGCTCAACATGTTATGTAGATAATAGGAAGCCTACATTCTTTAATCCAGGCATTTAGTGGCAAACATTATGAATGGAGCCATTTAAAAAAATTAAAAAAATTAAAAAAAGAATCGGTTGAAAGAACAGTATGCTTTGCAATATGTGCTTTGATTTGTATATGTAAATGGTACAATGACGAAACAAGTAACACAATAGGTATTGTACACATTTGGAGCTGGACACATTCTGGGTTTAAACATTTCTTTTATTTTTCTTTATTTTGGAAACATGTATCATAGCTTTTATACCGATATCTAGTTCTCCACAATTACTTCCTAGAAGACATACATGTTGAGATTTCATGCAGAAGTACATTTTCAGAATAATACCCTTTTCGAGTAATATTAATGTGTTTTTTTCTTGATCTCTTCACATATCCAATATGTGTTCTCCATCTTCTTAATCTTCTTAATCTGTGATCACTTCTCTATGTCACAATGTGTTTGAATTACTCTGGAGACCCATTATTTTCTGTCTGATGTGACTACACACACACACAAACACACACACACACACACATGCTTTGGTTCCTTTATTGTATGTATTGCATGCCATTTTCCATTTTGAATAAGCTTACATTTCTGTCCGTCGATGTTTCTATATGTCACCATTCATTGTTTGCATTCCTTCCCGATAAGATGGTGAATCAATCAATCGTTTCCCCCTTTACAAAATGGCACCGAGTTTGCAACCCTCATTGATGGAAACAGTGCATGTCCGTTTCGAATATGAAAGATGATTGCTTGTTTCTGTTTAGCCAAATATGGAAATACACAATATATTCTCCACATTGCATGATCTCAAACATCCCGAACAGAAGTGTGAAACTGTGCCCATTTAAAGATATTCAGAAATCTCCACTGGCCAACATATTTCAAACATCCATTTTATATCATAGGTGTACACAGGGAACATGAGCCACATTAATCTTCTTGTCAACACAAGGATCAATACGAAATCAACCCTAGTATAACTATTAGGAGATGGTTTTAATTCTAGAGTGGCCTGTTCTATGATTGCACTGTTCCATGATCTACTCTTTAATATATGATTTCACCTGTCCAATATGAATCATATTAACACCTCTATTCTTACTGTTCAATGATAAGCGTAAGCCTAAGGATTAATTTAGCACAGCATGCTATATGAGACACAGTTCCCTTAAATAAAGTACCTGGAAAACTCTGATTCCCAACAAAAAGCTTACATGGGAAGTAAATGACTATCTATGGTTTAGCAGTTAAAGATATTTGTGCCAAAATAGATGTATAATTGTGTTTGGCCATTGGCCGTCAGGCGTTAAGGGGTTAACAGCGCTGTAAAGAGCGTCGGTGCCGTTAAACCCTTAACGCCTGATTCACACTTTAACGCCTGCTTTTTGCAGGCGTTAAAGTCCAAGGCGCAAAGCGACCTTGGTGCTAATTACGGCACCGTAATTTACGGTGTCGTAATTAGCGCCTTCCCCATCCCCATTATGCCCTATGGGGCAAAAATGGGAATGGGGAAGGGCAAATGGTGAATGGGGAATTACCGCCCCACTCACCTAATAGCACCATGGTCCACCGCCTGACTTGTAATGAGGGCCATTGACCTTTCTGTTGTCAGACAGTCTGCATGGATTAGCTAAATATTCTGTTTTTCCATGCCTGTGAAACTTTGTTGGTGGACATGCGGGGACAGCAACATAGTGTTGAGGGTGACACTTGCAGCTGATTGGCTACCAAGTTGGTGGGAGAGCACTCCCGCTCCTGAGCATGAACCAAGAATTCTGATGGTTTCACCCTTACAGTGTGCCTACCCAGAGCATAGTCCTACTGTTTTCATGATTAATAGGCTTTGGCATTATCTCCACTGGGTATTGTCACAGAGGCCAGAAGACATGCAAAGGGGGCGAAAGCGACATTGCAGGAGATACACTCTTGACTATTTTGACTCAGTAAATCAGGATCCCCTGATGGCAACAACCAAAACAGTTCTAAACGGGTAGTTTCATCTGACCCTGTTGAATGTTATTTCAACATTAAGTGAACTCATTACATAATGTCCTCCCTTCAGTTGGACAAATAAGTTAAGAGCTTTTCTTATACTGTCTGTGGAATACGTTCCCCTAATAAAAGTCTATTTTATCTGTGTGAAATAACTTGTTGATTATGGGTTCAAGCTTTTTTTGTGAGACATGTAGAGTGTTAGTGAAATGGGTTTTTATAACCCACACTTGGTAGGTAGTTTCAACAGTTAAAAAAAAATCTATTGTGATATTGTACATTGATACAGGAAGCGCATCCTCTAATGGCAACCTCTTGGAGACCAGTGGGTCTTGCTGCCATGCCTTTGCAGGAGCTTTCAATCATCATGTGTTGTGGGTGGAGTGTTTAAGAACATACTGTATGTTATGAAAATCTTTTGTAAATGTAAACCCCGAACAAATAGATTAGGAGTATTGTTCTTTATAAAATGAAAACAACTGTTCTTTAATAAGGTGTTCCCCAATCCCTCCATCTCAGATTTGACATCATTCTGCTGATGACATTACCAGGAATATGCATTATCAACGTTAATTAAAAATGCAATGTTTAGACATAGAAAATCTCTTTTATATATAGGTGGCCAAGACAACCACAAGATTGGTGCTTGTACTTGCTCGAATACTTGAAGTAGAAGGGAGCATATAGGATGTATGTGTGTATTCAAAAACAGATTTGTCTACCCTGAGTGTACTAAGTTGCTGAGCCAATGTAGATATGCACTGTTACCTAAAAAAAAGATTTAAATTCGTCCCACCAAATCATACCTGCGACTTCCATAGAGTACTTAACCACGTATAATTTGCAGTTGACTTCAATGTGTACTCTTATGTCCCGTCCCCTTTCCTCCTACTTGTGGGCTATTCCATCCTTTGTGAAAGGAGAGTAGCTTTTTGCAGCACAATGCAAAAAAGTTTTTTGTCTTATTTTTAATTTGCAGACCTGAGCGTCTACGTGACTAAAGGCTCCACATCCCTAAACCCTGCCTCAGGGGCTCACTCCTCAGTCCTTTTCTCCATGTGGTCAGATGCATTAGCACCAGTGGGTACTTTTTCCTGCATTTGTTCCTTTCTGTCAGCATTTTCTTTCCCCCTTCTCTCTGGTTTCACAGAATCTTTCATTCAATTATGCTGGGACTGACAGGATTTGCCTCCTGCACATTGTGTAGTCAGAGCTGCCCGGTGTCGGATCTTCAAGCACACTACTTGCAGTGCCTCAACCCGGATCACAGGTG
Source organism: Ambystoma mexicanum (assembly GCF_040938575.1). NCBI lineage: Eukaryota > Metazoa > Chordata > Amphibia > Caudata > Ambystomatidae > Ambystoma > Ambystoma mexicanum. The sequence goes on along the minus strand of NC_090932.1, from coordinate 827,310,960 downwards.
TTATGCATGTTTAGTCTGTGACACACTTTCAGCATAGGCCATCACTCAACGCCTTCAACTCTTGGAAGAATTCTTCAGTCAGTAAGTGCCAGAGCACATTCAGGAGTTTCTCTCGGTGAAGAAACGTTAGTCAGTAAGTGATTTACTTTTCAGGGTACCCTTGGATAGTGGTTCCTCCACAGATGTCCCCGGTCACGGGATGGGTTGGATGCACCCAAGCACTACCGGGACCTCTCCCGAGGCCCACAAGACTAAATTGGATACCAGAACTCACTCTGAGGTTTCCCTACTTGGGGCTAACATGAATACCGGCAAACTGAAGGTTCCCCCTTTAGCAGCTAAGTTGGGTCTCTCCCCAGAGGTTCCCTCTAGCAGGGCTAAAGTTAGCACCAGCAATGCCAAGGTTCCCCTCTGGGGCTAAATCTCTGAGGTTTTCAAAAAAAGCGCTAAAACCAGTATCAGCATGACTGTAAGCTACAGGCGACCCCCTGAGGTTCCCTCAATCAGGGCTAATCTTTCTGGCACCACTGAGGATCTCCAATCCGGGGTTAATTACACTGGACTACCCCTGAGGGTCCCATGAGGGTCCCTCACAGAGGGCTAAATCTGATACCAGTACAGGTGAGGTTCCCTGTGCAAGGGCTAAACACGGGGGGCTTATCAGTCGTGTCACAGATCAAAATGGAGCGGGCTCCCTCAAGCGTTCCACCCCCCCATGACTTCTATGGCATCATCAGTGCCAAAGGACATTGAGAAGGGATCCATGTGGGTCTTTTACCATTGCTCCTTTTTGCAGTGACCCTTTCACACCTACAGTGCAGTTGTTTGCCCCTACTTGGATGTCCTTACCACCAACTCCATCTCTGCCCATCACCTCATCTCCGATGTGTTACAGGGTTCATGGATATCTAGGTCATCTTGGCAATCAATCTCCATAGAATCATGGTACAGGCCTACCCCACCTCAGAGGCATAGTCCTCACCAGCAGAGACCACATCAGTCTGAGAATGCTTTCTTGCATAAGTCCCACACATAAATGCATTTGGATCATATGAGGGAATATTTCTAGGACATGTTTATAGAGATAATTGCTAAATCTCCTGAAATTCCTAACCCTCCTTCCATTCCACCCCCAGTGGAGCCACACACCCCCCACTGTAATCACAGGCTCCAGAGCCTCCCATGGTTCCCCATGTCCAAGATCCTGTTCCAAGTCTGGCACTGGACCTTAAGGACCCCAGAGATCCTGATCTAACCAAGTCAGCCTTGCATGACAGGGTCATGGACCTAATGGGATTAAATGAAATCCATATACCCGAGCCTCCACTTTCAGAGGGATGCGTGCTAGTAGGGGCCTAATACATTAAGAGGTTGGACAAAACTTGGATAAACATTCAAAAATATGTCTTAGTTGAGTCAAAAAAGGTCTGGGCTAAACTTCATTCAGTAACACCTACTAATAAAATAATTGACATTGGATATGTACTCCTTCAGACAGAGGAAGTCTCATTGTCTTCATGTACCAATCGTCTTTGCCAGTAGTTGCAGCTGCCACCATGTTTTCAAAACTCATATCAGCTTTATCTTCCTCTGCCGTCTCAAAAGTGCTGAGCAAACAGGATTGTGCCCTGGAAACCCAGGGCAAAAAGATATTCACGAATGCCCTCCAGCTGAAACAAGCTAATGCCACAGTCCTCCCAGCAGCTACAAACCAAAATCTGTGGAATGGTCTGGTGGAATTCACGACATTCATTCCACCTGAGCAACTTGATGAGTTTAAAGGCAGCTGGCAGATTCCAGAATAGTCAAACAAAATCTGCGGGAATCAGCGGTGCACCACCTTGACACTTCCACTAGAGGGGTTACGATTGGCACGGATGTGTGCAGGCAGGCATTGCCTCATGCACAGACTTCATAAAGAGGTGCAGGTTTAAGTTCTTGACCTTCTATTCGATGGACTAGATCTGTTCCACAGTTCAACGGATGAGGAACTAGCAAAAAAGAAGACTAACACAATAACAGCAAAGTCACTGTCCATGCTAAGAAAACCGGCATGTCTCCCATGTTTAGGGCCGATTCATGAACAAGATGGTTTCAAGGAATTTCAGGAAAAAAAGCAAGACTGCAGGACAGGTCCACCAGCACCCACAGGATGAAGCAACTGAAAACCCTGACTAAGGGTTGTTCTCCCACCTGGACCTCAGCTAATTTGTCAGCCTTTTGCACCAATAATATACCTAAATGATGTTCTAACTTCGTCCGACAGAACTCCAGTAGGAGAGTGAATTACATATGGATGCCTGGATGATCTTAACTTTGGATTCCTGGTTGTTGTCAGTGACCAGCAGGGGGTTCAGACTCCCTTTACCTTCTATCCCCCCTTCTTGCCCTCCTATAAACCAGATCAAATATCCCTTTCTCAAGCTAGAAATCTCCAAAATGCTGGAGAAGAAAGTGATTTAGGAGGTGCCAAGTCCAGAGGCTCAACAGGGCTTCTATTCTTATTCACGGTGCCAAAGTCCAACCAGGCAGACCTGTGCACCATTCTGAATCTTGCAGATGGCAATCTTTTTCTTTCCCTTCAGTAATTCAAGAATATTACACCTGCACAAACCCACTCAGCCTTAGACCAGGGAGATTGTAGTTGTGTGGTAGAGCTAACAGATGCTTACCTGTATATCCCTATATGGCACCGGGATTGCATGTTTCTGAGATTTTTGAGTTTCCGGGCCTCCCTTTTCTCTGCAATTCAGCACCCAGCGTGTTCACGAAAATGATGGCAGCAGTTGCCTTGTTTGTCAGTTTCCATGGAATACATGTCTATCCATAACTGGATGACATGCTAGTAACGTGTCAATCCCTGGAAAAAGTAGAGGGTCACCTCCACTACCTCTTGCACTTGCTCTATGACCTAGGTCTGTCATTGTACTGGAAGAAGTCAAATTTGATACAAATCAATGCTTGGTTTTCATAGGCTTGCTTTGGGATACCTGACTAGCCAAAATCTTCCCAACTTTGTATCTTCCCAAAATCTTCCCAACAAACCTGTTGACTGTTCGTATCCTCCAACAACACCACTGCGTGGTGGATCCATAAACTGCTAGCATTTATGACATCCTGTGTTCAAGCAGTCACTCTGGCCAGGTAAAAAATGCAAAAGGACCCAGCTAACAATGAGACACTGCTGGTCGCAGGGATCAGACCAACAGTCACAAGTGATTTAGATCACCCAAGACTTGTCACAGGATTTACATTGGTAGGACAACTTTCACAATCTGATACAGAGGGTTCCTTTCTGCGACACGTTCCCCCAGGTGGTGATCACAACAGATTCTTCTCTTCTGGGCTGAGGTGCAAATTTAGATATCTTTGTGTCTCTGACCTGTGGGGGGGGGGAAACCACACCCAGCATATCAACTACCTAGAAATGAAGGCCATTTTCTTGGCATTCAAGGCCTTTTTCCCCAATATTCTGGTCAAAACTGTATCAATAGGGACAGCCAAAAAAGTTTGACATCAACAAACGGGGGAATACAGTTTCCACCTCTTATTTGCCTAACTTGGAAATGTGGGAATGGCTTATTGGGCACAGTATATGGCTTTAAGCAGTTCACCTAGCTGAAGTGTCAAACACAGAAGCAGATCAACTAAGCCGTCTAGTGTAAATCAACGGCAAGTGGCAATTCCACCCTTAAATGGTGAAAAATCTATTATACCACTGGGGACTCCCTCAAGTGGATGTTTTTGCCTCCAATCTGAACCACCACTGTCATATGTATGCGTCCAGGGGGATGGTTCTCTATAAGAAGCACTTGAGATTCCATGGGAATGAATAACAGCTTATGCCCTTCCTCCTGTTGCACTAGTAAATTAGTCTGTGCGAGAATTTCTGGAAGCAGATTGTTTTTAATGCATATTAGTTGCACCACGGTGGCCAGCCAGGTGCTGGTTCGTGGATCTAGTGTACCTCTGCAAACAATATTTCTTACTGAGTTCATGTCTTTAGGCCATGTATGATGACAACGTGTGAATTCTGCAAACGGCTCTAAAGGATTTCACCAGGACACAGTATAAAAGCAAGTGGCTAAGATTCTGTCACTTGTTCCTTGAGAAAAACAAGAGTCCTTTAACTTCTTCACTAGATGATGTCCTCTCTTTCATCTCTCATCTGGCGACTTCCGGAATTATGCCTGAAACTTGCAGAATTTATTTGTCTGAGATTAACTCCTATCTAAATTTAGACAATCAGTGTTTCTTGATCTCAAACCCAGAGGTAAAGCTGCACTTTGATGGTCTTCACCATCTTTTTCCAACAGTCCAGCCTCCACACCCCAAATGGGGTCTACACTAAGTCTTAACAGCAGTGTGCCACAAACCAATTGAGCCAATGGCCTCCACTGACATCAGGCTGGTTTCCTGGACGACTGCATTCCTGGTTGTGATTACCTCATCAATGAGAATAAGGAAGATACAGGCTCTAGCTGACAAAAAGCCTTTTACAACTTTTCACTGTGCTACACACTCACCTGTAATTTCTTCCCACAATAGTGTCAGAATTCCACATCAATCAGGAGATTTGTCTCCCAGTGTATTTTCCAAATCCAACCCCGGAATCAGAAGTAAAGTCCTCCATTCCTTAGATGTCAGGAGGGCATTTTAAGTTTTATCTAGACAGGAGCAAAGCATTTAGGACATTCTCCAAGCTGTTTGTAGCATATGGAGGCACAACTAATGGTTCCTCTGCCTAGAAAGATACCATTGCCAGATGGATTATGGTTGTGACTCGAGAAAGCTATATACTACAGAAATATCTGCATCCGAAGGTTCTTCACAAACACCTGGTCAGAGGAGAAAAAGCAGCAGTAGTTGCATTTCAGAGACGTGTCCCCTGAGACACTATGGGAAAAGCAGTGACTTGGGCCTCTCTTATGACCTTCTGCAGACACTACTGCCTGCACATGAGTTTGAGAGAAAATGCTCTTTCTGGTCATGCAGTACTGAAGAATCCATTTAGATAAACATCCAAATAGAACCTTCCACCCTCTAGTGCTAGTAAATCTCCCACAAGTTTGGAAGAAAGGGTTCGGGACATAGGTGTAAGGAAAGGTTACTCGCTGCAGTGTCTACTGTACTCCCAGTCCATTGTCCCCTTTCCTCCATATGCCCTCCATCCATCCCCCTAAAATACCTTAGCTTATCAGTTACAGCCCAACCTAGGCTGGTTGGTAAGGACTGAGGAGTGAGGCCCTGAGGCAGGGATTGGGAAGGGGGAGCCTGTAGAAAGGGAATGTACACAGGTTTGAAGGAAATTGGACTATGGACTGGGAGTACAGACTTACATATTTTGTCTACATAGTCAGGCTTCATTTCCTCCAGTGAGGTTTTGTAGGGGTCTTCAGGAACTACATTTCTATTTCTGTCACAGAGTGGTCTGGCAAGTCCATACCTCAAGTTACAAGCCCCTGAGAACACACAATAAAACAAAGCAGGATTGTATCTTGTTTATCAGTGAATAGAAAGTGAAGTATCTTCAAGTGGTCCATTCCACCCTCTACACATAGAGGTCACCTGGTCTACCCCCAAGAGACCCATTAAAAAAATAGCTTTTGGTGTTGAATTTCCTTGAAGGATGGGTCGCTATAACTCTGTACACTTTTTTCTTAATTGGTCTTTTTCCCCTTCATTTGTGCCAGCATCTGCAGCTTGAATTTGCTCCTAGACCATTTTAGAGATTTCTGGGAAATCTGTACTTTCTCTAATTGTGCGGCAGTGTCTTTTTGGAGAATCACCACCCTCAAGTATCTTGGCACATTAGCCTCCATTTTACCTTGCTGCATTTCATCTTGCTGTTCTTCTCTTTCAGATTCACCAACTTTAAATAGGATGCAATTATCCCGATGATAGCAGTTTGTAGGGGTAAACAGACTGTATCCTGAAAACCCCCTTTGGTTTAGAATCTAATGACTCTGGCAATTCACCCTGTGTAGATACATACCTTTCAGGGATGTTCCCTATCACTGTGTTATTTAAATCAGTAGTGTAGTGGGATTCCTGTCTTGCCATCCCTAATGTTGTATTTTCTTCCAAATGAATGTCCTGGCAGCCCTTCTTATTACAAAACAAAAGAGGTGATGGCTGGAAGGTTAGAATTAATCTAAACCGCTGGCATTGCTCTGGGCAACACTCCAGACCATCGTTCTTCGCCTACCAAGCCATTACAGAAGGGGAAAGACCATATGCAAATCAGGCTTGGCCCCACCCCCAAAGGGGTAGTCCAGCTCGACCTGCTAAGTCACATCCCTTCTGCACGAGACCACAAGCATCCCTAGACATGTTTCAGCCTTGTTGGGCATCATCAGTGAGGAGTAGCTTGGGTCTCTAGGCCCAGCAGGCACAGGACCCACGTCTGGGCATACCCGTCCCAGTCGGGGTGACAATAGCAAAACAAAAGAGGTGATGGCTGGAATTGAAGCCCTGCTTATTCACCAGTATTGAAATGGTGCCCTCCCCAATCGCCAGTAATGGTGTATATTCACATTCTAGAACCTTGCTGTCTCATGGATTAATTGATGCATACAATTAATCAGGCCCTTTCATCTGTTGTCCCTTACAGCTTTAATAATATTGCAAATTGTCTGGTGAAAGCAGGAATGATCCCATCCTTCTTTACCTGAAGCTGTTATGATCCCTGGTCTAGTTGAAATTTGCACCATCTGAACATTTGCACCACCTAAATCTCCTATAGTGCCTAAAGACTGTCTGCAATGCATTTACACTCTGTGTGTAGTACTCTAGTGTGTCTGTTTGCAGGTCTAATGTGCAAATTTCTGTTGAGGAATAGAATAGACTGAGCTACTCGAGAAGCATTAGCCTGGTTCTTTGAATTTATTAATGATGAGGAGCGGTGGATGACACAGGGAAGCATCTTTCAGCTTCAGCATTGCATTCTATACTTTTCATCTTGCGACATTTAAGGTCGATGTGCCTTCTAAACTGTGAGCATGTTCGCTTGCCCAGCCTCCTTCTGGGTCGACCTCAGAACAATTTAAGCGGCGCTCAAAGACAATCCTACCTATTCAAAAAGATGTAATAAGGCATAAACCACAACAGGTACCTAATATTTGGTTTCTCTCAAAATAAAGCTAAATTATATTAACTAGTCTTGATATTCTGGTGTCGCATATGTACTTTGCCCTACTATGCAAGTTTGACCTTAACACCCCAAAAATATAATACACCCACAATAGATTAAACACTCCAATGAAAAAGTGGCTCCATGAACAGAAGGTATAACAAGATATGCCTGCACACAATAACTAAATTATGTTTATGTTTCTTCCCTCCGCACCTATGACATGTGTACCTGACTCTATGATATGTATACCTAATAACTTGTACTTCATCTCAAGGCCATATTCAGATATTGCCAGACAAACTTGACTCTACCATGCCTCTGTGAAAGGTTACCAGACTTTGACCTATAGCCTCTTGTTTTATGTTTATTATAATATGAATGATGTTCAAGCACATGAATTTCTGTTGCTCATGGTCCCTTGGTGGTATAGGTATATTACATCACATTCTTTGCAAACATTCTTTGCACGCACCTTTACTACACATTTTCTATAGGCAAATTCACTGCATATCGCATTCATTGTAGATATTATTTCCTACCTTAAAATGCTTCATTTCGGGAACAGTCACTCATGCTTCATCTTAAATATGTGTTGGCCGCAGTCCCTCCTGCTTCGTCTTCACTGCTTTCACTGCGAGAAGGGGTGTAATAGGCAAAGGGGATTGGGGATTGTCCCCCGCTTGTTTAAAATCTACTTTATCATGAGATTTTGTACGTGAGTCACGAACACAGAACTCACATTGTTTTATCTAAACATTCACAGATTCTGCAAAAAAAGGTAATTTCTTCATGTAATAATTTTTTTTTTAATTTTATACAAAAAGCATCACCCAGACTATGTAACCCAACGGTCAGCTCAAATATCAGATACTGACTGTAAGTAAGCAGACTACTTATGTGTGTAACCTCATCCCATGCGTCCTATTCTTTGTAAATAAGTCACACAAGCACTTTTAAGTGGTGCCCTTGCAAGTTAGCACATTATAAAACTCAAATATTAATTTGTCCTCTAAGGATTTTGAGTAGGCAAATGTCATGCTCCGCATCTCCTACTTTAGTATTGATAACATTACCCTATATGTGGAGAGCAACATTGCGGCCTGCAAGAGATAATCGGTTTGGACTATGTCTGGCATTATTCCTATATAGGTTTAGGGCAATGTGTATTCAGGTAACTAGAAAGCATTCAACACAATCTGCAGCCTTTCCATGTTTTCAGAGTTCCATGGGGCATAGAATCTAACACATTGTACAGTAACTTCTGCTGTACAAAAACGGTTTCACTTGGCACATGTATAATTCTACACAACAATTTAAGATGGGCTATGTTGCAAACAATCTTGCATGCACTTCATAGTAATTGTGCACATACAGACTCATGACATTTTCTTAAACTGCACATAATATCATGGTGGTGCTTTACTTGCGTTTTGCTTGCAAAGTATTGTGGGTATGCAAATATCCCAGTGTTTTACTGCTACAATCCTTCACTTTCTACAGAGACCTGTCAACTAATATTGGAGGCTAGAATATGAGCCGTGGAGTGGTATGGGTGGAAGTGTACAGGAGCACAAATCAGCAACTTTTGTGAAAAAATAAAAAAACAATCAGAGGATTTGGCGGTACACTGCAGTGAAGGAAATGTGTTTGTTTACTAAAGAATAGGAAACTCTAAAAACAGTCTAGGAAACTGCACCTTCGGTTCTCTCTATGCTCAACTGCAGAGGTCTTTTTTAATATAATCATGTGTTTGCATTCAATGCCTCTAGCAACCCTAATGCATATTGTTTAAATGATAGCAGTGAATTTCAGAACAGTCATGCCTACTTAAAGAAGAATGTTCTCAATGTGTTCTACATCTGTGCATTGCTGCTATTGACTTAAAAGGAAAACAAATGTGATTTTCTTCAACGGGCTCCAGAAGAAACCTCAGAAATTTTTCTAGGCTGTGCTGAGGAAAGGGGGGCAAAACTATTAACTGTATTAGGTGCCCTGTCATTTTATGTCCTATGTCAGGGTTACAAGTATGGCTCTGATTCTATTTTATTCCCTACTTGGGATCACATAATTTTTCAGGAAGTAAGATATTAATTAGCTTTGCCAGCAGGGATATTTCATGATTTGTTCTTTGCCCTTAAAATTCCTCTTGAGAACAGACAGTAATATATTTGAGTTCCTACCAGTGCCACTGCTCTGCTGGTTGCTGATTCAAAATATTATCAGTGGAACTTTGTGGGTAGAATCAGGAGGTAGGCTCCTATATGTTCATGGTTTCCCGTTTTTGTTGGTCACTTTTTCCTGTTTTTAGGGAGTAAAACATGGATGGTATAAAAGCCTCTTAGCTGTAAGGCTGCTTTTCAGCAAATGTTGTCACAACTCACAGGACATTGTCATATGGATCATAAGCAGAGGCCCAGAAATTCTTATAATCATATTCTGTGGTGCAGTTATTTTGATGATATGTTCATCAGTACCTAATTTATGGGGGACATGTACTCTTGCCCTTGAACTACTTAATTGATGTGGCACATGAATTCCTATTGTTTTCTGAAACTTTCCTTTTAGTTGCTAATATTTCATTTGCAAAAATTGTATCCTTTCTACATTTTGTGACAGACTCATCAGTGATAAGCAATATTTGTTTTCTATTATAAACAAAAGTGTTCTTTTCCAATGGCATTAGACACTTTCTGCAATGTCTCTGAACAGCGTTTGGCAAATGAATAACCAGAACTAAACCGATTGTTTATCCTGAACATACAATGCTTTTATTGCTCATATAAGCCTCTTTCTCTGTACAGGAGTACTTTTGGTAGGTACTATGGCATATCTTGAAGTCTTGGACTGGATGATGAGCGTTCCTTATATTCACATATAAAACACGTTTTTTAAGCCTATATGTTTGGGAAAAGTGTTGTAAGATGCACATTTTACACTGATTTGTAAAGAATTGCAGCAGTTAGGAAGATGGCATTCCCTTCCAAACTATATGAAGATGTTAGCTCACTAACTACACATGCGCACACAGTGGCTTACCTAATTATTCAATTGCACACATGAAAAATAATGTGTGTGCGAAAGCAAAACTTTCCAGTACTTAGAGAAAAAAATAGAGGGAGCAATGTTTAAGGTGTTTAGTCAATGGAAATGCCAATGTTGGGCATGAGTCTATGGTATCATCCATCCAGACAGAGGAATGCTCTAAGTTCTGTTTTGGTTGTAGACTGAGCAATTGGCATCTTCCTTATAGCATCTGCGTTCTCCTTTAGTGGCTGTATGGTACATTACAGCCCATGTATTTCACCATGGTCAGGTTGTGAATGCACATATTGGGGTTTGCTATTTGCTCTATGTTTCTCAGACCCTGAGTGACTTGAAATAAATGTCTTAAGTATTTAGCCCAGATCTTAGTGATCATGATGACATCTAGGTAGGTTCATTGACAGGCTTGATGAGGCTGCAGCAAACAGTCCATGATCCTCTGGAAAGTTGCAAGTGCATTATAGAGACCACAGCTTATTTTTATTTTTATTTTATTTATTTTATTTGTTATACGTGCCCAGGACCCAGAGGTATCACGGCGCTAGATTACGTACAGTAAAGCATAGGTGGTTACAGTACAGTCCAGTCAGCAGTAGTTACATAGGTAATCATGCATATTTGTTAAAAAGTGCGGTTTTGACTTGGTTGCTAAATGCAAGGTAGGAAGGTTTGTTCCTGATCGAGGTAGGGAGCGTGTTGCATAGTGAGGGCAGGATGACAGTGAAGCAGTATCCCCCTGAACATTTTTGTTCAATCTAGGTGTAGTAAGTGAGATGGAGGAAGATGAGCGTAAGGTTTATGGATTTGGTTTCTAGGAGATGCAGTGTATGAGATGGGGGCGGTGTTGTAGAGGCAGCAGTGGGTGGTGGAGAGTATTTCTAAGTCAATGTGTGCTTTAATGGGAAGCCAGTGGGCTTTGCGTCTGATTTGGGAGATGTGCTCTGAGCGTTTGAGGCCCCAAACTGCTCTGAGGGCTTTGTTCTGTGTGAGTTGTAGTTTATTGAGGTTCTTGTTGGAGGTCCCTGCTAGTATGGCTTGCAGTAGTCAAGTTAGCTACCGACTGTTGCTCTAGCAAGAGTGAGGCAGTTGCTAGGGGTGAGGAATTTTCTGTAGAGATTGAGTAGTTGGGTTGAGTGTGCAGAGGAAGAGGTCATTGCTTTCACGTGTTTGTTCAGGTTGAGTTCTGCATCTAGGTAGACTCCTTGTGTTTTCACATGAGGGGAGACAGGTGTCGGGGGGAAATTCTGCCGGGGTCGGCCGGGCCGTCCGCAGACCTCCAGGCAGGGAGGCCCCAACTCCTCCCGTGTATCCAGATGAGATAGAGTATGAGACACACACACAAGGAGCAAGGTGACTCTGCTGTTTATTAGACAAAACGGCAGGGATGGGTCAAGGAGCGTACGCGTCCGTCCTGACACACACACAATCGTGGGGCTCGCAGGCCCTTTTTACTGTATTATGACGCGCTATTTGCGTCACTTCAGAAAGTTAACAAAAAACCTATCGCCACTCTTAATTGGTTGCTCGAGTGGTAGGGTTAGTATAGCACACATATAGAGGACAATGTTAGTGGACAAAGGGTAGTCAGGTGATATATCTGGGTTGTCCCTACAATTAGATACATGAAAATTGTTACATGAAGACTCCTGAGGATTGGTTAATATTACTGGCGTCAGTGATAAGAGCCCCATGTTCTGAATGGTGCGCCCGTGAGCTTCCCAGCCTGGGACCACCGCTGTTCCCAGCTCTCGGTGTACCTGCAATTGCAACAATGTTTCACTATGGGTATGTGTAGACAATGTGAGGATTTATTCATAGTTGGAAGGCTGACCGCTCCCACTGTCGCAGATGTCCATTGAACCTTTCAAGTGTATCTGCCTGTGTCTCGTAGCGAGGGATCCAGACGCCGCTTCTCTCCTGGGTTTGGCATCTCGTCAGGTTCGGCTTGGTCACGTGGGGAGGGACCGTGTTTGAGGCAGAATTCTACACAATTAATATTGCTTTTCCACTGTGTGTCTGGTTAAATTTGCAGGTGTGACCTTAACGTTGGTGCGCGGAGTGCGAGGTTGCAACATCGTGCCTTTGATGCTTTGTTCTTGGAATGTGGGTTTGCAACATTGCGACCTTGGCTGGGTGTTTCACCGGGCCCATTCTGCAGGATCAGCAACCAGACCTTTGCTTTGTTAATGTCCACGGGAGCTCTTGTTTGAGGCCTACTTGGGCCTGGTGCATAAGTGGTCCGTTTGGTGCATAGGTGCTTTAGGTTATAGTAGCATATAGTTCCATGACCAGTATCGTGTCTTCATTATATTTCTTATGGTGGTAACTGGTTTCAAGAGAAGCGTGAGCAAGCTTTGTAGATGAGTTCATGACGCGTCTTGCGTTTCTGCATTCTGAAAGCCTATGTAAAAATAATAAAGATGCACGTCCGTGAATATGCCTGTCGCCTACGTCATAGCACTGAGTATATTCTTCGTGTAGATCGGTGTGGGAATGTCCAGTGTGTATATTTGTACAGATGTGCTTCCCGGTGTCTAGGTCGTCATAGCATCTCTAACGACGTGTAGATTTTAGTCTAGTTGGTCCGTGCCGCAGGTGTCGGCATGGCCAGTGCGGGCTGTTGGGCAGGCAGATGGACACATCCGTATGTTCCTGTACGAGGGTATTTGGTCGACTGGTAAATGGACAAACTCTTCTCGTGGCGGGTGTCTGGGTCGTGACCCTCTAGGCCAAGCGCGAGAGGTGAAGGACGGGAGCCTGGTCTTCCATTCTCCCACTTCAGTCCCCCCTCTGGTCGACTTGTCGACCACAAACATATCCTTCTCGTTATCTCCTCTTACTCGCCATATCTTAGTTATTCCTCCTAGATGTCCATAATGGTTTACATGATCTTCAAATGACCAATACATATATTCACAGGTTCCTCCAGGAGTACAGTATACCCATTTCCCTATGTAACTCCTGGGGTTTCTTGGGTTCTCGATCTTCACTGATGGTGGGTCTAGATGGTTGGTGATGATTTGGGTGCGCAACTTCTCCCTCTCCTGTATTATCACACCTGTATGTTGGCCGTCATCTGCTGGCATCAAGGGGTGCATTCCCACCATTTCGAGCAACTCGTCAGTGGTACGTGCCTTCCGGGCCTTCCAAAATCTAATTATGATCAGCGTAGCTCCAGCCAAAATAGTACAACCCACTATTATTTTCAGTCCATCTGACAGCCAGGATGGCATCCATGACCATAATAGTGAAAACCAGCTCTTATCCTTGTTTACACCGTTACTTTCATCCATCATTTTGGAGTGCATCTGGGCCAATTGTGAAACTGCTTCCGTCAGTGTACCATTATCAGCATCGTTGGCAGGTATGAACGTGCAGCATGATTGTCCTATCTTTGCACAAACTCCTCCTTCCATTGCGGTGAGAAGGTCCAATACATATCTGTTCTGGAGTGCTACCATCCTTATAGCTCGCAGCTCCTCTTTTATTGCGTTAAACCCATTTACTGTAGAATTGATGGTCATCATTAGTTCCCATCTAGTTATTTGGAGCCATTTCGCGTTTGCGTAAGCCTGCAGTCCCGGGTGTATTATTGAGGAGAAGAACATTGCTGCTCTGCTGAATAGTCTGTGTTCTGGCGGTATGGAGGTTAGTGCCGTTTCCGACCTTCCCCACAGGTAATTTCCTGTCAGTGGCTCTCCTTGTCTTTTTCTTCTATTTAGGACAGTATCATTGCTGTTGGTCCTGTTCCCTTGCTCCTCCTGAAGTGGTGCAGATCTCTTTTTTCTCTTGTCCCCTTCATCCATTTTGGGAAAGTTCGCCACATTGACATGCTTCTTAGGTACCACTAGTGATGGTACATTGACGTGCACCATTGTGCACACACCATTCCACAGGGGGGGCAGTGTATGGTATGCCTTTTCTCCACAGGCCCAATAATGGTCCATTATTACTGCTGTTCCTGCTCCCCCCTCAGGTAACTCCATCACACTTGCACAATTGGTGTTATATCCTACGTCCACCTCTCCTTTATGCTGATAGCATACCTTGGGCGCAGTCAGCGGTATTATTGTTATTGGGTCTTCATCTGTTTCTACCCACGTGAGCATTGGTACATACTTGATCCACGTCGTCCAACATCGATGATTGTGTGCCTCGATAGTTGAGATAGTTTCTTTTGTTATCATGTTGCTGCCAATCACTCCTATCTCCCAGCTGTTGTCCAGATACACCTTTCCTGTTATCGTCACCAGCGGCCTCTCCCAACATCCTTGTTTACCCGGAACTTCAGTGGCGTACCAATCACATGGTAGATACTGCAGTGTTACTTTCTTTGTTTCTCCTTTTGCAGGGCCACTTGTTATGTATCTGAATGCTTCAGCATGTAAACTGCTCTTGTGGTAACTCAAATAGGTCTTGAGGAAGTTGTTTTCATATGGATATGAGTCTCGTGTTTTCCATGTCATGTGCACTACCGTCCCTTGAAATCTTCCTTTCGTTTGGAACAGTGCCAAGTATATTATGCACTGTGCTGTCTTTTAATCTATTTCTGTGGCAACAAATGTTCGTGAAGCACTCATGGCGTATGGTATTAATAAGCAAACGTAGCAGCTGTCCTCAGTTGTCTGCTTACCAATGTGGGTCATGTGTTGGTACCATATGTTGTTTGTGACGTGTGCTGAATCTTGTATATAATTATCAATACCTTTATTGTCTGAGTATGTGCTGCGTTTAACTCTATTTTGCTTGGGTGCAAGGTTACTACTATCACCTGACGTAACACCTGTTGCAGCAGGGGACGGGGGTATATTAGGTTTAGGTGCAGCAATAAAATTAATAGCATAGCTGTACTGCCATACAGAGGCAGCCAAGAACCCGGTGATCATCAAAATCCCTATTACTTTTATTACATATGCTAATCTCACCGGCATTTTGCTCTTACCTTGCTGCAGTCCTGGCAGCGTATTCTTGCGACGTTAAAGTTGCCCGCCTGAAAATTCTCAAAATGCTTGTTATTAAATGTTAGTTGTTTGTTTCCTTTAAGCTCTTCCTATCAAATAGTCATTCAGTGCCCAGGCGAAGAGCTGTTCCCACGCTACTCTAAGTGATCTGTCTCTTAGGATCGGCAAGTATGGGCGGAGGTGGGGCATGGAATATTCTATGGCCAAGAGGAATGCTGTGTAGTAGACACGCACCCTTCTCCTTTTTAGGTACGTTGGCCTTTTTATTTCGTACACAAATTGGTGTGACAATTCTTCTGGGTAGTTATCGTCTGGGAGTACCATCTACACCTGGGCAGTGAACTTGTTAGTAAGATATTTTCTTAACAATACAATAATACGCAGTTCCTGTATGTGCCAGAGAAAAAGAGAACATTCACGTGTTTACATGTGTATTTGTGAGGCAATGTCTTTCAGTTCAGTTATAACTATACTTGGGGGTCAATGGGCGGGGGGTTTGGGCTCAGATGGCGGAAGTATTTTTACTCTTTGAGCGTGTGACCATGGGGTGGGCAGTATGGGGATCACCCCTTTCTTCGTCAGTTATTGTCTCCGGGGAAGCTGGGTATTGACACGGTAAGGGAACAATTGGGTCGTTGTCTGTGGTAGAACTTCCTTCCTCTGTCGGGGATGTTGTTGCTGTTCTTGTCTGCTCTTCTCCAATCCTCCCCTCCCCCACTGGCATCTTCCTATGAGCCACATATGGTGGAGGGCTGTATGCCGGGTTCGAGTATCCTTCAGCCGCCCTTAACTGTCCTTCTATTTCTCCTAATTCTCTTAAAGGGTACAACCCTCCTCCCTCCGTTTTCACTCCCGGTGTTATGGGTATCTCGTTGTTCGGTTCCTTTTTTATGTCGTCTGATTTAACAATCTTTTCTCCTCCCTCTCCTCCGTTCCCCGTATTCTTTGTGCTTTCACGCCCCTTTTTCCCATCCTCTCCTTCTTTCTTAATCTCCTTTTCTTCCGGTGTTTCCCCCATAGTGAACATTCCATTTGGTCCTGGTCGGGACCCCTGGAACATCCTCCATAAGTTAAACACCTCCACATGGTTTGCCAACTTCTTCCCCTTGTATGTATTGTGCAGATGGTTTAGCAGTGAATGTTGGGCATATGGATCGAAACTACCATTAGGCGGCCATGGTGTTAACATTTTGTTATCCGTCCCCTGGGTCCACTCTATGCTGTACTTAATTAATTTCTCCCTATGGGGTGGCAGTGTGGTGCATATGTGTTGTAGTGGTGTAGTGAGGGTGTTCCCCCACCCTCCCGACCCTGTCCCGTATGACATAGTGGCGCTCCACTTGTTACCCTTCCCTTCATTAGTAGTTTACAATATACAACCTTATATTGTTTACCTGGCCCCGTAAGTATGGGGACTTACGACAATCCTTTATGTATGGTTTTACATTTGTCTATTCCCTTCTGTTACTACACCCTTACGGCCCCCTGCGGCCAAAGCGCACGCAGCCCCCTGCGGCTGCGTAACCTTTACGACGCTCTTATACAGTCGTCCTGTTTCCCCGTTCTCCTCCCCCTTTTACACTTGCCGTGGCCGGCGTTCTCCGTGCGCAGCCACGCCCCTCTCCCCTTCTCCTTTTCCCGATCCACTTCGTTTATCGTTTATCTCCGTGTCCGCTCCCTTATCATATTTCTCTTCCCTACCACTCCCAAAACCAAAGTTCCTTGTGTTCGTGATATCCTATTAAATCCCTACTGGTGACGTCACCGATCTCTTCGAGCTACTGGTACATTCTTATTATGTTCTTTAAGTTCAAAATACACTTGCAATCTACCCCCGCTAACCCTACAGCTGTCTTCCTGTCACTCCTGGAACAAGGTAATCAAATCAATAATATAATCGGACTGCGCACGCTGCGTCGCCTCGCGTGTGATACGCCCCTCAACAGGAGGGCTTAACCAGCCAATTATCTTCCGTATTGGGCAACTAGGCAACTAGCCACCGCCTACAGGGAATCGTCATCTACCTATCGAGTTTCTTGCTCGAACAATAGGGATCCTCGTCTACTCATTGATCAATAAATGCCAAATCGTAGGAAACCACACAAACCCCCACCCTTACACGTAGTCACGACTTAGGCCAATCAGTGCCATACGAGCGGCCGCACGTGATGTTTTCGTGCTCCGCCCTCCCTCTTTCGCGTAACGTAGCCGACTGCTCTCGCACTCGTTTCGCAACCATTCATTCCATTGGCAACACTAAGTTGTTAGACCTTCGCCGTGCATCTGTACAACACCTCCCTTATTTACTTCCTCCCCCCTCCCTCACAATTTCGCATTGCTTGTTGTGCGTGTCATGCTCACCAAGTTCTCTCGATGCAGGGCCGCTCGACTGCGTGCACCCCTCCAAGCGGCTCGCCACCTCCCCTCGTCTGGACCACGTCTGGACACTCGCCAACCGCGGGCGGGATACTTCTCAACCGGCTCCCGAGGGCCAATATCCGGATTGCGCTGTCCGGTCTTCTCGCAGCTCCGCGATGGTCCTGTAGTCCTCAGAAGGGGGCAACGGCAGAGGGGGCGCGCCGCCGGGCCTCCTCGCAACGGGAGTGCCTGGAAAAAGTAAAAAATAAAAAGTCGATCTTAAACAGATCTCAGCAGTGCCTCCAACTTGTCGGGGGGAAATTCTGCCCGGGTCAGCCGGGCCGTCAGCAGACCTCCAGGCAGGGAGGCCCCAACTCCTCCCGTGTATCCCAGATGAGATAGAGTATGAGACACACACACAAGGAGCAAGGTGACTCTGCTGTTTATTAGACAAAACGGCAGGGATGGGTCAAGGAGCGTACGCGTCCGTCCTGACACACACACAATCGTGGGGCTCGCAGGCCCTTTTTACTGTATTATGACGCGCTATTTGCGTCACTTCAGAAAGTTAACAAAAAACCTATCGCCACTCTTAATTGGTTGCTGAGTGGTAGGGTTAGTATAGCACACATATAGAGGACAATGTTAGTGGACAAAGGGTAGTCAGGTGATATATCTGGGTTGTCCCTACAATTAGATACATGAAAATTGTTACATGAAGACTCCTGAGGATTGGTTAATATTACTGGCGTCAGTGATAAGAGCCCCATGTTCTGATTGGTGCGCCCGTGAGCTTCCCAGCCTGGGACCACCGCTGTTCCCAGCTCTCGGTGTACCTGCAATTGCAACAATGTTTCACTATGGGTACGTGCAGACAATGTGAGGATTTATTCATAGTTGGAAGGCTGACCGCTCCCACTGTCGCAGATGTCCATTGAACCTTTCAAGTGTATCTGCCTGTGTCTCGTAGCGAGGGATCCAGACGCCTCTTCTCTCCTGGGTTTGGCATCTCGTCAGGTTCAGCTTGGTCACGTGGGGAGGGACCGTGTTTGAGGCAGAATTCTACACAATTAATATTGCTTTTCCACTGTGTGTCTGGTTAAATTTGCAGGTGTGACCTTAACGTTGGTGCGCGGAGTGCGAGGTTGCAACATCGTGCCTTTGATGCTTTGTTCTTGGAATGTGGGTTTGCAACATTTCGACCTTGGCTGGGTGTTTCACCGGGCCCATTCTGCAGGATCAGCAACCAGACCCTTGCTTTGTTAATGTCCACGGGAGCTCTTGTTTGAGGCCTACTTGGGCCTGGTGCATAAGTGGTCCGTTTGGTGCATAGGTGCTTTAGGTTATAGTAGCATATAGTTCCATGACCAGTATCGTGTCTTCATTATATTTCTTATGGTGGTAACTGGTTTCAAGAGAAGCGTGAGCAAGCTTTGTAGATGAGTTCATGACGCGTTTTGCGTTTCTGCATTCTGAAAGCCTATGTAAAAATAATAAAGATGCACGTCCGTGAATATGCCTGTCGCCTACGTCATAGCACTGAGTATATTCTTCGTGTAGATCGGTGTGGGAATGTCCAGTGTGTATATTTGTACAGATGTGCTTCCCGTTGTCTAGGTCGTCATGGCATCTCTAACGACGTGTAGATTTTAGTCTAGTTGGTCCGTGCCGCAGGTGTCGGCATGGCCAGTGCGGGCTGTTGGGCAGGCAGATGGACACATCCGTATGTTCCTGTACGAGGGTATTTGGTCGTCTGGTAAATGGACAAACTCTTCTCGTGGCGGGTGTCTGGGTCGTGACCCTCTAGGCCAAGCGCGAGAGGTGAAGGACGGGAGCCTGGTCTTCCATTCTCCCACTTCACAGGGATGCTGTTTTCGTCTATGATGAATGCGGAGTAGGCAGGATCAAGATTTTTGAGGTGGTGGGGGGATTCCACAATGAATATCTTGTTTTTATCATCATTTCGGCATAGGTGGTGGTTTGCCATGCATGCCTGTATGATGTTGTAAATGTGATTGATGTTGTGCAGTCGTGGTCATTGATGGCAAATAGTTTGAGGAGGATCTGGGTGTCATCAGCAAAATTTGTGTAAGGGATAACGAGGTTGTCAAGGTGATCAAATAGGTTCTTAGTGTATGTGTTGTAGAATGTGGGTGAGATGCAGGATCCCTGTGGGACATTATAGGGAACAGGGATGGGGTCTGCTGCTTCCGTGCCGGCGAAGACCCTGGAGGTTCGCTTGCTCAGGAAGGATATGACCCATTTGGCTGCTTCTTGTGAAAAGTTGAAGGAAGTGGTGAGGCGGTGGCAGAGGATATCATGGTATACGAGATCAAAGGCCGCCAAAAGGTCGATACACATGAGAATGCAGAGGTCTCCTTTGTCGCGAATGAGGTCAATTGTATCTTGAGATCGAGGAGGGTGGATTCAGTGCTATGCCCTGGTCTAAAGCCGGATTGGCTTAGACCGAGTCAGGAGTGTGTTTCAAGTTAGGATTGGAGTTGTAAATAGGCAGTGCGGTTGAGGATTTTCAAGAGGAATGGAACTGTAGTGATGGGGCAGTAGTTGGTGGGTAGAGTGAAATCAAGGGAATATTTATTCTGTAATGGTTTGACCCAGGCTTCTTTGATGGAATTGGGTATGGTGCAGGTGCTGAAGGAGGCAATGATTCATTTAGTAATGGTGGGGGCTAAGGGCTCAGCACAGAGTTTGATGGTCTGTGCGGGCCGTCTCTAACCTTGGAGAGAACACTGATTGCCTCACAGTTAAGATTGCCACCTCAGCTAACAACACCCTCACCATCCACTTAGTCTACCGTCCTCCTGGCCCCATAGCTGACTTTCATGACAACCTCTTGCATCTCCTAAGCGACAACCTCAAAGCATCTACTAAAACACTTCACCTGGGCCTCAACAATCCCAAAGACAAGCCAGCCAAAGCCTTATCACAAGCTATTCTTGAGCTTGGGTTTCAGCAAAGAAACCTCACACCCACACATTGCAAAGGCCGCACCCTTGACTGGGTAGCTGACCACAACTGTGAAATAGATCTCAGCTCCAACACTCCCCTCCCCTGGTCTGACCACCACCTCATCCATTTCTTCATTCCAACATGCACTGACACACCTAAACACCCATCACCCATACCACAAGCATTAGCCAAAAGTGACCCTAACCTCACCAAAGAAAACATTCTCTCTCTCCTAGACATACTGCCCCTCCAGCTCCCCACCTCCTCAGACCCCACCATACTCGCAGTTACATACAACTCCATCATGGAATCAGCCATTGAAACCATAGCTTCCCTCCAGATCAAAAAAGCCCACAAAATAAAACACAACAACACTTGGTTCACTACTGAACTCAAGGAACTACGAACGCAAAAACGGAGAGCACTAAAGAACTGGCAAGCCTCCCCTCAGGAAGCTACGCTATCAGCATACAAATCCATTGCCACCAGCTACAAAAAAGACATACTAACCTCCAAACAACAGAATCACCAAAGCCACATCCGAGTCCAAAGAACTCTTCGCCATCTATCGAGAACTCTCTAGCCTACCCACTAAGTCACTAGAAATCACCAAAGATGTAGCATGGTGCACCAGTGTACAAACTGCCTTAATAAGTAAAATCGAGCTCTTGCAGGGTAAGCCCATGGAACAATACAAAAACCCCTCCAAACACATCAATCTCACTTCCTGCCCGGAAAGCAAGACCAATCCGAGAAAACTAAAACCATTCTCCTTCAGGGAAGTCACTATACCTGTAGTAATAGAAATAGTCAAAAAAATCAAACCCTCCAATTGCAAAGGCGACGCATGTCCAACTTAACTAGTCAAAGATTGCTCCGAAACTTTAGCCACATTCCTCAAAACCTTCATCAAAGCCTCCTTTAACTCGAACACAGTCCCCGATTGTCTAAAAGAAGCCTGGGTACATCCGCTATTGAAGAAACCCACGTTCAATCCTGAAATTGCCACCAACTACAGGCCTATCAGCACTGTACCGTTTCTGCTCAAGATTCTGGACAAGGTGGCCTACACACAAATACAGCAATACCTTGAAGAAAACCAAATATTAGGCAAAAGGCAATCAGGATTCCGTCCTGGACATGGAACAGAATCTGCTTTACTAGATTTAAAAATACAACTCAGTGATATTATGGACAAAGGCAAACCAGAACTTCTCCTCGTATTAGACTTGTCTGCAGCATTCAACCTCGTCAACCATGATATCATAGGCAAGCAACTAAGAAACGCTACCCACTTCTCTCCAGAAGCTGCAGCCTAAATAGACTCCTTCCTCCGTGGTAGACTCATGAGAGTGTTCTCTGACTCTGCCTCTGCTCCACCTACCACCATACACTGCGGAGTGCCACAAGGCTCTTGCCCAGCACCCACACTGTACAACATCTTCACTCTCCCACTGTTCAATGATCTTGACAGTCACAACATAGCCTACACCAACTATGCTAACGACAAACAAGTCTTAGTCCCTCTCACGGCATCTATGAGCAAGATACAGCAACCCTAACTAATATTTACGCTCCAATCCAAACTTGGATGGCAGCCAATTGACTTTGCCTCAACGGAGATAAAACCGAGATCCTTGTTGTAGGCACCAAAGAAACAATAAACCAACTCTCTCCACAATACAATACCTTTATCGTCGACAACAACACTATCACAGCATACTCAGCAGTAAAAACACTAGGTATATACCTCGACTCCTCCCTAACTATGACCCGACAGGTTAATGCAATAGCCTCATCAAAAGCACTCACCACAAAAATCATCAACGCAGTCAGACCTTTCCTATCCATACAAAACTGCCTATCCATTGCGAGAGCCACGGTCGGTACCAAACTTCATTATTGCAACATCCTCTTCCTAGGCATTTCTGCTAAAAACGTACACAAACTACAAGTGATACAGAACAATGCCCTGAGAACTGCACTAAGTATCCGCAAAAGGGAACACATATCCCACGCAAGGAAAGACGCACACTGGCTTGCCGTCAAAGAGCGCATTCTCTTCAAAACACTAGCCATTACCCACAAATGCCTTTCACTGAATGCTCCTCCCTACCTCTCTGAAAGGATTTCCCCTTGCACTTCCTCCAGACCCACCAGATCTCGCCTCACTAACCAGATCTACGTCCCCTCTTTCAAAAGAGCCAAAGCGGGTGGCACCAGCTTCCATCACTTAGCACCAAAAAACTGGAACGCCCTCCCCACAGCCCTGAGAAATGAAAAATCTTTCACTGTGTTCAGAAAAATGCTTAAACGAAACTGTTTATTTAAAGTACTCTGCATAACTGCCAAACTAAGCCGTTGTTTCACTGTAACCCTGTAAGGAACCGATAAGCTTGCCTGCACCTATGTAACTTTTGTATGCAACTAAGAATGTAAGCAAAAAGCCCTCTGTAACAAGCGCTACGATGCCCAAGGGCCGCCCAAATTAAAAAAAAAAAAAAAAAAAGAGGTCACCAGTGCAGTTGGAGACTTTGAGGTTTTGGATGATGGTAATGGTTTATGCAATGGTGAACTGGAAAGGGGGGGGGGGTCGAGGGTATGGGTGGGCAGGAGGCAGGGTAGGAGGATTTGGCTTGAGGGATCTGTGCTTTCTTGAGGATGGTTCTATCTCTAAGGTTTTGGATTTAGTTGGCTAGGGTGGATTGTACCAATGTGTACCAGGCTTTGTCTTTGGGAAAGGTAGAGACAGGTGGGACTGGGGTTTCTAGTTCTTTTAGGATTTATTTTGAATAGCTCTTTTGTGTCAGACTGGGCTTCTGAGATGTGGGTATTGCAGATATGTTCTTTAGAACACTTGGTTTTGCAAAGATTAGCTAGTTCTTTGGTGAACCAGTTGTGGTGGTGGTCTTTTTTCCTAGTGTTAGCTTTGAGGAAGGCGTGAAGATCCAAGGTGTAGCGCAAGGCAGTGTTGTAAGATGAGAGAATGGCCTCTGGGTTGTAGTTATCAAGGCAAGTTTCGAGGGAGGTCCGAATGGTGGGTTCTAGGAGTTCCTTATTACGTTTTTTTGTGTGTCTGGCGGTGATGGGTTGGTGGGTGGTGGTAGGCATTTCAGTGGTGATATTGGGGTCTAGGGAGAACAGGATCAGGGAATGGTCTGTACAGGGCACAGGATTGATGTCTAAGATTTTGGTGGAGGTGTTTAGGTATAGGATCCAGTCAAGCATGCGCCCTTTGATGGGGGTGGGTGCCTCAATGACTTGTATGAAGTTCATCTCTTGGAGTGTTGATGCAAGTGAAAAGACCAGGTGATCGGCTGGGTCAGAGAATCTGAGATTAAAGTCTCCAAGGAGCAAGAATTTGGTATTGGGTTTCAGGAAGGGTGCAATGGGTAGGGGTATGTCAGAGTCAGGTGTGGCAGAAATGTTGGATAGATATAATGTAGAGATGAACTTCGCCTATCCATCCAATGATCTCGTAGTGCTAAAGCTTTGAGAATGTATTTGTCACTGACCTTTCAGAAGTTGATGCAAAACGACAGTGTATTTCGTGTCCAGCATTATATAAGTTGACCAATGACTTTGGAATGGTTAAATTACCCTGAGGTCTAGTATTTAAACTATATCTGCCTGTACAGCTTATCATCTGGCCTCTGGCAGGTGGCCTGACTTGGCTCAACCCAGTTGAGTTTCTATTTAAAGAACAAAACCTTCAGCTTTTCCTGACGTGTCAATAAATTTGTCACAAACATTCCATAAATAATCACAGACAAGTCTTTCTTGTATGCTATTGAGGTCCTCTCTATGGGAGCATCTATATCATGGTGTTCACATTTTCCACAGCTGGGTATTCTTCAGCCTACGCCAAAATATCTGAATTATCTAATGTTTTCCGTGATTGTAGCCAGTTAATATGATAAATTCGAAGATCATCCACTGGTCCTCTTCCTGAATTCAATAGTTCAGGTCCCCTAGAAATGCAATCACCTAATAGGTTTCTCACCTCTTAGACAGGATTATTTATACTATTGTCCTGATTTCCCCTCAGTAGTAAGGTTCTCCTCTGACATTGGCTGGTGGACATGCTGAGAGGCTCATCGCTTAACTCGGACTCAAGTGTAACCCTGCGGTCCAAATGCCAAACAATGTTTCCCATGCGTGAAGCAAGATTAGCGTGTTTCAAGCTATTTTTTCACATTTGTGCCACCTCCCTTCTCAACAATTATGGCCCTATCGCCCATCAGCCTACTCTTACTCTTGACCTTGTCACCTTAATGGTTTGGTATGTGTCTTCTTCATATTTTATATTTTGATGTTTTATTTTCTTGTTGACAATTAACTCTGTTGTTATTATTTATATAGATCCATTGCCAACATTTGTTCCACAATGTCCAGCTATAGACATCTCACAACGAATAGACTGCATTCCGGATACAATGGGCACACAGGTATGCCAAACATCGCAATCTATATTTTTCAGTGACAAATTATACAAATTGATATTTTAATGCATTTGCAGAATACAGGAATATGTAGATTAGAGTATGAAAAAAGGTACTACACTCTTGGTACCCAGGGAATCAGAACACAAAAAAGAACACAAAACGTACATTAAATGTGTGTGATAAACACAAATATTATTTGGATGAAGGTGTTTTCATTTTCTAGATATCCAAATGCCAACCTGTAATTTCAAACATTTTGGAGGAAGAGTTAGAAAACTAACTTCAAGTAGGGTACCTAAGAATCTTCATTGCGCAAATATACACTGATCACTAGTTCTCTGAGGAATATATGTTATATTTATGGCCGTCTGCACATCTGTAAACATGCTGAACCCTCAGTGTTGACCTTATGCGTCTCCAGTCCTGTGTTCATACTAAAAAGAAAAACTGCTCATTAATTGTGCATTTGAAAACATCACCTGAGTGCCACAATAGAAAAAGCGTGCACAGGTGAGCATTTGTGATTTAAATATGGTGAGCAGAAACTGTCACTGGATGCAAAATGATGATGTAAAGAAATAGGTATAAATATAAATGAAGTGCACTTATTAAACATAATTCTTGGTTCATAACAACGTTACAAATGGTGGTAAAAGTGTGTCTGTTTTCAAGTTTGAAGACCGCAACAATGATAAATATTTGAATGGCGTTGCACGTGTTTCCAAGTTTCAATATATCAGCAAATTGTTAGACTTAAAGCATTAATGAGCCTTTGTCAACTTATACATTCAGATATGTCACGCTGATTCTATCCATAACTACTAATTCGCATAACACCCTCCTGTGTATGGCATTGTGAGCACATATCCATACTGAATGCATGTTTAAGTAAGAGACCACAGACGGGCCTAGTGTTTTGTGGGATGGAAGGCATGCTCATTAGGTGATATTTCCACCAGTCTCTATTTGAAGGCAGTGCTGTCAATTAGTATTTAGTATTTTAGTATTTTATTTATTTATATTGCGCACCTAACCCCTGAAGGGGTAGCAAGGCGCAGAGGCAACAAGAGGATTGCAAAGCTTGATTACATGTAGGGGAATGAAGTCCAGCCGTGGTTACAGTGTTGGACAAGTCAAAAAGAAACAATGCACGCCGATGAGGCATCGGTTACAGAAATATACAATATAGGCAATACTATATACAATACATCGTTTGTCTCATGGAAGGTATCTACACTGAACAGTTGACAACCTAAATATACATATTTACAATCATAGTGGTGGAGCATCAGGGCAGCAAGAGAGCATGAGGTTGTTATGTGTCGTGAGTCTTGAGCCAGTGGATGGTCTTAGTTCTGAATAGGCGGTAGGGGAGGTCCTCCCTGCAAGGAGGTGGAAAGGAGTTCCAGTATTGTGCTGCTTTAACAGATGGGCTAAATGCAATTCTGGGCGCAGGGCAGCTCTAGGCTATTCAATGCAATCACAGATGGCCTAAATGCAATTCTGACCAACATAGCAGGAATAGAATGGACTGAAATAACGTGGTTGATGACATTGTAGCCAGTGACACCATGTGCACCACTGTCCCCACATAATGACACTTAATGCATGATGAAATGAGATCACAGCAAACAATATCGCAAGCAGCAAAATAACACAAACTGCAATGTGTGTAACATTAATCAAATCACAACATGTTCTCATACATAGGTGCGTTTATAACATGACATGTGCAGGATCATTTATCGAGGTAATGAAATCCAGTACAAGTTTCAGCCATATAGGTTTGGTCCAGGCATCACATTGAAGGTGTAGCCACACATGAACAGGTGTGGTTTCTATAGTTCTACAGTTGAGCCACAAATACGTATGTATTGGCACCAGATGCTAACAATGGCCCCTTATGACAAATATGCAACATAAAGGCGCACACAACTTGGGTTGTTCCATCACTTGCCAAGTGAAGACCGAATACTGCTCTTCTATATCATATAGAGCTTCTTGCGCCAGGGTTAGCCATTGCATACATGATACAGTGTCAGGGAACCTGGTGATGCCGTCATATACCAGGTCTATCCTATCATACCAAAGTACTGGCATCTAATGTCAAGTAAATCCTCATTTGGCAGACATAGGTACACCTCCTTGTTCAGAATTATCATCATCTAATGCCAACTTTTTGAAAATAAGGTCCTACATAACATGCTGAGTCATCCTATAGACAGAACAGCCTCAAATGGCGCTGATATAAAAATCAAATGAATATTGCAACATCTCATGCCCAATCACCCCACCTTTTGCTGAAAATGTGTCTTATTCACGTTATAGTCATTGTATGTAAAAAACAGCTTAAATTTCCAGATGCTATCCTTATTTTAATCTGAGTGGAGAAACTACACCGCTGATCACAGGCTTGCTGTTGTTGAAGAGAAACATCTCTCGCCCAAGTGCCACAGTCTAACGCCATATGGTTCTGGACACTTAAGGCACTATCTGTGTGATCCCATGTTTGGTGTGTACGCCATAGACATCCAATGCCTTACTCTGCTGCAACATCTTGCACCACCTCTTCAAATTCCTGGTAGCGTAGTGAAGTAGAGAAGTGGAGATACGGCAACGTCCCCCAGTACCTCAGCAGCCGATATGATGCTACTGAGTGTCTAGTGGAGGGATGTGTTAGGCAGAAACCTGTGCAGTTCCCTCTGGGACCACTGCAAAAAGTTTAAGACTACAGGAGTTAGCAGTAAACCCAATTGGTAGCAGTCTGCACCACCCAGATTTACCTGGTAGCTGTGGCTGAGCAGTCAGACTTCTCTCAAGACGAGTTAGGCAGTATATGGAGTATACAAGATAGGGCAATTTACACAGTAGAACAAGCAGACACGGATCAGAGCTTGGGTGTAAAGATATATAATTATTTATTTAAAAACACATCTATGAAAAACACACAGGCACTAATATGGCAAACAACTTCAATCACAGTTACTATAAGTATATATCAATCCCATAACAATATTTCGACAAGTCTAGGTTCAAAGACACCACTCATTTGCAGGCAGAGGTGAGTGCTTAACCTAGATGACACTCTAGTATTCGTTAGAAAGGGAGAGAAAAAGGCAGGGTATGAAACCAACTCAGTACCAACACTGTTACGAAGCAAATGCAAGGCAAGCAAGGCAGGGTCTACTATAGATCACAAAGTTCAGAGGCCAGGCCCACTCGGAGAGAGGCAAGGCGGTATGTCCCAAAAATACCACAGTGGAAATGCACTTCAAGTCTTTGTAGCAAAATGTCACAGAAAGGTTGGACCAGTTTTAGAACAAAAGTTAAGAAGGTCTGGAGGCGACCCAGTGGAAAGGTAAGGATTTAAGACACCTCACGTTAACCGGTTCAATGGAAGCCAGGCGGACACAGTACCTGGAAAGTGAAGAGACAGCTCCGGCGGGGGCAGTTGTTCCTGGTGATGGATGCAAGTCAGGGCTTTGCCAGAAGAAGAGATGATCTCGTCATAGAGGAAAGTTGAAGATCATTGCACCACCAGGGAAGAGACCTGCCGCGGAGTGCTCAGTCACAAGGCACCACCTTTTGGTCCCGGTACAGTGGTTAGTGGCTATCTGGTTGCCGGGGTGCTCAGCACGGGCAATTCGACCACTAGACGTCCTGGAAGCGAAGAAAAAGCAAGGGACTGGTTGTTCCCACCAGTCAAAGGGAAGAAGACTCTCCAGTAGGGAGATCTCCTCTGTCGTTGGAAAGTGGTGAGTCGGTTCAGCAGGGCTCCACCGGTGGTGTCGTCATTGCAGGTTGGCTCAGCTTCTCCCTCGTCGGATTCTTAGGTCCTGTGGCGACTTCTGAAGTTCCAGTCCCCAAAGCCCTGCTTTTATGCAGAAAACCCCCATTCATTCAGCCCAGCTGTCAATCAAACATGCTAAGTGGTGAGCGGGGCGGCTCACCACTTGGGCCAATCACACCAGAGTGCGACTTGAGTTGGCAAGGCAACTCAGTCCAGGGTGCCTAAACCCCCTCCCACACCCCCTGTCATACCCAGACAGAATGGCACCACTCTGGAAGGCTTCTGTGCAGAAGCCCTCCAAAAGTGGAAGAAAGGGCTCAACCTTTGGTTTGGAGTTACAGAGGCGAACACATACACCATTTAAAAATCGAGTTCTGGCAGAAAATACTAACCGTTGAATTCATTTTAATTTAATAAACCGGCGGTATGACCGAGGCTACATAGAAAAAGTATTAGCCTCGAACAATGGGAAAATCCCATAGGAATATATTTGTGGTCGAATATAAAAAGTAGTATCCACTGCCACCAGCCAAAACTCAACGAGGGGGGATGGGACAGTGCCCCCTCGAACAACAGACCCAGGGGTAATCGAATTGCCCCTACCAGTACGTCCACAATAGGATGGTTTGTACTGGTTCTGTTAGTAAATTTAGGTCTACTAAAGACAATGGTGACTTTACATGCCAGGGGAGACCGTAGTCAGTCCCAGGGTATGGAGTCTATGGTGGGGGTCACCTAGGACAACCCAGTGTTACGGCACGGAGGGTGCTGTGTAACACACATAGCAAAACACGTGAGACCCTATGGAGTAAAAGACCCCATAACCCATAGAACACATTAACATTCAAAGAAATACCACAAATCATGTCCAAGAGTGGGAGAAAAAGAGTCTCACTCTTGGCAGGATGAAAATAACAAACTCCAGAAATCCAGCAAAGCTGCTGGGGGACTCACTAGGTTAGGAAATTCAGCCTAAACAGAGAATTCTCCCTAACACTCGCCCCCCCAGACTAAGGGACAGGAGGATTTAATCTACTCCTGGATGAATCTCATACCTCTAGTCGATGACATACATCCTAGAGAGACCATCAACATTTTTGGTGGTGACACCCTGACCTGTGCTCAATGGTGAAATCAAACCCTTGCAGGCAGATTGACCATCTCAGTAGTTTTGGGTTTTCCCCCTTCATTTGCATGAACCATCTCAAGGGTTGGTGGTCAGTCTGAATGACAAAAGTAGAACCATATAAGTATGGCCTAAACTTCTTCAGAGCCCACACAATAGCAAAGCACTCTCTTTCGATTGTTGCCCACCTTGTTTCAGGATCCTTCAGCTTGCGGCTGATGAAGCAAACGGGGTGCTCCCTACCTTTCCCATCCAGTTTACTGAGTGCTGCACCTATTCCTACATTTGAAGCATCTGTCTGCACAATGAAAGTTTGGTGGTAATCAGGAGCTCTGAGTACTGGGGCTTGGTAAAGAGCCTTTTTCAGGTTTTCAAAGGCCTGATTGCACTCCTCATTCCATCTAACCTTCTTAGGGAATTTTGGAGAGGAGATGACATTCAGAGGAGAATCTATGGTCCCATAGTTGTCAATGAAATTCCTGTAATACCTGGTGATACCTAAGAAGGCTCTCACCTGGGTCTGAGTAGTAGGTGTTGTCTAATTTTGCACAGCTTCAATCTTACTGAGCAAAGGCCTTATTTCTCCACCTCCTACCTCATGTCCAAGATAGACTATCTTACTCTGTCCAATTTGGCATTTACTCGCCTTTATGGTCAGATTGGCTCATCCAAGAGCCTGCAAAACATATCTTAGGTGGTCTACATGTTCTTCCCAGGAATTGCTGAACACTGCTATGTCATCCAAGTATGCCATGCAGAAGTCCTCCATCACATTCAGAACTTGATTAACCATCCTTTGGACCACTCTACTCTGACCAATTTCACATTTACTAGCCTTTATGGTCAGATGGGCCTGATCAAGAGCCTGCAAAACATATCCTAAATGGTCAACATGTTCTTTCCAAGTAGGGCTGAACACTGCAATGTCATCCAGGTATGCCATGCAGAAGCCCTCCATCCCATTCAGAACCTGGTTTACCATCCGTTGAAATGTAGCAGGTGCATTTTTCAATCCAAAAGGCATTACCTTAAACTGGTATAAGCCAGCTGGGTTAGAAAATGCAGTTTTCTCCTTGGCATGGTCTGTCAGGGCTATTTGTCAATAGCCTGACGTCAAGTCAAATGTGCTGAGGAACTAGGCTGAACCAAGTCTATCCACCAACTCATCTGTTCTTTGCAAAGGGTGGGCATCAGCCTTGGTGACTGCATTAAGAGCTCTACAGTCCACACAGAATCTAAGTTCTTTAGATCCTGCCTTTGGTACTAACACAACTGGGCTAGACCATGGACTAGTAGAGGGCTCTATTACCCCGAGATCAAGCATCTTGCTGACCTCACCTTTGATGTGGGTTCTTACATTTTCTGACATTCTGTATCCTCTGCTTTTGACTGGCAGACAGTCACCAGTGAGTATGTCATGCTGGCCCCAAGGGGTCAAGCCTGGTGAAAGTGAGAACAGAGAGGCAAACTGATTCAACATAGATTTGCACTCTTCTTGTTGCTCAGGTGTCAGATTTGAAGAGAGATTTACTCCTTCAATCTTTTCATCTAAAGGTAAGCCTCTGAGGATATCAGGAAGAGCTTCACTCTCTTCTTCTTCCTCTGATGATGCTAGAAGCAACGCCCCTATGTCAGGTCTCGAGACATACGCTTTGAGTCTGTTGGTGTGGAAGACTGTTGGAGCCTCCTTGGGATTGCCCAAGTCCACCAGATAGTTGACCTCTCCAAGTTTACCCACAACTCTGAAGGGTCCCATCCATTTGTGTTGCAAGGCCCTCTGCCTTGTTGGGATCATAACGAGAACTAGCTGGTCTTGAGTGAACTCAGAGACTCTAAGAAGTCACACTACCAGCTGCACCTCCTCAGAGGTATTCTTCCCTTCCTCTCCTTCCCCCAGAAGCTCACTGTCTCCCGAGCCCTGGTTCTCTCAAAGCTGGACTACTGTAACAGCCTCTATCTTAATCTGCCTGCCTCCACTCTCCGCCCTCTGCAACTCATCCAGAACAGAACTGCGAGACTTGTCCTTGGCCTCAAGTCCAGGGACCATATCTCTCCAGGACTGAAATCTCTACACTGGCTCCCAGTGGCTGAGAGGATTAAGTTCAAAACCCTCTGCATTGTCCACAAGGCCTTCTGGGGCCTGGGGCCTAAATACCTTCAACTCTCTCTTCCTAAATATCTTCCTTCCCGAGCCCTTCGCTCATCCGTCTCCAACTCCCTCAGGGTCAGCCGCTTCTCGAAGCAACGAGCTGGGGGTAGATCTCTCTCCACGGCAGGGGCCTCCCTCTGGAACAGCCTTCCTGCCTCCCTGAAACTTGAGGAGAACCATCTCTGGTTCCGGAAGCACCTCAAAACCTTCCTCTTTGCTTCTGCTTTCTCTCTCCCTCTCCCCTGCTAAATTCCTCACTGAAACTGCACTGAATCTGCTACTGGGCCACTCTCACCGACCTTGGTCCTGGGCCCAGCCACTCTCCACTTGCACTGCCTCCCTGGCAACCCCTGCACTGCGGGACTGTCTCTGTATCCCTACAGCCCCCCCTTCCCAGCACTTGTCTGCACTTACCTTGCACTTGCCACCAGCTGGCCCTATTTAATTTTTTTTTTACTCTACTTACTTGTACTGCACTTCCCCTCTCCCCTTCCCCTTGCACTTTTCCCTCCCCCCTACCCCAGCACTTGAGCGGTCTGAATGACACCTGGCATAGTAGGATCGTTGTCTGTCTTCCCCTTGTTCCCCCCTCCCTGCCTCGTCGCTCCTTGAAACACTTATGTATAGGCGCGTTACAAATGCCATATCATATCATAACAAATGCCATATCATAACCATGTTAGCCTTTTGATCATGCCAGTGCTTGACCAATGCTTGTCCAGCTTTCAAGTTATCACTTGCTTCTGCCATCATGTGTGACATTCTCCTCCGGAGACATATCACGTAGTCAGTCACTCTGACTGGCTTGGGGGAAGGAGCACTCTCCAACCCCTCCTTAATCAGGGCCAATGGACCTCTGACGGGATGACCATAGAGAAGCTCAAAGGGAGAATAACCTATTCCCTCCTGAGGGACTTCTCTATAAGCAAAGAGAAGGCATGGAAGTAGAAGATCCCACTTTCGTTTAAGGGGGTCCTCTAAAGCACCTATCATGCTCTTCATGGTTCGGTTGAACCTTTCAACTAATCCATTGGTTTGTGGGTGGTAAGCTGTTGAGAACTTGTAAGTAACTCCACAGGTTTTCCACATGGCTTTCATGTGGTGGGACATAAAGGTTGACCCCCTCTCAGAAATTACTTCCTTAGGAACCCCAACCTGGGTAAAAATACCAAGGAGGGCCTTAGCCACAGCTGGAGCTGTAACAGTCCTCATAGGAATGGCCTCAGGATACCTAGTAGCATGGCCTACTACAACAAGTATAAACCTGTTGCCTGAGGAGGTTGGAGGATCAAGGGGACGAACAATGTCAATCCCTACTCTCTCAAATGGGACTCCCACAACGGGGACAGGCACTAAAGGTGCCACATTCTTGGAGTCAACCTTACCAGAGGTCTGGCAGGTGTGGCAGCTCCTGCAGTGTTTTTCTACTTCGGCCCCCCTCTTTGAACAATAAAAGTAGAGAGAGAGCCTTTCCTTAGTCTTCTTGAAACTCAAGTGACCAGCCAAAGGAATCTTGTGGGCTAACTGCAAGAACTGTTGTCTGTTCTCTTGGGGTACTACAAGTCGTTTGTAGTCTCCAGGTTCAGACTCTGTCGGTTCACTGTAGAAGAGGCCATCTTCCCAGTGCAACCTGTATTTCCCAGGCTCTTGCCCTTCAGCCTGAGCTTCTGCCTGGTGGCGAAGACCTTCCAGAGTTGGACATTCTCTCTGTCCCTTACTGAAGTCTGCCCTGTTGGGTCCACCTTCTGCCAGTAAAGACTGCAGCTCAGGATGGTCAACAGGATCCAGATCTCCGATGAGTTCCTGGCCTTCCATCAGCTCTTGCTCAGAGTCTAATTCTACCACACAGGATTGTACCACCCTCTCAGCCTCAGCTGGAGGGGGAGTTACTGGTGTAACTTTGGACAACCAAGGGGAAGTCCTTGGTGGCTGCACTGAAGTGCTGGCTGCTGGTTTCTGTTTAGATGTTTTAGGTTTCCCTTTTGCTTCTGATTTCCTTGAGGCAGCAGCTGACAAATCCAGTGGAGGAGGAGTGATATCCTTCCAGTAGACCTTCCAGAGTTGGACATTCTCTCTGTCCCTTACTGAAGTCTGCCCTGTTGGGTCCACCTTCTGCCAGTAAAGACTGCAGCTCATGATGGTCAACAGGATCCAGATCTCCGATGAGTTCCTGGCCTTCCATCAGCTCTTGCTCAGAGTCTAATTCTACCACACAGGATTGTACCACCCTCTCAGCCTCAGCTGGAGGGGGAGTTACTGGTGTAACTTTGGACAACCAAGGGGAAGTCCTTGTTGGCTACACTGAAGTGCTGGCTGCTGGTTTCTGTTTAGAAGTTTTAGGTTTCCCTTTTGCTTCTGATTTCCTTGAGGCAGCAGCTGACAAATCCAGTGGAGCAGGAGTGATATCCTTCTTAATCATCTCCTTGGAAGAACCTCTCATGGTTCTCTCCCTTGCAGGTCTGGTTAGCTCCTGTAACCATTTACTAGGAGGTCTGGGGGTATGAGACACAACTCCAAGAGTTTTTAAATCGTTACCCAACAGAACTCGTCCTGGTACCTCACTTTGTATGCTGACAGGTATCTTCACAGTCATGTTATTACAATGGATGAGAACTGGTAATTGGGGAAGCATCTGCACAGGCTCTCGAGCTAACCTGGTGAGGCGTTTGGGTGCTTTAGCAACATCCTCAGCCTGAAAAAAAGATTTATCCAGCACAGTTATGCTGGCCCCAGTGCCCCTAATGGCAGGAGTCTACTGACCATTCACCTGGACACTGTTCTTATAATACTCTTTAGTATTATCTGGGATAGAATTATAGACATCTAAATTCTGTTGTTCCCACAAACCCAGAGACACTAAAGAAACACTGACTGAGACTCCAATGGGTTCATCAGCCAGCAGTAGAAAGTTTCCACTTGCCATTTGGACTTCCTCCTCTGGAGCGAAGGCTAAGGAGACAAGCTGGACCCCTGAAGGTTTACCCTTGCATCTGGGATCTCCTTTCACATGGTCAGTAGAGCCACAAACAAAGCATTTACCAAATGCTTTCTGGAATGGTGGCTTGTTCTGGTCCCCTCTGGTTTGGCACCAGAAGGTACACTATTCTGCTGTGGTTTTCCTTGTGACTTACCCTTATGGTTTTGTTTGGGGCCCTCTTTGGAATTTGAGTTATTAGAATTCTCTTTTGAGTCTTTTTTAGGCTGTTTTCCCTCATCCTTTTTCTGAGTTGCCCCAGAATCCTTATGAGTAGCCCTGTTGGCAACCCACAAGTCAGCAGCCCTAGCTAGCTTCCTGGAATCCAATTCTTTTGAATCAGCCAAGTGCTGTCTGAGCTTAGGAGAACAGGCATCATAAATTGACTACAACATAAAAAGATTCTTCATACCCTCATAAGTGTTCACCTTGTAACCCTTAATCCATCCCTCTAAGTTTTTCAACCCTTCACTCACCCAGGTAGCCCAAGGGGTACCATCATGCTTTTTGAGGGATCTAAACCTCTTAAGATACTGGGAAGGGGTCTTCCCAAATCTAGCTATCAGAGCTAGTTTCACACTTTCATACTCTTTCCTATCCTCCTCCCCCAACTCCATTACCGCATCAGTTGCAACAGGGGGAGCCTAGAGAACAACCAGGTAAGTAGCTCATTACCTCTGATGTTCTGGAGCCCATGATTATATTCAAACAAACTCAGCCAATCCAACACATCCAACTTTGGTTCATACATACCAATTAATTCCTTAGGCATCCGGGGTCTTTTGGGACTGGAACTTCTAGAGGAGTCAGAGACAGAAGCAGTTTCAACAGACAACATTTTCATTTCTAACTCATGCTTGAGCTCCATTTCTCTGAGCCTAAGAATTTGTTGCATTTCTTGGTGTTTCTGTTCAGTTTGAGCAGTAATCCTTCTGAATTCCAAGTCTATTTTCATTTTTTCTAGTTCAAGGACTTGAGGACTTAGTGTGGGACCTGCTATAGGCCCAGTAGGTACAGTGGTAAGGCAGACAGAGGGGTAGGGGAGACAATTTCATTAGCCTCTCCTTCCTCTTCAGCCTCTTCATCACTATCATCAGAACTTTGATTTAGATCAACACCATTACTGTTATCTACATTTGCTGGAGAAGTCGGTTCCTCTGAACCAGTACCCAGACTTTGGTTTTCCAGCAATCTTGCTATCAGTTCTATTTTCCTGCCTCTTACAGAAAGATTCTCTTGTCTACAGAGAGCTCTCAAACTCTCAGTATTTTCACCTGACAAGGACTCTTGACTGTAAACTTCCATAGTAGCCATGTTTTTTGACAGTTGCTTTTTAGTGCTAAGCTTTGTGGTTAGTTATCCTAAAGTGTTGAAAAGCACTCTAAACTGTATACTCGATACAAATCCCACCTCTGTACACCTTTGTTAGGCAGAAACCTGTGCAGTTCCCTCTGGGACCACTGCAAAAAGTTTAAGACTACAGGAGTTAGCAGTAAACCCAATCGGTAGCAGTCTGCACCACCCAGATTTACCTGGTAGCTGTGGCTGAGCAGTCAGACTTCTCTCAAGACGAGTTAGGCAGTATATGGAGTGTACAAGATAGGGCAATTTACACAGTAGAACAAGCAGACACGTATCCGAGCTTGGGTGTAAAGATATATAATTATTTATTTAAAAACACATCTATGAAAAACACACTGGCACTAATATGGCAAACAACTTCAATCACAGTTACTATAAGTATATATCAATCCCATAACAATATTTCGACAAGTCTAGGTTCAAAGACACCACTTATTTGCAGACAGAGGTGAGTGCTTAACCTAGATGACACTCTAGTATTCGTTAGAAAGGGAGAGAGAAAGGCAGGGTATGAAACCAACTCAGTACCAACACTT
The DNA here is from genome assembly GCF_040938575.1 of Ambystoma mexicanum. NCBI lineage: Eukaryota > Metazoa > Chordata > Amphibia > Caudata > Ambystomatidae > Ambystoma > Ambystoma mexicanum. The sequence goes on along the minus strand of NC_090932.1, from coordinate 827,274,112 downwards.
TTACGAAGCAAATGCAAGGCAAGCAAGGCAGGGTCTACTGTAGATCACAAAGTTCAGAGGCCAGGCCCACTCAGAGAGAGGCAAGGCGGTATGTCCCAAAAATACCACAGTGGAAACGCATTTCAAGTCTTTGTAGCAAAATGTCACAGAAAGGTTGGACCAGTATTAGAACAAAAGTTAAGAAGGTCTGGAGGCGACCCAGTGGAAATGTAAGGATTTAAGACACCTCACGCTAACCGGTTCAAGGGAAGCCAGGCAGACACAGTACCTTGAAAGTGAAGAGACAGCTCTGGCGGGGGCAGTTGTTCCTGGTGGTGGATGCAAGTCGGGGCTTTGCCAGAAGAAGAGATGATCTCGTCGTAGAGGAAAGTTGAAGATCGTTACACCACCAGGGAAGAGACCAGCCGCGGAGTGCTCAGTCACAAGGCACCACCTTTCGGTCGCGGTACAGTGGTTAGTGGCTATCCGGTTGCCGGGGTGCTCAGCACAGGCAATTCAACCACTAGACGTCCTGGAAGCGAAGAAAAAGCAAGGGACTGGTTGTTCCCACCAGTCAAAGGGAAGAAGACTCTCCAGCAGGGAGATCTCCTCTGTCGTTGGGAAGTGGTGAGTCAGTTCAGCAGGGCTCCACCGGTGGTGTCGTCGTTGCAGGTCGGCTCAGCTTCTTCCTCGTCGGATTCTTAGGTCCTGTGGCGACTTCTGAAGTTCCAGTCCCCAAAGCCTTGCTTTTATGCAGAAAACCCCCATTCATTCAGCCTAGCTGTCAATCACACATGCTAAGTGGTGAGCGGGACGGCTCACCACTTGGGCCAATCACACCAGAGTGCGACTTGAGTTGGCAAGGCAACTCAGTCCAGGGTGCCTAAACCCCCTCCTACACCCCCTGTCGTACCCAGACAGAATGGCACCACTCTGGAGGGCTTCTGTGCAGAAGCCCGCCAAAAGTGGAACAAAGGGCGCAACCTTTGGTTTGGAGTTACAGAGGCGAACACATACGCCATTTAAAAACCGAGTTCTGGCAGAAAATACCAACCGGTGAATTCATTTTAATTTAATAAACCGGCGGTATGACCGAGGCTACATAGAAAAAGTATTAGCCTCGAACATTGGGAAAATCCCATAGGAATATATTTGTGGTCGAATATAAAAAGTAGTATCCACTGCCACCAGCCAAAACTCAACGAGGGGGGATGGGACAGTGCCCCCTCGAACAACAGACCCAGGGGTAATCGAATTGCCCCTACCAGTACGTCCACAATAGGATGGTTTGTATTGGTTCTGTTAGTATATTTAGGTCTAGTAAAGCCAATGGTGACTTTACATGCCCTGGGAGACAGTAGTCAGTCCCAGGGTATGGAGTCTATGGTGGGGGTCACCTAGGACACCCCAGTGTTACGGCACGGAGGGTGCTGTGTAACACACATAGCAAAACACGTGAGACCCTATGGAGTAAAAGACCCCATAGCCCATAGAACACATTAACATTCAAAGAAATACCACAAATCATGTCCAAGAGTGGGAGAAAAAGAGTCTCACTCTTGGCAGGATGAAAAAAACAAACTCCAGAAATCCAGCAAAGCTGGTGGGGGACTCACTAGGTTAGGAAATTCAGCCTAAACAGAGAATTCTCCCTAACAGGATGAGAGATCCAAAGTGAAGAATCAATGCAATGCTCTAATAGGCTTGCTTGTTTTATATTCCTGATATTGTATCTGTAACCTCTAAACTTTATATCTCAAGCCCAGTGTCTGGGACAGCGAAGGAGTTACTAATGAAAGGTCCCACATTTTACCCATGGAAGCTTAAATTACTGCAGAGACCAGAATGGTGAATGTTCTAACAATATTTGTTCAAAGTTCACCAAATCAGTCATGCCCCTGGGGAAGGAAATGGGTATCTGTGATCTGATGTTTAATCCCGGAAACACCCATTGAGTTGCGCTGAAAATATTGAGCAAAATAGGTCAATGTCATGATCACCAGCAGATTGGAATTTGTTAATTTAGTTTCTTGCCCTCTCCACATTTTTGATTGGGGATTTTCATTTTTGATTGCAGGCTATAGGCCTCCTCTACCCATGTAAATATGTTAGCAAAGTCCCATGACCAAGATAAGAGCTGCGTGATTACTTGGTCACATGGCTGGACTGAAGCAACATTCCATAAAGAGGCATCATCTTCCCTTTCTCTATAATAAGGACATTGGACATTTTTTTTGCTTTTTGCAAGTCTCTTGTGGATGGAGAGCAATACTTTAGAAATCCCATGCTACAGTGGTACATAGCTTTGAATAGTCAGGTCTTCAGTCTACCAGTGGAAACAAATCTGGCAGGTAAACCTCAAAATATCTAAAAGAAACCCAAGAGTTTAATTCCTTGAAGGCAGGGCCACTGTCTCTAGGTGCTATACTGCAAACACAGAATAACCTGTAAGGTGGAATTATAGAAACTGAGCACTGGTGTAAATGCACTTAGCACATTGATAAACATTACCCACTGCTAAAACATATTATTTAAATGCATCTTTGTACCTGGGCAAATGGTTACGACTAGGCCTAACATTGGGTCCCATGAAGAGTTGTGTGGTATTCCAGCCGTAAATTAACTGAATACTGCCCAAATGAATTACTGTTGCCAGTCAGCATTTTGTGGAGTTTATCTAAGTTTAATTCACATGACATATGCAGAAGATTGAGAAAAACAAGAATGCAATACAGGAGTAACTACTGCTTTCTTGGTCTGTAAAATATGTGTCACTGCCTAGGTATGTATGAGGTATAAAAGTGTACAAACACCCCCCTATTGGCAGACAAACACACACACACCATTTCTCAGTAATACCCCTTTATTTCTCTGTCTTTCACACACACACACTCACATAAACTCATATGGCAAAACACACATCCCTTTGTTCCCAAATGTTTGCTGGCAAAATATTCTTAAGCAGAGTTCATTGATTTAAATGTAGAACTTATCTTTGATTTTATTGAGGGGTTCCCACCTACCACTTTTCCACTTCATCTATCTCCCCTTCCTTACATATCCTAGCCCGGTTGGCCCCGAAATTTAAAAGAAAACCATTAATGATTGTGTTAATAAAATGCATGTTCAACTTTCAAGAGATCTTTTGCTCCTTTTTGTTTATTTTTTTTTTTCAGTCTTAGAAAAAACCCTCAACCGGAAATGTCAAATTAATTTAATGTCAACAGTACATGAATTATGTTCATGCTTTGCGATTCCTTCTCAATGATCACTGCAAAATCTTGGCCCTGTCACCGGGCACTTCCTGACCTTCCATGCTTTTCCCTGTTTCCCTTCTTACTTCATTCTCACATCAGGTTGGGATGGATAGAGAAAGTTAGTTGAGCAAAATTATTAAATTTGATGTTGGGAAGCGTATTGCAAATATAGATTGTAGATATATTTGTAACATAAAAATACATTTTGTTAATCCATTTGAACTTTTCACAGGATTTGTGTGAGAAGCGTGGCTGCTGTTGGAGTCCGTTTAGTGAAACCTATGCACCCTGGTGCTTTTTCCCAACAAATCATGGATATGAAGTTGTTGGCGGTCAGAAGAAAACAAAGTCAGGTATAGTACAATTTTCTGTCTCCTATATATTGTTTTGAAGCAGCTCCCCAAACAGATAGAACATTAACAAGCATTCCTTTTAATATTTTAGGGTTTGAAGCGCAGCTACAAAGACTATCTGCACCCACAATATTTGGAGAGGATATTAACAATGTCTTATTTTCAGCTGAAATGCAGACACAAAACCGTTTCCGGTTCAAGGTAAGCCACTTTTTTTCAATGTGTTTTTCTAAAAATATTGTGTGGATACATTGCTGTTGTTTTTAATATGCCTTACATCTGACCTATGTATAAAATGGGTTGAAGCAAGGGTTAGTGATGTATGTCTACATTCCAGAACGTAGACAGCGGTGTACGGTTGGGTGATATGATGTTATAATTATCCCATTTTTAATTTCCCACCCAAAAGTGCTGACCAGGCATGCAATGGCTAATTGATATGCAGAACCCCAATGTAGTAAAACACTCCTATATGTTTCACATAGTAATTTAGGGGAGAGAATGCGGTAGATGAGATGGGGTTAGAGATAGTGAGAAGAAATTAAAGTACTTCTCATTTTCTGAATAATAACTAGGAAAGACTGCACATATTAACCAGCCTGCATAAAGCAACAAAAAATACATAACAAAACATAGCCATGCAAAGTATAAATACTACACCCAGCCTTCTATTCACTCTTTTTACATCAAGTTTTCTCAAAATCAATCCCAGATCAACTTCTCTATGATAGTTGAAGCAAATGTGTACACTGAATGGCGTAAAATTTGGATAACAGGAAAACAGAAGTAAAACCTGTCAGGTTTGGACTATTATTTGCTAACATGAAGTTCATCAGGGGCCGGATTACAGAATCTTTGCACCGGTGCAAGTGCAAAGTTGCACTGTATTAACACTATGGCAACATTTTCCCTATTTTTAAAAACACTGCAACATATTTGAAAACCATTACACCATGACAAGTGCAGTTTGGCATGGTATAAGCACCAGTGCAGAAATTGCCATAGTAAAAAAACAATATATTTTCAATGCATTTTTGCACCATGGGAAAGTTTGTCCTAGTGCTATTGCGTATTAGCACGAGGGCCCACTTTGCCCTGATGCAAAAATGCAGTCAAAATATATGGTTTTTGGACTAGGGCAATTTTTGCCCTGGTGCTCATAACATGACAAACTTCACTTGCAATGGTGCAATGGTTTTCAAATATTTCCCAATGTTTTTAAAAATAGAGCAATCATTGCCCTAGGGCTAATACTGTGCAACTTTGCACTTGCATCGGTGCAAGGTTGCTGTACTCTAGGCCCCTGAATGGCAAACTGGTCTCATTATTTGGCCGTCTATAGAAGAAAAAAAATCCTGTTGGCTCAAGCGTGGTTTGTATATTTTACCATGGATTTTAAAAGTGATTTGCATTGTTTAAACTGACTTACAGCCCTAAATATATTGGTTTACATTAATTCTACAAACTATAGTTCACTCTACTATTCCCTCTTTTCAATTAACTCTGCGAATTTAAATCAGTGAAAAGACCAGCATCACAATTACACCATTAAAATAAATTATACAAAAAAAAACATGAATGGACACATTAATATGGAAAACTAGCACTATGAACTTTAAATAAAGTATTTACTCAGAATGGCAGCATTACATTATTAAATGTGATCATGTGTTACAAATACCTGCTCAACTAGCTCTGATTTTTTTTTAAATATATGTCCAATCGTTTACAGATTACTGACCCTAACAACAAACGATTTGAGGTTCCCCATAACAATGTAAAACCCTTCATCGGAGATGCAGCTACAAACACTAACTATGTTCTTCAGCTCACTGAAAAACCATTCGGCATCAAAGTGAGCAGAAGATCTAATTCAAGAATTCTGTAAGTCTTTTTATTTTTTCTATAGAACGCCAGTGAGATAAAGGAAGGACAACGTCACCTAGAACATGTAGCATACGAGTTGCAAGAAAATCAGTTAGGATTTACTCATAGGCTTTTTCTGTCCTGTCCCTTGGAGAGCACAAGTGCAATAAGATTTCTGCATGGCTTCTGTTTACTGAAAACATATAGAATATGTGTGCATCAATGAAAGGAACGGTTATTTGATACAAGAAAGTTATTTTTAATGTCATGGTATGTTGTTTTATATGATATTTAGACAGCTCCTAACTGCCATTGTCACCAGCCTTCTAGCACATTGATGTGGCAGGGAGTTTCACAGATCATAGTCTTCATGTGTGTATTTGATAAGCATTTCATTGCACAGGGGGAAAGGGACATTACTTGATACTGTGCATTTATGATTGCAGGCACATCATGTATGCCTGATACGTTTAGTTCTGTAATAATGTATTTTAGCAGTCGTATGTTTTGGGTGCACGTTACTCTGTGATTTGCTGTGTCAGTGACTATGTGATTTTTGGCATGAGAACCACATTAGGCATGGGACTCAGTCAACCAATGTAGTTTTCACTGCACTATACGGTGGAGTGATCAGTGTGTTTATATACATATATCTAGCCCTAGAGAAACTGATTGCATTGGAGGGCTCTTCCATGATAGGCTAGAGACTACTTTACGTGTATATTTGGTAAACATCCCTGCTAAACTGTATATGCTGTGCCACTTGACCGCTGTGCCAAACTCAGCCAAACTCAGCCTTTCATCCTTCCGAGGTCGATAAATGAGCACCACACACCGTGGGTAATAATAAGCAGCGCTCAGGTACCTGAGGGTTCATAGCGCTATATAAAGCCAAATTATTATTATTATTATTATTATTATTATTATTATTATTATTATTATTATTATTATTATTATTATTATTATTATTATTATTATTATATTGCATGTTAACATTGCCTTTATCATATATTAAATGCTACATCAGTTTATATTTAACAATGCGGGCAAATTACAATGTTGTGGCCACAATTACAAGTGCTGTAACATTATATTTACCAGCTTAGTTGGGTACCTGGTGCAGTGTGATGTTCTATGTCAGTGAATATGTAATAGTAAGTAAAGAAAATTCCCCCTTCTGCAACGTTGTGCTTGATGTTGCAACCACACATTTTTATGTTTAGTTAAACTGTATGCCAAAAGTGGTGTGCATATTAAATATTATTAATTTATTGCGTTTAAGAAGAACACCTTCCATCAATCAGGCATTTTAAATGCAATTGAACGAGAATGCCCCAAACCATTGTCACACTATTTAACTAGCGGATTATTGTGTGTTTTCAATTCTCTTCAGGCACAACCATGCAACTATTGGGTATTTGTGTTTCTCACTAGCTTTGAGGTCATACCAATGATACATAAAGCGCTCTATAAATGCCAAGTAACATAACATAACTAGTACAAATACACAAGTCATTGTCTGAGGGGCTGCCATACCATTGCACATCTCAACCCTCTGGCCAGAATGACCTGCTCTCATCAGCCCCACCTAAAACTCTGCCAATATGTGACTTCTGGAACAACTGAATTTGGCTTAGAGCTTAGAGAACTAATATTTGGATGCTGCAATAATTGGCATAGCAAACAGTGTGTATATATACAATGATACATCATTAGAGCAATTGACTCACAGTCTGCATATTGGGAACATGTACTATGTGACAAGGGCTATATATTTGTGATTACCCATAGATATGCATTCACATAGGACTGACATTACATGGCAGTGCATATCTTTTATACAATTCGACTATACAGTATACAATGTGAATATAATACATTGCAACTACATCAAGATATAAGGGCATTGCAGACCAACTGTACAATGATCATAACTTTTGCCCATAGCTAAAGTCTACCTAAAAGCAGAAACACACACTTTTTTCCAAATGTTACATTTTACTAAGGCAATGGTTTTTGTATACATATCTGTCTGGGGTCAGTAGTAAACCAAGACTAGCGGTGCTGAAACTGCTCAAAATATGCCTCGTGGGAAATTCAAGCTTTTCTGGGTGTGTTCAACTCACCCAACAGGATTTCCACAGAATCCCAGGAGATTTGAATCCTGTTGTGGATCTGAAAGTGGGGTTGGAGTTCCACCATGCACTTGCAATGCCTAAGACTTGAGAGGGACATTCCACTTTACAATCAAAGGTCATGATCCTTTTAAAAATAGGTTTGAGGTCCTTTTTCGTTTTTGTTTTGCTGTCAAGTTAGGAATGGACATGCTAGGCTCACAGGTGGGTTGCTTGTGGCACATATGGAAGTGCATTTGTGAGATTAGAAGAGTGTAGGAGTGTTAGTTGTTTGAGGTGTTATTGGTGTTTGTTGAAGCCTTATGATTTGCATGTTGTCAGTTTGTGTGTGTTCTGTAGGCTCCCTTGCAAATCCTACCCTTGTATCTACCACCCTTTGGAAAAAGTAAAACATACAACAATAAACAAGCTCAATGAGTACATTCCTCTGCTTTCTTTGTGTAACCCCATGTGTTAGTGAAACTAGGATGTCTTCATGAGCTGTGGTCAGACATCTCCCTTTCATTTGCTTTTTTCAATATCCCTTTCTATCTTGTGATTCTTGTGAGAATTCATTTGCTGGTCTTTGTCTCATGGTGTATGGTTTGGACTTTGAGGCATTAGGTATATTTATGTTTTATATAGTGGGATATTAGGTAACATGTCCTTTTATACGGAGAAAGTGCAGTGGAAGATGATGATGATGATGATCTGGTACTCATTAAACTCATTGTCAGATATTGGGGACTCAGCCAGTGGAGAAGACAGAGCTCAAGAAGCGGGGACGGTGGGTATTGAGAGAATGCATGAGGTAGAGTGCCAATATTTGAGGTGATTAAATGAATAGTTAAGGAGGGGGTCACATTGCTTGAGAAAGGGGGAACCAGCAGTTGAGGAGTGGAAGACAGAGCCTGAGCAGGGGACAGGTGCCCAGTTAAAGCACCTAATAATATGTGCAGATGTTCTGGGACACGCAAGTCATCTGACCCTTTTGAAGGTAACTGCTTATGAACCAGGCCACCACACAATGGAGTAAAGGAGCAAGCAGGGCATTTGCTTGGGTTTGCTTATTCTCATGGCATCGCCAACATTAGCTCCATTGTCAGCTAACACAAAGCCAAATTGTAAACCTTGAGGAGTGAGCCAATGGGCCACACATTCCTTTTTTTCCCTCTGAAAAATCAAATATCCTGTAGGCCCTGCCAACAGACCCTTCGAAGCACAACGTGGCCTACTGGCCAATTATATTTGTGTGGCTGTTGTCCTGCTCTGTATTGATGAGAGGTATGGGGAAAGGTGACAGGGTATCAGTTGATGGTCATGACCATTGTTAGATGGAGTTTCTAATCCATAAAATGGCCAAGTGCCATTTCCACAGCTACGACAACATGGTCATAGAGGTGTGTTACTTGAAGTTTGTGTGACGTAGGGCCAACTTGGAATTTCCAAGCAGGGATCAATGAGATCCAGGAGACATCTGAAACCACTGTTTTTGACAAAGAATTAGGGTAATAAATCTATAGCCTACATTACACACATGTTGTTATTGCATATTTTGAGTATGCATGTCATTTGTGATATTTTGTGACATGGTCAAAACCATCCACAGTGGAGGTCTGGTGAATTGAAGGGGAAATAATATGTCTGTATACCATGGATCTTCAGGCAAAAATTGTGTTCTGGAATTGAGCAAATGTGTGAACAACTAAGATTTTCCTATGTAGTGGTGTGGAACAGTAGCAGAAATGTGCTCCTCACCTTCATTTGAGTTGTGCTTGTTTTTTTGAACATTTATATTATGCTGTTTCATGTGTTCCCACAAGGAAAACGTGTTCAATTGGGTATCCACCCTCCATTGAAAGATAATTTTCATGCAGAGATAGCAGGTGGCAAGAGGAGCATATTGTTTTTCCAATGTAAAATACTCTCCTGATTTTTAGATAGGGCTGGGATAAGCCCTTAGGCGGTAAGGGTTTACCGGTACCGGTAAGGGCACCGGTACCGGTAAACCCTTACCGCCTTACTACGAGGTCCCTTTGCGGGTCCTCCCTTAACGCCTGGTTTTTCCAGGCGTTAAGGACGGGACCCGCAAAGGGACCTCAGAGCTAATTACGGTACCGCAATTTGCGGTACCGTAATTAGCACCTTCCCCATTCCCATTATGCCCTATGGGGCAAAAATGGGAATGGGGAAGGGTAAATGGGGATTGGGGAATTACCACCCCCGCTCACCTTGGAGTAGGGCGGTAATTCCGCCATCCACCAAGGCGGACTCGGTACGGTACCGGCGGCAACCATGGCGCTAGTAGCGCCATGGTTACCGCCTACCGTGTAATGAGGCCCTATGTTCTTGGGATAAGCTTGGTGTACTGATAATTTGCTGATGCGTGGGCGCAGTTGTCTGTGGAGACAGTGCTTCTGATGTGACTGACTGCAAAGGTGTTCTAGCATTAGGGCCTCATCACGAGTTTGGCGGTAACCCTTAAATCCGGCGGTCGCGCTATTACCGCCGGATTTAAGGGTCCCCCAAATCAGGGCTTCGGCAGATTTCTCCCCAGCTCTGAGCTCGGGGGAAATCCGCCGAAAATTCACGCCATTACTGCCGGCGGGAAATCCACCGGCGGTAAGAGGGTGAAAATTCCCCATTGAGCCCAATGGGGAATGGGGCATTCCCGAATGGGCTTAGTGGGAAATGGGGAATTCCATTACAGCCAAACCCGCCGGCGCGGTAGGGCTAATACTGCCGGCGGTAATACCACCAGCGTTACCGCCCAACTCATGATGAGGACCTTGCAGGCTGTTTATGGAAAACCCTGTACACTGGTACAGGCGGAGTGTCTGAGAATTGCTTCTTGTGCACACTGCTTGTACTAGACATATGCATCAATTTGCCAATGAATGCACATATTCTTATATTTCTGAGTCATTGCAGTGGAGCTGTAGCATCAAACTAGATGTTTCTTAGTTTATATCTAAAGTCTGTAAATAGAGTATAAAGTATGCCGTTGTCTTCATTGTCATCTGTTTCCAGGGAATTCTGAGGTGGATGCTTCACTTCTTTCATACATGTTAATTTAAATCACACACCCCTTAAATAAATGCACATGGGGTACTTAGTGCTTTGGCCTTCCCATATGCTTAGTAAATACATGTGGAGTGCTTAGTGAGTTTGCCTTCTCCTATACATAGTACATGCATATGGTATTCTCAGTGGTTTGGCTTTCTCCTACTCCTCAAAAATGTATGTGGGGTCCCAGTGCGTTGCCCTTTTCCTGAACCCTGAACATGAAAGTAGGATTCACAGTGATTTGGAAGTCTACAAAACATAGCACATGTAAAAGTGTTTCTTTGTGCTTTGGTCTTCTCTAACACCCAGTAAATGCACACGTGCTTCTCAGGGCTTTCGCCTTCTCCTCCGCATTCAACATTCCCAGGGGTTCTCAGTGCTGTAGCACTTTCCTACTCCTAATAAGTGCATGTGGGTTTTTTGGTGCTTTAGCCTGATGCTATGCCTGCAAATTGAATGTGGGGTTCTTGACGCTTTGGCCTTATCCTATGCCTAGTAAATGCATGCTGGGTTCTCAATGTACTCCCCTCCTTCTATGCTGTGTAATCGCACATGGTGTTCTTATTGATTTGGCCATCTGTTCTGCATAGTAAAAGCATGTGGGAGTTTTCAGTACTATGGCTTTCTACCACAACTACAAAATGAATGTGGGTTGTGCTGCCCCTCCATCCACAACTCACAATCACCACCTATTCCCAAACCATGTGCCCACAAAAACCCCAAACAATGTAATCCTAATTTCCATAACTCTACCAAGGTCCTAATATCAATGTTAATGCACTCCAACCTATCTAGTCTACAAATCCCTTCCCTAGTAAGCCCAGGCCACTTCTGCCTTTTTCAAATGCCAATACTTTCCTGAGATTCTCTCCCCTGTATTTGTATTGAAGTGAGGTCAAACCCAGTAGAACCGCATAACTCGAATCCCAGGAGAAATCTGCAAAATGCAACCTTTGTGAACCCATGGAAATTCGAAATGTTGCCCAAACTGTCCCACTTATACTTAGCCAAGACTCTCCCAGATTAATGTACCAGCAAGACATGCATGGTCTTCACTGATGGAGATGGCACCCACCCACTGTTTATTGAATGGTGTCACCCACTGTTTATTGAATGGTGTATACATTTGCAAAAAGCCTGAATATTATACTTGTCTTAGACATTGGAGCCAAAATCAGATAAGATCCTATAGGTCATCTGACTTTTTTTCTTAATGTTTAAGGAAATAGATAAACTACACTACCAAAATGCAAAACAGTACCCCAGGTTTCTGCCAAAAAGCTAGTGATTCCTATTCAAATGCGTGAGGGATGCTCCTATTATTAAATCAATTAGGTCTTTGTATGATAGGCCCAGAAACCGAACTGTTAAAACAATGCAAGGAAGCAATAATGGAGTGCACATTTTGCAAGGAAAACATGTTTTAATACATGCAAATTACAGCCAAGGGGTCAGTACGCTCCATAGAACTAAAAACTGAAAACGCTCTCGATCTGCCCACATTGAGTTACAGTATTTAAAGACAAAAAACACAAAATTAGAATACGTTAGAAATATCAAGAACATGTCAATCCCAGGTTCCCTATTGGCTCCCACCTATAGAGAACTCTCACCACAATATACGTAAGTAATCCCCCATTGGTTAGTACATTACATGTGACCATCCTAAGTGCAACACCCTGTAAATTACCTAATTGTGCTGCAAGCAGGGAAAAGGTCATCTTGATTGGCTAATAGTATTTACTAAAACGGAATATCCTCATTGGTCAAAACAAGTCTATGTAACGTCTGATGTGCAGTCCCATCAAAACGACCCAATCATGTAGTGAGTGGGAACAGAGAAGTCAGAAAATTAGACACAGCAATATCCTCTCCGATGAGCTCAGATAATGTGCCAATTGCAGGCAGTTCTCCGGGCTTGTACTAGTTTAATTGTTCAACACTTTATGCAACTGCCATTTTGAAACATGTTGCTATACCTAGCACACATTTGTTTGGTCACAATCCCCTTGTGACGCTTTGGCAATGGCTTTGTTCATACCAAAAAATGTCCTTTGCAACTATTGTATTGTATCGATTGTTGAGAACACAAATTGGTATTCTACATTTCACTAAATGCTCCTGAGAACAGCTAAGCCCTGCAAAAATAACTGATATGTGTGCTGCACCTCACCCTTCCGCTACGGACCTTGGCATGCCGAACACTCGCTGGGCGAAGCAGGCATACATTTTAATTAAACAGAAATGCAGAGGCTCAGAACTGTGCCCTAGTGCCCTAAGAAAAGAAATCTACACACTGTGACAGGGCATAGTTCAAAATGGCAGGACCTTGGCTAATGTGGCAAGAGACACTTATGCTAATGGAAACCAGTAACAACATCTTCGCTGCCCCTCATTGCACCATCTGCTTGGTAGACTAGTACTCTCTAAAGTTTAGCAAAACTAAAGCAAAACTGAATCCCACTTGAAAATGACCTGAAACACTGCGACAAATGACAGAATGACAGAAACACTCAACATTACCACATCTCTATGCTAATAGAACATTCACAGCTTGTATTTCCATACATGTTTAGGGCATTGCACCTGCATCTCAACATCTTCCTGGTTTCCATCTGTGGTATTTGTCTATTTTTACATTTATAACAGAGCAACAAACTCTCAGGAAACAGGGCGCTAGTTCCAGTAAGTGCAGAAGACAACCTTAAAATGCAAGACCACGCAAAAAGAGTTACAAAATGTGATGGTTCATCACATGCATATAGTCTGGCACAGCTATGCCTCATGGTGCAGGGGGTTGCATGAGGTATACAGACAACATCAGGTAGATGCATAATCTGGCAAAGCCACGCCTCATGGTGTGGGGGTCTACTTCAGGTGTGGGGAAGATATTGATATTGATATAGATATTTTATTTCTATTGCGCTCGTACACAAGTGTTTCAGACCATGACAAGGCAAGGGAGGGGAAAAGGGGAGAACAAAACAATGATCTTACTAGGCCTAGTGACATTGAGAACGTGCAAGTTCATGGAAGAGGGAGAGGGGAAAAGCGCATGCAAGTGGGGAGAAGTTGAAAGTGCAGAGCAAAGGAGAAACAGATAAATCATAATAAATAATAAAGCCAACAAACAGTGGTAGGGCAGCCAGCAATTGGCAAGTGCAGGGTAGGTCTGATAATTGCAGGAAGAAAAAGGGGGGTCCGTATGGTTACAGATACAGACCCCAGTGCAAGGGGTGGCCCGGAGGCAGTGCGCAAGGGTGGCAGGGTGAGCAGGTACCTGGGCCCGGAGGACATAGGGTGGCCAGGTGCACAGTGCCAAGAGAGAACAGATCAGCAGGGGAGAGAGGGAGAGGGGGAGCGAAGGCAAAAGCAAAGAGGAAGGTGTTCAGGTGCTTCCGGAATTGGAAATGGTTGTCCTCAAGTTTTAGAGTGGCGGGGAGGATATCAGGTAATATTATCCCCATACATATGGTCGCCATAAATAATATCGCCGGGAAAAGGTTGCAGCGATATTATATGAGTGACCATATATATGGGGACAGAGGCAAAAAAGAAAACAATTTTTTGGGGCTTGCAGGGGTGTCCCCCGGAAGTTCCATGCAATAATGTCGCCACAAAAAACGGCCATTTTACGGTGAGATTTTTGCATGGCGAGATTTTTGTGGCAACATTATTACATGGAACCGCGGGGAGGCTGTTCCAGAGGTAGGCCCCAGCCGAAGACAGAGATCTACCCCCAGCTTGTTTCTTTGAAAAACAACTGACCCTGAGGGAGTTAAAGGTAGAGGAGCGAAGAACTGGAGAGGGGAGGTATTTGCAGAGGGATAGCTGAAGGTATTTTGGACCCAGGCCCCAGAAAGCCTTATGGACAATGCAGAGGGTTTTGAATTTACTCCTTCCATTCACTGGGATTCAATGGAGAGATTTCAAAGTTGGAGAGATACGATCCCAGGGCTTGAGGCCAAGGACAATTCTCACAGTCCTGTTCTGGATTAGTTGCAGAGGGCAGAGAGTAGAGGCAGTTAGATTTAGAAAGAGGCTGTTATAATAGTCCAACTTAGAGAGAACCAGAGCTTGGGAGACCATGTTCTTCTTGGGGAAGGAGAGGAAAGGCAGAGTACCTATGAGGAGGTGCAGTAGGAAGTTTGACTTTTTCGAGACATCAGAGTCTTGGGCAGAGAAGGAAAGTGTGGAGTCAAAGATGACCCAGAGTTTCTTAGCCTCACAGGTAGGGGTAGGAGGAGAGCCAAGGGAGGCCGGCAAGAGAGTGAGGGGAAAGGATGGTGATAGTGTGCTGATGAGGAGGATCTCCATCTTGCTGGCATTCAGACAAAGATCGTTTGCGGCACACCAATCTTGAATGCTCTTCTCGACCTCAAAAACCAGATGGATCAGATCAGAGAAAATGGGAAACCGGCCCTCCTCCTTCTTGACCTGTCTGCGGCTTTTGATTTAGTCGACCATAATACCCTGTGCCACCATCTCATCTCCTCTGCCCACTTCTCCCCAAAAGCCACAAAATGGATCGCCTTCTTCCGGGAAGGTAGGGCCATGAGAATATTCTTGGAGACGGCCAACGCTGTTCCTGCACCCATGCCATGCAGAGTCCCACAAGGCTCCTGATTATTTATTTATTTATTTACTTATTTATTTATTTATTTATTTAAATTTATATAGCGCGCAAGCAGCCCAGGGGCATTGAGGCGCTGTTACTTGCAATAACTTAGTTACATGGTACATATGATAGCGATTGTTGACACATTATGAGTAGTACAGGAAATCATACTGTTGTTACAAATATTGCATTTGGGCGTAAATTACAAACCTAAATGATAAGTATTTGTGCTGATGTGTCGGTCCTTATGTGAAGAGGGTAGTTTTCAGTGTTTTTGCGGAAGGTGGTGAGGGAGTCCTCGCCACGGATGGTGGGAGGTAGGGCATTCCAGAGGGTGGGCGCGAGGTAGGGGAAGCTGGACCCACCCGCTTTTACTCTTTTTACTAGTGGCACAGAGAGCATGTTGGTGTACGGGGATCTGGTTGGCCTGGTGGTGGAGACAGGGTGGATCCTTTGAGAAAGGTAGGCAGGAGCAGTGAAGTGAATGCACTTGTGGGTCAGTGTCAGGGCTTTGAATACAATCCTTTCCTTTATTGGGAGCCAGTGGGCTAGTTTTCTGGCTTCAGAGATGTGTTCTCTTTTAGCAATGCCTTGGGCTGCCCGGAGAGCATTGTTCTGTATTACTTGTAGTCTCACTAAGTTTTTGTTGGAGGTTCCTAGAAAGAGTACATTGCAGTAGTCTAGCCTGGAGCCGGTGATGGCTCTGGCTATGTTGGTGCAGTTCTCTTTGGATAGAAATGGCCTTATTGCGTTGATAAGTTTAGCATGATATGCAGCTGCGGATGCTATTGCGTTGACTTGTCTATCCATGGATAGGCTGGAGTCCAGGTAGACTCCCAGAGTTTTGACAGAATCAGAGATCGGGATTTTAATGGAGTCAATGGTGAAGTGGCTAAATTGGACATCTCTTCGATATACTTGGCTCCGCTGGCATCGCATACACCAACTATGCCGACAACACCCAGATATTTCCCCCGCTCACAGTCAACTACACAGATGATTCTCATACCCTCAACAATGTCTACTGCACCACCCAGGAATGGATGGCGGCTAACCACCTGTGCCTGAACGGAGATAACACTGAGCTCCTATTAGTTGGCACACCTGCTCACCGAAAAAACCTCAGTGCCCAATAAACAGATTTTAATATTGAGGACACCACGGTCCCAGTATCTGACTCAGTAAAAACACTGCATATCTACCTCAACGCCTCCCTCTCAATGACCAGGCAAGTGAGCGCCATCGCCACCTCAGCTGCTTATGCCACCAAAAGTCTCATTGCTGCAAGAACCTTCCTCTCCACAGTAAATTGCCTCACAATTGCCAGATCGGTCATAGGTACCAAACTCGGCTGCTGCAATGTGCTGTTCATCGGCACCTCAACTAAAAACCTAGACAGGCTTCAGATCATACAAAATAATGCACTAAGGGCAACACTCAACATTCTCAGAAAAGATCACATCTCCGCTGCCAGGAGAGCCGGCCACTGGCTACCCATACGTGAACGTATCCTCCTTAAAATACTCTCAAATACCCAAATTTGCTTGTTCAACTCTGCACCACCATACCTCTCCATGTAAATCTCAGAACCTCAACTAGCCAGACCCGACAGAACCGCATATACCCATTGCCTGCTCCAACACAAAGTCAAAAGAGCCACAGTTGGTGGCACTAGTTTCACCTTCATTGCTGCTAAAGAATAGAACTCCCTGCCCCCAGCCCTAAGAGCCGAATCCTCCTACTGGGCTTTCAGAAAATCCCTCAAAACGTTTCTCTTCACATAGAAAGTCTTCTGATCATGCACCTTTCCTGAGAATGTCTGTAAAACCTGTAGGTAACTGGCTGTCACAGTGCCTCGATGCCCACAGGCCGCTTGTGTGCTTTATAAAGGAAATAAATAAATGCCATGCATAAATTATCATGTCTCATTTGAATTTATATTTTTGTGGTTTTGTGTTTTCTTATACTTTAATACGTAGGCCCTTTTCAGGTTAGATGGAGACCTGTATAACTCAGCCCCTCATGTAATAACTGCGTTTTTGCAATTTCCACATGGATGTCCTCCGATACTCTGAAGCCTAATTCTGACAATTTAGAGGCCATGCTAGTTGGGGACACCCATTTGCTATTGCTAAAATCCTTTTATCCTTCCTCAATCTCAGCCTGTCCTCCTCCTGTCACCTTAGTCCACAATCTTGGTTTCCACTTGACCATGCTCTGTCTCTTCCACATCAGTACAGTATCTTCTTCTTGCTTCTTTCAATGCTGCCTTCTTAGCCAGATCTCACCCTCCAGGCACCCTGGCTATCCATGGTGACAGCTTTGGTTCAATCCTGCGCTGAGTATGGACATACGCTTTATCTCTTGAGTTTAGTGTATCCTCACAATTTAGAATGTGACTACTCATCTGGTGAGGGGTAAGGTAAAGGTGTCATCATGTTACATTTGTTCATGCTAAAATATATTTGCTTCCCACATGTATACATAGCTGCTCTGTGACCCTTTTCCCTGCACCCCATTATCTCTATTCCTCTGATCAAAATGCTCTTTCCAATCTGTTCACTAATCTTGTTCCACTTCGATATCGTTGCTCTTCTCATCAGATTATTTTCATGATTCCCAATTGTGCCAATAAACCACATCGTTGGTGTACCGGTGCTTTACCAAAAAACATATGACAATAAATATGCTTTAAGGTTTTCAGTGTCTGAAAGGCTAGTCTGATTTGAGGGATGTCTCCAATCTGTGGGTAAGAGGATAACACATTTGCTTTGGCAGTAGTCTACAAGCTAATGAGGCATAAGAAGACCAAACAGCGTTTAAGCACTTCCTGACCGTGTTTTACAGTACATCTCACTATTGTGTACATTGATGGTTGGTGCATGGATGATTGCGTTTTATAGTCTATGCGGCTAAGTAGGGATTGTATAAGGTTACCCCATCCAAGTCTTTCAAAATCACATGTCCCCCGTACACGACATTTACACATTATGTAAAATGCATTGTTACACATTTTTCAGACATAAGATTGTAGGTACATTGATGCCATGCGTTTATAAGCATGTGCCTCTATTGCAGGGAAAAGCACCACATCATAATAATTACAATACTAATGTTTTACAGTGAAAACATGGCGCCAGTCTAATTGTAAATAACAACTTTGTGTTTTTGTACCAACATATGTGTTTTCAATTATTCAGGTTCGATACTACAATTGGCCCTCTTCAGTATGCAAATCAATATTTGCAGCTCTCTATCAAACTTCCCAGCAGCAACATCTATGGTCTAGGAGAGCATGTACATAAACAGTTCCGTCACGATGTCAACTGGAAAACATGGCCGATCTTTACACGCGATTGGTTTCCAAATGGGGTAGGTATCAATCTACAAAAGAATTTCAAGAACAATATTATGAATTTCAAATAATTTAAAAGAACACTCCACTGTTTTACTGCTAGTAGTGTGTGTGTTTGTCTGTTATTTGTCTGTTATTTGTACCCTTACATTGATTGTGACTTTTAAATTATTCTTATACTTATATTTAAAATCTGATTCTCATTTTATACAATTAGGGCCCGATTCATGGAATATTTGCCCGGCTCAAAGTGAATTCACACTGCTCAAAAGTGACTTTGCACTGCCAAAACAAACCCTGATTCATTGAACCATGCAAAGTGTATTTTTGCCATGCAAAGTCCGGGCAAAGTCAGCGCATAGTACTTTTTGCACTACAAAATAACTTTGCCCAGACTTTGTATTTCAAAAATCCACTTTGCTCGGGTCCATGAATCAGGGTTTGTATCGGCAGTGCAAAATCACTTTTCAGCAGTGCAAATTCGCTTTGAACTGGGCACATATTCCATGAATCAGTCCCTAAGTGTATAAAATTGTTTTTTACACTATCGGCCATGGCAGAAACATTGACCTGAAAAAGATCTTGTTTCTGGAGACATTATTTTTCTCCCACACTGCAACATTTACACCAAATGCTCTATCTATGGAGTGTGTTTATATAATAATACCAGTCCCAGAATCTGTTGACATTTGTGTTTACTAGGAGATAACAACATATCATTGGTATAAAAAGATGTTTTCAAACAGTAAAATCACATTAAACCTCTGTAGGGTTACTTTCATCCCAGTGTCCACTTTGTATGCCACCCAGTTGCAACTGATCAACCAAATCTGATTTCTAGATTAAACAATACGTTTCACTATTTAACAATGAGGAGTACTCGAAACTTCTTTGAATTTTTCAGACACTATGGCAATCTTTCCTTTAAGTTTGGTATCTATTTTAAAGTTTGGAATCTTTTCAAAGTCTCACAACTTTAAATTGAAATGTTTTGTTAGCATAGGAACTTGTATATGATCTGGATATGTGTTTATATATGTCCAATCGACTTCATACTACTACATACACATCTTATTTTAAATATTTGACTTGTTCTGATGTTGTTGTCTTTCTATTATCTTCTGGATTACTGTGAGCGCCTTGACTCCATAGCACCTTCAAAGAGAACGTTCTCACCTCCTCATACTACACCATTCTAAAAGGTCACTACTGACAAAATAATCCAACTACTTACACTGATCCTAGGAATGGTTGTGTTCTATGAAGTACTTTGGAGCTATTGTGGCCATGCAAGTGTGGCTTTTGTAATTGGGAATCTATGCATGGATCATGTGCTGAAATGTGCAGGTGATTGTCACATTACTTAATAGTTTAGGGATCCATGTATTAGGATGCACACCACTTCATTAACACATAGATACATATTTAACTTAATCATTTGAATTCCTCATAATTCCACATTCATCTCACTAGATACGATACACTGTAATACTTAAGTCTAAATTATTTGAAGCTTATATAAGTTAGTAAAGTTTACATTTAGATTTTTCACAATTTGGATTCAAATGAGTAGGAATGCATTTTTAAGGTGATAATATTTAAATATCATTAAAGTGCACATAGACGTTGAAAAAAAAGCATCCTGTAATGAAAAAGTTAATACCACAAGGGTCCTATTCTGGAAATGATGATAGCTACCACCAATGGAAATTTAGGAATGTGTTTGAAGGAAGACTACCACCAATTCCAGAAATTTCCAAATACTGCATTACCTAAAAAGACACTCTGGGCCTCATTACACGGATGGCGGTAAGGATTTACCGATACCGGTAAAATACCCGTACCGGTAAATCCTTACCTCCTTACTACGAGGTCCCTTTGCGGGTTGGGGGATTTAAAAACCAACCCGCAAAGGGACCCAGGGAGCTAAATACGGTACCATAATTTGCGGTACCGTAATTAGCGCCTTCCCCATTCCCATTGAGCCCTATGGGCCAAAAATGTGAATGGGGATGGGAAATGGTGGAAGGGGGAATTACCGCCCCGCCAACCTTGGAATGGGGCGGTAATTCCCCTTTCCGCCAAGGCAGTGCCGGTATTTTACCAGCATGAACCATGGCGCTAATAGCGCCATGGTTCTCCGCTGTCCGTGTAATGAGGCCCTCTGTCTCCTTAGCACCTAATTACTGAAGAATTGCGGCCATAGTTTTGACAGTGGTATACTGTCAGTGGTTAAATATAACCACCGCCAGCCCCCGACACAGAAGCTTTTTATAATGCAAAAATGATCGCCTTAGAAAGGGTCATAAACAATGTTATGTTTTACCTACTGAGAGCTGCTACAATATATAGTATATGTTGTGCTGTCACATAACACTCTTGTAATCCTGGGGAAGTTTTTCCTTTTTCCTTACAGGCCTATTCCTATACCCATAATTTATAAATATTATTTTTTCAGTCGGGTGGTATTTTACTGATGAATTACGACAGGCAATTTGTTTATAAGGTAGAACTCGTCCGGCCACCACCTTTATGGGTGATTACTTGAGACTGATGGAACTTGGTAAGTACTGGCAATGCTGCACTACCTTCTGTTCGAGTAGGGCTGAATGTGGCTAGGCCAGAAATAAAAATGTTTTGCCGGTTAACCACACAATTATAACCAAATGACAGTGTAAAGTCACTTTTCAACAGTGCAAATTCACTTTGAATTGGGCCAATATCCCATGAATCGGGCCCATAGTTTTAAAATGTGTTGGTTTTAAAATGACCTTGATGGCATACAAGTACCACTAACAATCCACGTCATACCAAAATGGATGCAATTACCATTACAAGATCAGCTCTCAGCTCATATAAAATTATGTCTTGCCAATCAGTACTGCCAAAATGCAAAGCATTTGCTGTCAAGTAAATTAATTACATAGAACATTATTTTTTTTGTTTGGGCACTACCCAACAATGTAAGTTTCCTCACTGGTGGTATTGAACTACCAAATGACAGCAAGCTTTATATTTTAACAACAGTGGACTTTGTGGCTTTGCAGAAAACAATGAAACATATGTGTTCTTCCTATCACTGGCAGTAATTACCACCAATGGAAATATGCTGTTATTTCATTTTGCCAGTAGGGCAATCTAGTACAAAACTTAAGACAAAGCCCCTCATTATGAGTTTGCCAGTATTCTGCAGTACTATCGGCGGGATACTGGCAAACTTCACTTACCATATCTGCTGCCTGGTCCCAGTATTACCGGAATATTATGGGAGGCAGAGATTCGTTAAGTTCCCATTCCCATGGAGTCCCATAAGACTCCATGGGATGGGATTTTCCGAATAATTGGCACCGTTAGTTTGCCAGTGGGGGCCTGATCTCCCAGCAGGTCCGGCCTGCTGGGAGATCTGTGGCCTCATCTGCAAACTTGAAGTGTGCCAGTCCAGAAATAATGCTGGACTGGTATTACTGCCATTTTTTCCAGACCAGCACACTTGTCCATAGAGCAGTATGGACGGCAGTGTAGTATTATACCAGTAATAATGATATTTTTAGAATGTGGCATAAGGTGTTTCATAAATAACATGTATTCCACTGGAAGTATTTTTATTTATGGTGGATCTGGCATTAGCACCCTGGAAGGAGGCACTGACCAATCAGAAGGCTTGGGCGTGGCTGTATTTTCTGTTGTCCATGTTCTGGGCAGTCTGAGTGCTGCTGGCCTGCACACTCATCCCTACTCCTCCCTGCTCCAGCCTCACCTCTAAGCACCCACGTAGATCACATATGGGTGCTGAGGGTGTGTTTAATAAAAAAATAAAAATACATCTTATTTTACACTGGTACTGTGCTTCTCTTCTCCAGTCCCTGTTCTGTGTTGATGATGTCATGGTCATCAACAGGGAAAATGGACTAGCAAAGTACTGTGCAGCACCAGAGCTACATGGTAAGATTTCTTTTTTCTTTTCTTTTTTATTTAAACACACCAGTAGTACTTGTGTATCAAATACACGATGCTAATGGCGATAACATCTTCATGGGAGGGCCAACTGTCACTGGTAACAGCCCACCCCCCTTGTTAAAGGACCCTTGCTTCAAATGGGCCTTTTCTTTGGTGGCAGGCTGTTACCAGCAGGGTTGTCCTGCACCTGAGGGTATATCACTTAATTATTTACCACATATTGTTATTATTACCCCTTGCGCATTAAAGGATTACCAGACTGGATTTGGCTTGTCTGTAGGGCAGTTGTATGGACAATAAACCAGTCGTTTCCAACAATCACAGCTTCTTTTAGAATATGACCCAATATGAAATTCTGTCAAAAGAAAATCACCTTTCACTGAGAAACCCCTTGCTTTGCTGCTGCTAGTCTGCTGTCTGGCAGATGGTACAGATTTACAACATAATGTTAGGTGCTTTGCTGCCAAAATCAGACAGTATTTTCTTTGTTGTAATTGTATTTATTGGACTGTCTCTCTGCTACATTCGGTGCAAACCACAAACAGTGAATCTGCTTACATGTTCCTGTGTTTTTGTAGGATGGTAATAACTTATACGGAGCACAAACGTTCTTTATGTGCCTGGAAGATAAGGATGGAACCGCATTTGGTGTTTTCCTGATGAACAGCAATGCCATGGGTATGACTGCAAATGGTGTTTCCACATTGTCAAGTCTTATTTAAAACGTACTTATAGTAATTATTTCACCAGAGAATGCAAAACCATAGTTTAAAAGATACGCTCACATAAACGTCCATATTAACATGTTTGCTTGCACCTGCAAACCATTCTGTTTGTGATGTTGGTTGGAGTATTTATAATTAGAACAGAATGGCGACTTATCATCAGACAGTCAGTTTTGGGAAAACCAGCCAATATCTACCAATTGACTAATTAACAAAAGAGTGCACCCTGCAATGGTACATGGTTCAACTTGGCTTCAAGCGGTACTCTTCATTGTTATAAATTACCACCTTCTCTGCGGGCATGCATTTATGAAGTCGCAATATCTCATTTGCTAGGCTTTCTTTTCTTCTTTTTTTAATAGGTTTTAAATTATTTAACACATTTACCCCAAAATGTCCAGTTTGGTTGGGCCCATGGCAGACATTTCTTTTGTAAACCTAGGTAAACCTAGGTAGACAGAGAAAGATTAATGGGCTGATTTACAACACGTTTTTACCATTGAAACATGCTTTTGTAAGTCATGCACTAATGTTTGAGTGTTGCACTAGAAAAGTATGAATACAATTAGCAAAATGTATTACAAACTCCCTGTCTTGCCTCTTAGAAATCATGTACTTGCTTGACAATCTCTGCTCAGGCAAAACACATTTTGCCTTGCATCAAAAATGAAGGCAGTGAAAATTGAATGTCTTATCTGAGTAAAACTGAATATTTGAATCTGAGCTAGTGTGCCACTTTCAAATTGCCTCTATTATTAGTTGAGGAGCATCTGCTACAATAACCTAGCCCATGGGATTTTGAATGAGGGAAAATGTATGCATACTGGAGATGCATTGTTAATGAAGCGTACAATCAGGTGCTACTAGATGTTTTGTCTGAATTTGTGGCACAGGACCTGTTTGAAGTCAATAATCCAAGATGGCCACTGTTAGGGATGCTAATTTGGTTTTTGAGCTGTAACTGCTTTTAGGGTTGTTTTTTTGTTTAAAATGTTCAAAGGAATAGAAAAGTTCATATAAGAAAGTGTTTCATATCTTTTCCATTCCTGAGGTATAGCCCCGTAAATTATTGATGGCTCATCACAAACCTTCGACTGTATGGTCACTAAATTAGAAAGTTTGAAATAATTTAAAATGTTCTCATTGAAATATACTATTTATTAAAACTACATCAGCTATTTACATTTGAAGAGAGATATTAAGGTTTTACATATCATCTTCTGAGTCCCAGAGTTAATTTGCATCATCTACAAAATCGTTACTGCAGAGCTCTTTGTCGCCACACACAGTTCTGTGCACCTTAGTAACTGAGCTTTGCATTTGCAATGCACAACACATCGTCCTTTGACGTATGCACACCATACTAGCTGTATGATTGATTGTGGTGCACATGGAAGCATACACATAGTAGGAGAATATTGATTATCTGCCTTCTCGCACCATAATTGTGATTGCTCTGGGAGATTTGGGTGTTGTTGAACAGCGCATCGCCACTCCATCACCTGGTAATTAGTCCTTAAGACGAATGGTATTAGAGAGGATTTTGTTGGTGGCAGATTTTCACTTTGCATATCTATTTATTTGAGCATCTACCAATGCAGTTGATCAATGCCAGAAATATTTGAACCTGGCGAGTAGACTTGACAAATGAAGCACTTTATCAATTGTTAATCTTCCTGCTAAAATTCTTCTAGAAATCCAAGTCTTCCCAACTGCTTCAAGGATTCAAGCAACTCTTCATTAATACATGCTTTAAAATCACTCAATGGCAAAACCTGTGCCATCATCCAAAATAAGTCCTCAAGCATGTTGGAATCTACAATAACATTACTCCTTTCTGTACAATCAGGGATTTGACTGCTTACAGGATTCTGTGGTGTACACCCTGTGGAAATGTTGCAAGACATGCCTTCAGACAGGGACTGAAGAATCTTCTGCAGTGATGCAAGTGGAGATGGT
Source organism: Ambystoma mexicanum (assembly GCF_040938575.1). Lineage (NCBI taxonomy): Eukaryota > Metazoa > Chordata > Amphibia > Caudata > Ambystomatidae > Ambystoma > Ambystoma mexicanum. Next base: position 827,248,863 of record NC_090932.1, on the reverse strand, counting down.
CCTGATATTTCTAATGAGCTTAGGACATTTGACTCCTCCTTCTCCTGACAGGCCACCATAACTGGATCGTGCAAAGTACCATTACCTTATGGAATATCCTTGAGGAAGTCATGTTGTCAGCAGCACAATAGACAAATCTGCCTCTGACCAACTCTGAGGGAACATAAGATCCTCCACACTCATCTATGCATTTTAGTACCTCTGTGGGTATTTGTGTGCCAAACCAAAGAACTCATGAGTAATCTTTAGAATCTCTCATGTTATGCAGGCATTAAATGATGAATGAGCTGTAAGTAGCTATGTTCATTGTGAGCCCAACTGCCACTTGCAAGGGCATTTTGCGGGTATGACGTGTGGCAGAATCGTTCACATAGGAAATTTGTCATGGTGATAGCATTTCATATAGAAACATCTTTGACAATTAATGAGCCCTGTTCATTACAGTGGTAACCCGCTTTTCCGAATCACTTTTCATATCCATCTGTCCTTGACAGCACAACTTGTAAAAAAGAACATCGTCCTTTGGAACAATATCTGCCAAATTCACTTCTTCAAAACTTCCAGTGAATTTCCATTTTTTACAAGTTAGTACAGCTCTATCTAAATGTGTAGCTCCTTCAAGAAAGGTTCTCATATTTTTCTCAATATACTCAAATTCCTCTTCTTCATGAGAGTGTAACATCTGCTGTTACTTTCAGTGAGACTCGTTGTGGTTGATTTACACCTTTGGGATTACAAAAAATAATGCCAATGCATTCAAGCTCTTCTTCTATGAAACCTTTGATTTGTTTTCATCTGACCTTCTTTTAAACCATTGCAAACTGCAATGTTTCTGTAAAGCTTTTCAATTTCCCTCATTGTTGTTATATTGCTTTCAAAGAGAAAATCACTGATTGAAGATACAAATTCAGCATTTGTTCTTTTTTAAAACAGTTAATTTGGTTGCATCTTTCTGCTTAGTGTATGCTTGTGTTGTAAGACATTCACTACATGTGTGTTTCAGCATAGCTTGTGATATGCAACTTCCCTTGCCTGAGGGTCTCCAGTATATCTGCAATCGCTAAGACCTATCTTCAACATGTCATTGTTACACAGTTCTACTGCTCGCTTCAAACTGATGCCTGCTGCATCAGTGCTAACAAATGTAATTGATTTCTTCTTTTTCCTTTATTGCAAAAGCAACATTTATTTCTGTTGTACATAGGTATTTCTGATCTTCTTCATGGCTGGAGGCCATTTTTACTCACATAACTGCTCTCCATACAATCTTTTGTTTCAATTGTGTTTGCCTTATGAGTGCATTGCTTGTAGCATTCCGAATGCCATGATGCTTTCCATGTTTCAGTTCTTCAGGTGTTAAGTAGACTTATCTTCAAGTATTCCTATTGTTGCTCCACTCTTCTCTCTTCTTAATACACTCTAAACCCTTTGCATAACATTTGGATTAACCAGGTGAGATTATTTCTTACTGTGTTGATATGAGATCCACAAAGAAAAAAAATCTGTTCTCCAATTTCTTTTTTTGGCTGATGGTGGAAGTTCTACTTTTAAATGACTTTTGATATCCGGAGGTATCAACATTGTATACAAATTGATTTTACTGGAATACAGAATCAAATTTCATGCTTCAACTCAACTTAAATAATGTATCTAATTGTCTTGCCAATGACCAGAACCTGCAACAAAATAGAATGATTTATTTTTAGAAATAATGAAAAAATACTGCAAACAGAAACTTCTAAACAATAAGAGATAACAAACTTTTTTAAGGATCTTCTTTATTCAGTTTTTATGGTGAACAAAAAAGGTCCATAGAAAATGTTTGATAGGATCACTCGGAAAGAGTTATAGGAAAAATGATGATTCATAAATTGTAGTCATCTTAGATTAATGACCTCTGCCACAAATTCAGACAGAACACCTGGTAAAACATGCTTATATATGCTTAATTTACAATGCACTCCTGTCGTTCATAACTTTAATTCATTCAATATCCACAGAATTACCTATGCCCCTCAACTACATGTACAAATGTGCAGGAGGTACTTCTGAAGAAAGCAGTTATACAAAACCATTGATGTGTAATAACCTGTTTAAGGACATGAATGGAGAGAAAACATCAATCTCATGTTCATATGTAAAGATAACTAAGATTTAATTGTATATGTTCTTGTTTGCCAGATGTTACAATCCAGCCAGCACCCGCAATAACATACAAAACAATCGGGGGAATACTGGATTTCTATATCCTGGTAGGAAATACTCCAGAGCAGGTGGTGATGGAGTACTTGGAGGTATGTTTATATAGCATAAGTATACTTTTCTATGAATACATTTCATCTATCTACAATATCTGGGATATAAATAGACATTTCTGATATTGCTGCAGTTGTTTCCACCTTGTATCTCTGTATGTAAATGTTTCTCAGCAACACTGGTGCACCAATGATGATAAGCACCCTCCTTGGAATGTTTATACCGGATAGCCAATGTGATTTCTCCAGATGCATCTCATACATACTTGTAAAGCAATATTTCCCCAAACACTTTTTTTAAAAGAAACATTTGCAGAGAAAAACTGTTGAAGAGGGATAAGGAGACAGTGAGTGTAAAAGGAGGGAAAGGTATCGGTGATCGCACTGGCACATTCATTTGCTGTTACCATTATTGACTTTAGCGCCTTTCAGAAATGCAACATTATAGATAATTGGAACAGTTAATTTGATTAGATAAAAGATTTGGGTGAGTCTTCCCTAACTCAGGTAAACATTTGCCATGTGCATCACTCCACACAAAACCCTTTCATGATACCTATGTGTACACAAACACACACATACAGACAAGAAACAGCCAACATATGCACACAACAGCAACAGTCCACCAAACCTCATAACATGATCATTCATATCCTCTTATAACCATGCAGTCTTTTCCCACCAGACATATATTTAACATCTTAATGCACACTCTGCAAATCATCCCTATGCAGGTACCTGCCAACTCAAGACATCATACAAACTGGTGCAAACATCCTTACAAAAACAGTGACATGAATAGCTCCACACATATCCTTTTTGTTTGTGTCCCCATTGGAAACATCATAACATGAATAAACATCAAATGCAGGGTCATAAGTTGATTTGTATTCATTTACACGACAATTTAAGACCATACCATCCTGCAATCCCAAAATTACAATTCAATGCAACTCCACATCTTCCACTTTCCAACATCTAATCTGGATAACATGCATGACCAACACAAAGTGAACAAAGAACAAATGTCATTAAAACAGCCAGAGTCAAATAAACCTCCAACATCTGCCTTGATGACCCTAAACTACCAGGAACACAATTATGACAAATTGGTTTCTGCCAGCAGGAACACAAGGATGAGTAGAGGTTAAAGCACCAACTCAGCCCTCACACTTCTTTTGACCAAATAAGAGTGAACCAAATCATAAAGGTAAAACAGACACATATAATAGAAACCTCCTTCACCTTTTGTGGTAACATGGGCCGAGGGAAGAGTATACTCTCAAGAGGGATGTGAATGTGAAACGGTAGCAACCCAAACAGTAAAGCACAACAGTCCACAATAAAGGAATGTCCTATTGAGGGTATATAAATATATAAATACTTAAATTCACCATAGACAAAATTAACTAAATTGAAAATACATCAAAAGCCCACCCCTGTAGAAAGAACATATATGCATAATGTTGCACTTTGGGTAATAAAACAGGGATAAAAAGCAATCAGTAACCACAATGTTCGGTGTCTTTGTGTCTTGGCGGTTCGACAATAGGGAATGAGGCTTCTAAGCGCTTTGCTGATGGTTCATTTGGGCTTTTATGAGACATTCGCTGTAGTCCAGATGGCAAGCAGAGGTCGAATGGGGGTCAAAGTGAAGGTTTCTACAGTTTGAAGCTATGCTTGAGGAAAGCGGATCATTAAGATTACCAGGTGATTATTCAATGGTTGAGGTTCATTGTAGGAAAGGCTGATGTCATGTTGTGCAAGGTGAGCCAGTTTGATGCAGTGCTCGAAGGTCAGGGTCCATGAAGAACACTAGGGTTTGTTTGACCATCGATCCATGAAGTGGATCACCAATGAAAGAGCTGGTGCTCCAGACTGCGGTTCTAGCATTGTTTGGGCCATGGCAGCTATACACTCCAGCTGGTGTGGTGAGGCGGAAAATTGGATCAAACATGTGGTACAGCAGTTTGAAGGTCAGCAAGTGCCAAAGGCAGCTCCAGATGTTCCTATTCTATTGACTGGGGTCAAACAGGCTTGAATCATGGTTTGTAGAGGTTCAACAAAAAAAAGTACAGATTCCTAACTCTCATGACTCTCAGGTGTTCTGGCTCCCACATGAGGATCTCAGAAAAAGAATAGTCATTTTTTTCACAGGCTTCTAAACACAGGGGGGAGGGTTTAAGAACACTGAATTCCAGGGTACCAGTGAGGCTGACAGAGAGGTTGGTCTTGCTCTTGCAGTATGTCACCCCTAATGTAACCATGGGATGGTTAGTGGGCATAGCTTGCCTCTGCTTTGAATGATCTGTCTGTACCTCACTACTGAATGACTTTGGAAAAGACTGCCCTCCCAAGCGTGTCCAGCAAATTCTTCTTCAGGGCTGAAATCCAGACATGAATCAGAGATGGAATGGGAGACCTTATCATTTAAAGGAAAAAGCCCACAGGTGATTACACTAAGACAAGACTGCTTTAGGGCTCCACACCCTGTCTTTGGAACAAGTGGACTTTGCCTTCTGACGTCATACCCAAACTGCTTTGTATTAGGAGGTACAGGGGACAGAATGGAACATAGAGAGTAACAAGATGGTGAAATCGTTCATGAGCTGTGTGGAGCTCCATCTGTCTGGACGGACACCACCCTCTTCTTTTGTCAATAACATGAAAGGCCCCTTTGAAATGCATCACCCTTGTGTGAAGCTAGTCCCTTTGTGGTGGGTGTTCCCATTGATTCCTGTTTCCCATATAAGCTCCTGCGGGAGTCTGGTTGACAGGAGAGAAGTGTTACCCAACCTCACAAAGGATCAAAAGATGAGGCATAGCCCTCCAGTCTCCTGACCTGACACTTGGATGAACAGGGCTGCCTGGCAGGCTGACCATTCCACATCTTAGCTGGGCTCACAGTGCTGTGTACAATTATGAGAGATATTAGCCACTATGCCTCAAACTCAGGTATGACTTATATTTAAAGACTGCCACCAAGATACTAGATCTCAAAGTTGTGTGATAATGGGAACACGTGTTAGCCCTGAACCTACTATGTGCACTGGGCAAAGGTTTATACTATGTCTTTGGCATGGCCATAAGAAAATGGAGCTCTGGTTGGCGGATCACCCTTCGGAGATGGAATTAGTGCATCATTTAAGTAATTAATAAAAATTCAAATACGCAGGATTGGTGATTTAAAGATGTTTCTCTTTAAGATTCAAATTTCCTTTTTTTAAAAAAATGTTTTACTTTTGTATGTGTTAATTGGTTAAAACAAACCAGATAACCAATTTATACTACCATATGAAAAATATACAAATCAATAACATAATAAAATAAGATAGTATTATTTATCTACATATTCTAAAAATATCACTACAATCACAAACAATTAAACAATAACAATAAAAGTAAAAGGAGAGAAAAAAGAGTTAAAATCAGTGTTCATTAATAAGTGCACAAGCACAGTTCAATACATAATATGCTGCAGCAGAAATTACAACTGATTCTGCCTGACCAATGTACTCCAGAATTGATAATTTTCTCTGCTCGACTTCTGAGTGATAAAGCTGGCATACCTTTTTTCATAGTAGAACTTCATAGCAGTACATTGTGTTAGGAAGAGACACGCTGACTACACTGGTTGCACAGACAACAGAGTCGTTCCGTCCTGGGCAGAGATTTCCATCTGCCCATATGCTCCAAATTAAGGAGAATATTCATGTGCAAATAGATGATAAATACCCTAATCGATCCTGAATAGAAGTTATTTAGATATGTGCATGATGCACTTCAGCCATTTCTACCAAAAATCCTGTTTACTATATTCTGTGTAAACCTTCAGGGAAGATAGACAGTCAACATCATTACAGTGAGCCAAAGCTGAGGCTTTCTTGTTTAAGACTTGATCCCAGTTTGGAAAGGTTGATAGGTCATTCAGTGAGAGATTAATGTTGAAGAGTAGGGAGACTGTGTCCTCACGCATGTGAGATAGGAACACATTCTAACAGCAGCCTGTATTGGCAGCAGCCAGATAAGACAAACAAGTGCCAGGTTTTCCACCAGCTTGCAGAAGAGTACTATACATAATACTCTGCTGTACAAGCCAGTGTGATCTTTTAGATTGCAAGCCCAGTTCGAACTGCATAGCCTCCACAACGAATATTATTTTGAAAAGATTTTCCAGGACCACTGCCCAGAATTCCAGGTTTTGTTTAAGCACTGCAATAGATAATGTATCAGGGCCAGGGGCACAAGAGTTATTCAAAGAGTGATTGTATGGATGCTATCATCATGTTGGTAACCCTCAGCAAATGTTTGCTTATATACATAGGGAGTATAAACCTATAGGTCCAAAATAGGGCAATAGAATAGATTCCTTATGGTTTCATCCGAAACACTCTCACATATAGGATTCAATTCCTTGCCCACGCTATTAGATATAAAGCGTCTTGACATGTCCCAGAACCTTTTTTCATCATTATTTTTTGCCATTTCCCAAAAGTACATCCCGTTCGAAGATTGCAGGGAAAATTGATGGCTTCTTAGCCAGTTCTTATTTTTAGTAATAGCAAGGGTCTGTAATTTGATTTTGCACTGAGCATCATAATGGAAAGAATACGTATAGATCTCATGTAAATCTGGAGGTTTCTCTTAGCCCTATGTATACAAGGATCAAAGAAATTAGAACGCTGCACCAGCTGTCTATGTGCACGGGACTGAAGATTCAGCACCCAATCAACCACACAATGAAGCACTGTATGCTCCAATTTCTGGTATCAAGCCAACTAATTCATGATTTGGCATGCAGCTTTATGTATGTGCCAATCTTGCTGATGTTTCTAGGGCCCAACTCTATGCGGTTCCCTTGACAATTTACGCTGACTTTATTCTGGAGCCTGGTGATCCTGTGTGGTTATTGCAATTCAAGTGACCATCTCAGTGTTGCGTGATCAATAATAGAGACAAAAGTGGAAGTGAAGTTGGCACCGCAAAATCGTGTGGGCTTATCGGTAAATACAAAATTCAAGTTACAAAACTGGTTGCCATTAATCCATGTTAACAGTGCTGGCCCTGTAGCCCCAGATTTACAATTCAAACAGGTCAAATTAAATCTAGACATAACGTTGTACCATGCTTGATCTTTCCCTTTAGCAGTTTCAGTGCCCCTTCCGTCAGACCCCCCCCCCCCAAGTTCTGCAGGTTATAATTGATTAGTTTGGGAGCATAGAAGTCTCCTGCAATTATAATAAACCCCTACGGGTATCTTTCACTCCAGGTTCCCAATATATCCTCCATCTGGGATAGTATTTGTTTGACTTACGCCGACCCTGGAGGTGAGTGGATGTTAATAATCAGCAGACGGAAGTCAATCGAATCCAATGTAATCATATCCACCATAACATGGGATTATGTGTTCGCTTCACAAAAAACATTTACTTTCATAGAGGATTTGGCTCTTATGATTAGACCACAAAATGGGCGGCCTAAAACACTAGATGTTGCATGCCTAAAAATCATATTAAAACCATCAATATGTAGATCGTTAGTAGCCCAGGTTTCTTGCAGTATAATTACATCACTATCACCAATGACTGACAATCCAATTTGGTTTTTCATAAAGGAGTTATACACTGACAGGGTAATTCATAGAATTTCGCAGAAAAGTGTCGCAAGCGGCTGGCGCAGAGTGTCCGCGTGCGATTGACTGCGCCAGGCACGTGCGCTAAAACCGATTTCCGCGCACAGCGTATTCATGGATTTCATGCTCCCAAACCAGCCGTGGCGCAGAGTATCGCAGCGACCCTGCAGCAGCGCCAGTAACGCCCCCAAGAACGCCCTCGCGCAAGGAAAAGCCAGCAAAATCGCTAAATCATCGCAAAGGGCTGCGCTAACCCTGGACCAGTTTACAGGGCAGCCAAACAAGGAACGCAAAGCGGGTAACGTGCATATCAGGGGTACACGTGAAGTCATACACGCGATTAGCCAGGGTAAGTGTATTACAGGGGTACACGTGAAGTCATACACGCGATTAGCCAGGGTACGTGTATTACAGGGGTACGCGGGAAGTTTAACACGCGATTGGCCAGGGTACGTGTATTACAGGGGTACGCGGGAAGTTTAACACGCGATTGGCCAGGGTACGTGTATTACAGGGGTACGCGGGAAGTTTAACACGCGATTGGCCAGGGTACGTGTATTACAGGGGTACGCGGGAAGTTTAACACGCGATTAGCCAGGGTAAGTGTATTACAGGGGTACACGTGAAGTTATACACGCGATTAGCCAGGGTACGTGTATTACAGGGGTACGCGGGAAGTTTAACACGCGATTGGCCAGGGTACGTGTATTACAGGGGTACGCGGGAAGTTTAACACGCGATTGGCCAGGGTACGTGTATTACAGGGGTACGCGGGAAGTTTAACACGCGATTGGCCAGGGTACGTGTATCAAAGGGGTACGCGGGAAGTTTAACACGCGATTAGCCAGTGTAAGTGTATTACAGGGGTACACGTGAAGTCATACACGCGATTAGCCAGGGTACGTGTATTACAGGGGTACGCGGGAAGTTTAACACGCGATTGGCCAGGGTACGTGTATTACAGGGGTACGCGGGAAGTTTAACACGCGATTAGCCAGGGTAAGTGTATTACAGGGGTACGCGGGAAGTTTAACACGCGATTAGCCAGGGTACGTGTATTACAGGGGTACGCGGGAAGTTTAACACGCGATTGGCCAGGGTACGTGTATTACAGGGGTACGCGGGAAGTTTAACACGCGATTGGCCAGGGTACGTGTATTACAGGGGTACGCGTGAAGTTATACACGCGATTAGCCAGGGTACGTATATTACAGGGGTACGCGGGAAGTTTAACACGCGATTGGCCAGGGTACGTGTATTACAGGGGTACGCGGGAAGTTCAACACGCGATTGGCCAGGGTACGTGTATTACAGGGGTATGCGGGAAGTTTCACATGCGATTTGGCCAGGTACGTGTATTACAGGGGTGCGTGGGAATTATCACACGCGATTTGGCTTGGTACGTGTATTACAGGGGTGTGCGGGAATTATCACACGCAATTAGGCTGGGTGGGTCCTCACAGGTGTTCCCTGTACACCCTCCACAGCCCCTGCAGGCAGCCCACAAAACAGGGGACTACCCTGCACACCTGCTCATGTCCCCCTGCACCCCCACCCCCCAGCAGTGCAGGGGCACCCTCCACCAGGCCCCCACTCATGTCTCCCACCACCCCCACCCCCCAGCCACCAGGGGCACCCTCCACCAGGCCCCCACTCATGTCCCCTATCACCCCCACCCCCCCGCCACCAGGGGCACCCTCCACCAGGCCCCCACATATGTCTCCCACCACCCACACCCCCCAGCAGTGCAGGGGCACCCTCCACCAGGCCCCCACTCATGTCTCCCACCACCCCCACCCCCCAGCCACCAGGGGCACCCTCCACCAGGCCCCCACTCATGTCTCCCACCACCCCCACCCCCCAGCCACCAGGGGCACCCTCCACCAGGCCCCCACTCATGTCTCCCACCACCCCCACCCCCCAGCAGTGCTGGGGCACCCTCCACCAGGCCCCCACTCATGTCTCCCACCACCCCCACCCCCCAGCCACCAGGGGCACCCTCCACCAGGCCCCCACTCATGTCTCCCACCACCCCCACCCCCCAGCAGTGCAGGGGCACCCTCCACCAGGCCCCCACTCATGTCTCCCACCACCCCCATCCCCCAGCAGTGCAGGGGCACCCTCCACCAGGCCCCCACTCATGTCTCCCACCACCCCCACCCCCCAGCCACCAGGGTCACCCTCCACCAGGCCCCCACTCATGTCTCCCACCACCCCCACCCCCCAGCAGTGCAGGGGCACCCTCCACCAGGCCCCCACTCATGTCTCCCACCACCCCCACCCCCCAGCAGTGCAGGGGCAGCCTCCACCAGGCCCCCACTCATGTCCCCTATCACCCCCACCCCCCAGCCACCAGGGGCACCCTCCACCAGGCCCCCACTCATGTCTCCCACCACCCCCACCCCCCAGCCACCAGGGTCACCCTCCACCAGGCCCCCACTCATGTCTCCCACCACCCCCACCCCCCAGCAGTGCAGGGGCACCCTCCACCAGGCCCCCACTCATGTCTCCCACCACCCCCACCCCCCAGCCACCAGGGGCACCCTCCACCAGGCCCCCACTCATGTCTCCCACCACCCCCACCCCCCAGCAGTGCTGGGGCACCCTCCACCAGGCCCCCACTCATGTCTCCCACCACCCCCACCCCCCAGCAGTGCAGGGGCACCCTCCACCAGGCCCCCACTCATGTGTCCCACCACCCCCACCCCCCAGCAGTGCAGGGGCACCCTCCACCAGGCCCCCACTCATGTCTCCCACCACCCCCACCCCCCAGCAGTGCAGGGGCAGCCTCCACCAGGCCCCCACTCATGTCCCCTATCACCCCCACCCCCCAGCCACCAGGGGCACCCTCCACCAGGCCCCCACTCATGTCTCCCACCACCCCCACCCCCCAGCAGTGCAGGGGCAGCCTCCACCAGGCCCCCACTCATGTCCCCTATCACCCCCACCCCCCAGCCACCAGGGGCACCCTCCACCAGGCCCCCACTCATGTCTCCCACCACCCCCACCCCCCAGCCACCAGGGTCACCCTCCACCAGGCCCCCACTCATGTCTCCCACCACCCCCACCCCCCAGCAGTGCAGGGGCACCCTCCACCAGGCCCCCACTCATGTCTCCCACCACCCCCACCCCCCAGCCACCAGGGGCACCCTCCACCAGGCCCCCACTCATGTCTCCCACCACCCCCACCCCCCAGCAGTGCTGGGGCACCCTCCACCAGGCCCCCACTCATGTCTCCCACCACCCCCACCCCCCAGCAGTGCAGGGGCACCCTCCACCAGGCCCCCACTCATGTCTCCCACCACCCCCACCCCCCAGCAGTGCAGGGGCACCCTCCACCAGGCCCCCACTCATGTCTCCCACCACCCCCACCCCCCAGCAGTGCAGGGGCAGCCTCCACCAGGCCCCCACTCATGTCCCCTATCACCCCCACCCCCCCGCCACCAGGGGCACCCTCCACCAGGCCCCCACTCATGTCTCCCACCACCCCCACCCCCCTGCCACCATGTGCAGCCCCCACCAGGTCCTCACAATGTGCGTATTGGTCAGCCTCCACAGCCAAAAAGCCCTACCAAGTAACCCATTCACCCACATGGAAATGGAAATCACATGTTACACCCCCAATGTTCATGAAGCAAATGAACCCATGTCCGTCACACACATATATTCCAATTGAATGGGAAAACACACAACATGACATGCATGAAACCAATGAGATGAAACCACACAGTGAACAATGTAAAAAAAAATGTATTAGAAAAAAATACGAATGCTAAAGAAAGAAAACTAACTACAATGTAAATGTGAAAAAAGAAGCTGCATGTCCGCATAAAAACACAAAACTAGAAAATCTAATCCAAAAAATGTTGTCCAAAGTGAAATGTCAAAACTCTCCGTGCAACAAAGAACTATGTACAAAAATAACAAGGGTCCATCATCACAACAGAACTAAGGAAACCTCCTAAAAAACCTACCTAAATATCAACTATATACAAAAAGTGGAGCAGTGTCCGTCGACTCCAAATCATAAGAAAAAACAAAGGAAACCTAAAACTAAAGAACTATATACAAAGGCGGCGGGCAAGTCCAGCGGCTCACTCTGTGGTGTTCCGGGCCAGGGCATCATCGAACTCCTGTTCGATGTCCCGGAGGCGGTCCAGTTCCATGGCCCCGAGGGTCCGCAGGGACGACGCCGTGTCCTCCTCCAACCCCCTGCGGATTGCCTCGAGGCACTCGGCCCGCCTCAGGGCCCTCCGCATGGAGTTCTCCGCCCTGACCATTGTGAGCCGCGCCTCTTCCGCCCGCCGCCGCTCCGCACCTATGGCGTGGCCCAACCGCTGCCACACGGAAGACACTCTCTGTCCTGGGTCCTCCTGCCCTCCGGCCGATGCCTGCCCCTCCGATGTCGAAGGCCCCGAGCCTTCATGGCTCCCACCATCTTGCTGCTGCTGCTGCTCTGCCTCTGCCCGTGCACTGCCTCCTGCTGCCTGCACATCCTCCGCCGGCTGGGGTGCAGTTGTTGATGTGGCCACCCCTGCTGGACGTCCGACTCCCGACTGTGGCAGAGATGCCTCCTCCACCAGCCTGGCCGCACTGTCAGAGGCAGCTCCACAGGGCACCCAGGTGACTGATGGGTGGGAAGATGGCACAGAGGACGACTGGCGCGTAGGGGGTCCAGTTGAGGAGGGGGTCGGAACAAGCCCCATCAGACGGAGGAATCCGGTCTGGGTGACCTGTCCCAGCAGGCTGACGTGGTCAACGAGCCATTCGAGATGACGTGCAGTCTCTCCATGAAAAGACTGCAGGTCACCTCGCATGGCCCGTTGACGCAACGCCACACCAGCCAGGACAGGCTCAACCCGGACCTGGATAGCCACGTCCGCAGGCAGAGGAAGGCCAGTTGACGTCAGCTCATCCCCTGCCTGAAAACGGGTCTGGACGTAGGCATCCCTGCTGGTGCAAGATGATGCAGGGACAGGATCGGGGACAGGATTGCACACAGGCACCTCCGCGGCCGCCTGTGCTGCCTCCTGTCCCTGGTCCTGGACTGCACCACTAGCACCAGTGGGATCCCCACCTCCAGACCCCGTCTCTGGTGCTTGCACGGCCTCCTCCTCCACCAGACCCCCCACCAACCTGGATGACTCTGTGCCATCTTCCCCTGTTGGGCCCTGTGGGGTCCCAGCTGCCCCTTCTGCTGCCGAGGAGTCCAACTGCAACCTCCGCCTCTTGGACCTCCCCCCGGCAGCTGCGGCCTGGGACGCGGCACCGGACTCCTCACTCCCCGACGAGATGACAACACGGGAGGGGAGCCGGGCCTTGCGTCTCCGGCTGGCGGTCGGATCCCCGCCGCTGTGCTCCACAGCACCTTCTCCGCCCTCTTCATCAGTTGACGCTGCAGACAGGGAGAAACAAAACACAGGCATCAGGGCACTGTACAATGGACACATACACACATGACAGTTGTACATGAGTGGCATTGGCAAACCTCAGACATGCCATCACAATCCCCAACACACATGTCATTGCAACTGGCACACATGAGCCATACCACAGCCATATCGCAACTGCCACCACCATCCCCACACATACAACAGCATCAGCAGCCAAAGGGGAGCCATACATCACATGCAACACAGGAAGTGCACCACACATGTACACACACCACCACACTTGCATGCATGTCTACACCTCTGCCAAGTGTCGCACTGTTCAGACAGGCATCCATGTCACATCTGCCAATCAGGCTTCCACATACCGCTGTCACATGCATCCATGTAGCATCACTGTTGCACCTTTGACAAATACACACACATGCACATGTACACAGTGCTCATACATGCAGCCGAAAACAACATACATGCCTGACATCACGGACATGTCTACTTACATACACATTCATCCAAACATGTGTGCACGCACAACTGCATTTGCCATGCAAGCCCACACACACAAGCACCATCCATGTCTCACACATTACAGCCCTCGCATGTGTCAGCCCCACGGCCCTGTACACCCCCACCCATACTCCACCCCATACAAACAGATGTGCAACTGGCACAATGGGGAATGATCACCACACGCCCTGCTCACAACCAGGATGCATGTACACTCACCGCTCGACTCCAGACGGCTCTGCTTCTCTAGGACCTGGACGTGGAGCGCTGGGGATATGCGTTCCAGGACCCCCATCTGTTCTTCCGACAAGTGGCCCCGGCGCCCCTTGGCATCCGCTGCCTTCAAGAGGCGCCGGGCCTTGTTCAGGGTCCTGGACCTGAAGTCCTCCCAGCGCTTCCTGACATGTTGTAAGTCCCGGACTGCCACCCCCTCCGCGTTGATGGCAGTCACGATGTCTGTCCAGATCCGAGTCCGTCCTTCCTTGTCGGCGCGGGAACTTCCAAAGAGGGCATCATACTGCCCCAGGACTTGCTCCACCAGGACACCAACTTCGGTGGCACTGAAGCTGGTGCCCCTCTGCCTCTCTGGCCGGGGGTTGTCAGTGGTCACAGATGGTGTTAGCCCCGACATGACAACCCCATAGGCAGGAGTGGGTGGGCAACTGGGTCCTGGGGCTGGGCTGTGGAGCGATGGAATTCCAGTCGGGAGTCTTCTGTTCCAGCAGGGGTGGTCACAGCAACAGCACCCCTGGCTGATGTGCAGGCAGCAAATGGCAGTGCACGTGGGCAGCAGGCAGTCAGGCAGCAGCAGATAGCAGGTGGGAGCGTGCTCGGGGCTCTGGGGGGCAGTAATTCGGCCTTCTGGGCAGGAGCGTGGTCTCCCGTGTGCTCACGCGTGGCCAGCTTGGTACGGAGTGAATTGGCACGTGAAAATCCTGCACGTCAGCGTGAAAACCGAGGAAAGGCCCTTAGCGCGTAAGCGCGTCAGCACGCATACGCGATTCCATTGGACCAAAGGCCCTCAGCGCGTAAGCGCGTCTGTGACGTGACCCGCACGGGTGTTTCCCACACAGCACGTGATGACAGAGCACACGTGGAAAGACTGCACGTCAGAGTCTCATTGCGTGTGATTGGTGGAAATGGCCGTACACCGGGATACAGGTGCGCTGACGTACTTGCGTGTGTAAGTGTCCGCGCACACCTCATATACACGTACATAGGCCAATCGCGTGTACACGCACTTTTGTCCAATTACACGCGATGAGACTCTGACGTGCAGTCTTTCCACGTGTGCTCTGTCATCACGTGCTGTGTGGGAAACACCCGTGCGGGTCACGTCACAGACGCGCTTACGCGCTGAGGGCCTTTGGTCCAATGGAATCGCGTATGCGTGCTGACGCGCTTACGCGCTAAGGGCCTTTCCTCGGTTTTCACGCTGACGTGCAGGATTTTCACGTGCCAATTCACTCCGTACCAAGCTGGCCACGCGTGAGCACACGGGAGACCACGCTCCTGCCCAGAAGGCCGAATTACTGCCCCCCAGAGCCCCGAGCACGCTCCCACCTGCTATCTGCTGCTGCCTGACTGCCTGCTGCCCACGTGCACTGCCATTTGCTGCCTGCACATCAGCCAGGGGTGCTGTTGCTGTGACCACCCCTGCTGGAACAGAAGACTCCCGACTGGAATTCCATCGCTCCACAGCCCAGCCCCAGGACCCAGTTGCCCACCCACTCCTGCCTCTGGGGTTGTCATGTCGGGGCTAACACCATCTGTGACCACTGACAACCCCCGGCCAGAGAGGCAGAGGGGCACCAGCTTCAGTGCCACCGAAGTTGGTGTCCTGGTGGAGCAAGTCCTGGGGCAGTATGATGCCCTCTTTGGAAGTTCCCGCGCCGACAAGGAAGGACGGACTCGGATCTGGACAGACATCGTGACTGCCATCAACGCGGAGGGGGTGGCAGTCCGGGACTTACAACATGTCAGGAAGCGCTGGGAGGACTTCAGGTCCAGGACCCTGAACAAGGCCCGGCGCCTCTTGAAGGCAGCGGATGCCAAGGGGCGCCGGGGCCACTTGTCGGAAGAACAGATGGGGGTCCTGGAACGCATATCCCCAGCGCTCCACGTCCAGGTCCTAGAGAAGCAGAGCCGTCTGGAGTCGAGCGGTGAGTGTACATGCATCCTGGTTGTGAGCAGGGCGTGTGGTGATCATTCCCCATTGTGCCAGTTGCACATCTGTTTGTATGGGGTGGAGTATGGGTGGGGGTGTACAGGGCCGTGGGGCTGACACATGCGAGGGCTGTAATGTGTGAGACATGGATGGTGCTTGTGTGTGTGGGCTTGCATGGCAAATGCAGTTGTGCGTGCACACATGTTTGGATGAATGTGTATGTAAGTAGACATGTCCGTGATGTCAGGCATGTATGTTGTTTTCGGCTGCATGTATGAGCACTGTGTACATGTGCATGTGTGTGTATTTGTCAAAGGTGCAACAGTGATGCTACATGGATGCATGTGACAGCGGTATGTGGAAGCCTGATTGGCAGATGTGACATGGATGCCCGTCTGAACAGTGCGACACTTGGCAGAGGTGTAGACATGCATGCAAGTGTGGTGGTGTGTGTACATGTGTGGTGCACTTCCTGTGTTGCATGTGATGTATGGCTCCCCTTTGGCTGCTGATGCTGTTGTATGTATGGGGATGGTGGTGGCAGTTGTGATATGGCTGTGGTATGGCTCATGTGTGCCAGTTGCAATGACATGTGTGTTGAGGATTGTGATGACATGTCTGAGGTTTGCCAATGCCACTCATGTGCAACTGTCATGCGTGTATGTGTCCATTGTACAGTGCCCTGATGCCTGTGTTTTGTTTCTCCCTGTCTGCAGCGTCAACTGATGAAGAGGGCGGAGAAGGTGCTGTGGAGCACAGCGGCGGGGATCCGACCGCCAGCCGGAGACGCAAGGCCCGGCTCCCCTCCCGTGTTGTCATCTCGTCGGGGAGTGTGGAGTCCGGTGCCGCGTCCCAGGCCGCAGCTGCCGGGGGGAGGTCCAAGAGGCGGAGGTTGCAGTTGGACTCCTCGGCAGCAGAAGGGGCAGCTGGGACCCCACAGGGCCCAACAGGGGAAGATGGCACAGAGTCATCCAGGTTGGTGGGGGGTTTGGTGGAGGAGGGGGCCGCGCAAGCACCAGAGACAGGGTCTGGAGGTGGGGATCCCACTGGTGCTAGTGGTGCAGTCCAGGACCAGGGACAGGAGGCAGCACAGGCGGCCGCGGAGGTGCCTGTGTGCAATCCTGTCCCCGATCCTGTCCCTGCATCATCTTGCACCAGCAGGGATGCCTACGTCCAGACCCGTTTTCAGGCAGGGGATGAGCTGACGTCAACTGGCCTTCCTCTGCCTGCGGACGTGGCCATCCAGGACCGGGTTGAGCCTGTCCTGGCTGGTGTGGCGTTGCGTCAACGGGCCATGCGAGGTGACCTGCAGTCTTTTCATGGAGAGACTGCACGTCATCTCGAATGGCTCGTTGACCACGTCAGCCTGCTGGGACAGGTCACCCAGGCCGGATTCCGCTGTCTGATGGGGCTTGCTCCGACCCCCTCCTCAACTGGACCCCCTACGCGCCAGTCGTCCTCTGTGCCATCTTCCCACCCATCAGTCACCTGGGTGCCCTGTGGAGCTGCCTCTGACAGTGCGGCCAGGCTGGTGGAGGAGGCATCCCTGCCACAGTCGGGAGTCGGACGTCCAGCAGGGGTGGCCACATCAACAGGTGCACCCCAGCCGGCGGAGGATGTGCAGGCAGCAGGAGGCAGTGCACGGGCAGAGGCAGAGCAGCAGCAGCAGCAAGATGGTGGGAGCCATGAAGGCTCGGGGCCTTCGACATCGGAGGGGCAGGCATCGGCCGGAGGGCAGGAGGACCCAGGACAGAGAGTGTCTTCCGTGTGGCAGCGGTTGGGCCACGCCATAGGTGCGGAGCGGCGGCGGGCGGAAGAGGCGCGGCTCACAATGGTCAGGGCGGAGAACTCCATGCGGAGGGCCCTGAGGCGGGCCGAGTGCCTCGAGGCAATCCGCAGGGGGTTGGAGGAGGACACGGCGTCGTCCCTGCGGACCCTCGGGGCCATGGAACTGGACCGCCTCCGGGACATCGAACAGGAGTTCGATGATGCCCTGGCCCGGAACACCACAGAGTGAGCCGCTGGACTTGCCCGCCGCCTTTGTATATAGTTCTTTAGTTTTAGGTTTCCTTTCGTTCTTGTTATTATTTGGAGTCGACAGACACTGCTCCACTTTTTGTATATAGTTGATATTTAGGTAGGTTTTTTAGGAGGTTTCCTTAGTTCAGTTGTGATGATGGACCCTTGTTATTTTTGTACATAGTTCTTTGTTGCATGGAGAGTTTTTACATTTCACTTTGGACATAATTTTTTTGATTTGATTTTCTAGATTTGTGTTTTTATGCGGACATGCAGCTTATTTTTTCACATTTACATTGTAGTTAGTTTTCTTTCTTTGGCATTTGTATTTTTTTCAATACATTTTTTTTTACATTGTTCACTGTGTGGTTTCATCTCATTGGTTTCATGCATGTCATGTTGTGTGTTTTCCCATTCAATTTGAAAATATGTGTGTGACGGACATGGGTTCATTTGCTTCATGTACATTGGGGGTGTAACATGTGATTTCCATTTCCATGTGGGTGAATGGGTTACTTGGTAGGTCTTTTTGGCTGTGGAGGCTGACCATTACGCACATGATTGGGGATTGTGAGGACCTGGTGGGGGCTGCACATGGTGGCAGGGGGGTGGGGGTGCAGGGGGACATGAGTGGGGGCCTGGTGGAGGTTGAGCCTGCACTGCTGGGGGGTGGGGGTGGTGGGAGACATGAGTGGGGGCCTGGTGGAGGGTGACCCTGCACTGCTGGGGGGTGGGGGTGGTGGGAGACATGAGTGGGGCCCTGGTGGAGGGTGACCCTGCACTGCTGGGGGGTGGGGGTGGTGGGAGACATGAGTGGGGCCCTGGTGGAGGGTGACCCTGGTGGCTGGGGGGTGGGGGTGGTGGGAGACATGAGTTGGACATGGGTGGGGGCCTACTGGCAGGTGCCCCACAGTGCTGGGGGGTGGGGGTGGTGGGGGACATGAGTTGGACATGGGTGGGGGCCTGCTGGCAGGTGCCCCACAGTGCTGGGGGGTGGGGGTGGTGGGAGACATGAGTGGGGCCCTGGTGAAGGGTGACCCTGCACTGCTGGGGGGTGGGGGTGGTGGGAGACATGAGTGGGGCCCTGGTGGAGGGTGACCCTGGTGGCTGGGGGGTGGGGGTGGTGGGAGACATGAGTTGGACATGGGTGGGGGCCTGCTGGCAGGTGCCCCACAGTGCTGGGGTGTGGGGGTGGTGGGAGACATGAGTTGGACATGGGTGGGGGCCTGCTGGCAGGTGCCCCACAGTGCTGGGGGGTGGGGGTGGTGGGAGACATGAGTGGGGCCCTGGTGGAGGGTGACCCTGCACTGCTGGGGGGTGGGGGTGGTGGGAGACATGAGTGGGGCCCTGGTGGAGGGTGACCCTGGTGGCTGGGGGGTGGGGGTGGTGGGAGACATGAGTTGGACATGGGTGGGGGCCTGCTGGCAGGTGCCCCACAGTGCTGGGGTGTGGGGGTGGTGGGAGACATGAGTTGGACATGGGTGGGGGCCTGCTGGCAGGTGCCCCACAGTGCTGGGGGGTGGGGGTGGTGGGAGACATGAGTGGGGCCCTGGTGGAGGGTGACCCTGCACTGCTGGGGGGTGGGGGTGGTGGGAGACATGAGTGGGGCCCTGGTGGAGGGTGACCCTGGTGGCTGGGGGGTGGGGGTGGTGGGAGACATGAGTTGGACATGGGTGGGGGCCTGCTGGCAGGTGCCCCACAGTGCTGGGGTGTGGGGGTGGTGGGAGACATGAGTTGGACATGGGTGGGGGCCTGCTGGCAGGTGCCCCACAGTGCTGGGGGGTGGGGGTGGTGGGAGACATGAGTTGGACATGGGTGGGGGCCTACTGGCAGGTGCCCCACAGTGCTGGGGGGTGGGGGTGGTGGGAGACATGAGTTGGACATGGGTGGGGGCCTGCTGGCAGGTGCCCCACAGTGCTGGGGGGTGGGGGTGGTCGGAGACATGAGTGGGGCCCTGGTGGAGGGTGACCCTGGTGGCTGGGGGGTGGGGGTGGTGGGAGACATGAGTTGGACATGGGTGGGGGCCTACTGGCAGGTGCCCCACAGTGCTGGGGGGTGGGGGTGGTGGGGGACATGAGTTGGACATGGGTGGGGGACTGCTGGCATGTGCCCCACAGTGCTGGGGGGTGGGGGTGCAAGGGGACATGTGTTGGTGTTCATTAGTTCAAGGAGACATGTGCCTTTGCTGGGGGGCATGCCCATGTTGGGTGGGCTGCCTGCGGGACATGACCAGGGATGCAGGGTAGTCCCCTGTGGTGTGGGCTGCCTGCAGGGGCCGTGGAGGGTGTACAGGGTACACCTGGGAGGACCCACACTGTCAAATCACATGTGGGACTCCCCGGCACCCCTGAAATACACGTACCGTGCAGAAATCGCGTGTAAAACTTCCCGCGCACCCCTGAAATACACGCGCCCAGGCTATTCGCGTGTAAAACTTCCCGCGCACCCCTGAAATACACGCGCCCAGGCTATTCGCGTGTAAAACTTCCCGCGCACCCCTGATATACACGCGCCCAGGCTATTCGCGTGTGGAACTTCCCGCGCACCCCTGAAATACACGGGCCCAGGCTATTCGCGTGTGGAACTCCCCGCGCACCCCTGAAATACACGCGCCCAGGCTATTCGCGTGTGGAACTTCCCGCGCACCCCTCAAATTCACGCGCCCAGGCTATTCGCGTGTGGAACTTCCCGCGAACCCCTGAAATACACGCGCCCAGGCTATTCGCGTGTGGAACTTCCCGCGCACCCCTGAAATACACGCGCCCAGCCTATTCGCGTGTGGAACTTCCCGCGCACCCCTGAAATACACGCGCCCAGGCTATTCGCGTGTGGAACTTCCCGCGAACCCCTGAAATACACGCGCCCAGGCTATTCGCGTGTGGAACTTCCCGCGAACCCCTGTAATACACGTAGCCCGCTCACCCAGGCCCGATCGCGTGAGGAACTTCCCGCGCACCCCTCAAATTCACGCGCCCAGGCTATTCGCGTGTGGAACTTCCCGCGCACCCCTGAAATACACGCGCCCAGCCTATTCGCGTGTGGAACTTCCCGCGCACCCCTGAAATACACGCGCCCAGCCTATTCGCGTGTGGAACTTCCCGCGCACCCCTGAAATACACGCGCCCAGGCTATTCGCGTGTGGAACTTCCCGCGAACCCCTGAAATACACGCGCCCAGGCTATTCGCGTGTGGAACTTCCCGCGAACCCCTGTAATACACGTAGCCCGCTCCCCCAGGCCCGACCGCGTGAGGAACTTCCCGCGCACCCCTCAAATTCACGCGCCCAGGCTATTCGCGTGTGGAACTTCCCGCGCACCCCTGAAATACACGCGCCCAGCCTATTCGCGTGTGGAACTTCCCGCGCACCCCTGAAATACACGCGCCCAGGCTATTCGCGTGTGGAACTTCCCGCAAACCCCTGAAATACACGCGCACAGGCTATTCACGTGTGGAACTTCCCGCGAACCCCTGTAATACACGTAGCCCGCTCCCCCAGGCCCGATCGCGTGAGGAACTTCCCGCGCACCCCTCAAATTCACGCGCCCAGGCTATTCGCGTGTGAAACTTCACGCGAACCCCTGAAATACACGTACCGTGCAGAAATCGCGTGTAAAACTTCCCGCGCACCCCTGAAATACACGCGCCCAGTCTATTCGCGTGTGAAACTTCACGCGAACCCCTGAAATACACGTACCGTGCAGAAATCGCGTGTAAAACTTCCCGCGCACCCCTGAAATACACGCGCCCAGGCTATTCGCGTGTGAAACTTCACGCGAACCCCTGAAATACACGTAGCACGCTCCCCCAGGCCCGATCGCGTGAGGAACTTCACGCGAACCCCTGTAATACACGTAGCCCGCTCCCCCAGGCCCGATCGCGTGTGGAACTTCACGCGAACCCCTGTAATACACGTAGCCCGCTCCCCCAGGCCCGATCGCGTGTGGAACTTCACGCGAACCCCTGAAATACACGTAGCCCGCTCCCCCAGGCCCGATCGCGTGAGGAACTTCACGCGAACCCCTGTAATACACGTAGCCCGCTCCCCCAGGCCCGATCGCGTGAGGAACTTCACGCGAACCCCTGTAATACACGTAGCCCGCTCCCCCAGGCCCGATCGCGTGAGGAACTTCACGCGAACCCCTGTAATACACGTAGCCCGCTCCCCCAGGCCCGATGGTGTGAATAACTTCACGCGAACCCCTGTGATGCA
This sequence comes from Ambystoma mexicanum, assembly GCF_040938575.1. Classification (NCBI taxonomy): domain Eukaryota; kingdom Metazoa; phylum Chordata; class Amphibia; order Caudata; family Ambystomatidae; genus Ambystoma; species Ambystoma mexicanum. The sequence goes on along the minus strand of NC_090932.1, from coordinate 827,226,683 downwards.
CGTACCCTGCAAATCGCCTGTGACACTTCCCGCGCACCCCGGTATACATGCACACGTATTTTTTGTCAGCGGGTGTCCGTGTTTGTGGGTACCCCTTTGCACGTCATTTTTCCTGGAGGGCCACAGTATGGGACATTCATCATGGCAGTATATAGGTGCTATTTGTTGGCGCACCTTTTGGCGCACATTTCTTACAGCCGCAGAGACGCTACCGCCTCCTTTCTTGTGGCGGTCGTGTTTGTGCCTGTGCGCTGGTTTGAGCGTGCGCTTTTTCCCCTATTCTATTCCATGAATACGTGTTGTAGGCGAGCGTGTGGGCGTTCCGCGCACTTGTGCCCTGTACTTCCCCCGTGACGCCCACGTTTTGGCAAGTTGTTCCCCATTCCGAGTGTTACGCCCGTCTTCCGCCTACTTTTATTGCGTGCGCCGCGCTATGTGCGAATTTCGCTGTGGCCTGTGCGATTTTCGCTGTGACCTGGCGCACGCTGTTAGATGGCCTGTGCGCCAACGTGCGCCAACGTGCGCCGCGCACTTTTTTTTCGCACATCCGCTGGTTTTCTCGCGCACGGCCTTCCATGAATCGACGTGCGCTGCTTTTCATGCGATTTTCGCACGTTCACTGCGATTTTCGCTATTCCACTGCGATTCGCACGTTTTTGCCCACTTGCGCCGCGCTAATTATTCCATGAATCGGCCTCTGAGTGTTTCAACAAAGCATTTTCAATGTTTTTTTAGGACAGAATTTCAGGGGTGGGCATATGTTTCTTGTTCCCAAGCACAACTACACAGATGATTCTGGGTGATCCGTCGGGGCCTACTCTCACAAGATCAACCTCACTATCGGTTGAAGACAGACAGCAATCCGTTAATTTAAAGCCCCTTGTCTCAAGTGCCTGGGCCCCCATACAAAGCAATGCAGTAATTTCTGGTGAGGCTATGCCAATGAGGGACTATTTTGATACACTATCTCTCTTGGGCAACTCAACTACATAAATGTCCTCACGCTTTATAGCATTGAACCAAGGAATTGCCCTCCAGAGTTGCAGAAGTCTTGTTCTGTTCAAAATCTGACTATTGCTGTCAGGCGCGTAATTTCTTCAAGTTTGAATAATGACCCCAAGTTGGATCATGAGTGATTATTGAGAGAGGGTTGCGGAATGTTCAAGATGTCAGTCGTTTGGATGGGAATATTCTGAGCTTGGCTCAGTTTGGTGATGACAGTTGAAAGGTCAGGAGCCGATGACTTTGGCTGTGACGGGTATCGAAATTCCTTGTATCCAGCATATGTGATCTCCTGCTTGTTGTTGGAAACATGAGGTTCTCTAGCCCATGTAGGGCACACCCACTTGTCCAAGGGACCTCTGAGTTCTACTTGCCTAAAGGACCAATCTCCATATTCGTTAATGAATAAGGTGACTGAACCCATGGACATTTTTGATGGCGCACTATGGGGCGTGGTTTCTTTTGGGAGCCCTCTGGCTTGAGAAATTCAACCAGCTTAAGGCGCAGCAGGGATGTCTTTTTTTCACTTTGGTTCACCCTAGACTTTGCCGTTTCAGTGGGAGTTCTCAGTAACACAATCTCATTACAGAGTGCCTCAATAGCATCGAACTCTGTTGCTGCGGGAATACGGACAGTGTCGTTCGATCCGAGCGCCATCATAGATGTGTCCTAATATTCAGCATAGTGTCCCTCAAATTTTCACTCAAAATTGTCTGACAGTAGACTGGGAAATCAATACCCTGAGTTGGTTCAGAGAAAGCAATGTCATGACAATGGGGAGGTGCGTGGTCCTGACTATTTATCAGGATGGCATCCGACAAATTAACCACTGCAGCTTTAAATGTCTGTTGTTCAGTAGCGAATGATGGGAACAGGATGGCCAATACATCCAATTTAGAAATTAGGGTCAGAAGAAGCAAAGAAGATGGATCCACATATGTGGTTATTGTAGTATTTTCTACTTCCGAAGCAATAGGTCCAATATATTCCTCTGTGTCGGAGACTAGTGCTTCAAGATTAGGAGAGGCGGATAGGTTAGTCTCCATAAGGTTGTCACATTGTGAACCCGCGTGGCCCAGATAATTTCTCTGTAGGTTATTACAGAGTTTAAGAGGTGATCCATAGTTGTCAATTGTGAAGGAGTGGCTCAGAACACTCGTTTCCAATGCCACAGCAGGCACAACAAATAGCTCTACCCTATGCTTCAAGGACAGGATGGTGATGCCAGAAAATACCGTTGGCCAAAGTCCAGTAATTTTGGACTGGATATTATTCCAAGCTTTCTTGGGGAAGTGGAGTATTTGGCCACTTTCTTAGCCCGAGGGCCTCCTCCCCCCCTGATAGTTCCATGGCCCCTGAAAGGCTGCAAAGACATTTGCCATGTCGAGGCAGCATATTGCGTAGGCAATATTTCTTTTTCAGCATCTCTTTCATGGTGGAATAAAGAGAAGGAATCAATGTGTATGTGCTTATCTCAACCACTCACTGATAGGACTCCCTTCACAGTACTTTAATACAGAGAGTGTGCCTGGGGTATGTCAGGGAGCAAAGGATTGCCAAGAGCCTGAGCCAAACTACTGTAATGCACCAAAGGGAACTACACAATACCAGTTGCTAGTTAAAACAAACAATGAGAGAAGAAGTAAAAGACAGCTGATCTACTGTCCGCTCTCTGCCAACACACACTATCCGCTTACTAGTGAGTTGTCATAAGGGTTTAGTCGCACCAGCTACTGAAGCCAACCTAGGAATGGCATCAGCGCTGTCTTCGTGGCAGCCTACTCGTATGAAGTCAGTGTCGGTGGACAGCACAATAGTACTGGACATGCCCACTCAGCATCAGCAGTCTGTGGCAATCAGCACCAAGAAAAACACCACCAAAGGACCGCAGAAACAGACGTCCGCCCTGCAGGCTGTCTAAGGCAGTTAGAGGAAAGTCCCCAGTAGCATGCAGAACATTCAATCGCTACAGCTGCTTCTGATACTTCTCTGGTGAATTGTTCTTGTTATAGCAATTATTTGCAATATGATACTTGGCAATTACCCATTATTCAAGCTCTATCAGTCCGACCAATAGACACAACCAATAGACATAGGTGCAGAGCATAGAATAAAGAGCCCTAAGAATGGAGCATGGAGCCCGGAGCATGTGAACACAGATACACAGTCCGCCTCACTCCGTCTGCTTTCCCCCACTGATCAGTAGTAAATAGTCATCGCTCCCCCCTCTGTCTTGGCTGTCGAATGTCGACAAGAAACAGCCACAAGAGGTCACACACCCCCACTGAGGACCCATTGTGGAGGCCTCGAAAAGTCTGGGATGCTGCCGGGAATCACATCTAGCAGGACCAGCCAGTGCCAAGCCGGTGAGTCCCGTGAACCCAGTCCCACTTCAATCCAATGAAGGCACATGCACAGTCTGTGTAGCATCCCCGCAGCTACCAGGTTTACTAGGTTTACCAACACAGGGGCTCAGACTTCAGACTCAGACCTCACTCACTCAAACTAGGTGGAAAGGATCTCATGTCACAACACGTCAAGCCTCACTGCCTCTCAGTCCAATGCAGCCGCTTTCGACATGAATTTCCTTTGTCTTATTTGCAGAGCCCAAGTCACAAATCTGTTATGCATAACATACAACATATTTGCAAGCGTGGCTTCATATCATGAACATCTGATAACATAAACAGGACATATGTGTTAATGTAGGGCCAAGAGCAGAGCACAGATGCTGTGTTGCATGAAGCTACATGCAAAAATATAGAGTCCTGTGGAAGCAGAATGTGAGTTAGGATCACTCTCCACCCCTCAGCCAGTAGGTTGGATATTTAGTAACTAGCATCACATAATATCTCTTCATCAGTTGCAATTTAGAAGTGTTCTCTGACTGTTGGAATACCACCGATAAGGCTGGTTCAATACACATCCTGACTGTATTAAGGAAACAATCACCTTATAGGGTTGCTAGTTGTAGCCCTCCACTTGCACCCTCCACAGGTATGAATAACGCTTCATGCTTTCCTATCCATTAATGCCCATGTTTGGTTGAGGGGGTGAAACTCTAAAGAGTTGCTTGACAACAGAAGTACACTGAGATGGGACTCACCACCCCCACCCACCTAGCCAGCTCTGAGATAGAGAGGCTAGAATACTTGATACAAACATGTACCTGTTTCCCTTCCAGTAATTTCTGATTTATGGTTTTTAGATGGTCTAAGAAGGATAAGGCAGAGAAGGGCTTCACACATCATTGGTGGAAGCTCTACTTTAAATCAAGTATTCCAGACATGTATTGTACGACAGGTTCGCTGCCCTTTCATCCACATACTAATTTGCGATAACAGTGTCCTGCAAAGACCACATTCTTAGTTATCCATGGGTTCTCACTTCCAAGGTGAGTGGAGGGGAGGAGGTTGGTTTTGTCAATAGGCATATTCACCTAAACTAACACACGGTATCTCTAATTTTAGAGCAACTACAAAATGTCAGCAGGACACACCACTACTTTGGTCTGAGCCAGATTGTGGCATCGACTCAGACAGGTTGTGGCAGCAAAAGAGTAATAATGCAGCAGAAATGTGCATATGCTATGGGATGTGTGCTTAATTAAAATACCAATATTTAGTTACTAAACCTATTGAAATCCATTGCTGATATTCCCATGTGTCCCTCTTTTTGAACACTAGTTCTTACCGAACTAACCTTGATCTAAATGTGTGAGGCTTAGGAACATTTTCCCTGTGCGAATCAGGTATCAGGAATTGACTTCAATGTGTGCTTTTTACTAAGTCAAATTAATGCAGATTATTACACTTCTTAAAATGACCGATTTTGGCACTTTGCATCACATAATTGCTAAACGCTTTATGGGCTGTTTATTGTATACATGTTCACAGTGTGTCTGTTATTGACAACCTGCTGCAAGAATTCACCCATTCAATCCGCTTTATCTGCGTGCTTTTCCTATTTTAGCTTGTTGGGAAACCTGCAATGCCTGCCTACTGGAGTCTTGGATTTCATCTCAGCCGATGGGGCTACACATCTCTTGAAGAAGTCAAAACTGTTGTACAGAGGAACAGAGACATTGGTTTACCATGTGTAAGTGGAGCTTCCTAATTTAAATTGTTCCGGGTCTGAATAACTATTCTGAAATAAAAAGCAATGCTTTACCCTCGAGATATTTGGGGAAATGCTTTTTCATCACAACCATGTAATGTACGCTTGATTTTAATAGATATGTGCAAATGCACATACCAATATACATCCAAGTGAATGCAACAGAAGGTTAGTGGCATATACAGATGTTCTAATTGCTATGTGACTTGACCTGATTTTTCATGATTTGATGTCTTAATGTAGGGAAATCATTGTAAATATGCAGTTTCTCTAAACGTATACCTTTATGAATTTGGCACAACAAATACACACTTTTCAGTTGTTGACAAACACGCTTTCTCATATCCCCAAAGTATTAAGACTATTCATATTTGTATTATTTTTCTAGAAGCCTTCTGTGTCTAAAACAAATACATAGATACAACAGAAATGATTTCCCTAGGTCCATGTTTAAGGAATACTTGCTACAGATTTGTCCTTTGGAAGGTTAGCCAACAGTATGAAGTTTAGCTAAACAGCCCAAACTTCACCCGCTGCACTGCTGATGTAGCCACACATGGTGCCACTGAATAACAAGTGGCATCATACATAGATAACATCACTGACTATATTATATAACTCATCAGCAATTACATTGTTGTCGAATTCATGTTTACATCACGTATTGCATCACAGATGGAAAATCAGTCACCTGATCTAGGCTCATCACTGTTAGGAGCTTGTGCTACAGTACATGCGCTGTGTCCACCGCCTGGGAGTGGGGCATGAAAGACTTCATAGTATACTATTTGTGATGTCATTGGTCATTGCCTGTGGGAAGATGTGAGCAGTGCATGCAAAGCTCAGTTATGAGTTGAGCTTTTGGTATGACCGATGTAGAGTAAATCCTGACAGTCCCACCTCTGCCCAACAACCAACAAGACATTGGTTACCTTCTGGGTGGTACACTGTGGCACACTAACTACTTCTACCGCTTCTAAGTCCAGATCAAAGTTGAAGACCATATTTTGTAACTGCATCCGGGACATGGCCTGCAGCCATGCCCTGGCTTGAGTGCACCAATGCTTTCAGACCAACTCCCCTGCTTCTACTAACTTAGGGTAGGGGTCCCTTTTCCCTTCCATGTCTTGGGAAAATCATCCAATGATTCTTTTATGTTGGATTCTTCCATTATGGGTGCAAACTGCTTTCCTTTTTAAGAACTGTCATATAAGTACAGACATGTTATATTGCTTCAGCACTTGTTCAAAGTGGTTGCAATGTCCCAAAACACTGCAGAGTCCCAGAGATACGACACTATCCCAGAGATATAAATAAGCGCATAACTAAATAAGGAATATACCATTTGTTTGCTGTTGGCAAGCCTACACAGAATCGTTTTTTGAATCCACAGTTAAGGTTACAAATTAGTTACAAAAAGCACTTCTGTGAGTAACTAGAACATGCTGTTCACAATTGCTATGCTGATTTGCACACGTGGCAACGTTATTAAAGAGCCCTAAAATATGTTTTTATTGGAAACCCCATACAGATTTTCAGGCCCTATAGAGTGAAAAAGGATCAGAGGAAGCTCACCCAAAATCATACATTATTTAGCTTCATGCGGTGCCTTTTGAGTCTTTTCAAGCAGCATATCTTGCAAATATCAAACATGACTATATTCATTGTTGATAAAATTGCATTTATTGTTTTTTTGTTTACATTTTTTTAATGCTCAGACCCGAAGGTATCACAATAAATTTAAAAAAAAAATAGTCCAGCAGTTATTGGAGTTTCATGATATTTGACTGGTTAAAATACTCAAGGAAAACAAATGACTCTTGCGATTGCTTATATCTTGCCACTGTCATGTGCCCGTCAGGACATTTCTCTTTGTGCTGATTTCTCTTAAAAGTGTAGTCTTCAAATAAATATTTTCCAGATGTTAAGTGTTTTTCATATGATTATACTCATAGCTAATTTAAAGTCACTTATGTGGCTTTGCTTCCTACTTTCTTTGTTTTCCTAATTCCATTGGTGTGTCCTGTACTGAACATGGCTGTGTGCATGTGATTTGTATCGGCATCATTGGAAGCACATGGTGGTTAATGAAGTTGTTTTACAATTGTAGTTGCATATAGTTCATTCACAACCCATAACTCTCAAATCGTTTTCCAGTGATTTATAAGGGAAATAGTAAATGTGTTTAAAGATAAACATTACAGTACCTTTCCAAGGGCATGACCTTCATTCATGACTCATGCACCTCACTGTATGTGAGGAAAGGTCATCTGCACTACTGCAGGGTTTCCTCAGTGACTCAAATACAAGGTCCATGGCTGTAGCTAGTGAAAACTGACTGGAGTAGGACCCCTGTGAAATACCAATGGGCACAATAGTAAAGTGACTGGCAATGAACCCCAGGGCCAGCCTCCAAGCCCACTTACACCAATACCAGTTCAGCTGTATCTGGTTGATGTCCCTGATGTTCCCCATAGACCATCTTGGTGACCTGTTGGCTACCACTGCCACATAAACCAAAGTGGTAGCCTTCACATTTCATAGATTAAAGGCCACGTCTGTGAAAACATTTTGGGGCATATTGAACCCTGTTACCCTTAGAAGACTTAGGGCCAAATTTACAGAACATTTAGCACAGAGCAAAATGACTTTGCACTTCAGAGTACTGTTTGCACTGTGCTAAAGGGGCCTACATTTTAAAAAAAACACTAAGTCCATGCAGACCTAGGGCCTGGTTCAAGGAACCTTTAGCACAGTACAACGTGACTTTGCACTGCCAACAAACACCATGATTCACAGAGCGGTGCAAAGTGTATCTCTCTGAAAAGGTTTTCTACTCTGGAGGCCTTAAGTGGTTCACAGCCACTTTATTGCTAATTAGCAATCCAGCTCCCCAACAGGGTTGTTAATTCTGAAATTTTTCCTTGATAAATACCACAGTGGTCGAAACACGTGTTGACAATTATCTTGAAGAGGCAAAACTGTTGCAGTAATTTGTGTGAACACGCATCTAATAAACAGAACATTTGTTACAACACTGATATCAATATTTGTCAGAAAAGACACATCGTGGACAAGCAAATAGATATTGGCACACAGTGGTTTACCGCGTCACTTTACTAGGCAGGGGTTAGCCTAGCAGTGCCATAATCTGCAGCTGTTTGGAATACCCTAATGTCAGGACACGTCCCAATCCCCAACCACAGAGCCCACACTTACCTGGTCATACCCCATGATACCTGTTATAACTATGCAGTTATGGTTAAATTGGACTCCACTAGAGAACTCTTTGAGAGGCTTGAACATTTGGGGCCTGATTCATGGAAATATTCACATTGATCCTGCAGAGCCGGTGTGCCCGAAGCGACTTTTGCACGTCCCACGCATGCATTAGATATTCTGCGCACTCCACATGTTTATGCAATAGTTCCCGCAAAGTAACCCTATGCACAAGTTGTGGCCAAAACGCCCATGACATGACCCCATTCAGAGCAATTCCAGCTGCATATACATATGTTTGCACACTCCTCGACCGCAAAGTAATGCACCCGGGAAATACTGCATGCAAACCCCTTCAATCAAGACAGCACCCTGGCAACACTGCGTAGGGCCCCCCAAAACTATTCCAAGTAGCCCCTCAACATGCGTACCATCAAAAAGTTAGTAATTTCCCAGTAAATATGCCTGAAAATCCCTGTAAACTGTGTCTGCACCCTGCTACGCTGCTTACGCACACCACTAAGTTTGATTGGAACCCTGACTGTGCGCACCCACCCCTAAATCGAAGATCAAATCTTACCTTTGTGGTGTGATTCTCATGCACATGGGTCTTTATGCCTGTCTTCGGGTGGCGGTTAGCTCACAAGCTTGGGTGGTGATTTCCCCCAAAGTGAGTTTGTACGGTCACATCCATTAATATGCTTGGTTCAACACAGTTGTGCATGTGCAATTGACTCACGCGAGCCATCCCTCGACACGCCCAGAATGTGCCTCGTTCTTATTCATTCTACATGTTCTGCCCCCTACTTTGAATTCTGTGTAGGCCAGACCCACCCTCTGCGTGGAGTCTCACGCAACGCCCTGGAATCCACACAGGGACGCGCAGGACCTACACGAAGGCCCCACAGTGTACAGATTTATACTGCAAAGTTGATTCCATGAATCGACGAAGGGGGGGTTTTGCACACTCAATGTCTTCCAAAGGCCAGAGTTACCCCGCAAAGTATTCCATGAATTAGCCCCATGGTGTCTTTTGAGAAAATGTTTTAAAAGATAAAACAAACAAAAATGCAAGAAAACTGATTTTCCTTTGACAGGTTTGTTTTCGGGGATTAGAGATACAATCAAGTTCCCAAAACACATGGACAGTCATTAAATTCGCAGACAGACAATTTAGTAGTATTGCGAAAGGGAATTTTCCAGACCTTCGTCTGGGCCGGTATACGAACACGCAGCAAAAATGTCAAAATCTGGCTATATAATAGCACATTGGGCTAGTACGATCAAGGGAAATATAGGAAGACCAGAAAGGTACAATATGCCCCAAAAAGTGGAATAGAATAGGTGGTTTGGCTGTTTTGTCCGCAAGTGAACTACAGGCAACATTCCCACAGTATTCAAAAACACACGCTGTGCTTCCTGGGGCTGGGACACAGCTTGTATTCAAGGGCCATGCACAGTGCTAATTTCCTCTATATCCTTTAACTATAACCTATAGTGCCAGCCTCAGTTAAACACATTGCCATTAGGGATTTTTCAGACTGAGTTATTTGATGATGTAAAATGTGACACCATCAGTGACGCAAGCAGTGATGTTAATAAACAATTCTTTCTGAAACTAATCTTGGAAGTCGCATACAAAATCGTGAGCAGTACATGGGAGTGACACGTTATTATGTCACTGATAATCACAATTTAAAATGTCAGTGTTTTCTGGTTTATTGCATTTCAAAAATGCAAGGAACACATGTGCCACATTTCTTGAGATGCTTGGACAGAACTAATGCATAAGGGTGAATGCATTGTAGAAATCTGGAGAAATGGTTGCAGTTCCCTGATCTATTGAATTTCAGAAACTGTGAAATCAGATGTGTTGGAGAATGTCCAATTAAGAGTCAGTGGACATTGGAAAAATGTTTGGAGAATATCAACGGCATGGTGCCTGCTGAGTAGGTTAACATGAGTGTCAGGCAGCTAATGCCTTCCACCAGACATTGTGTTGAGAGATATGAATAATGTGTTAAGAAACATTTTGTTTACATTACACGTTTCAAACACTCTTAAGAAATAATACGAAAAGCAGTAACTAATGGAAAAACACTGATCTTTTTGTAAGGTATTTTTGTATGGTGGAAGAAGACAGCAAGGTCAGAAGTCTGTAGATTTAGCGGATATTTGTTGAATGTGTTAATTTTACACTGAGACGTGTGGTTCTTCATTTTAAGTATGAATCCCTGTTATTCGTTCAGAATATGAGAGCACAAACCAGATGCTATATTAACAATGTGTCTTTTCTTTCTCCAGGATGTACAGTTCACAGACATTGATTATATGGAGGGCAGGAAAGATTTTACGATTGACCAAGTAAAATTTAAGGACCTCCCAAGTTTTGCCACAGACTTGCATGCTCATGGCCAACGACACATCATAATTCTGGTAAACATGCAACTATTCATGTTGCTCTCACTTTATTTAATTGGCTCATTTCAGCATCATTTTATACTATTTTATTATTTAACTATGGCGTTTCCTTTTCTAATTAGGATCCAGCCATTTCCACACAACCACTAATTAATGGCAGATATGAGGCTTATGACACTGGAAATGCTCTTGGAGTGTGGGTGAATGAATCAGATGGGAAAACGCCACTTATTGGAGAGGTAACAATGGGCATGTTTTATATTAAGAATATATGATGTCATAATGATAAATCCTTCTATGGTGAATAATCTGAAGAAGAAAGAACACATCTTGGCAATGACAGAAATCTGGAGCGAGGCGGCTACCTAATAATAATAATAAAACAATTGTTGACACAGAACTTTTTGCCCAAATAAACCAAACAAATAGATCAGTTGGAAAATGAATAAAATATGTAATGGTATATGTCAGGATAATAATGTAGCTTCAGTGAATCTGTGTCCTGTATTCAATATTGTGCATTGAAGAAGGTATGAATTGAACAACTCATTCCGAATGAAGTTTTAAATTCAGTATGAGTCAGAAATTCTATACAGCCAGAGCCAAAGGAGGAGGATGATGTTGAGATATGGGGAAATGGCAGATGGGACCAAGACTCAGGATGGCCTTAGAGAAAAGCAGAAACAGAGAGCTGGCGCAGATGTCACACACAAAATGTCAGCCTCACCAAATTGAAATTCGAAAGCAGCAGGTTTACCTGTAAAGATATATAGTACACGTTTAAAACAGATCTCAAAGTATATATAATATATAATATGGAGTATATAGAATATAGACGTATATAGAATACAGAAGTATATAGAAATATAGAATTTCCTATGGGGAGGTGAAATATGCATGGATAGTCGAGCAGCAATTCTTAACAAGTGTTTTGAATAATAAAGTTTAATAAAAAAAACACGGATGCAGTGATTCCTTGCATCTACAACGACAAAAAACGGGTGTGATGCTTGCTGCAACAGCAAATTATTTTCGTCGTTGAACTGAATTACATATATATATATATATATATATATATATATATATATATATATATATATATATATATATATTACATATATATATATATATTTAAATATATGAAATTGCATTACGCAATTGCCATTGCTGTGTACCAATTTCCCCTGTAATATAGACCCACGCACTTTCCTAAATCAGTGTAAATCGCAGCAATTTAACAAAGGTGTATGTGTTAGTCTTCTATAACAATGGTTGAAGTGATCAAATTGTTAACCATTTGCAGTTAAAATCCCTTTAAATGAGTCGTACGGTGTTTGAATGAGTCAGACAATTGCATGTTACAAATCCAGAAGCTAAAATAGATCAAAATGTGTGTACGCTACCAGATTCACACTGTGCAGTTTTTTTCTTCACACAATTTCTTTTGTTTTTGTTTTTGTTTGGTTACTTGATTTTGATTTCCTAGGTCTCTGTTCAAATTAAAAAAAATCTTGATAACCAATATGTCTTTTTGATAGTTTGTTGAAGAACAATTCGAATGACCCATAAGGTGACCTTGATATTGTAATAGTTGGTTTAAATCCCCTTCAAAGTCAGCTAATTCTGGGTACATCCCTGGCAATTCATTATTTTAATGACTCGAACCATAAATAGACTCAAGCACTTGTATGTTTATTCATGCCAAATCTGACATCCTGACCCTACCAAAAACAACGTCGCTGTAATTTATCCAAAAAATAAACTGCTTGCATGGTATACATCTAGCATTAAAAAGAAAGCATGGAAAATACACTGAGTATACATCGACCATTCATATGCTGCTGTTGGCATTGGCATGTTCTCTTCTGGAGGCGGGGGATGTGTGTTTGACTAGCTACAAACAACCATTAACATGTTCAGAGCAGCTGCCGACATGGCACCTCGCAAAGAAAGGGGCACGAATCAGACTGAAAGCTGGTGTGTGAGGAGTCCTCTTTCATTCTCGTGAAAAATTAAGTTGTTTCTAGCTGCTGTGCAACGTAAAGAGCAGTGAACAAATCCAACTTTGCCCTTGCAATGTCTCATGCAAAATAAAACTCTGATATCTGCCTGCTTAGTTAGCTCTACGAGCTTCCAGTAACGGATGTATGCGGTTAGGTAGACCAGATCACTATTCAATCTGACATCTATGTATTGATCAGAGCAGGCCTCTGCCCTGTCATGGTTGATGGGTCGCTTCTGACATAGTCCTGATCCACAGAGCGGTGTAAAGTGTATTTCTGCAGAGCAAAGTTACTTTGCACTGCAAAAGTAGTCTTTGCAATGTGCTAAATGGGTGGTGCAAAGAGTACATTTGCAGTGCAAAGTGACTTTGCACTGCAAAAATACATTTTGCACTGCTCTGTAAATCAGGTCGGTTGAACCAGTCTGTTGGCTTTGCACTGTGCTAAAAGTTCGATGAACTAGGCCCTTAGTGGACTATTACATTAGTTTTAAAGGCATGGATCGATCAGATCCAACTGTAGCATAAGTCAGTGCCTGTGGTTGCCTAATTGTCACACTTAGAAATTGATTGAGACTTTGTTTTTGGATCTTGCTCCATTTTCTTGTTTTAAACATTAATACAAAAATCCAAAGGCATAATGCAATGTTTTTCAGTTTTGATTTTTGTTTTCTAGGTGTGGCCAGGAGAAACTGTGTTTCCAGACTATACAAATCCAGAGTGTACAAAGTGGTGGGTTGAAGAATGTCTAAAATTTCACCAAATTGTCGATTACGATGGTATATGGATCGTAAGTAAATCTCTTTAACAGTGCTTTTTGCAAAATATAAATGGTGTGCCGTATGAACTTTGTATTATTGCACATACGATCTAGCAAGTTTCATTTATCAGCAATATGATTTGACTTTCATCAGAACAATACATTTAGATATGTATCTCAGTATATTTCAACAATAGATGAACCACATCATTTTCATGGATGAGAATGAAGCTTATTTACAGAGGGTGCAAGTGTATTGACATACTGTTATGCATCATTTTCTAAAGAGGATACATTCTTTTTTTTTGTTTAAAAGGTTTTATTTGAATCAACACATACTAGGCAGAACAACCGTGATATTGAGTCTCATAAACATCACAACACAGTGGGTTTACCTTAGAAAATAGCAGTATAGATGCAAGAAGGCCTAGCATGCGTACATACACATAGATCATGTAGTTCTCACTTTTGGGTATAAAAGGGGGCAGGAGGGTATTATGCAGAACATTTAAGAACAATAACAGGACCAGGACAGGGCAGGCACATGAAGGGTGGCTTTTAAGTAGGGGAGGAAATGGGGTTGGGAGAGTACGCAATTTGTACTTGGTAAATAGTTAAACTGCAAATATACATTCTCGAAATTCAGTTCATGTTCTAGTTGTAAAGACGGAGTAGAAGCATTGCACCTTTCTAATCTATGAGTTTTGCATAATGAGTTCCACCACCTTTTGTGATGAAGTTTATCTAAATATCCAGTTGGATGAAATATTCTTAATAGTCTTAATAGCAAACATAATAATCAAGTCAAACAAGAAGCACTCATTGTTATCAATTAAATCTTTAAAAATGACACTGTCTGCAAAGAGAACCTGAGGACAAAAGTCAATTAGTATGTTAAAAATGTTTTTGAGGGTTTTCCATATGTTGAACCAAAAGCATGTGACGAATTTACATTTGTGGACCATATATTTGAAAGACCCTGAGAATTGAAGACAGCCCCAACAATTGTCATTTTGCAAAAGACCACATTTGAAAAGAAGGGAAGGAGTAATGAAAATTCTATGATGAAAAAAGAATGTAGTTTGTAGAAGGCTTGCTGATGTGGTGACTTTTGTTATACGGTTCCATAAATTGGGCCACTCCAGTTGATTATGCGTAAGTGCACAATCTCGCTGCCAGGCTAGAAAACAATCAGACATAGGGCCTCATCACGGGTTCAGCGCTAAGCCCTACCGCCAAACCCCCGGTGCTATTAGCGCCAGATCACGGGTTTGGTGGAACGGTAAGTCCTCATTCCCCATTGGGCCCATTTGGGAATTTCACATTCCCCATTGGGCCCAATGGGGAATGTTCGGTGCTATTACCGCCGGCGGTATTACCGCTGGTGGTAATAGCGCAAAAAATCAACACACTCATAGCAGATTTGCCCCCAGCTCAGAGCTGGGGATAAATCCACAAAGCCCATGATTTGGCAGACCCTTAAATGCGGCAGTAATAGCATTACCGCCGCATTTAAGGGTTACCGGCAAAATCCTGATGAGGCCCATAGTATGCATAGAGGAACTTTGCAAAAGAGTTTTGTCGCATAAGGAAGCAGACACGTTTTGTTTTTATAGAGATTGTAGCCTGTCTGCAGCAGGAGCCGCAGATGAGGGAGACCTAATTTTCTATAATAGCATCAATGATAAGCAGGAATTGTTGCAAGACTGAGAAGGGAACATTGAATTTATCCGTAAGATCATTTAAAGTAGCCGGGGTGCCATGAACAAACAGCTAATCTGTATGTTTGATGCCCAGAGAAAGCCATGGCCTCCAGGAGATTGATTTCTTCTTAATCTTAATTAATGGATTAAACCATATATACGGTGAAATGTAATTAGAAGGTGTAAGCGGATTCAATTCAACACTACAGCTAAGTCAAGGCCTAGTCTGGGATGCTGAGGGAAACCCTTATTGATATATTTTTATGTCCAGTTCATGTACTCTGGATGACAACCCTTATATCACACCCCTCTCTTAGAATCCCCCGGACCCTACTGAGCCAAGAAGTAGGTTTATTTTGCAAATTAAAAGGTTTTATTTAAAAAAATAAACAGTATATATATATCACACTTTTATGATAAATTAATAATTGATATCACACTTATGAATATAATGTTGATCAACAATGGGTAATCTGACACTAGCACACTTCTTTACAATCAATGAGGAGTTGGTATAAGATGGATAAGGCAGCAAAAATACTTTTATGGTTTCAAGGGAAAAGCAATGAGGAATAAAATGCAGTACAGAAATAATTAGATATGATTTTAGCAAAAGATAATATAATCACTTTTTCTCTGGCAATTCACCCCCCCCTATGCAATGTAAGAAATAGAAGGGGAGCAAACAGTCTCAGGAATGCAACCAAATATAATTCAGTTCCCCCCTAGCAAGCTTAGAGGAAAACAGGCAGGAGTTTTAAACACAGGCAAGATACTTTGATGTGGTTGCAGTTAAGTGAAAAATATGCTAAAAAGGCTTTTAATTCCCTATAGGGGGTTCAGGGTAGTTGATAGATACTTTGAATCAGTTCAGGATTACTTTAGCAATGCTCTATGAATGATTGTCAGGTTGCACACAAATTTCAGCAAGGAAAGCAAGGACAAATATTTTTACACGTGGCTGAAATTAAGCAAAATGTCAAATTGCGGCAAATTTAGTCACATGCGTCGAGCACAATTATGGAGGCACTATAAGGAGTAAAGGTAGTTTTTCGGATTTGAAATTTTAAAGCTCAGAATGACAGATGAAAGTTTTCAGTTTTAAAGATGACAGAATGACACGATTCTAGGAGGCAGTTCTCATAGGCTAAAATAGTTTTGATTAGATTATTTTAAACTAAGAGATTGGTTTTGCACAGTGAGTACTCACACTATATTTTTGAAATAAGCCGTCAAGGTCTGGTCAGGTTGGACGGGACTTCCGGCGGGTGGTTCTGAAGTCCCGGCTATCTGGGTCAGCTCTGCTCTCTGGGTCTGTCAAGCACCGGTTCTGCTCACAACGGTCTGGTTTGTGGTTCTCTCTGGTTCCGGATACAGCAGTGCTTTCTGGATACTGCTACAGGTTCTTGCAAAAGTTCTTGGCAAAAAATTCAAACAGCTCGCCCGGCTGTTGAATAGTTTGGTTGGTTTTGAGGCCTGCTGAAGAGGATTCAGCTTGTGGATTCAGGCCTCTCTGCTACAAATTCTGGAGTTAATTTCTGCTACAGGTTCTGGAGATTGATGGGTTTGAAGTCTGGATCTCTGGATGTGAAGTCTGAATTCTCCCAGCAAAGCGTCCCGCAAGAAGGTTGAAAGTGAATGTCCCTACCTGTCCTGCACTGTCTGCTTTTATGTGTTTAGAAAGTGGGTGTGTGCGTGGCATAACTGAGCCTGCCCCTCTCTACTTGTCATTGGCCCAATTCTCCTCTCTCCCATGATTGGGGGAAGGAAATGGATTGCCATCATGATGAGGTCTGTTTATGGGTCAGAGGATCCTCCCTTGATCAATTTGCCCACAAATCTATATTTGATTCAAATACATATTTCCCAGATACACAAGTGATTGACATTACATGTACATATAACAGATTAATTAAGACAGGTCTCTGTTCAAGCCCCATGTTCCTGTGAGCTGGGATTCAGAAATGACAACATTTTGCGTTTTTTGGTCGGTTTACCATTATCTGACATTTACCAAAAATTACACAAATGTGCGCAAGGAGTATGGACATTAATTGATGAAGTGTCAGATTTTTAACATGCAGACATTTGTACTAAGACCCTATTTTCCGCTAGCAACACCCCAGAATACACCACAGGGTCCTAACACCTCTTAAAACGTGCACAGAAAAATCAGAAGAATAATGATATTACTTATATAATTCTGACAAGTCCGTACTATGAATTATTCATCTTTTTTAAATTATGCTCTGGCCCAAAGGGGTGTGGTTTCCCCCAAGCACATGGTGGAATTTCTGGTTTGTCCACTTCCCCCAAGCTCAGCTTGCTAACAGAGGCACTGCCCCTCCCATTTCCTTCCAAGAGGAAGCCATTTTACGACCCCCCTAATTTAACAATTGCCTGAGTCCAGGACAGGGCTTTGTTCAATTTCCTGCAGTCTGCAGGTTCCTCTCCCTTAATTCAATCAGAGAGGTGTGATCTCCTTTTGGTGGGGGCAGCAGGATGCAGCCAGGCCTGGGAAGATTTGTTGAGCCAATTCAACTACTGTCGGGGGTAGTTGTCAGGCAGAATTCAATTTCTTTAAGTCAAGCTTCAGCTAAATGTCCTGTTTGTTCCCAGTTTAAATCAAACTTACAATTTTTACACATGCAGCTAGAATGCTGATTCTAAGTTCAAAACCATGACATTTAACAGTTGCAAACTATGTGACACTCAAAAGTAGGTCACTCATTTAATTTAAACATTTCGATTTTAGTGGTTTTAGTCCAATTTCACTTAAGCTGCTGACATCCACAGCTCAGCCCGTTTTGTTATAAACATTGTTTTGGGCTCTTCATCTTCCAAGATTTCATATGCACACAACACTTCATTCTGCCAGATGTCTGCTGGTGTTCAGTAAGAATTTTGAATATCCTGCAATGTTCGAAATAGGCACTTCGAGCTTGCATTCAGGAAAACAAAGGTGATTTTAAGGCGCTTTTGGTCTAACAACACTGTTATTTTTCCTTTGACACCACCTTTCACCCCTGGCGCTTCCGGTCCATCATGCTGGCACTGGTGGGTGGCAGGTTAGACAACCATTTTGGTGTGCGCACAACCGCGCGGTTTTCCTGGTTCTGGGATGGAATGATGGGCGGCGACAGCTCATCCCCACATCCACCCAGTCTATTGATTTAGTTTTGTTCTGGAATAGAATGATGGGCGGCGACAGCTCATCCCCACATCTACCCCGTCTAATAATTCAACATGAATCAAAACCCTTGACAAACCCCCCGCCCGACTGCACTTTGAATTTGAGTCGAGGGGGAGTCGGGTGCAAAGAATGTTTTCATCCACACGCTGGTATGTCCGCATCATCTTCTCCCAATTCTGTAGATGGGACAGTTCTGCATCTTTTCCTCCATCCGGTTGGATCGATCGGTTCTCCTCGCCGGTCCTGATGGGAATATTGGGCGGTACTTCGGGCCCCTCGGGTCTTTGGTCCCTGTCCCTGGGTATTTCTCCTTGGTCAGTCTCCATGGTTTCATCTCTCCTAGGATGATAAAGCAAAGCGGCAATACACATTCCTAGACATTTTTCCACCACTATTAATGGTGTGGCGAACATATACATTTTATAAATCAGAAGATATGAACATATACATTTTTTTTTAAATTAGGAGACAAGAACATATATATTCAAGAATCACAGAATTTTATATGCTATATGTGGAATATTTTAGGGTTGGAACTGAATTACTCTGGAGCAGACCCCTCTGGGATTCCAGTGGATTCCTCCAGTTGTTGCAGAGTGTGCCTGGGATGGCAACACTTCAGCTGATTAATATGGACCCACTTATCTTCCCCTTCCGCCAAATTACCTTTGGGGATGCAGATTTTGTAGGCAACAGGGGAGATCTTGTCTATAATTTCAAAGGGTCCCTTCCATGTAGGCAAAAATGTTCACTGTTTGGCCTGGTTAATTTGGAAATTGTACAGATATACCCGGTCTCCCACATCATATTCCTTCCTGGTGATTTTTAAATCATAGTGCGTTTTCATACTCTCAGCTGATCTTTCTAGATTCCGCTGAGCATAGGCAAAAGCATGTTGGAGGTGTTTCCTTAAATTCTCCACATACTCCTGAGTTGTGGAGGCATTTATCAGTGTCTGCTCTTGGGTCCTTTAGAGCAAATGCTGAGGAAGCACCATCTTGCGTCCAGTCATCAACTCAAATGGTGACATTTTAGTTGCAGATGAAGGGTTAGATCTGATGGCCATTAGGACCAGAGGTAATCGGATATCCCAACTTGGCCCAGAATCTGCCACAAACCTTTTTAATATGCTCACAATTGTCCGGTTGTAGCGTTCTACTGCCCCCGAAGCAGCTGGCATGTAAGCAATATGTAGCTTCCTTTTGACCCCCAGTATCTCCCACATCTTTGTCATTACTGCACTGGTGAAGTGGCTACCCCTGTCTGACTCAATCCTTTGAGGTAGACCAAAACGGAAAAAAGATGTGGTTAATCATCAGGGCAGCTGCTGTTTCTGCCTTGCAATTTGGGGCTGGGAGGCATTCCACCCACTTGGTAAACAAGCATGTGACCGTCAACATGTACTTATTCCCCCTAGTGGAGCGAATCACAGGGCCTATAAAGTCGATTTGTAAATCTGACCATGGCAGTGTCATTCCCTCTTTTGGAGAGGCGCCCGGTGTGTGAGGGATGTTGGCTGAAATTGTGCACACACAAGACACCCCTTCAAGTATTGGTTGAGGTCCTGGCCCATGTGTGGCCAGTATGCAACCTCTCTTAAGATTTCAAGTGTCGTATGAAACCCCATATGACCGGCGGTGGCCGCATCATGGGCGTGACTTAACATTAGGCTTCAGAATGAGGTAGGAACCACCCACTGATCATGGCCGGCTTGGGATTTCCTTACCAACAAACCGTCTTTGATTCGGAACATTTTTGGACATTTCATCAACACTCTTAGGTCCCCTTTCCCGATGTAATCGGTATCCGTCAAGGGAAAGTTCTCAGGGTCCTCAATGTGTTGGTAAAACTTACCAATTATTGGATCCCCCTTCTGAGCTGTGATTAAATCAGCATCAGGGGTCTCCTTAATCCATTGTGCAGTTGAAAGATCATTGTGAGCATTTGTCTGGGACCTAGTGATAGCCGTGACCTGGATTTCCCCCAACAGGGACTCTATTTCAATTAGATGCCCTTGGATGGCCCCGGTTTTGGCCAGCTGATCAGCTGAGTCATTCCCAGTTTTGTCTGGTCCCTCTACTTTGGAATGACCCTTGATCTTTTTCCAGTAGATGGTCATCCCATTCGATGTGACCAGATCATCAATGTTTTGGATAAACTTCCCATGTTTCAAGGGTTTGTTATTAGCACATAACATGCCTCTGGTTTTCCAGTTAACCAGGTGCTCCACGAACCCATTCTGTACATAATCCGAATCTTTAATTATGACCAGTTCGTGGAGTTGATGTTGGACAGCAGTGAGGATGGCTTGATGCACAGCCATCAATTCTCCCACCTGACTACTTCGGGGACCAATTTTGTATCCAGCGGAGGGTTCTGGGAACTCATTCACCCATGCGTTCCCTATGCCGGCCACCAGTTCTTTTTCCCCGTTGTTCTCAACATGGTAAGAGCATCCATCCACATAGACAGTGGGCATTCCCTCACACTTGTCTTCTTCAAAGACTTTGTGGGGGG
The DNA here is from genome assembly GCF_040938575.1 of Ambystoma mexicanum. Classification (NCBI taxonomy): domain Eukaryota; kingdom Metazoa; phylum Chordata; class Amphibia; order Caudata; family Ambystomatidae; genus Ambystoma; species Ambystoma mexicanum. Next base: position 827,205,750 of record NC_090932.1, on the reverse strand, counting down.
AATTAAGGTATGCCTCCATGGTGTCCTTGATTTTTAGACTTTCGTCCTCGAGACAGTTTTCTCTGGCACAATCATGCAAGTCAGCCACACCTTGCGCAAGGGGACTCTTCTTGTTTTGGCCATATATGACCTCCACAGGAAAGCCTTGCATTGACAGAATCCAGGAAGTAATTTGGGAATTACTCACATTTCCAACCCGGATTCTGTCACTTTGGAGATATTGCACAGACTTGTGTGGAGTCTCCACTATGATGTGTTCCCCCTGGATGAACGGGCGGTAATTCTTCAATGCCCACACCGTTGCCAGGAGTGCCTTCTCACAGTCGTTGAATTTTTCCTCCACAGAGGATAAAGTTTTGCTCGCATAGGAGATTACTTTATTGACCATGTCATGCTTTTGGTATAATACTGCCGTCAAGCACGTATTAGAGAACCCTGTCTCCAGGAAGAACTCCTTGTTTCTGACAGGGTAAGCTAGGCAAGGCGCTTGTGAGAGGCTTCTTTTGATTTGTCTTACTGCCTCGGATTGTTCTGGACCCCATTCCCACTTGTCCCCCCCTTCAAAAGATGAATCAGGGGTCTGGTGATCTTTGTGTAGCCCTCAATGAACTTTCTGCTGTAATTAGTCAGTCCAAGGAGGCTCCTTAGTTCCCACAGAGTTGTGGGGTCTTTCAGTTTCTGAAGCGCTTCCACTTTCTTTTCCTGGGGACAGAGACCCTGAGGAGTAATCTCATGCCCCAAGAAATTAACACGGGTTCTACACCACTGTGCTTTCTGCAAGGAAAGTTTTGCTCCGGCGGTCCTCAACTGCTTCAGAACATAACGGATCTCCGCTATGTGTTCCTCTACAGATGAACTTTTGATGAGGACATCATCTACATAAGCCAGGTTACACCTCGCACCCAGGTCGGGCATGGCCTTATGTAGGAAAATGTTGAATTCATTGCCGGAGTTGAGGTATCCGAAGGGAGTCCGGGTCCATGTGTACTGCTGGCCCCCAAAGGTAAAAGCCAGTTTGTATTGGTCCTCCCTACTGACAGGCACGTCCAGTATCCATTGGTCAGGTCTATTGCAGTGAATACCTATGACCCCTGAATCTGGGCCAGCCCTTGGTCAATGTAGGGCAGAGGCCATCGGGAAGTATTGACCCGTTTGTTGAGCTCCCTAAAGTCAGCGCAGAGTCTCCACTGGCTATTTGGCTTCAATATTCCCAGCACCGGATTATTGAAGGTGCTGTGTACTGGACAGATTATTCCCAGGGACTCAAGGTTCTTAATTATTTCAGTAAGGGACTCCATGGATGCGAGAGGCAAACGATATTGCTTCACAAACACTGGAGTCATTCCAGGGTCCGTGGGAATTGTTGTTGTGTGGATGTCGGTGCGACCACAGTCATATGAGTCTACTGCAAAAAGATCTTGGAAAACCAAGAAAACTTGTTTCAACTTTTGCTTTTGTTCCAGAGTCACACATGCATCAGCTAGGTTGACTCTCTCTTCCACCATCTGCCTGAAGTCGGGAAAGACTTCTGGTTTGGCTATCTCAGCGGCCTCCTCCAGCTGGGTGGAGAAGTCCCTGGTCAGAGTGCTGATTTGGACTGGAAGCTTCAGGTGGGAAAGGCAGCCCTCATTGACCTGGAAAATCACCTCATCCCTCCTGAAGTCACAAGTCACATCTTCCTTACCATAAGGGCAGGAAGTGTACACCAGGAAGTTCCCCCCAAGCCGGATAAAGATCCTGTCTGGTGTTGTGTTGTCATCACTGTCACTGTCAAAACAGTCCTTGGGGATTGGTCCTAAGAGTTAATTTCCTAGATCAATGGAAAAATGTCGGTCAACAACCGCCATTCCAATAATGGTGCCTGCGGCTGGAGTAATACTCTTTAAGTCGCTGTTATCCACCTCTATTGGAATGGTGTCATGTTATATGTTGAATAATGGAGTTGGGTTTACCCCCAACCCTTGCTGTTGGAGAGAATCATTTAGATGTACGTAAGCATCAGGGTTTTTCAATTTTTGTCCTCTTTTAACTTTCACTTCCAGGGAGAATTGTCGGGTCCTTTCTGGGATGGTGGCTTCCTCTTTAATCTGAATTTCAACTGCATAAGGTAGCAATTGAGCTGACCTAAATGCTTTTTTTGGATCATCAAAGCCCATGGGATTATCCGCTAATCGGGACCAAGCTTTGAAGTTTATTAGGTCCAAACTAATGGCAAAGCAATTGAGAATGTCACTGCCTAAGTAAAAGGCGGCAGTGACGTCTCGCACGACCCAACAATTATGGACTATGCTCTTGTTGCCAATGGAGATTTTGAGCATACACCTGCTTGGCAGGAGATGTTTGGAATTGGGTGTTTCCAGTTCCATTTCCCATTTATCAGTTTGAATGTGGGAATGGCTGGATCTTTTGGGAGTTGGCGGAACATGGCTTCGCTGATGAGGATCTTACCGTTCACACACACTCGAGCGAGAATAGATTCCTTCCCATCATTTAACTGAACAGGGATGAACAACTGCTCTCCAATTTGCTGAGTATCAGCCAGGCTCTGAGCTGATTTCACATCTTTCTGGACTATAGGAGTGGGAGTGTCTGATTGTGGATTGGTAAAGAATTTCAGAGTGTTTCCTTCCAGTGTGGAACACCACCTTAAACTGGAAGGAAGGTTGATTTTCAGAAATAGAGAGGACCCCCCATCACCAGTCTGTTGTCCTACTGCTATTACTGTCACGTCTGGAATTTGGTTGTTCTGGAAGTGAAATTCTACTTGGTCAGATTTTTGTTCAACCATTTGGCATGTGCTGTTTAAACTAATTGGTTGACACTCTGTTTTAATTTTATTGGTCGGCTAGTCTGGGTCCAGAGGACCTTGTTTACACAATCTATTAGGGGTGACAACCTTCTCAGGAGGTTGTTCCCTAGTAAAGAAGGGGTGCCCTCTGGAGTCAATACTATGACCGGGTGTTTCAACCTGTGACGCCCAATTTTAATGTCCAAATCTGCCGTCCCCTCGACGGGAATTTCCTTCCCGTAAAAGTTCTGGATTTGTCCAGGAAGAGAGGTGAGAGGAATACGATAATTCTCTCCCCTTCCTAAATTAAGTTCATCAAAGTCCCTTCTGGACAGAAGGGTAGCTTGAGATCCAGTGTCCACCAGCGCTAAAATTGTACCCTGCCCCTGTACTTGTACCGGGGCATAATATCTTCCCTCCTTCTCCTCAAGGGGGCACAGATAATGCACATTTTTGGACAACTGGTGGGCTAATTTCCTGGTTTTGGACATTGTTAGCGAAGAGATTTGGGCAGAATTCTGTGGCGAGCCTGGCGAATCTGAAAGAAAAAGTTGGCAACTGGAAATGGTTTCGGTTCTGGGCCGCCCCCCCCTTTTTGGAGGCAGTCACCAGGATGGGTTGGACCCATGGGATTTTGGTACTGTTGGTTCTGGGGTAGAATGATGGGCGGCGACAGCTCAATCCCCACATCTACCCAGTCTGTTGATTCGGTTTTATGTTCCCCTGGTTCTGGGCCGCCCCTGCCTTTTGGGAGGCAGTCAACAGGATGGGGTTGAACCAGGGGTTTTTGGTTTTGTTGGTTCTGGGATAGGATGATGGGCGGCGATAGCTCAATCCCCACATCTACCCAGTCTGGATTGGAATCTCTTGGGACCCATTTTTCCTTGGGAGAAGTTCTCCCATCTCTGAAGGAGAATATTCTTTTCCCAGCGTCCTCTGAGGATCCCTCTCCTTCAAATTGGAAGACCTGTACCTCCTCCACAAAACGGGTCTGTTTGGGTCCTTTGTTTCTCCTACTTCCTCTCTGCTCCTTGGGTGGCAGACTTTCAGGGGTAGGAGATTTTGTTTCCGGTTCCTGGTTTTCCACGGGCTGTTTACAAGTTGGGAAGGAAGCTTCCTCCAAGGCTTTACACCCCCCTTCCCCTTGTGCCTCCTCCCTGGGAACTGGTGGGTTATCGGGGTGCTGCCCCCGTCATTGTTCTGGAGCACCAGGCCCAGAGATTGGGGCATTCTGCGGTGGCATGCTCATCTGAGGGTTCAGGCTGATACGGGGCTCTATTTTCTCCCCTGGGCTGATCCCGGGAAGGGTAGCTATCCCTTCTCTGGTAATACCCTGGATTGGGAAGGTTTGGGTACCCCTCCACCCTTGGCCTCCCCTCTCCCAGATTAGGTTGTCTGGGCTCAGGGAATTGGGGAAAGAAGGATGGATGATTTTGGGGCTGGATATTGGGTGGATACCTGGGAAAAAAGTTCTGCCCAGGATTTGGTGAATTTCTGCCCTCCTGGGGGAAGTTAGGAGGGAAGTTCCCTGGGTCAGGTGCTCGGCTGATCCCCCCCTTGGGCTGGAGAAGTCCACACATAACCCAGGATGGGTCGGTTTCCCTTGTAGCTGGGACTTACATAATCAGGGGAGCGGGGGACCCCATTTGTGGGACTGCATCCTCGACTCCCTGTCTGTGACTGGCCCGAGGGCCTTCTGGGCTGTGAATTATTTGGTGCAGGCAGGTTTTTAGGCCCCGCATCTTCAAATCTAAAACGGGGGCAACCTTTACCTCCGCCACCTTGGCAGCAGCAGGGGTGCTGTTGGTTTTGGGGTTTTTCTGCGCATTACTTTTATTTTCTATGGGCTTCTGCACCTCATAGATCCGGGTAGCCTGTTCAATGACCCAGTCTAGTGACCTCTTCTCGTGAAAATCTCCACTAGCTGGGTCATGATGTATTTGGGCAAGGCATGGAAAAAAGTATTGAAAAATTCCTTCCTGTCCGTGCGCACCCTTCTGGTGGTCTGTGCAAAGGCACGCTTCAATTCTTGCACAAATTCTTGTGGGGCCTGATCCTCCCCACATTGCAAATTGTAGGCTGCCTTGCGAGCCTCTTGAGGATTTCTATGAACAGAAAAATGTTTCAAGATGGCCGCCCTATATGTGGACCATCTTGAATGGTTTTGGTCCTCCAGCCCTGCAAAGAAACTGGAGTATTTTGGGGAGAATGTCCATTTGACGTACTGGATGCAGCTACTGCTGTCCTTCAAATGGAAAGTCTCCATCATTTGCTCATAGAGCTCCAAGTGTTCCCAAACAGAATACTTGGCGTTCTTATGATAAGGTGTGATGACACTCCGTATTGCCTTTATTTGTTTCAATGGGTCCTTAAGCAAGGCCCTTTTTGCATTATTGGCCTTTTTGGTTCGGGTCACCCTGGTCCATTCATCCTCTGACTCCGAAGCACTGCTCCCAGAAGTGCCCGTCTGATCTTCCAGGTTTTCCCAGATTCTTCGAGCCTGGGAATGGCTGGCAGAATGTGGGGACCTGGTGTCCTGCGTCCTGTAACGCTCTGAGGAGTCTTCAGATCCCGCCTTGCTGCCAGGATTTGATGGGTACCCCCCCACTGACCTAACTGGGCAGAGGTTTTCAGGATGCCCTTAATGGGCCTACTCTCCTGGGGTTCCCCACTAAATTGCACTGTGCTTGGGTGCCCATACCCGTATGCCCGCCCCTCAATTCCTGGGTGGTACTGGCCTATGAGTCCCATACTTTTGGCTGGATAGTAATCTGCCATCCCTGTTCCCCTGTGCTCATGTGCACCAGGGGACATGGGGGTGGCAGAGTCCAGGGACTGAGAGAGATGAAGGCCTCCGGTACTAGGGATCCTGAGGTTATACTCAGGCGTTTCCCTTTCCCAGCGAACCTCATCTCTGTCAGCCCCTGCTCCCTGTTGCAATGCACGGGCCTGGCCTTCAGTTCCTCAGTTAAGGCCTTACTAGACTCTATCAGTCTCTCCTGCATCACTACCTGTTGCTGGAGCCTATCATTGTGCTGGCAGAGAGCCTCATTCTCTCTCTGTGCCTCCTGATTGGTCCTGGAGTACTGGGCCAGTCTTTGCTGCAGGAGGGTTACCTCCTGAGTCGCATCCCTACTGGCCTGCTCCTTTCTTGCCAAAGCCTCTTCCACCCTCCTGGTGTGCTCTAACAAGTTCTGATGCTCTTTTTGGAGGTCATCCAGCCCCTGGAGGGCCATGTGATTTTCTGCAGTTTTTCTTTTTAAATGGCAGACTTCCTGGCCTAAGGTGTCCCTTTCCTGACTAAGAGTCTGCATCTGCGCCGCCAAGTCGTCCCTTTGCCTTTGGAAGGCACCAGCTTTCTGGCGTTCCTGATCAAACTCTGCCTGGGTATCCAGGTCTTTCAGAATCAATTTATTGCTTTCCTCTTTCTCTCTGTCTAATCGAATTTGCAGGGTGGCTACCTGCTCTGTGCATGCCCTGTTGAAGTCCAGTTGTTGCTCCAGCTTTTTCTGGCTCTGCAGTAGGGAGTCCAAACCTTCTTGGTACGCCTTCTGCAAGGCCAGAAATCTGGTATCCTGGTCAGCCTTTTCCTTTTGCAGCATATCCATATCCTCCTTTATTTTAGTGATGTACTGTCTGCTGTCATTTTCTGACTCCTGCCTCCTGAGCAGCCTCTGCTCAGAAGAGTCCAGATCAGATTGGGCTTTCTCTAACGCAATCTGTCGCCTATTTGCCAGATCTTGGCATTCAGCACATTTATCCTGCATGGCTCCCATATAGAGATACAAATATGCGCTATCCTAACAATCTTATAGTGTTCATCTTTGGCTTTAGGGGCTGTAATGGTTTACAAGTGGGAAATAGGAAGGGGTGATGCAGGAGGGAGGGACGATCCGCTAGTTTCCAGGGAAACGGGGCTAAAGGTAATTTAAGAGAGGTCCCTTTTTCTAACTCGCTGTATGTTGGTTGCTAGGAGACGACACAGCTGGCTGAAGAAGATGCCGTCCGTTATGAATGGGCATATTAAGGAAGAAAAACACGTTAGTTGAGTTCGTTTAAAGCGCCGTTGCGCTGGTTAAAGTTTTGTTCGTCGTGTGAAGCTGGAGAGCTGCATCGAGAGACAGTAGGAAAGGATGTAGCCACAGGAGTGTTGAAGTCCGCGTCGAGCAACTGGTCGAGGAGGCAGTTGGGGGTTCGAACAGAGAGAGAAGTCGAAGCGGAGAGAGAGTCGAGGAGAGTCTGTGGACGAGTCTCCAACATTGGGACTCTCGCCGATGAACTGACCCTCAAGGAAGAAAGAGGAGGAGGCATGCAAGAAGGTTGGGGGAGCGGCGGAACGGGAGATCTGTGAGCAGCGAGTCGGAGGTCGAACCCCAACGGCTGGTCGTTGAGCGGCCGTAAGACGAACCTAAAGGAAAGCTGCCCGTCTCAAGAGAGGAGCGAAGAGCCGAGCTGCTACCGTCCAGATGCACAAGTAAACAGGTGAAAGTCCCGACAACACGGAACGTGCTGATCTTTGTAAAAGAAAGGGGGAGAGAGGAGAGTCATGGGAGGAAAAAAAACTGAAAACAAGCAGCGTATGTGTTACTGAGCAAGAAACCCCTATTGAACCAAAAGAAAATAAACAAGGTTTTTCCGGGAAGAGGATCAGTTAAGCTAGAAGCACGGAGTTGTTGCTTGGCACCGCAATATTAGAACTATTCAAAGACTATTGACATTGTGAACGTCGCCCCTGTAGCAAAGATCCTAGTCAGTTGGTCCGTCCCGAAGAAGAAGCGGCAGCTACCGATATCCTTTTTCTGGTTACCTCATGAAGGTGTTCGTTGAGTTATTTTAACAAGAAATTAAAGTTGTGTTTTACATCGTACCTTGTGTGTGCTCATTTAATCCCACATAGTGACATTTGGTGGCAGCGGTGGGATTAAAGAGAGCGCCATGGAGGAATTAATTAAGACGCTAAGTGAAGGCCAACACCTGCTGCAACAAGCGTTACAAATGCAAAGCCAGCAGGCTCAGGCAGATCGGCAAGCCTTTCAACAGGCTCTACAGTTACAGCAGGCCCAACTCTTGGAAGCTAACACCTTAAGGAATCACCCACAAGTTCCGACATCGGTCCTGCAGAAATATGCTCCGGGTGAGGACCCAGCTCATTTTTTTGTTAATTTCGAGCGGGTAGCTCGGAACGCCCAGTGGGGCCCGGAGAGGTGGTGCCATTACATCGCCCCCTTGTTGACGGGTGAAATGCAGAGCGCTTACCAAGCCGCTAATCCTACAGGAGAGACCGGATACGCGGACATGAAGAGGGTAGTCCTAGAAAGGTTGGGACATGACGAAGAAGCCTACCGCTTAAAATTTAGAGAAATAAAGTTACTTCCCGAGGAAACTCCACGACAGATGTACTATCGTGTGAAAGAAATGGGGGATAAGTGGCTTCAAACAGTTACGACAACTACTCAGGAGATGGCTGAGAAAATTATACTTGAACAATTTTTGGAGTCACTTCCTTTGCCAGTTCAGCGTTGGGTTAGACAACATCACCAACCCACATTGACAGAAGCAGTTAATATAGCCTCGGCATATCAGAAGGCAGGGCAGGGGCGCCTGCTAACCTACCCATCAGTTTCAAGGGGTGGCACCAACCAACCAACCCCTGCAGGAAGACCCATGAGTAACCAGAGATGGCCGAACTCCATGCTCAGGAAATCCGAAGGGGAGAATGTTAGAGCTAGGCCTAGTAGCGAAGGTCCCCCCCCCAACAAGACAACCATCGATGCCATCCAGAGGACCTCAGTGCTTCGAATGTGGTGACTGGGGCCACCTGGCAAGGCTATGCCCTAAGAAGAGTAAACCAGAGCCCATGGATGTGGGAACGTTTGAGGTATCAAGAGAGGCCAATAACACTGACTATGACCAAGTGGTGAAGTCTCCGTACCCTTACACCTGTGAAGCAGAAGTCGACGGCAAACCAACCAGGGCCATGATTGACTCTGGGAGCCTTCAAACAGCGGTCACCTCCGATCTGGTAGGTAAAATAGTCGACTGTAACAAAGATATACCTATTAGGTGTGTACATGGGGACATAAAAAATTACCCTACCAAAGAAGTGAAGATAAAAGTAGCTGGGGAACAATTCGGGATAAGGGCGGCAGTCATACCCGTTCTACCTGAGCCGTTGTTAGTAGGGTCGGATGTCCCCAACCTATCGAAAATTATGAAGAAGGTCGAGGAGAGCTGGTTGGAAAGTGCCCCTTTTAATAGTGAAGAAATAAGAAGCCCAAACCACAAGGAAAGGAAAAGCAAAGCAGTCAAGAGAAGTATAAAGCAAGAGTGGGGAGAGAAATACGCCCTACCTATAGCTGTAGACTGGAAGATCGATGAGGGAGGTGATAGTTTTCGAACGGCACAAGAATTAGATCCTCTCCTACGGAATGCTAGAAGTGTTGCTAAAGACAAAGCAAAACAAACCGGAACTCATTTTATTCAAGAAAAGGGTTTGTACTATAGAATAACAAAAGGCCCTGAAGAAGATCTGATCCGTCAGTTACTGGTGCCCAGTAAATTCTACAAAACAGTTTTAGAGGTAGTCCACGTTCAGCTAGGAGAGGGACACCTAGGAACAGAGAAGACAACGAAGAAAATATTAGCCCGATTTTATTGGCCGGGGGTTCATGCTCAAGTGGCTAGGTTTTGTAAGGCGTGTGAAGAATGCCAAAAGAAAAACAGAGCAAATATAGTTAAGACACCCTTACAACCTATGCCGTTGGTGCTTGAACCATTCCATCGGATTGGGATGGACATTGTGGGTCCCCTGGATCCCTCCAGCAGAGGGCATAAGTATATTCTGGTCATAGTAGACTACGCAACTCGCTATCCCGAGGCATTCCCTCTGAGAACTACTAATTCACAACAAATCTGTGATGCACTGATACCTTTTATGAGTCGGGTTGGCATCCCTAAGGAAGTGGTGACGGACAGGGGGTCCAACTTTATGTCTAACATCATGAAACAAGTATGTGAAACCCTGAAGATTAACCATTTGAAGACGGCAGTATACCACCCCCAGACTGATGGTCTGGTTGAGCGGTATAACCAAACCATAAAACAAATGCTAAGAAAGACCACTACTCCAAATGACCGGAACTGGGATAGGATGCTACCGTGGATATTGCTGACTTTGCGTAATACGCCACAATCATCTACGGGATTCTCTCCCTTTGAACTCCTGTTTGGAAGGCCGGTCCGCACATTGCTGGATGTGTTAAAGGAAAGCTGGGAGGAACAACTGTCGGAGGAAATCTCTATTACAGAGTATGCCTGTCAGCTGAAAGAAAGGGTAGAGAAATTACAGTCTATTGCTATGGAGAATCTACGTAAGGCTCAGGTGAAACAGGAACAATATTACAACCAAAAGAGCCGCATGCGAAGTTTCAAGGTCGGAGTCCAAGTGTTAGTGATGTTACCATCATCCGAAAATAAAATGTTGGCATCCTGGAGAGGCCCATATTCGATAGAGAAAGTGTTGGGCCCAGTTACATATTCCGTACGACAACCGGAGAAGAAGTTTCCGCTGCAGACGTATCATGTAAATCTTTTAAAGGAGTGGGTGAAACCCCCTGAGACGTTGGCTATGATTGACAATCAAGAATTAAAAACTGAACTATTCCCACGAGCAAAGGAGTTTGGTGGGAAGGACGTCCTGAATGTAAATCCTAAGATCCCGCATACAAAACGTCTGGAATTGGATCAGTTGATAGGAAAGTTTGAGAAGATATTTTCCTCCATTCCAGGAAAGACCGACCTCACCGTTCACCGGATAACAACTACCCCAGGAATTAAGGTGAGGCTACGGCCATACAGAATTCCCGAATCCAGAATTCAAGCTATAAATCAGGAGGTTAAAGAGATGCTTGATCTAGGAGTGATAGAACCGTCGCACAGCGACTGGTGTTCACCGGTAGTCCTGGTTCCAAAACCCGACGGAACCACGCGCTTCTGTATGGACTTCAGGAAGCTAAACGAAATCTCCAAGTTTGACGCATACCCTATGCCAAGGATAGAGGATTTATTAAACAATCTTGGGAAGGCGAAATACTTAACAACGATAGACTTAACGAAAGGTTATTGGCAGATTCCCCTAAGACAGGAAGACAAGGAAAAAACAGCCTTTGCCACCCCCATGGGTTTGTACCAATTTACTGTCCTCCCTTTCGGTCTACATGGAGCCCCAGCAACCTTCCAAAGACTGATGAACCATCTAAACAAAGGCCATGAGAAATATATGGGGGCTTACTTGGATGATATTATTATATACAGTAACTCATGGGAGGAGCACTTAAGTCACTTGGAAGCCGTTTTCATCACCTTACAGCAAGCGGGTTTACACATTAACCCGAAAAAAACATTTCTGGCATATTCACATACTAAGTATCTCTGATTTTTTGTAGGCCAAGGGGAGATCAGGCCGCAAGAAGAGAAATTGGAGGCAATAAAGAAATTACAATTCCCCAGAACAGCTAGACAAGTCCGAGCCTTTTTAGGCTTCATAGGCTACTATCGTAGATTTATTCCCCATTTTTCAACACTCGCCACTCCCTTAACGGAACAACTAAAAAAATCGGCACCATCAAAGAAGGAGTGGCTGAATGAGAGAACAGAGAACGCTTTCAATGCTTTGAAGGACGCCCTGACTGAAAAAGCTGTCCTGCACTGTCCTGATTATGAAGCTCCTTTCTTCCTTCAAACAGATGCATCGGGAACAGGTTTGGGGGCAGTTTTGCTACAAAATCAAGGGGAGAATGAGAGACCCATAATGTTTATAAGTAGAAAATTGTTGCCACATGAACAGCATTACGCCACTATTGAAAAGGAGTGTCTGGCGGTCAAATGGGCTATTGAGTCATTAAAATATTACTTACTAGGGAGACATTTTACCCTTATAACAGATCATGCACCCTTAGTATGGATGGCACGCAATAAGGACACTAACCCACGAATATTGAGGTGGTTCCTTTCCCTCCAGCCCTTCTCGTTCCAAACAATTCACCAGCCTGGCAAATTGATGTCTCAGGCGGATTTTTTGTCACGTACTTATGCCCTTCCCGAACGTAAGGGCCTAGGAGGGGAGGTATGTAATGGTTTACAAGTGGGAAATAGGAAGGGGTGATGCAGGAGGGAGGGACGATCCGCTAGTTTCCAGGGAAACGGGGCTAAAGGTAATTTAAGAGAGGTCCCTTTTTCTAACTCGCTGTATGTTGGTTGCTAGGAGACGACACAGCTGGCTGAAGAAGATGCCGTCCGTTATGAATGGGCATATTAAGGAAGAAAAACACATTAGTTGAGTTTGTTTAAAGCGCCGTTGCGCTGGTTAAAGTTTTGTTCGTCGTGTGAAGCTGGAGAGCTGCATCGAGAGACAGTAGGAAAGGATGTAGCCACAGGAGTGTTGAAGTCCGCGTCGAGCAACTGGTCGAGGAGGCAGTTGGGGGTTCGAACAGAGAGAGAAGTCGAAGCGGAGAGAGAGTCGAGGAGAGTCTGTGGACGAGTCTCTAACATTGGGACTCTCGCCGATGAACTGAACCTCAAGGAAGAAAGAGGAGGAGGCATGCAAGAAGGTTGGAGGAGCGGCGGAACGGGAGATCTGTGAGCAGCGAGTCGGAGGTCGAACTGGGAAATAGGAAGGGGTGATGCAGGAGGGAGGGACGATCCGCTAGTTTCCAGGGAAACGGGGCTAAAGGTAATTTAAGAGAGGTCCCTTTTTCTAACTCGCTGTATGTTGGTTGCTAGGAGACGACACAGCTGGCTGAAGAAGATGCCGTCCGTTATGAATGGGCATATTAAGGAAGAAAAACACATTAGTTGAGTTCGTTTAAAGCGCCGTTGCGCTGGTTAAAGTTTTGTTCGTCGTGTGAAGCTGGAGAGCTGCATCGAGAGACAGTAGGAAAGGATGTAGCAACACAGGAGTGTTGAAGTCCGCGTCGAGCAACTGGTCGAGGAGGCAGTTGGGGGTTCGAACAGAGAGAGAAGTCGAAGCGGAGAGAGAGTCGAGGAGAGTCTGTGGACGAGTCTCCAACATTGGGACTCTCGCCGATGAACTGACCCTCAAGGAAGAAAGAGGAGGAGGCATGCAAGAAGGTTGGAGGAGCGGCGAAACGGGAGATCTGTGAGCAGCGAGTCGGAGGTCGAACCCCAACGGCTGGTCGTGAGCGGCCGTAAGACGAACTTAAAGGAAAGCTGCCCGTCTCAAGAGAGGAGCGAAGAGCCGAGCTGCTACCGTCCGGATGCACAAGTAAACAGGTGAAAGTCCCGACAACACGGAACGTGCTGATCTTTGTAAAAGAAAGGGGGAGAGAGGAGAGCCATTGGAGGAAAAAAAACTGAAAACAAGCAGCGTATGTGTTACTGAGCAAGAAACCCCTATTGAACCAAAAGAAAATAAACAAGGTTTTTCCGGGAAGAGGATCAGTTAAGCTAGAAGCACGGAGTTGTTGCTTGGCACCGCAATATTAGAACTATTCAAAGACTATTGACATTGTGAACGTCACCCCTGTAGCAAAGATCCTAGTCAGTTGGTCCGTCCCGAAGAAGAAGCAGCAGCTACCGATATCCTTTTTCTGGTTACCTCATGAAGGTGTTCGTTGAGTTATTTTAACAAGAAATTAAAGTTGTGTTTTACATCGTACCTTGTGTGTGCTCATTTAATCCCACATAGTGACAGGGGCCATATATAATTCACTCAGGGCCACATGTAATGGACCCTGATCTCTCTATGTATCTGACCCTGTTTCAGTGCCCTGTTGCGCAATTGCCTGCAACCAGACCGTTTGGTCCTGATGAGTCCACTCACCTCTCACAAAAAGCTTATGTAAGAAGTGCTCTCTGGCTATTTTGATGTTTACCAGTGTCATCATTCTGGAGATTTGAGTTCCTTCCTGACTTACCAATGTTTGTATTTTATTTTGCAAAACAGACCTTCTCCTTAGAGAGTTCCTTTGAGGAGTGCTTTACAGCGTACCACAGCGTGGTGATACGACCGGATGTATGTATCCCGTCAGTTAGCACACTGTAATAAACTGCACAAGTGATAAATCCAATCCAGAATATCCCGGACGAGCCCCCACTTTGTAAGCGGATTCAATTCAACACTACAGCTAAGTCAAGGCCTAGTCTGGGATGCTGATGGAAACCCTTATTGATATATTTTTATGTCCAGTTCATGTACTCTGGATGACAACCCTTATATCACACCCCTCTCTTAGAATCCCCCTGACCCCACTGAGCCAAGAAGTAGGTTTGTTTCACAAATTAAAAGGTTTTATTTGAAAAATTAAACAGTATATATATATCACACTTTTATAATAAATTAATAATTGATATCACACTTATGAATATAATGTTGATCAACAATGGGTAATCTGACACTAGCACACTTCTTTATAATCAATGAGGAGTTGGTATAGGATGGATAAGGGAGCGAAAATACTTTTATGGTTTCAAGGGAAAAGCAATGAGGAATAAAATGCAGTACAGAAATAACTTGATATGATTTTAGCAAAAGATAATATAATCACTTTTTCTCTGGCAATTCACCCCCCCCTATGCAATGTAAGAAATGGAAGGGGAGCACACAGTCTCAGGAATGCAATCAAATATAATTCAGTTCCCCCCTAACAAGCTTAGAGGAAAACAGGTAGGAGTTTTAAACACAGGCAAGATACATTGATGTGGTTCCAATTAAGTGAAAAATATGCTAAAAAGGCTTTTAATTCCCGATAGGGGGTTCAGGGTAGTTGATAGATACTTTGAATCAGTTCAGGATCACTTTAGCAATGCTCTATGAATGATTGTCAGGTTGCACACGAATTTCAGCAAGGAAAACAAGGACAAATATTTTTACACGTGGCTGAAATTAAGCAAAATGTCAAATTGCGGCAAATTTAGTCACGTGCGTCGATCGCAATTACGGAGGCACTATAAGGAGTAGGAAGTTCTAGGCTCGTTGGAAAGCTTAGAATCTTAGCTTTAAGATGACAGTTAGAACTCGCTCCTAGCCCAAACGGTTCCGGAGATACGGCCGATTTAGTAAAGGTAGTTTTTCGGATTTGAAATTTTAAAGCTCAGAATGACAGATGACAGTTTTCAGTTTTAAAGATGACAGAATGACACGATTCTAGGAGGCAGTTCTCATAGGCTAAAATAGTTTGGATTAGATTATTTTAAACTAAGAGATTGGTTTTGCACAGTGAGTACTCACACTATATTTTTGAAATAAGCCGTCAAGGTCTGGTCAGGTTGGACGGGACTTCCGGCGGGTGGTTCTGAAGTCCCGGCTATCTGGGTCAGCTCTGCTCTCTGGGTCTGTCAAGCACGGTTCTGCTCACAACGGTCTGGTTTGTGGTTCTCTCTGGTTCCGGATACAGCACTGCTTTCTGGATACTGCTACAGGTTCTGCAAAAGTTCTTGGCAAAAGATTCAAACAGCTCGCCCGGCTGTTGAATAGCTTGGTTGGTTTTGAGGCCTGCTGAAGAGGATTCAGCTTGTGGATTCAGGCCTCTCTGCTACAAATTCTGGAGTTAATTTCTGCTACAGTTTGTGGAGATTGATGGGTTTGAAGTCTGGATCTCTGGATGTGAAGTCTGAAGTCTCCCGGCAAAGCGCCCCGCAAGAAAGTGGAAAGTGAATGTCCCTACCTGTCCTGCACTGTCTGCTTTTATGTGTTTAAAAAGTGGGTGTGTGCGTGGCATAACTGAGCCTGCCCCTCGCTACTTGTCATTGGCCCAATTCTCCCCTCTCCCATGATTGGGGGAAGGAAATGGATTGTCATCATGATGAGGTCTTTTATGGGTCAGAGGATCCTCCCTTGGTCAATTTGCCCACAAATGTATATTTGATTCAAATACATATTTCCCAGATACACAAGTGGTTGACATTACATGTGCATATTACAAATGAATTAAGACAGGTCTCTGTTCAAGCCCCATGTTCCTGCGAGCTGGGATTCAGAAATGACAACATTTTGCGCTTTTTGGTCGGTTTACCAATATCGGACATTTACCAAAAATTACACAAATGTGCGCAAGGAGTATGGACATTAATTGATGAAATGTCAGATTTTTTACATGCAGACATTTGGAGTAAGAGCCTATTTTCCGCTAGCAACCCCCCAGAATACACCACAGGGTCCTAACACCTCTTAAAACAGGCACAGAAAAATCAGAAGAATAATGATATTACTTATATAATTCTGACAAGTCCGTACTATGAATTATCCATCTTTTTTTAAATTATGCTCTGGCCCAAAGGGGTGTGGTTTCCCCCAAGCACATGGTGGAATTTCTGGTTTGTCCACTTCCCCCAAGCTCAGCTTGCTAGCAGAGGCACTGCCCCTCCCATTTCCTTCCAAAAGGAAGCCATTTTACGACCCCCCTAATTTAACAATTGCCTGAGTCCAAGACATGGCTTTGTTCAATTTCCTGTAGTCTGCAGGTACCCTTCCCTTAATTCAATCAGAGAGGTGTTATCTCCTTTTGGTGGGGGCAGCAGGATGCAGCCAGGCCTGGGAAGACTTGTTGAGCCAGTTCAACTACTGTCAGGGGTAGTTGTCAGGCAGAATTCAATTTCTTTAAGCCAAGCTTCAGCTAAATGTCCTGTTTGTTCCCCGTTTAAATCAAACTTACAATTTTTACACATGCAGCTAGAATGCTGATTCTGAGTTCAAAACCATGACATTTAACAGTTGCAAACTATGTGACACTCAAAAGTAGGTCACTCATTTAATTTAAAGATTTCGATTTTAGTGGTTTTAGTCCAATTTCACTTAAGCTGCTGACATTCACAGCTCAGCCAGTTTTGTTATGAACATTGTTTTGGGCTCTTCATCTTCCCAGATTTCGTATGCACACAACACTTCATTCTGCCAGATGTCTGCTGGTGTTCAGTAAGATTTTTGAAGATCCTGCAATGTTTGAAATAGGCACTTTGAGCTTGCATTCAGGAAAACAAAGGTGATTTTAAGGTGCTTTTGGTCTAACAACACTGTTATTTTTCCTTTGACACCACCTTTCACCCCTGGCGCTTCTGGTCCATCATGCTGGCACTGGTGGGTGGCAGGTTAGACAACCATTTTGGTGTGCGCACAACCGCGCAGTTTTCCTGGTTCTGGGATGGAATTATGGGCGGCGACAGCTCATCCCCACATCCACCCAGTCTATTGATTTAGTTTTGTTCTGGGATAGAATGATGGGCGGCGACAGCTCATCCCCACATCTACCCCGTCTAATAATTCAACATGGGTCAAAACCCTTGACAAAGGCTTTGAATTTAGAGGGAAAACAAAAGTTCTGAGGTAGTGGGCGGATAACAAAGTATGTGTGCATTAAATAAATCTGTGTTTTGCTTTAATAAGATAGCAATTAGCAAGAGTTAGCGGGGATGCCATCACTCTCTCAAACATAGCCACTGGGGTACATCATTAGAATGTTCGTGGATAAACCATAGCTGTACTTGTTTTAAAACAAAAGCCATATGAAAAGTCCGGAAACCCTACACCTCCAGCAGCCTGTGTTATTTTTAAGTTTGCAAAGAGATCATCTATGTTTCTTTCCTCCCCAAATGAATTTGTCGCCAGACAGGTATCAATGGATTCAAAGAGAGAGGAGGGAAGGGGAATAGGTAACATGTAAAGGAGATAAAGGATTATTGAAGAAATCATCATTTTGATAGATTCTAATCTACCCCACCAGGACAGGTATAGGGGGTACCAGAAATAAGTGAGTTCATTCAATCTAGAGACTATGGGGGTAGCATTGAGTTTGATGATATCTTTGTTAGAGAAGGAAATATGTAACCCAAGATACATAATACCATTATTGCACCATTTCATACCAGAGGTTATTAATTGGTTTTTAATACAGTGCACATTAAGAGGCAGAATCTTTGACTTGTTTGTGTTCAATTTATAACCAGAGGCATGATTGAATTTTGAGATAATGTCTAAAATATGTGGCAGGGAGACATGAAGATTTCTAAGTAGCAATAACACATCATCGGCATATTCCGCAAGTTTAATTTGCAGGTCGCTGCATTGAATACCTATAATATTATTATTTTGTCTAATTCTTTCCAAAAAGAACCATGATAAACAGAAGGGGGAGTGAGGACACCCTTGGAGAGTACCTCTAAATAAGGGGAAGTACTGGGATATTTGTCCATTAATGAAAATGGTCATCATCGGATTAGAGTAGAGAACTTTGATCATTGCCAAAAATGGTGATTCAAAAGCATGCCATTTAAGTGCTTAAAACATGTAATTACATTTGACTCGATCAAACGCTTTATCTGTGTCAAGGGCAACTGCTGCGTATGGATCCTTGGAGCCATATATAGAGTTTAAAGTGTTCAAGATTAGTCTTATGGTGGAGGAGGATAGTCTGCTCGTAATATAGCCTACTTTACAAAGTCCGACAGCACTGAGAGGAGTCTGTTGGCTAATATTTTGGCAAACATTTTACAATCCATATTGATAAGGAGATGGGCCTAAAAATCTGAGGTAGCTCAGGATCTTTTCTGGATTTGGGAAAGACTATATGTCATTAACCGTCGTCTACGTCCTTTCTGGTCCTCCTGGTCCCTGACTCGCAGAGGATTGCATGCAGTATTCCTTCCAACATGGCCGCTCAGAACGGAATGCTCCGGATCAGTCTATGCGTTCCACGCTGCTCATCCTACAAGAGAGACACGCCCACGCGGCTCTGTGCGTCTCAACGCTACCGCTACCTGTAGTCAGACGTGCTTTGCCGGAGTTCCATCGGGGCTCTCGCTTGATTCCTTGTTCTCAGCTCCTTGATTCCCCGTCCTATTCCTACCCTCTACAAACTCCTGGAAAATCTTCTGCGCTCAAGTCACAGTCCTCTGTGCCTCCGAGCGTAACTTGTTTGATTCCTGGTGTTACCCTGGATTTTCTGAACGCTCCTGGAAACTGAACCACTATCCTCACGCTGAACGCCGAAGATCAGCGTTTGGGTCTATACAAATCCCGGACCGTAAAAAAGAAGAAATCCCAGAAGGTTGCAAGTACTCAACAAAAACAGGTGAGACGGGGAGAGATTTGTGACAGATTGAGACACCGTAAAAACGATACAGATACAGAGATGGAAGCCGCCGTTCAAGACCTCATGCGAGGCATGCAGGAGTTAACAATAGAGATACAGCCCTCAAGGCAGAGAACGCTGCGTTAAAGCAGTTAGTTCTATCACGTGATTCAGCGACAAAAGAAAGTGTGTTGTTGGGAGGAATAGTGAACAAGTATGACGGTTCTTCCAAGACTCTCCGGGCCTTCCTTGATTCGTGTCTAGTTCACTTCACCTTCAAACCCTACTATTTCTCCACTCATAGAGCAAAGGTGGGTTTTATGATCTGACACCTTACTGGAAATGCATTGACTTGGACAACCCCCTGGTCAATTCAGGCGATGCCCTCTTGGATGACTATGATGGCTTTGTGAGAGCCCTTAAGGAAATGTTTGATCGCCCAGAACAAGTGTACATTGCTCAACAGAGGCTACTCGAGTTTCAACAAGGGTCCCAGGATATTCATTATTTCAAACAACTTGTAAAGGAAGCAGACTGGTCTCCAGAAGCTAGTTTTACTCTCTTCCGAATGGGGCTCAACGAAGAAATAAAAGATGAGCTAGCAAGGGTGGCCCGCCCAAGTTCCTTCCAGGCTCTTATGGACCTATCCTTACAGATAGATTTCCGAATCCAAGAAAGATGAGCAAAGAAAAAGAAGTCTAAGGCGAGTTTCCAAAAGACCAGCACGGGACATACTCCTAGAGCAGAGCCTACTGTTCCTTCTACCCAGGACCCCGAACCTATGCAACTAGGAGCCTTCCATGGACCCATTAC
This sequence comes from Ambystoma mexicanum, assembly GCF_040938575.1. Classification (NCBI taxonomy): domain Eukaryota; kingdom Metazoa; phylum Chordata; class Amphibia; order Caudata; family Ambystomatidae; genus Ambystoma; species Ambystoma mexicanum. The sequence continues at coordinate 827,186,067 of NC_090932.1, read as the reverse complement.
CCCTCAAGAAAGGATGCGACGGATCCATACTGGTCTGTGCATGTATTGCGCCTCCGATAAACATCTGGTGAGAGAATGTTCTATTGCTCCTTCACAGCATTCAGGAAATGCCAACTCCCGATCCTAGATGGAGCACAGTGTCGGGAGAGAGATGTTTGCTCGACATCAATTCCATCCTTGAACTCTCCTGGACAAAATAACCTTGTGGTCCTTCAGGCCTTACTATAGCCTTCCAAGACAGAATCCTACCCCATCCTGGCATTAGTTGACTGCAGAGCCATGGGCGTATTTCTAGATCAAGATTGGGTCACTGCTCATAACATTCCACATGAAAGCCGAATAACAATGCAACCAGTAGAGGCCATTGATGGAAGAGATTCTACTTTCTATTAATCACCATCAAGAGAGGATCAAATTTGACCTCATTAAATCAGCCCATTATCCGATGGTTCTCGGAATGCCCTGGCTACAAAGGCACAATCCTTACATCAATTGGGCAGCCGGCTCACTGTTTCTTGGATCTGAATATTGTATGGCTCACTGCCTATCCCTGGATACCGTACCAAAGCCTTCTGAAGACTTTCAAGAGAACCAACAAAGTCCAGTCACCGTTTCTAACATCATCCAGATTTCCAGAGCCTACCAAGCCTTTTCTGATGTCTTTTCGACCGCTATAGTTCAAGCTCTACCTCCTCACAGACCAGAAGATTGTGCCATCGATACTGAGCCCTCTGCAGTGATTCCTTTTGGCAGAATGTTTATATTATGTGAACCTGAAAAGAGGGCTCTCCGAGAATACCTGGATACTAACCTGGAAAATGGTACCATACGCCTGTCCAAATCTCCAGCGGGTGCTTCATTGTTCTTCGTTCCAAAGAAAGATACTAAGGAACTCAGACCATGTTTGGACTACCGTGGTCTAAATCAGTGTACTCTCAAGGACCGTTATCCCTTAACCCTCATCTCGGATATCCGAGAAGCAGTCAGAGGTACAGTAATCTTTACTAAATTAGACCTAAGGGGTGCTTACAATCTCATTCGTATAAAAGAAGGTGACGAATGGAAAACAGCTTTTAGAACCCCCTTCGGCCATTTTGAATACCTAGTCATGCCCTTCGGACTTGCTAATGCCCCATCAGTTTTTCAACTTTTCATGGATAGGGTGTTCTCGGATATGCTATTCCTCTTCGTCATTGTCTACCTGGATGATATCTTGATCTACTCCAAGGACCTTCTAAAGCATGAAGAGCATGTTAAGGCAGTCCTACAATGATTATGTGAAAACAAACTCCTGGCTAAACCCGAGAAATGCCTATTTCACGTCACTTCACGTCACTTCTGTTCATTGTCCTTAGTCCAGAAGGAATTGGAATGGATCCTTCAAAGGTAAAGGCCATACTATTTTGGCCGGCTCACACTTCCGTGAAACAAATTCAATCCTTCCTGGGACTTGCTAATTTTTACCGAAAGTTCATACCGTCCTTTTCTGAAATTGTTCAAGCGATCATTTCTCTCTTGAAGAAAGATACCCAATTTCTCTGGTCCGCAGCCCAAGACAAGGCATTCGAACGATTAAAGACAGAGTTCACTCAAGCCCCCATCTTAGCGCAACCAAACATTAACCGGCCATTCCTAGTGGAGACGGATGCCTCTAACTACGCCATAGGAGCAGTCCTAAAACAGGAATTTTTGGACAAATTGGAGCACCCCATTGCTTACCTTTCACAAACTCTGACTCCCAGTGAGACTCATTATTCCGTCTTGGAAAAGAAGCTATTAGCCATCCGCCAAGCCTTTACAGAGTGGCGATATCTACTCCTGGGAGCTAGGCATCCAGTCCAGGTCTGTACGGACCATCAAAATCTTCATGTTCTACAATCCTTAGAGTGTATGAACAGTCGTCAGGCCCATTGGGCCTTCTTCTTTGCCCAGTATCAGTTCCACATCCATCATGTCCCTGGATCACAGAATGTAATTGCCGATGCCCTTTCCAGACGTCATGACTATGAAAACCCTGAGGATCGGACCGTTCCAAAAATGTTTCCCCAAACAATCTTTTTTGACCAAGCACTCACCCCCCTGGAGAATATCCAAGGCCAAACTTAACTTTCGGACCTCTGGAAGGAGCACAAGAGAAATAACAGATGGAATCTCACAGCAAAGGACGGATATTTATTCAAGGACAATCGCCTAGTTGTTCCCACTCCTGGACTGAGACAAAGAATCACAAGGCTATGTCATGATACCTTACATTCGGGACATTGTGGAATTACCAACACTCTCCATTTAGTACAAAGACAGTTTTTTTGGTGGCCGAAGATGAAGGATGACATTAGGATCCATGTGCAAACATGTGCCATTTGCAATCAGAACAAACATGATAATAAGAAGCCGGCCGGACTCCTACTCCAACCAGCAATACCAACAAGACCCTGGGAATTCATCGCCACTGACTTTATCAGCGAATTACCACCCTCTAGAGGCTACACAACAATCATGGTCACTATTGAATTGTTTACTCATATGGCTCATTTTACACCCTTATCCAAACTACCTTCTTCATCAGATCAGATCTTGATGGAATTTTCCTGGAACACATATTCCGACTTCATGGGCTGCCTTCCAAAATCATTTCAGACCGAGGACCCCAGTACATATCTCAGTTTTGGAAGCAAGTGTGTCGTATTCTAGGAATCCAACGTGCCTTATCCACTGGCTACCAACCACAAACCAATGGAGCCACGGAGCGTGTCAACCAGACTCTCGAACAGTACCTACGTTGTTTCGCCACCAAAGTTCAGGACGATTGGTCACTCCTAATACCTATGGCCGAGTTCGCTTATAACAATTGAGATCACTCAGCTATCAAGACCAGTCCCTTCTTCTGTAGTCAAGGATTCCATCCATCTGTCCTACCCTCCGTACTCCCACATCCTACCCCAGTACCTGCAGTAGACTCCTGGATCGAAAACCTCATCACAGTCCATAAGGAGGTTAAAGAAAACCTAGAAAGGGCCCGAAAAGATGTCAAACGTTATGCTGACTCTAAGAGAAGATCTGGACCTCCCTATTCAGTAGGAGATAAGGTTTGGTTATCCTCGAAGCTCCTTCCTAGACACCTGCGCCCTAATAAACTGGCTCCCAGATACTACGGTCCCTTTTCCATACAAGAAATCATCAACCCAGTGGCCTTTCGACTTCGGTTAACTGAATCTTGGAAAATGATTCATCCATCTTTCACACTTCTCTGCTAAAACCGTACATTCAGTCATCCCGAACAGCTCCTAGATCTACCCCTGTTATTGTAAATGATCAACTGGAATACGACGAGGTTTCCAGGATTTGTGACTCAAGATATCGGCGAGGTCAACTACAATATCTGGTTGAGTGGAAAGGTTACCCTTCCAGTGAGCGTACGTGGGAACCAGTGTCAAACATGACATTGGTTCGACGATTTCATCTGATCCATCCGGGCAAACCCGGAGGAGCTGGTTTTCAGAGGAGGCATACTGTCATGAACCGTCGTCTACGTCCTTTCTGGTCCTCCTGGTCCCTGACTCGCAGAGGATTGCATGCAGTATTCCTTCCAACATGGCCGCTCGGAACGGAATGCTCCGGATCAGTCTATGCATTCCACGCTGCTCATCCTACAAGAGAGACACGCCCCCGTGGCTCTGCGCATCTCAACGTTACCGCAACCTGTAGTCGGATGTGCTTTGCCGGAGTTCAATCGGGGCTCTCGCTTGATTCCTTGTTCCCAGCTCCTTGATTCCCTGTCCTATTCCTACCCTCTCCAAACTCCTGGAAAACCTTCTGCGCTCAAGTCACGGTCCTCCGTGCCTCCGAGAGTAACTTGTTTGCTTCCTGGTGTTACCCTGGACTTTCTCAACGCTCCTGGAAACTGAACCGCTATCCTCACGCTGGATGCCGAAGATCAGCGTTCGGGTCTATACAAATCCCGGACCGTAAAAAACAAGAAATCCCAGAAGGTCGCAAGGACTCAACAAAAACAGGTGAGACGGGGAGAAAGAAATTTGTGACACTATGAGCATGGCTTCCAGGAATGATCCTCGTCCCTCAAAGTCTTGGATGCATTGAGAGAAGAGCTCATTAAGTTTGGTGATTAATATGTCTTTAAAATGTGCATAAAAATCACAGGAGTAAGCCATCAGGTCCGAGAGCTTTGCCTTTTTTATGATCTTTGATGACATTATGTATTTCGCTAAGGGAAATGGGGGCATTGAGTGACTGACGGTTAACTGATAAATATGTAGAGTGGGGAGTATCATGAAGAAAGCTTTGGATAGAATCATTGTTAGGAGCGGATTTGTAGGTATATAATTTCTGATAAAAGTTTGAGAAGACTTTAATTATTTCTTTATCCAAGAGCATTCTATTGTATTGACCTGTATGATCTTTAATGACTGCAATTGTAGGTTTTCCTTTCTTGAGTTTTAAGTATGAGGCCAGGGATGTACTTGATCTATTAGCTTGTTGGTAGATTTTTTCTTTGTATTTTAAAAGATTATCACATGAATATTGGGTTATAATTGTATTGTCATGTTGTTGGGTTATGAAGGGGGTAAATGACTCATCTCTAAAGAGGGCTGAATTAAACCTCCATCTGTTGGATTTTCTCATGTTTTGCAGGGAGGACAACTGAATATGAAACAGTGCCTGATCCAACAAGGCAACACAATCTATTTTGGCATCCAGGAGGAAACTAGTTAGAGGTTTAGATATAAACATATAGTCAAATCTAGATAGAGTTTTGTGAGGGTTGGAAAAGAACCTGAATTCAGAGTCAGATGGATGGGTAATACTCGAGTCATCTATAAGGCCTAATTCTCCAGTACAATTGGTACATTGTATGTGGGATTTGGTATGGTTAAAGCGTACACTGGATTTTCTATCTAAGAATGGATCTATAATCTCGTTGCAGCCACCACAGACAATTACATTATTAGGATTAAAGAGAAAAATGTGGCTCCTAAATTGCACCCAAAATAAGAGATCTGGCGATGTAGGTACATAGATGTTAAGAACAGTACATTCTATGGAATCAACTAATAGTTTCACCATTACCCATTTACTTATGTTATCCTATCCCTTATCCAACACCTGACAATTAAATGTCTTATCAATTAGAGTAATGAGCCCATTCTTCTTACCATTGGCTGCACTAGAGAAGACTTGGCCAACCAAATGTCGTTTGAGTTTAGCCACCTCTGTGTTAGACAGATACAACTCCTGAATGCAGGCAATAAATGGTTTGGTTCTATTAAGATGTGGTAATATTTACTATCTCTCAATAAGGTTATGTAATTTTTCAACATTCCACGATGTTACATTGAAGGTAATGCATTACAATAAGGTAGTATACAAATTGCATTGCTGACAAATAGGTTAGAGATAATCATAACAAGAGAGGCTAAAGGAGTAATATAGCTCCTAAGTTGGTTTACCTTTTTGAGTAGCAGGTTACCCTCAGTAGCTCCAATAACAAAGAAACATAAGGAAGGATACGTAAGGGAAGTGGGAAGCCAAACAAAATCAACATGGATGATATGTAACTGAAAAAAAAGAACATCAAAAATAATTGTTGTTAACAGGAAACAGTCACAACGATCCATGTTGAGCGAATAGGAAAAATAGAGGCAGAAGGACAACTAATGAGATAGCAACCGCCGCACCCCACCCCAGTGAGTACAGTAGAATTTAAAGTCAGTCATATTTAAATGAAGCATACGCAATGTAGATCAGGTGGGTGGTCTCGAGTGTCCATATCATCTCTCCTCTGGCTTTGAATAATGTGTCTTAAAACAGATGGATCATGAAAGGCAGAAGTATGACCATTAAAAGTAACTTTAAGGATAGCAGGGTTTATTATACCGTATCTTGCATTAAGCTGCTTAAGGGCCGCTTTAAGTGCAGGTAATTATTTTCTTTTGGCTGCTGTGGCATTAGATACATCCTGAATGATGAAAATCCTTTTGTCATTCCAAGCAAGTTGTTTTACAGATCTAGCTTTCTGCATTATAAGAAGTGCATGTGTGTAATCAATAAAAGCAAATATGAAGGTTCTAACTGGATTGTTAGATGCATAGTTGGATGATTGTATTGAATGAACTGGACCAATCCGATGAGTGCTTTGAAAGCTCAGCTTAACTTACGCCGGTAGATCTAGGAGCTTCGTAAGCATGGTGCTTAGGAATGCAATCGGGTTGTCCCCTTCAATACCTTCTGGAAGACCCACAATACGCAGGTTATTCCTCCTGTTGCAATTTTCCAAATATTCAGTGTGCTTTTGTAGGGATTTTCAGTATTTTCAAGGACTTGTACTCTGCTTGTGACATCTTCGGCGTCACTAACTCTTTGCTCTACTTCTGTTATTCTTGCTTCAAAAGCAGACCATTTATCATCCATTTGCTGTAATTTGACATTGGTAGCATCCATAAAAGGTTTTAAAGCCTTTATTTCCATAAGTATAGCCTGGTTGGTTTGATCAGGAGAGTCACCTTTGTGTGTCAGTGATTCACTTTTCTGCCTTTTATTGGTAGGACATATGGACATTTCTTTAGCTTGTCCTTTTTTTGATGCCATATTCAGGAGATTAGTGTACAACCAAAAATGTAGGTTGTTATACACTGGAGATCCACATCTAAGTTAGTATATTCGGCTGGCAGATCAGTGTATTCTTAAGCAATATGACCTGACCAGCAGGGGCATTACCGACTCAGGTAATGCCCCGGTCCCATAGTTAACGAAGGCCCCCGTGCATTACCTGAGTCTGTAATGCCCCCTTCGCGAGGGTCATATTGCTTTTAGTACCCCGGCCCGCAAGATCTGCGTGACCGGGGCACTAAAACATTTTTTTCTGTCCTGAAACGTTTCCGGACAGAAAAAAAAAAACAACCAAAAAAATGACCAGATGGAAATGGAAAACAGTGCCCGTTTTCCCTTTCCTTGGCGGCCGACGGGGTGGACGCACTGGGAACACTTCTGTTCCCAGCGCGTCCACTCCTGGAAAAAAAGACAAGAAGGTAAGTGGAGTTGGGGTTGGGAAGGAGGAGGAAGGAAGGGGAAAAAAAATAATTCACCTGGGTCCCCGGCAGGGGACGATGGAAGCTAACGTGTATATAAGTGCTTTGGTAAGGTCCTTTCGTCTGTCCCTATGTTACTATGTCATCACTACTACTTGCAATGCCTCATCTATCTGTGCATATATTCTCCTCTATATATGTTCATCGACTGAGTGATTATCCTTATCATGTAACCTTAAGAACTATCCCTGCTACAAACATATTATATTCATGGCCTGAATCTATCGCAGTGTCCTTATCTATTAGAGGGCTCCTATAGCGTCTACCACGCTTCTGCTTAGTGAACTTATTTACTAACTCCTATCCCTTTGCATATGTTATTTTAGCTTATGGCGTATGCTTGCTGGCAGAAAGTGCTTTTCATCTGTTGGCATCTCTATCCCTATAGTGCATGCATGTATGCAGGGGCTGCATCTCATTTCATCTTTTATTAAAAGGATATGGTGGGAATGACAGAGCGATCTGTGTGTGGTCTGTACATTTGACCTTTGATGTGTTCCCTAACTCGTGCTTCATGGGTCTTCTCAACTTATATTTTCTCTCACGTGTGGGATGTAGGACACTCATCCCAACAGTTCATGTTGGCTGTTTAATATCTGCTTCAACAGACAGTGCTATTTTTAAAATTAGTACCATGCAGGGGGGTGAGGAGGACTCCCAGATAATGGGGAGGCTCGGAAGATGCGCTTTACCATATGTTAAAGCCCCTGGTCTGAGCTTCCTCAGAGCAGGAGTCTGCTATCTTCCCTCAACATGTTTCAAGGTAAGTGCAGCTTTCCAGCTTTCCCCTGCGTCTGATCCCCAACCCCCCTTTTCTGCCCTGTTGGGCAGCCCACTCCCCACTCCCTACTTACCTTCTTGTCTGTTGGCTGTGCCAGTAACAGTAATGTTCCCGGCGCAGCACCGACATCAGCAAGACTGCCATGGAAAGTGAGATGGGACTACATATTCTCCCTTCCTACCGATCCATGGAAGACATTTTTTTATTTATTTTTTAAAGTTGCAGTTTCACAACTTCCAAACTATTAGTACACCCATAGTGGTGGTGGGCATTATGGACCCTGGTAATGTCCTAGGGCTTCATTAAGGCCCTTGCTTTGATCGGGCATGTGACTAAGGTCCCGGGACATTACATGGCTCAGTAATGCCCCCCACACCCCTGCCTGTGCAATATTGCTTAAGTAACATGGGCAAAATGTATTATACCAGGTCAAAAGTATAACAAAATCCATTTTAAGATGGATTTCTATAATTTGGCCTGCTGGACTGATTTTTAGGAGTCCACACTAGTGATAGTGAACAGGGTATTCTGAGGAGTTAGCCAAAACCCAATCAAGGTAGCAATGGAGAGAGTCAAGGTTTATTCTCATGTGAGTGTTAGTGTGGTCGGGGTCCCAAATGAGTTCACACATTTTGGCACACAATCATTAAATACAGACAGTCAATTATAAAAATACAGTTATTTATTATAGGCCTTCAGAACACAGTGGAAAATGCATCTAACAAGTAGTACCCTAAAGTCACAGGAACCAGTGTTTCTCATCAGTGTGTTGTCTATGTAGGAAGAATTCAATCGGCCTGTGTTGGTGATTATTTCAATCTATTTCAAAGTGCTACAACAATTTTACCAGAGGTAAGTAAGAGTTCTCCTTTCTTCCAGACCCAAGGCTACTCGAGGGGCAGGATACCCAACACAGGCTTGATGACCAAATTAGATTGGAATGAGATAGGAGACAAAGGGCCATGTTCCTAATGTTATCCTACAGAGGACAGGGTGGACAGGCACACGGTGCTCACTAACTCCCCTGACTCCAATTTTTCCAGAACATTTTGTGGGTCACTGGAGGCTCGATCTTCCACCATTTGTTCCAGTGAGAGGTGCCCACGAGTTGTAGGTTTGAGGATTCTTCAAGTTGAAATGAAATGCAAGCTGAAACCCCCTTTGGAGAAGAAATGCAGAATCCACCAATGCAGACCCCTTCAAGACATTGCATATGTTGGAGGAAGGTTTGTTCAGGCAATGTTCTCTATACACAAGCAATGACAGGTGTCCTTCGAGTCGAGGGCACAGCAGCTGCTCCAGGACAGGTACCCTTGATGGTGGAATGGTGAAATTGGCAGAGATGGCTACTTGTGGCAAATTATGTTGTTCTAGCAAGGTAGCCCATGGGAGACCTTGTCAGTCCACTGGGCAGTCCAGGGACATTTCCAAGGGCTGTGAAGGGCTGGATCCTCAAAAACGTATTAAGGCTAGTTGGTAGTTGGTATTAAGCACTGCTCAGGATCCTCGGCAATCAAGCAGAGGAGCAGGGTTTAGCTGGGCAGGACACCAGAAGGGATGCCGGGCCACTTCAGGAGTCATCTTCAGATGATCAGCAGGCGGCTCTTCTTTGAGGGATTATTGGCTCCCATGCATATCAGAAGAAATGGCTGCAGAGGTCCTCCTTTTATTTAAAATCTGCCAACCAATGTTAAGGATCTACTACTAATTTCACAGTCGCTTCAACAGCAGGGTTTCTGGTATCAAGGATGTGGACGGGAACTAGACAGTTCCAGACCCCTTCCTTGGCCACACAAAGGCTCACTAGCCTGCAAACGCTTCAGCTTTCCCAGGGGAGTGCATGACTTTATGATGACTTTCCTGACCTGGAACGGTGGGAAGAAGCCAAACTGCAAAATGGCAATAGTACAAGTGAAAATCCCATAGCACAGCCTTTTCAGGACACTAGCTATTGTTTAGTAGCCATACAGGTTAAACACGAATGTGCACACCAAAAATAATGCACACATGTTAAAAATGTAACTGTTGCCAAACCTAAAACTACATGTCCTTTTCCTAAGACTACGTCTTATAAATTACATTTACACAGATTTCAGTAGAGATTTTAAGCATCAGCAAAAATATAAGGAGTTGGAAGTCAAGCAATTTCTAGTAGTAGGAAAGGAGAAAGACAGGGGGAATGATAGAGACATGTATATATTACTGAGGTAAACATACAGAAGATATGATATGATATGATATGGCATGTAAAACGCGCCTATACACAAGTGTTTCAAGGTGCGACGAGGCAAGGGAAGGGGGACAAGGGAAGACGGACAACGATCTTACTAGGCCAGGTGTCATTCAGATCGCGCAAGTGCATGGGAAGGGGGAAAGGGAAAAGTGCTGGGGGGAAGGGAGGGGAAAAGTGCAGTACATGGGATATTAGAATAAATAAGAGTAAAAGGCCAGGGGTGGCAAGTGCAAGGTAAGTGCATACGTAAGTGCTGGTAGGGGGACTGTAGGGATACAGAGAAACAGTCCCCAGGTGCAAGGGTTGCCGGGGAGGCAGTGCAGGTGTGCAGCTGGTGGGGCCTGGTCCAGATATCAGAAGGGTGGCCAGGTAACCAGTGCAGTAACAGGCAGGACATCAGCAGGGGAGGGGGGGTGTGAGAAAGCAGAAGCAAAGAGGAAGGTTTTGAGGTGCTTCCGGAACCGAAGATGGTTCTCCTCAAGTTTAAGGGATGCAGGAAGGCTGTTCCAGAGGGAGGCCCCTGCCGATGAGAGAGATCTACCACCAACTCTTTGCGACTGACCCTGAGGGAGTTGGAGGTGGATGAGTGAAGAGCTCGAGAAGGAAGATATTTAGGAAGAGAGAGCTGAAGGTATTGCGGCCCCAGAAGGCCTTGTGGACAATGCAGAGGGTTTTGAACTTAATCCTCGCAGCCACTGGGAGCAAGTGCAGAGATTTCAGTCCTGGAGAGATGCGGTCCCTAAGCTTGAGGCCAAGAAAAAGTCTTGCAGTCCTGTTCTGGATAAGTTGCAGAGGGCGGAGGGTAGAGGCAGGCAGTATGAGATGTTACTTTCATAAAAGTTGCGACTGGAGGAAAAGGTGCCATTGGGTCAGATTCCTCAGCGGCGTATTAGAGCCAAAACAAAAAAAAAATGTTATTTTCTTGAGGGAAGAGGAATCTTTGAAAATGGATCCAGGAAGGAGTGTTGGTCAATTTGAGGTTTCACAAGGCAAACAATCAGTCTGAAATAACAAATACTCTTGGCCCTGCAATGTACACACACATACACATTTTAAAAACTCATTAACATTAACATTAATATTAACATTAAACAAATGCTGTTCTTTGTTTTAGGATATGAATGAAGTATCCAGCTTCATTAAGGGGTCCAAGTCTGGCTGTGCGAAAAACAAGTTGAATTACCCACCGTTCACACCACGTAAGTTGCTTTTGACTTGTGGACTTTATTTGACAATTGCTTCGTATATTGACCTCGATTATTTAGTGCAGGAATTATGTGCACACACATACAATAAGATTTCCACTTACTGAAGGAAATCCATATAAATGGTACCTATTGGCCACCTGATCGATTTGCTCAGAAAATAAGGCGTGAGAGACTGCAGTATTCACAGTACAATCCTGAGTTTTATCACGCTCTTATTGAATATGCACACCAAAGCAGTTTTAACTTGTTCCCACTCTGGCAACCACCCATTACCCCAAAAAATAAGTTCCTGCACTTGTCTGCTGGCCTCCTCTATTGCATCTCAGGCCTCATTCCCCCTCTGTTTTCAATGTTCTGCCACCCTATTTAGGTGTCTCTGTTTCACATAGGCCCTTTTCTTTGGGGGTGGGCTGTCCCATCAGATTAGTTCGCTGGACAGTTTTGCATTGCTTTATTATGCTTCATTTTTTTACTGCGGTTTTGATCGTAATCTTTTTCCAAAATAATGAGCGCATATTCCAGCTGATCATAGGGAAATACAACAAAATGGCAAGTACAAGAAGACTAAAGTTCGAGTTATTAAATAATGTCCTCAATATTTATTACCCGTAAAACATGATGTACTAGTTTGACCGACACATTTCCCTGAAGATTGTGGGTTTTCTGTGGTTTAATTAATCGTGATTAAAAATATCCTCTTCCATTGAGTCAGTTCAAATAACAAATTATAATACTGGACTAAGTACACTCTTATTTTACGAGTGGGCAGTAAGAAGATTGGCTAATTAACACACTTTATTTACTGTCATTTTAACCACTTCTCTGGGACGTTGGAGTTTGACATGATACAATTGTGACTGCAAACTAAGGACATTGCATCTAATGAAAGTACATTCATAAATATAAACAAAGTTTGTCACTTTATAATTCAGATAAAAACTTACACTACAAATACAAATGACTCACTATATCTATAGTACAGATGTAGGCTTTAAAATGAGTGCTATGAAGTAGTGTAATGAGAGTTAACAATTCAATTGTAGTGTGACACACTGTGTTTTCTATTTTTAAATATTTAACTTACATAGAGTGTAGTAATCGTAACATTGGCTAGTCCAATAAATATAGACTTACTTTTTGTAGGTATTAAACTCATCCCATGAATTTATTTTAGCTAATTCCTTTTATTGAAACTAAGCAACTTTGGTCGCTTTGCCCAGATATTCTGTCATTGAGATGCGGCCATCACATCCACTACAAATACAAGTGAGCATATGTAATTCCCATTTGTAAAATACAGCTAACATCCACATTTGTTATACACATTGGGAAGCGGCATTCAAAATCTGAATTTGGAATCCAAAATTTGAATAAATTGTCGAACCAGAAGAAGGAGTTGGACACACTGAGGACATTTCAAAGGGTTCCTTATTAAATAAAATGAGAGGCCTATCTACCCCTATAACTAAGGCAATTGTCTCTTCCTACGAAACTAAACTACGGGTGCCCACGAGTCATCGAAAAGCCATAAGTATGTCCTCCATCAAAACCTAATTCTATCTGGCCCTACCACTATAGAAAAAGAACCTGAAGACCAGAGCACTATGCTTCTGGTTAAGACTTCCCTTGGCCGAAATCAGTGGGCTTCTTCTCAGTGTAGTGTTCTTAGTGCCAATGAAAAAAAAAAGGTTTTATTTAAAGTCAATATAGTTCCTTAATCCTCCTTGCACACTCCTGAAGAGATTCTGTAACTCATTGTATACATTTAAGATTTTAACATCTTTACATAGGGGAACCTTCTCCCATCCATTCCCCAAAACCTGGTATGATTTTCTTGTGGTTACCCCTGTAACAGGTTGAATCCTCCAGATTCTATTCTATTAATTGTGTTCATAGTGTGTCTTAAAGAGCCCTCCAGGCCTTCCTGATTCCTTACAATTGACAATACTTGTAGCCCTTACCAATGTTCACACTTCGGGTTTACCGGTCTCCTGTAACGCACATTCACAATTATTTCACTTGTTTCAAGTTTCCTCCCCCTTTTCTGGACCACCCTGCTATCTTATTCAGCATTGGGCTGGTTCCCAGGGTTTGGCATTTAGTAAGAGCATCTTCCCCTTGTTTTGCTCTCTGGTCTTTCCAGTCTCTCAGTGTCTCTGTCTCTCATCCTGCCCTCCTAGGCAGTCTCCACGCACACAGGCAGAGTGAAGGACTTTTGCCTCTCGAGGAGATCAGTATCTGTGGACATTTGTGGGCTGCACTTCCACTTCAGGAACCCCAGGGTCATGCCACCAAGTGGGACAGTCTTCTTGACCCCGTCCCTCCAGTGATAACTCCACTGCTCTCTTTGCTGGCCTTCCGGTGGTCATGTCTGCCCTACTATTCTCTTATGCTGCTGCTGGCTCTGCTGCCTAGCAGCGTTCCGCCCCTCCTGGATGTTCCTTTGTCAGAGGCTCTCCTCTGCATAAAGTTCTCTCTGCCTCACATTAGGATCTTCAGCTCTTTAAGTTTGCGGCCGACTTTTAAAGGGGCATTTTGTTTCTCTTTGTTGGTTATGTGAAATCCAGTATTGCCTAAATCCAATGAGATGGGAATTGTATTACTGCTTGTTGAAGGCAATATAGCAGTAAGTGCTTGCATATTAATTCCCATATAAGTGGATAGTGTTTCTCTCATAGGGAGTTCCTCATGGGAATGGAAGTACTTGTTGCCAAGAGGGGAGTAACTCCCGGTGAGGTTCCACTTGCCCAGACCCTTATTGATGGTCTTGCTAATTGGGCTTAGGTCCCTAGCCTCAAAAGAGATGTCTCCCCCTGGGGAGAAGGGACCCATACCCTTGATTTGTCAAAACACTCATTTGCAATCCAAATTTAAAAATAAACATTTAAATGTGAAAACTAGCTGCGGAATCCACATTCTAAAATCAAGTTCAGAATTCAAATTTAGAAGGATTTTCAAAATGGTAATCCTTGGTAAGCTTTTGTAATCAGAATTTATAAGTGTGTTTTTGATACGTATTACTGCACATTCCTAAATGTGAAATACCTGTTCACATTCATAAAAAGTAAATATCTGGAATATCAACCACTCCAAATCTCTGGAGATGGCAGTTGAGTTATTTAATCACCCCAATTCAATGAATGAATCACACATTGATTAGTACACAAAAACAACTTTTCATAGCCAGCAACCATGCAAAATGAACATTTTGCCCAGGAGATTGCGAATGATCACCATTCTATTAACCAAACAGACTAATGTGGAGACTGGGCTTGGTCTGTGACCTTCACTAATGAGCACTATGACCAAGGTATTGCTTTCAATCATGTTCCGAGGACCTCTAATCTATCCATTCTGTCCAGTTGGGCAAAGGCTTTGCCAAAGCCAAGTGGATACTCTGATTGGGGTTTGGCCTTCAGTCATCCCCCAAACTCAACAAAAAGAACCTTAATGTTAGAAACATGGAAATGTTTTCAGACTGTTCCCAACCCTCCAGAATGGTTGTCTTTACAGAATTCATTTAGATTGCATTCTAATGAGATCTATAGTGCTGGCACAGTTTACAGTCAGGAAAGTGCCAATGAGGGTCCCTAAAAGCTTTATGTGTGTCGATAGATATGTCAGTGATCGCAAGTGTGGTCACTTTTTGCTAATTAGTATGCATTTCACCAAGTTAAGGTCACGAGTGAGTCCAGATTTCTTATGCACTGGGAATGTCCTACACCCATTAAACTAAATTGTACCTTAACACACACTACACTTTGACTTCACAACATTAACTTTAAAAATATGGCAGCTCAAGCATATTGAATATTTATTAACTAGCATTCAATTATGAAAACACTTTTCATTAGGCAAGCACATTCACTGTGAGCCCTTAGCTGGAACAAATACCACTGAGACAGATGCAAAACTCTACAGTATATTTTTATTGGGCCTCATACAACCCATGCGGCCAGGGAATGAACAGGGCTGGTAAGGGTCCGGCCCGTTCATTCCGGGCCGCCCTATTCCGAGGTCTGCAGCGGGACCCGCTAAGGAACGCCTGGTCGGACCAGGCCTTCTTAGCGGGACCCGCTAACAAACGAGGTTGCTAACAATGGCCCCGTCCTTAACGGGCCTGTTGTTAGCATCCTCCCCGTTCCCATTGAGCCCTATGGGGGCTCAAATGGAAATGGGGATGTACCGGGTCAGGGTCCCACGAACGGGATTTGCTGGGCCCTCCAAGGTCGGAATGGCCCAGTAAGTCCCCTTTCACTGGACCCGGACCTGGAACCCGGAATGCTTTTAGCGGCATGGCTACATCCATACTCGTAATGAGGCTCATTGTTTTTTACATGTTGTTCTAAAATGTCAATTGCCCTGCAGCATTTTTCGGCCACCTTGTTTGAAGCAGCCGAATGAGCACTAACCTTCTTTAGGTACAGTTCATACCTTACTGCTAGTACCAGGTCAGCAATCTAGAATACTCATCTGAAGTTATCAGTATCTAAGAATTATACTGCTAATTGCTTGCACTTCCTCTCCCTCAAACTAGAGAAATCAGTCCCATTCGCACTCACATATAAAGAGGCACAACTCAACCATACCTCCCTGAATTTCCTCTTTTGCTGTGCCTCCTGCTTTCTCCAACACCACCTTAACTCACCCGTGTACCTTCCTACTACACACTAAGGTTTGGAACTGATGCATGAGAAGCAACATATGCAATATAGCGAGTCAGACAATCCTCACTGACAGGACACCACATTTGTGCAGTTTATATTCCTATTTCCTTTCATTAAAACATGCAAGTAACGGACCAACTTGCTGAATAACGTTTAAATTGATAGTACATCTTATAGCTCTCCTTCACAACATGCAGAAAGGCACCAGGAATGACAAAATGGCATACTAAATGTTACAGACATGCTTAAATAAATACCAGTGTGTCAGGAAGAGCACAAATGTTTTTTGCATTCTTTGAGCTGAACAGCTTTTGATCCATGGGGAATGAATAACGTCAGAATCCCTATCCCAATCCATATTAAATCAGTAGATACACAACTTCTCCTGTAACAAGCACCCAAATGCCCTCAATGGTCTATCATCCGCCATGTCACATATCCTAGGTATAAATGCACATTGTATTTGTCCCCCATGAAACATGTAATTTAAGATCACAAACAGCAGCCTGAACAGTGCAATCCAGTGTGCCTCTTTTCAACCTCATGCAAACCTTTCATACATACATCAATTTCCAAAAAACTGGAATCTTGCAATGGAATCCATTTGTGATCATGATATGATAAGTCATTTATAACGCGCCTGTACACAATAGTTTCTAGGCGCGACCAAATCTCCATTTTTATACAATGTGACATGCTGGCACACAGATTTTAAGAGGTCTGATTGATGACCCCTGGATAATGCTTTTACTACTTCAAAGGAGTGTACTGTATGTGCTGCATAATTTGCTGTCGCAAGTGATGGAATAAGATATGCAATGCTTCTTGTCACTTCTAATTGTGCACATTGTCATTTAATTACAGAATCAATGTTTTCTGCATCAATACAATCGACGAGATTTTCTAGAGGGGTACAGATTCGCCATGTCCCGTTTTTACAGATATGTGTGCTAAAATGTATCCATGCCGCAGTCATCTTCTGAAATTAAGAGTAAATGGGCCTGAATTACAAAGCATTTCTCATTGAGATGTTCCCATTGAGCAAAACCTTTGTAAATCAGGCCCATTATGTATTAAATGCCAGAACATTTGCAGAGTATTCCTGTGTGAAATACAAGTATAGCAATATCTTAAAATGTAAAGTGCAAGCACACTGTCACACTGGGCGCCTCACAAACCAATAAATAACAAATAACGTTAAAAGGCGAATCATTGCATTGGATGTTTATATTGAAACTATGGCAACAAATCCACAGGGTGCTTTACAAATGGGATGCTTTACAACATAATCGGTGTATTGATAACAGTGTAAATACACAAATGAATGTGATGATAACACATAAGTAACTTGATAGGGTAGCCCTAACAGCGGAAATTGTGACACAAATAGGTGAGTCCTAGACAAGGATATTAGTAAATGGGGAATTCCTAAACATCTCTGTCACATTTATGAGCCCAGCCGACACGTGTTTCGAGCGTCTACTCTTCCTCAGGGCTGTGTGTATTGATCGAACCATAGATACATGAAAAACAAAGGGGTGTCTGGGAGTCTCTCTACCAGCACAAACACAGCCCATTGACCTGTTCTTGGGTCGATGGCCCCTGGGAGAGACTCTTCCAAGTCTTTAGCTCACTGTCCCTTTCACAGAGAATAAATGTCCATTCCTATAAGTCTTTGTCCTGTCCTGGTGCTGTCCAGCACCAAAATGCTAGGCAATTCTCCTCTGAACAAGTGTACCAACAGCAACCCCATACACGTGTTTCTACCTTGTTGGGCATCATCAGTGAGGTGGAGCTGTGCCTCTCTAAGAACAGTGAGCAAGGGGTCCACGTCTGGATCGCCCTGGTAACTTAGGGTGAGACCCAAAGTTATTTAATATTCAAAACAAAAGGGGTCTGGGAGTCTCTCATCCAGCACAAACACAGCCCATTGACCTGTTCTCGGGTGGATGGCCCCTGGGAGAGTCTCAACCAAGTCTGCGGAACAGGTAATGACCGTTATGTCATGAATGCTTCTCTGAGTGCAGGCCCCTGAGGGGGCAATGTTGGAAAATATACGGGCACAAACATTATTGAATGTGCCATGGAAATAAGATGGAATGGAGAATGCCCCAGATTCGGATTATACTTCACTTGCTTAAACTTCACACTGCAATGTTGTAATATTACTGGGCATGATTCCCAATGTATTGTTGACAGTTCTAAAGTGATTGGAAGTTTTTATTGTGAATTGCCGAGGACTATATCTCCCATGTGAGGAGTGTACAGACTCCTTGCTCGTTAGAGAGTATTGTGTATTCTGTGGTTGCGTGGCAATGTGACGATTGTGTCTGAACGTGGTTGCAGGGGTACCTGCACCACTGCAATGTTTCATTCTCAACTTGTGTATTGGAATTGTTTGAGAGAGCATCCTGCCTTTATTGTAGTTGCTTTAAACTTTACTGCAAGCCTGCTTGTTATATGTGAACTGGATCTGGGGAATGTATGCCACACACCAGGGTAAAAATCAGAATATTACTGGGTGGCGGTCATGAACCTGAGATGACTGCGCTCATACAACATTGAGTGCATGCTGCTTGAACAACAGCCAGGGATACGTTTCCATTCGGTATTACCCCAATTGACTTTTTACAATTGACCTTTTGCACAATTGACCTAATTATAGTGGTCCTAATTGACCTTCTGCACAATTGACTTTTATATTATTTAAGTTATTTTATATATGTATTGGATTGGTTTTGGATTATAAATAATATAAGGGGATTGCGTGAAGGGTTGTGGGGGGTTTTGGATTGGGTGGGGGGATGCAGAGGGTTTCCCCCTGCATATATGTCCTAATTGACCTTCTAAATTAGGTCAATTCTCCCGAGGTCAATTGTGAAAAGGTCAATTCGTATACAACCTTCCTTTCAACACAGGGGTGGAGCACACACAGCTGCGGTTTGTAAACAACCTAGCAGGTATTGGTGTCATGTGCCTGTGAGGCTGAAAAAGACATAGGTGATGCTAGTATGTTCAATGGCCATGATATAGACGTGCCAATGAGTTGCCATAAGTGGCAGATGAGCAGTAATATGAGATGCATTGGCCGAAAATGTATTGAACTGTGACAGTATTTACACAAAGATTGGACTCATTAGCAATATATATATGAAATGGGTTCTCTATCCATAATCATCAAATTCTCACAAGCGTTTTTGCCTGCCATGTCCTTGTAACCTTTCTAAAATTGAAAATATAGGTCACCAGCTGCATCTCCTTCTTAAAGTACTATGAGTTATGATACGTTATGTTATTGTGCATTGTACAGCACCTTATATACCATTGGTATGAACTCAAAGCGCTGTGGGTTAAACACCCTTGGCAATGGTAGTCCAGGTCAGTGGACAGAGTAGGGTAGGAAATAGTGCTTGGGTGCACATTGTATGTGCACATAGTATGTGTGCAGCCAGTGTGGTTTACGTGGTGTGTAGCAGCATTCTAATGCTAGGCATGATGCAGTGGTTGTGTGAGGTCAGTTGAATGTGTGCAGCAAGGTGGTTGACCTTGGAGTTTGCATTCTGGCAGTGGAGCTTGTGTATGAGATTATGTGTGGTGCATCTAGGCCAATTTCTTTTGTGGGGGTATAGCTGTGTTCGAAAGACTGTTGAGGTGTTCATGGAGGTGTGTAGGTATGTGTGCAGCTAGGCCAAAATTGATCATGAGGTATAGCTGCACTCTATTGTTTGTTGGAGTAGAGGACTGAGTGAGCATATCGGCTTGGTGAGTGTCTCTGGGGATTGGTGGGAGACCCCTATTTCAGATTACCCTGCAGTGCCGGCTGAGCTGACAGTATCTATTCTAGAGGTTCGTAGCATTGGTTCTCCGAGAGAGATTCTTAGTTAAGCGCAGAGTTTGTTCTGATTACCGGGCTTAAGGTTATATTTCTCTGCCTGGTACTGTCATCAGTGTTTAGTTGCAGGTCTATGGTCGTCGCTGTGTCTCATCAAGTCTGCCATTGTTTATTGTAAGAACCTTCTCGTTGTTCAGTTACATCTAGTTCTATTCTATAGGACTTACGAGTACTAGCTAGATTTGATTACTGGAGTTCCGTGCACCCAGGGACCAGCAACAGCAACTATGGTCATTCCTCCTCAGTGTGCATTTACATAAGTTCTGTTTTATCGGACATACGGGTACCTCCTAGGAATGAAGATCAGTACTCTGTGAGCCTGAAGGTCAAGCAACAGATCAGGCGTTGATGTAAGGGGTGTGCGTGAACTGGCAGTGTTATATGCAGCAGGGGTTAGAGTGTACCTGATCTGGTGTGTGTTTAGAGTATTGGTGGCAGTACCTCAATGTCACTTGCAGGAACTTGCCTTGCCAGATTCCTCACATGATTCAGAGCATATTCCCTTGAGGTGGAACAGATTCAGTTCATTGCTGAAGCTTGGATATAATTGCCAGTGGGCCCACTTTCTGGGTCTTTGGTAACTGTTTATAGAGGATGGACGGGTATTCCAGCCCTGGGCTTAAAAAAATCAGACCGTATATCTAACTCAAGGAGAGATGCTCACTGGCTCCCCATCAAAGCCAGAATCATTTTTAAAACTCTATGGGCCTCATTACAAGTTTGGCGGTAGCTCCATGGCTGCCGCCAAACCGGGCTCCATTACCGGGTTCCCAGAATGAGGAATTACTGGGCCATTCCGAGTTCGGAGGGCCCGGTAATTCCTCCCTCTGAGAACTCGGGCCCGGACCTTCCCCATTCCCATCTGAGCCCCCATAGCGCTCAATGGGAATGGGAGAGGGAGCTAACATCGGGCCGATTACGACCGGCCCGTTGGTAGCTCCCGCTTCCCCTCGCAGGACCCGGTAATGACGCCTGGTTTTACCTCACAATTTCGCGGAACGGGTTCAACGGGTCCGCCTCCATTAGCGGAGCCTGTTAGCCCATTCCGCGAACCTTGGAATGAGGCCCTATGTGCCACCCACAAATGCATTTCCAAGAAAGCTCCCATCTATCTCAACTAGGGGTGTACCGAACTTCGGCTTCGAGTAATTGTTTGGCCGAATTCCGGCTGAAATTAGCTATTCGGCATTCGGCCGAATAATTAATTAATTATTACTCGAAGCCGAAGTTCCATTAAAGCAAATAAAGACACGCACGTGCGTGCAGCCACTAATTTACTTTTAGCAGCAGAGGGCTGAGAGCGGAGGGCGGGTGATGCAGGAAGCCCCAGGGAGGCTGGAGAGGTGCATAAACACATGAATCATGAGTGTTAACAGCCCCAGCATTTACATCTGACTCGGATCAAGGGTCAGGGGGCTTGTTTGTGAACACGATGAGAGAGGCTACTGGGCGCGTCGATGGGTGATGAAAGCAGCATCAGAGTAGCTGCTTGGCACTTGAGCCCTATTGAAAGGTCACAGCTAGCAGATCCTGTTTTCTGCTAATGAGGCCGCTTCCCCTGTTAAGCCACACCCGAGCGTCCCAGCAGTGGCTGCCAAAAGGAATCAGAGAGGCCAGTAGCATCGCCCGCCTACCTTCTGGACTCTGGTGGGAGCGCACCATGTAAAGCAAATGAAGCAGCTCGAGTTTTGCCCGGCGAAGAATATGGTCAGGAAAGTGTGCAAGTGTCTATTTAAAAGTTTCACCTTCAGTAAGATGGTCAGGTTTTCATTGGGGAAGCAGTGACATGTCCTCTTAGGGAGGAATAGTCTGCTTACTGGAAACAGCCTGGGGCCTGGTGAGCTACCTCTTAAATGTGCATCTGGACAAAGAGTTCCTAATGGAGATCAGTCCATCTGAATAAGAGTGGGGCGGCAACCTCCTTTGTTACAGTCCAACGGGACTGGCTGCTAATTGCTGCCAGGTGACTGAAAAGATGCCTGCAGACAAGCCCACATGCCTCTGTCAGCACTTAGGAAGGTGTCAAGAGTCATGTGTTCCCTGCTGTTGTGGGGGAGATACTGTAAGATATACCTTCGTTTAGGAGCCCCGGTACAAAAACGCCTACAAATAATGTTATTTGCACTATGACAATGTATTGCCTTGTGCTAGTATTGTACAAAATGACACTTGCACCAGTGCAAACTTTGTGCAATTTGGCGAATGTTGGCTATTGTCATAGATCTGTTGCCTGCTGGTGCACTTATGTTTGCGAAATATATAGGTGGACAGCCCACAATTAGTGGAAAAAACAGTATCTTCCTACCTTTCAAATATACCTTACTCTCCAGTGCTTTAAGTGATATTGGAAATTAAAGGGGCCTCTAATGAGTAACAAAGGAAAATATATTTATTCGGTCCTAAGAATTTAGTGATGTGCCATAAGTAATTTAGGAATCTGTATTTTATTTATTTATTGCACATTTGTAATCTATGCTATGCCATGATCTATTTATAAGCATGTCCTTCACTGAAGTCCTGTTAAAACAAGCATTGGCAAAGCCAACAGTTTTGGCTTGTTATGCATATCTTGACACATTTCCTGTAGTAACCTACTATTCGGTAACTATTCGGTTCCGGCCGAATATTTATTTCCACTATTCGGTATCCAGCCGAATAGTAAATTCACTATTCGCTACACCCCTAACCTCAACAAAGCTATCTCCTTTAAAAAGGCCACGAGAACACTTAGATCTAACAATAGTCCCAAGTTACAAAAGTACTAGGGCAGGGGGAAGCAGCTTCCTAGTACTAGCTCCAAAATTCTGGAACTCGCTCCCTATTCACTCGAGAATTGAACCTTCCCACCAATGTTTTAAGAAGACACTAAAAACATGGCTGTTCAACACATTATAAAACAAAAACCAAATTCTGTTTTTGATCTGCCGGTCACCCCAGTAGCACTACCACTGGCAAATCTCACCTATGTGCATGATTTCCCCCTATCCCGCTTGCACCTGTATTATGATATCACTGTACATTAACTAATCAGCATGAACTGTATCTATTCTGTTCTCAGTTGGAAATAGAGATTCAAGCACAGTGTAACCTGCTGAAATCTGCAACGCACCTTACTTTAATATGTCTGTAAATTAACCAGAGATTCAAGCTTTACTGTAACCTACGCCGTGATACCCATGGGTTTGGGCATATAACAAATGCAATAAATAAAAATATTTTATGGTTGGAATTTCTGATTTATATTCTATTATTGTCCCTTATGGAAGCTAAGAGTGCTAGGGAGCTCATCTGATTGGAGAGCATAGTGCATATTTTTTCTGTCACTGTAGGTTGTCTGCATCTGGTGTCCCAGTCAAACACGGGCAAACACAGAGTGGAGCTACTTCTTTGGGAGCTGCCCTTTGGTCGGCCATTAGCCAAGGGCGCCCTGGGAGGACTTGCGAAGAAGGGTGTCTCCTAGTCACGTGACCAAGGACACAAGCCAATTGGCGGAAGTGAACACTGTCTGGGGCCTATGGGTTATTACTGCAAGCCAGGGAAAACTACAGGCAATGGATAGGCACCCTGACTCCTTCAGCCAATTGCTATCAACCTGGGAGGAGAGAGGAACAAGGAACAGCAACAAAGACTACACTCCCCAAGACAGTCCTCTCTAGAAGTTGAACCAGTATGGAAAAAAAAATAATTGTAAATTCCACTTAAAAAACAGATTTAAAACTCCCCAAAATACTCCAAACAGGCTGGAAACATCTTATCCTACTAGGTGCTTGCTGTACAGGATGCCTATGGATTACTAACTGCAAGCCAGGGAAAACTACAGACAATGGACAAGTACCCCTGACTCCCTCAGCCAATTGCTCTCAACATGGGGGTGGAGAGGAAAAGGTTACAGAAACAAACACAAGGACTACACTCCCCAAGGCAGTCCTCTCTAGAAGTTGAACCAGCAGAAAAAAAACAATTTGTAACATCCACTTACAACATAGACAAAACCCTCCAAAAAGACCCTAAGCAGGTTGGAAACTTACTACCAGGTCCTTGCTGTACAAGATGCCCATGGAATAATAACTGCAGGCCAGGGAAACTACTGACAATAGACAGGCACACCAGCAGAAAAAAACGATTTGTAAATTCCACTTAAAACACAGATACAAACCCCCCAAAAAGACCTCAAACAGGTTGGAAATATCTTATCTTAATCTTACCGGCTGCTTGCTGTACAGGATGCCTATGGATTCCTAATTGCAAGCTAGGGAAAAATACAGATAATGGACAGGCACCCCTGACTCAGCCAATTGCTATCAACATGGGAGGAGAGAGGAACAAGGAACAGAAACAAAGGACTATACTGCCCAAGGTATTCCTCTCTAGAAGTTGAACCAGCAGAAAAAGAAAAAAATGTATAAAATCCACTTAAACTCAGGTCCAATAACCCCAAACAATGCTGAACAGACTAGAAACATCTAATGAGGTGCTTGCTGTACAGGATGCATATGGATTACTAACTGCAAGCCAGGGAAACTACAGACAACGGACAAGTACCCCTGACTCCCTCAGCCAATTGCTATCAACATGGGAGGAGAGAGGAAAAAGGAATAGAAACAAAGGACTACACTGCCCAAGTCAGTCCTCTCTAGAAGTTGAACCACCAGAAAAAAACGATTTGTAAAATCCACTTAAAACACAGATAAATCCCACCAAAAAGAACCCAAATAGGCTGCAAACGTATTACAGGTGCTTGCTGTACAGGATGCTTATGGATTACTAACTGCAAGCCAGGGAAACTACTGACAATAGACAGGCACCCCAGCAGAAAAAGTGATTTATTAATTCAACTTAAAACAGAGATACAAAACCCCAAAAAGACCCTAAACCGACTAGAACCATCTTGCTAGGTGCTTGCTCTACAGGATGCCTATGGATTACTAACAACAAGCCAGGGAAAACTACAGACAATGGACAGACAGCCGGATTCCCTCAACCAATTATATCAACATAAGAGGAGAGTGGAAAAAGGAACAAAAACAAACAAAGGACTAGACTCCCCAAAGCAGCCCTCTCTAGAAGTTGAACTAGCAGAAAAGATGATTTGTATAACCCACTTAAAACACAGACAAAACCATCCAAAATAAACCCATCTGGTTGGAATTGTATCACCAGCTGCTTGCTGTACAGGATTCTCATGGACTACTAACTGCAAGCCAGGGAGACTATTGACAACAGACAGACCCCAGCAGAAACACAGAGATTTGTAAATTCCACTTAAAACACAGCTACAAAACCCCTAAAAAGTCCCCAAACAGGCTGGAAGCATCTTATTTTACCAGGTGCTTGCTGTAAAGGATGCATATGGATTATTAACTGCAAGCCAGGTAAAACTACAGACAATGGACAGGCACCCCTGACTCCCTCAGCCAATTTCTATCAACATGGGAGGAGAGAGGCGAAAGTCCATATGATTCCTGTGTCCTCTTACCAATCTTCAAACCAATTGATGTACTCTTGGATTCAATACATGTACATCTGAGCCACTAATGTGTCAACTTGAATTATGACATATAGGTCTAAGTATATACAATTGATTTACCAGAGTAATTAATGGGGTATCTGGTTGCGCTTAAGGAGGTCTTAG
Organism: Ambystoma mexicanum; assembly: GCF_040938575.1. Classification (NCBI taxonomy): domain Eukaryota; kingdom Metazoa; phylum Chordata; class Amphibia; order Caudata; family Ambystomatidae; genus Ambystoma; species Ambystoma mexicanum. The sequence goes on along the minus strand of NC_090932.1, from coordinate 827,160,551 downwards.
GAATGTTTAAAAAAAAAGCCTCAATCTGAAACAATAGCTAAAGAAAAGCTGGGTGACCCCACCACTCATTGACATCTGGGGCAACAGTAACATATATTGTTGAAGTAGTGTCGCGTGAGAATGAGTAAAATCATAAATGAAAGTATTTGCACCAAAAACGAATTATCAGCAAATAATCACCATACAAGGTGCTGGCCTGGACATGAAGCAAGAGCACAAATATATGTCATTTATTAATAATCAAAGTTTCCAATATAGTGAAAATAAGAAGAAAAGAAAACACAAATCATGAAGAAATAACTTCTGAACAAATAGGAACTATTACAAACAATCATAAAGTTAATGCAATTTACTGTTCCCAATTGCTATTACACATCCACATGTGTACATATTTCATACAGATGTAACATATATTATTCAAAAAATGCCCCCATCTCTATATGAGGCTGGAATGTCAATACTATACAGACAAATTCCTGAAGTCTATAGTAAGGGCCAAAACAAAAGGACAATCATACACACAATAAATGTTCTCAAATGTATATGGTCTACTAGCTGAGGTCATCAATCCAATATATGAAGTCGATCATTTCTTATTTGCAAATATATTTGCTAGTTTCGACTTTCAGGGACCAATCACACACCCATATATTGTGACGTATAAACTATCTCTATCTTACTTTAGTGGGGTCAATCTTCTGTAATGGGCAAGATGACCATTTTCAACTCTTCAAAAGGATCAAAAATACCTGCAAAATATTTCACAATAATGTGGCATATCCATGATAAAAATATATCATTGACATTCCATCCTCATATAGAGGCTTTGCCATTTTTTGTTCAATATATATTTACATCTATATGAAAGATGTACAGTTGTGGGTGTGTGATAGCAATTAAGGACAGTATCACTGTATGATTTTATAGTAGAATCTTTGATTTTAAATGCATGACATATATGTTTATTCTTGCATCATTTCCTGGCCAGCCTTTCATATAGTGGTGATTTGCTAATAATTAATTTTTGATGTTGAAATGTACATTTGTGTTTTTACTCAGTCTCATGTGACATCACTTCTTGTTCCAACATATCTATCCCAACCATGAAAGATATTGTCATTATAACAGTACCAGAGAAGGAAATCAATTTCCAATGTACAGAATTATGTCGCTGAAATGACCACTCCTTCATAACTCCCCAATATAAGCTTTTCATAAAGCAGAGCAAGACTCGCCCCAATAGCAAACCCCTCCACTAGTTGTAGTTAGTACCGCTGTAAAGAAAAGAAAAACGTTTTATGTAGACACTTTGCAAATCAATAAGAAATTCCACATGATAATGGCAGGGGCATATGTTACCCTAAACAAAGTTACAGGACATGTACACCATAGTTTAGGAATATTTGGTATATTAAAAAGCCACATACAATGGGCCTCATTAGGACCCAGGCGTTAAGGGGTTAACGGCGCCATAAAAGGTGTCTGCGCCGTTAAACCCTTAACGCCTTACTACGAGGTCCCTTTGTGGGAAACGACCTGAACTGCTGGTCTAGACCAGCCGTTAAAGTAGGGAACCGCAAAGAGACACTTGAGGTAAGTACGGTACCGCAATTTGCGGTACCGTACTTACCGCCTTCCCCATTCCCATTATGCCCTATGGGGCAAAAATGGGAATGGGGAAGGGCCATGGTGGCATGGGGAATTACCGCCCCGCCAACCTTGGAATGGGGTGGTAATTCCCCATTCCGCCATGGCGGACTCCGGCATCTACCATGGTGCTAACGGCACCATGGTTTTCCGCTGGAGTCCTAATGAGGCCCAATGAGTCTAAGATGCAAGGTGAATGTATGTGAATGTCATTTAAGGTCTGAAACAGATTTTGATGTCAGCCCTAAGAGCCACATCAACACCTTTGTACTCAATGTATAATTTTTGTCTGGATGCAATATGATTTCCATTGTTCATTCACTTCTCTTCTTCTACAGATATTATGGATCGAGTGATGTATTCTAAAACATTGTGTATGGATGCAAAGCAAACGTTGGGGGATCACTATGATGTTCACAGTTTATACGGACATACAATGATTCTGTCTACAGAAGAGTAAGTGTTGCTTTCAAGATACAGCCATGTTTAGAGGGAAAGTGCACCTGTGTACTAAGATGAACACAACATTTGAAAATTCCGAAATTGCTTTAAAATCAGATTACTTTTACTAACATTTAAGCAATACAATGCAATCTATCACACATTGATGCTTAAATCATTATTTGTAACATTTAACAATGAATGCTTTGCAAGTTTGCCTAGCCTCTCTTTAATGTTTTCGTAAAACTGGTGTTTTTGTAAATGTTTCAATTCAGAGACTATTAAACTAACCATTATTCAAATAATGTGTCTCGGTAGGATAGCTCAGGGGCAATGTGCTTCCTTGGAAGCAAGAGAGCATGGAGCAACACAGGTTCGATCCACGGGTCCGCAATTAGAAACGTCTTGGTATTAAGCGTGTTATAAATAACCTATCATATCATATCATAAATGGTGATATCCATACATACTGCATAAAGCGTTGGCTGAAAATATAGTTCAATAGCAAGTATAATTTCGAACTGTCCTGCATTAGTGGCAAGTAAGCCTGGAACTACCTTTGCACAGCTTTGCACATGGCTCACACCCAATACACACTCAATCACAGAGTTGTCATGGGCAACGACAGAACACAACATGAAGCAATAATTGTGGCTGAATCCATCCTGCCATCTCTTGCTGATGGGGTTTTGTTTGCGGGGCCAAGCATCACCAATTCACCCAGCAAGATCCAGTATATTCTGAGAGGGTAATGACGCCTATTAAAAGACCAATCACTTTCACTCTCTCTCTCTCTGGGGGTTTAATAAAGAAGTTGGAGAAGGAGATTGCAAAGTAACTCCACAACTTGTGCTTTAAACATATGTGATGTCATTACAAGTAAGTGAACACGGTCAGAGCATGAGGCATTGCAGCAATATAATTGAAAAAGTAATAAAGGATATGCCACCCATGGGACCTCACCCCCTGACACAATCACCAATCCTTTTAGAAGAGTACGGGCCTGATTCACAAAATCATGTTATAATGGTGCAATCCCATTGAAAAATGCTCTGTGATTCAGGCCTATGTCTCCACACTTGTTTTAGTGGAGATGTTGGGAGGGGCATATGAGGTGAAGAGGACTATGGAGTAGGAGTGCAGGGGCGTTTTAATTACTCCTCTATCTCATCCAGTTGTTTCCAACCTATGGGAGATTACTAAGTACCTTGATGTTTCGGTGGTTGGTTGCAACCAGGAAAATACAGAAACCAACCTTGCCAACTCTCAGAAGTTATCAACCCAATAGGTTTCATTGTCCAGCCCAAAACAGGTATCAGCCCTTGAAGTATCATACATGGTTTAATGTTCACAGAAGACCTGTAGGTATCCCAAGTTGCTGCCTTACAGGTATCTACATTGGGACATGTCTTTCGGAGGCCACTACTGTATCTTTTGGTCTATAAAATGAGCATGCATACCTTGAGCTGAACATTTCCTGAGCTTTTAAACCTCCAGAATGCAGGGAACAACCTTTCTTTAAAGGCTGTGGAGGTTTTAGTCCCTGGGTAGCTCGCTCACGGGTAACAAAAAATGGTATAATGATATAAAATATTTTATATCATCCCAGGCAGAAATTTAGATGTATGGCCACTTCTAGACTGTCTGAAGATCTAATTGCCTCCAATTGAGGGTTGACAATGAAGATAGTGATAACGATTTCTTGTTTAGTTTGGAATGCTTATTCCATGTTGGGAGCAAAGAATTAGTATGTTCACAATACCATCTTTTCCCTGAGGAGTTTCAAGTCAAAACGTGGTATGAATAGCATGAGGCCTTTAATTCACTGACCCTATGAGCAGAAGTAACTGCTAATTGAACAGTTGCTTTCCATGTCACCCGGTAAAATTTCCTTCAGCTCAAAGAGTTTAAACAACAGGACAGAAATAACCACATTAATAATGCATGATCACTAGGTAATTATATTAGGCAAAGGGAGTCTAAAAAGCCCATTAGAATGCCTCTTGCACACAAGATGTGAGAGGCTGTGTTACTTCTCCCCACAGAGTGTATGCAGAAGGGGAAAAAAGGGGGTTCACAATCACCATCTCTGGCTCTAGAATGTACTGGATGGAGCACTTGTGATATTGCCTCATCTATCTTTCAATTCTGCCCTATCTTGGAGACCCATAGAGCAATGGGCTTGCCTGTTCCTCTCGCCCTGTTATTGTAGTGTTGTTTTCTTTTATGAGATCCTCATCCATGGGCAGATGGAACAGATGGAGCCCATCAAACCAGAAGATACTTACTTTCTCCTGAGCTGAAAAAATGAGTTGCAGCACTTTCTGATTGGCAAATGTCCTCTTATCTAGCTCCAGACATATTGTCCTGGCACTGTTGCACATGTGGCTAACAGCTGCCATTAACATTTCAGGAGGCAAAAGACCCCGGTTGAGAGACCTGAAAAAACTGGTCTTTCTTGTCTGAAGGTACATCATTCACAAACTTGTCCAAGTCCCTCCATGATTTGGCATTGCACTATGCCTTAATTTTGTCATCATGTGCATACCATAGCTTTAGGTATCTTACCTGGAAAGGATAGATACACTTGTCCTGTTGGTAATAACGAGGTAAGGAGTTTAACAAAACTGCAGCTTGAGATATGAAATTAGAAGGCAAAGTTAGCTTTTTCTCAGCTACATCCTGAACTTTGAATCCAGGCACTCATTGGTAGTAATTTCCTGACAAGCATTCCACAATCTAGGCGTCTCCTTAAGAACATTAAGCTCAATAAGAGTACCCAGCCTGTCCTTCCTGAAGGTAAGCACTGGTGCCCAGATTCACATCTCAAATTCAGGAGTAGCCTGAATCTCCAGTTCAAGTAAATCTAAGAATCTTTAATGAAAAGATCTGATGGATGAGGCTAGATCCTCAGCTCCTTCTGGCTGACGATTGATGGCCTCAACTCACTGATTTCGATGTTTCATCATAGGACTAGAAGGTGATTGGCTTGGTTTGCCCCTGAACTCGTATCATGTCCTGAATCTGCACCTGTTTCATGGTTATGAGAGTGAGGCGTCACAGGCAAGGTGAAGGAGATAGTGGAGCAAGAGAAGGAGGATGTCAGGCCAGGGGCCACTGGTCTCTAGGGCATCAGCGCTTTTACAATGTCTTTTGAGTTGTGGAATGGGAGACTTAGGAAGACGGGTGTGCATCTGATGGATACTTAAAGTTCTGGAAGTCTAAATCCTGATGCATCTGGAAAGGTAAAATAATATGGGTTACTTATAACAGTGGTTTTCCAACCCACTCTTTTTGGGTAATAATCACCATGACAGTGATTGTAAAATAGGTCCTTTGCATGACAACAATGTATTGGACAGTCTGATGATACATTTTTTTCTAATATCCTGAGAATTGTGTGTACTATGTCCCAATTCGAATTGTGTTAAAAAAACAAATGAGCCCAATGAGTATTGAGAGGCATGGGGGCTGGCGACTTTGCCCTAAGCTGCTGGTGCCTTGTTAATCTTTTCATTTTGTTCAGAGCTATCCCCCTGTCTAGATAACTGCATCTGTCGATGCTTACTATGGTGTGAAAGATCCTCATGAGATGAGGAGTGCTGCACCCTATTTTTCCCTTAATGTGTGTACGACACAGCATACTCTCTCATGTTACGTGAATTCTTTATAAATTATATTTGGTTATTTATAACACGCTTAATACCCAGAGTTTTCTAAGCGCAGACCCGGGGATCGAACCTGTATTGCTCCGCATCGTTGCTCCGCATCATCTTGGTTCCAAGGCGAGCGTGCTGCCCCTGAGCTATCCTCTCATGACTTCTTCAAGGTTCTTCAGCAATGGTTGCTGAAGAGTGCAACAAAGACTCAAAGCAGCAATCCAACGTTTCTGGTAAATTGGTTGTGCTCAAAAGAACATTATCTGAGGAATATGAAAAACCCTTCAAAGGCCCTAGTGTGTGTGAAGAAGTTTGATTACCAATAGATTGGCCCTCTACCGATCGACCCGGGATTAGAAACATAAGACAGGCACATGATGAGTCCTTCTAAAGTATTTAACCACCACTGTCGGCAACCAGTAAAAGGCCTTACTGGCATCACTGTGCAGGTCCTGGTGACTGATGGCAGTCAAATAAAGCCGGGGATCTCTTCCTGGGGTGAATTGTGTACACTGGTCAAGTTCACTGCATGAAAGGACTGTGCTATCTTGTCCTAAATTAAGTCTCTGACTCTCTGAGAGGGAAGAGTATTGCAAACATTCTCCTACCATGTGAGGCATTATCTGAGTGCCAAAACAGAAAGTGTATCACAGAAACAGTCGTGCTGTATGCCTCAAAACAAACACTTACACCCTTTATCTTTGGCCATAGGCTTGGAGGTACCAAAAGACAATGTTTGTAGTGCAGCAGGATGTAGCTCTTCCATTAAAAACTCCCGAGCCACCTGCATTGAGAAAAAGACTGGTGGTTGGGGAAGGAAGCAGGAGCTTTCCAATATCATATTCAATTATAATGATTCACCACATCAAGCTCTTGTCCTGCCCCTTTCCTGGTTTCAAAATTCCCTAAGTATGGATGAAAGGGGACGATGCATAAGAATACTTTTGTTTTACAGCATATTACATTTGAGTGCTTTTTGGTCTTATTTGCCCTTTTGTCAGTTGTTTTGTTTATTATGCCTCCGTGTGATCCTCATTTCTGCTATTACATTCCCTCAGCCCAAAATGGTTTCCCCCTTTGAGGTGTATAGTTTTTGGGTGGTTTGCCAGAAGAATCTTTGCTGGAGCTTGTGGACTGATGTGGTCCTGCATGCACAAGTGTTTGGGCATGACATTATTATTATTATTATTATTATTATTGTATTTATTGAGCATGGACTTGACTTTGAGAAGCAACGGCACACTTTACAGAGGTATACAACAATACAGATACATAACAGAGTGCTTTACAGGGGTATAAAACAGCGGGATGCATATTGGAGTGCTTTTCAGAGGTAACAACAGAACAGATATACAGCAACGTATGGGATACAGAGGTGCACAAAGGAGGGGTACAGTTGTACCGTGTGGCAGGAAGGAGGGGACGGATGGCGTCTGGTGAGTCAGGTGGCACTACATCCCCAACCCTTGGAGTGCTTGAGCACTGGCCCTTTTGAGCAGAGAATGTAATTGGCACCCCAAATGTTTTTGTATTTCCTGCTGTGATACATTTCATTACCCCAAATAGGCCAAAAAGCAAAATAAATGAGTGTTCCTTTTTGAATACCTGATCCCACTTGACTGTGTGTAGTTCCTACTATGTCTTAAGTGACTTGTTCCATTTTTAACAGGGCTGTAGTGGAGGTCTTCTGAGTTCATACCAGTGATGTTTATGATGGTGTATCGTATACACCACAAACATGTGGTAGCAAAATAATACCCCTAATAGAGTGCATTTCTCATCGCGATATACACGTGACAATTGTATTTTCAAGGTATCAATACGAACTTCGCAGATCACTCACCTGAGGGTCAAGGCAGGTCAGATCGATAGAATTACCAAAACTGTCCAAAATAAAGCCTACCCAGGTTTGTTGCTGAAGGAGAACGTTGTGACGGCAGACGTATGGTTTATTCTCGCGATATTTGGATGTGAACGAGTATTTTGAATTTGAAAAATATCGGCCCACATTTGTGCCGCAAGCAACAAGGATATTGTATGTGTTAAGTTAAGGTTGCACATCCTTCCCTTATCTGTGAAATTAGTATTTAGGAGTTTTGTTTTGTGTGTGCATTCATTATTGCACTTTACAAATGTAATGTGTATGGTTTTGCTGTATAGGATTTTTAGGTTTACATGCTTGATCGATTCTTTTGAACTGAATACGCAATATGATGATGATGCTGATTTAATTGTCATGTGCTGTGTATCAATATCTGAATCTACTAAGAAAACTGCAGATAACGAATCAGACTGTTCAATCAATTACATGTAGCGATATAATGCAATCTTAGCAAATCACCATATCCTCCTATAATATTGTATATTGGGGATATTGCATGACATGCACAGCTTGCAGTTTCACTTACACGCAGGTACGCAGTGGCCACTATGCAGCGAAACGTCCTGTTCACGTGGTTGCGTGCCTGGAAGCGTACTGGGCAATGCACAGCCATTATCATGTTCATTAAACGCCAGACGATTTATGTGAAGTACCGCGAGCAGGCCAATGCACACACGGAGTCATTTGGATCACTCTGGTTATGAAGCTAATGACTCTGGACACTGTTTCATTGACATTGAGACGATTCCCATCCCCTGCATGGATGTTTCAAGCCAAACCTTTTAAAGCACTTGTGTTTTCATTTGCAGGGCCATTAAAACCGTTTTCCCTGGAAAAAGAAGCCTCATTTTTTCTCGGTCGACATTTGCTGGATCAGGACAATACTCAGGGCACTGGCTGGGCGACAATGCTGCCAACTGGAATGACATTAAATGGGCGATACCTGGAATGCTGGAATTCAGTCTGTTTGGAATGCCTTATGTAAGCACATTTCTTTAATTAGGAAGCAATAATGACTGTGTGATATCAAATCAGAAGCGGAACATTCACCCACGGTAGTGCCCAACTATTCCTTTCTCAGTTTGGCTTCTATATCAGTCTTTCATCTGAACACATTTCAAGAATGGCTTTTCAAGGTACGCAAAGAGCAGCAATGCCAATCGTATGGACATTTGGTTGGCACGGTGTACATATTTCCTTTGCACGTGCATCTACACAATATGGGCTAACGGCATCTGCTAACAGAAATGTTCAAAATGCACATACACACCCACAGTGCAAGTACACACCAAGGCATCCTGTGTGGCCTACCAGCATGGATTTTTGTTTCTTTTTTTTTCTTTTTTTTTTCCACAAAACAAAACGTAATAACCCTCTAAGTCTGTCAATATCAAAGTTATAAATTGGCACTACTATTACGAAACAAACATATCGAGTTGTGTTCAATGCTGGTGTGCCCTCACCATTTGAAATGTTACAGTAGTTTTGGATGTGCCAAACCATCCATAACCATATTTGAGATCAAGTGACATTTTGTGGTAAGTCATGATTGTGTTCTTGGGCTACCAGTAAGCGCAGGTCATGCATTCAATGTTCTGTTGTTAAATAGTGCTTGGAAAAGGCAGTTGAGGCCTAATTCACAAAAGCCATGTACAATGATACAATCCCATTGAAAAATGTTTTTTTAAATCAGGCCCTTGCTGACCTTGAACCCGGGTCTTTATGCTCTTCTCTGGGGTAGAGCATGCAGTTTCTGTTATTTGCAGCCGTCCAAGCAACTCCGCCCATCTTCAATGTGATTGGCTACAAAAAGACACTTAGTGGCAATCGCATGGAGGTGTGGGTGGAGACAAGGGGCCTCATTCCGAGGTTGGCGGTAAGTGGAGCCGTCAACCCCTTACCGCCCCATTACGAGTCTGCTCGCGGGACCCGCAAGGGGCCCCTGGTAAAACCAGGCGCCCTTAGCGGGCCCCGCTAGCAGACCAGGGTGCTAACAACGGGCCCTTTATTAACGGGCCCGTTGTTAGCATCCTCCCCATTCCCATTGAGCCCCCTGGGGGCTCGAATGGGAATGGGTTCCTTGAATGAGGAATTACCGGGCCCTCCAAGGTCGGAATGGCCTGGTAATTCCTCATTCAAGGAACCCGGACCCGGTACCCGGTAAGAGGGTAGCGATGCCGCAAATAGCGGCATGGTTACCTCCTACCTCGGAATGAGGCCAAAAAGTGTTGAGTACAAATCCCACTCAGATTGATATCATTTGACGTTGACATTGGTTTGTAGGATTTAGTGTTATTTTTTTCTTCTGAATTAGGCCCATTTAGCGCCTGCAAAGAGTATGTTTGCAATGCAAAGTGACTTTGCTCTGCAAAAATACTCTTTGCACGGCTCTGTGAATTAGCCCCGGCGGAACGTATTTATTGGCAGTGCAGAGTCACTTTGCTCCGCTCTAAACATTCCATGATTAGGCCCTTACAAATGTAAGGCAAGTGTGCTGCTGTTCACTTGCACTTGCAGTGTGACCATCATGCGCCATGGTACAATCTGTGAATCTGTCCACCTGTGCTCTGCCTATAAGGTCACAGGGTTAGATAAGGACTTTGCACATACATTCTCCTGCCACGTTTTTGTGAATTCGGGTAATTGTACCGACAATTGTCAACAATGGTGTATTTCCTCGGTAGTGCACAATGTCGGTCACTGTACAGCATCTAAACTCCAGTTTATGTTTGTTTCTAGAATGATCCATCTCAGCCTATCCATAAAAGACTGAAATTACATGGGCCTGATTTACAAAAAAGTTTTCCAATGGGAAATTCACATTAAAAAGTGATGTTGAAATCAGGCTTATGGTGTTAGTGCCAAAACACATTTGCTTCATATGTCTTTGTAGTATTTTTCAACAAAAACACTACTTTAAATGGATTTCGTTTCCAAGAGGGATCAGCTAAAAATGTGAAGAGTATTTCAATAACACAATCTGTTTATTTTTTTATATAGATTGGAGCTGACATATGTGGCTTCTTTGATAACACCACAGAAGAGTTATGCAGGAGATGGATGCAAGTTGGGGCCTTTTATCCATTCTCCAGAAACCACAATGCTGAATTGTATAATGTAAGTTTAAATAAAATGACTCTTTCATGTATTATTTTATTTGAATTGCCAGCTTTTGTAAAGGGTGGAGCTGACCGGAAGTGGGCAGCAAAGCCAAATACATCAAACATAGCTTGTGTGGTAGGATGCACGCAGGTACAGAAGCATTCAATAACATTTAATAGCAGGGATAGAGAACATTGAAGACACAGCTGTGCTATAAACTTAGAATGTGTTAATGTATTTTATTAATGTATATAGTTTTATAATATGATGACAAGGCACACAGTTGTTCATTTAGCAAAATAGGCAAAACAGTACATACAGGAACATCTACATGTACATCATTACGAAAGTCGGCAGTAACCCAGCAGTGCGACTGGCTGGTTTCCGCCGACCCTGTGAGACCGGATCCGCCGCCTGGCTTCCCAGTGCCACTGGGACATTACAGTTCCCGGCGATGCGGGAACTCAGGCGGCAGATCTTGTAAGTCCCCATTAACAGGGAGTCCCGCAGGACTCCATTGGAATGGGGACTCAGAAGCTCAAGTGCTTCCATGGCAACTCTGCCTGCCGGGGGCGTTGCGCCTGGCAGGGTCAGTCCTGCTGGGCACAGCGGCTCTGGCTGGCAGGGTTGTAGTGTGGCGTAAGCTTACCGGCACCCTTGTTTCTGGACTGCCACGCTTGTAATGAGGCCTAGTGTGTCTACCAGAGGGCATGAGTGGGTCATAAGGAGGAAGGATGTCTCCTTAGGTGCTAGGTAGAAGAAGGCAAGCACCAATCATCCATAGAAGACCACAGTTACTCCAGGGACATTGGAAGAGTAGATTGGGACATGCAGGATACCATGGAAGGTGAAACAAATAGGCGTTCCATGACACAAGTATCTCATCACATCTCTAACAGAAACAGGGCTGGAAAATAGCTGAAAATGATGCCCTACCATTGGAATATAAGTACCCTTGCATGTAAGCAGTAGGGGGCATTTCAGGGAAGTGAGCAGGCAGTTGCTCTTCTGCCCAAAATGAAAAAAGGGGGCGGCGGCATGTGCTCATCAACAGCTTACTGGGTTATTCCCGAGCAGTATTCTATAACATGAAGAGGGAATGGGCAGACAAACCCGAACACTGGGACGTGAGCAATGGCTTTGCTAAAAAACTGCGATGAGTTGTAACATGTCTCAAAGAATCTAGACAGTCTTCATCAATGCATAGGCATTCAGGGCCAATCACCTGCTGTTTTGGTGGCCATATAATTTGCCAATGGTGTATCAGAACACAAAGAGACAAAAAGACAGAAAACGTTCTAACTGTCTCTACCTCTCAATCTAGATGTCCTTATTGTATGCTGGTGCACCGCTTGTCTATTAGTGAATAGAATAACCATTGCTCGCAACCCAATGTTCAGTTGTGTCTGCCCATTCCCTCTTCGTGTTAAAGTTGCTCTTCTGAAATGTCCATAGGTTGGCTGTCAGTGAGAAAACGGATGCTGATGAGAAGTTGCTCAAGCATGCAAGCTACTAGATAGGACCTTGTTTAGCTTAAGGTCATAGGCAAAGGTGGGTGAGGATGGGAAAGCAGGGCCCTGGAAGGCCACCTGCTGGCCAACACAGCTGGCACATAAACTGCATGTCATAGATAGATGCAGGTAACGAGGGAGTGGGGGTATACAACGTGGTTATGGCTAGAAGTTAAGCATTATCACCATCACTGCCAAGAGGGAGTAGATATAGAGAATGTGGGGAGAATAGAACAACAGTAAATGGAGGGAGAACATTTCAAGGAGGTGAACAGGGGCGCATCAGGATAGGTATACTGTAATGTAATGTAATGTAATGTAAGCAGCCTTGTTTGGTGCATGTCTTGTTGAATTTAATAGTGCTAGGGAAGCTGGCCAGGTACTGTTGTGGTTAATTCACAATCATTAGTAGCTACTAGTTTACATCCCTAGATGTCACTTTGTCAGTGTGTCAGGTAATTCTTGAAGAGAGCACTTTCCAGTTCTTTAATAAGAATGAGACATGAGGCAAGTGTAGTTCAGGATGGACTGAGTTTCAGACCTTTGTGGCATTCCCTGAGAAAGACTCTTTCAGTGTTTGATTCTTTTGAGTTTGAGATACGTAGTCAGAGTGTTATCTTGATCTGTACTTCCTTGCACCACCAGAGATGACAAGCTTCTTGCTACGTACTTTGTGAATTGTAAGTGCAGAGTGTATGCAATGGAGGCTCTTTTGAAGGCATATCGAACATCCATTGGCAGACAATGTAGCTATGAGAAAAGCCGTGACGTGGTCAAAATGGCAGGTGCTTGATATCAGAAATGTGATAGCATGCTGGATGGGCGTCATGTGAATCAGTAATTGTATTTTTTTTAATAACAGAGATATTAGTTTATTTTGATCAGAAATTAATTATGTTAACACATTTACAGATGGTGCAGGTATTCCTGGATGGGTGCCTGCACAAGAGCACAGCAATGAGAACAGATAGTAGGCCAGTGGTTGAGAGAGTGAACAAAGTGACACATAACCATTACACTAGGGGGCAAGAGCTTCAAACTAAAATACAAATATTGAACTTTACATGTTTGCATTGTCACAGGTGCAGGTACTGGAGAAACAGGTTGTTAGGCAAGATTGTATGCAGTACCCTTAGGGTGCACTACAACAACCCTGACCTCCTGCAACAGTAACCCAACCTTTGGTATAAGTCTGTACCACACAGTTTGGTAGTGTGGACGAGTAGCCAGGCTTATCTCAAGAGGGGTCAATGTGAGCTGTAGGTGAGTTACACAGAGATTCACATTGACAAGTATTCAAGTAAACACTTACAGGCAGGGTTTCTTGATAAAACAATTCTTAATTTATTTACCAGTCAGTTAATGTAAGCCTTCTTCAGTAGGGAGCACTGTAAAACACCACACAAATATACTTAGAAACTATACACTCTCTTCAGTTCAGAATCAGTTACCCATTTAGGATGGCATACAACAGAGACCTACACCCAAAGGTGACTTCAATAGCTAGGGTGCTGTTGACATTAATGTATTACTGTTGGTATGCAGAATTGATTTAAGAGCAAGTCAAAGGAAAAGATTATTAGAGCAAAGAAGATACCACACTTATTCTTCAGCAGGGAAATACTTTCAGATCCCCCAATAAGAGTTATTCAGTGAAACAGGCTAAGCCAAAGTCAATAGGCAGACGTCTATATGAGCTGAAGCACTTTTTTGCAGGTAAGTAGAAAAGTATTTGCACAATGTTTAAAAGTTTTTGAAGAAAAAGATGAATCAATGTAGAGCCATAAGCTGTTAGACTTGTGAGTAGTAGAAGATGCAAGCAACTCTCCAGCAAGAGGTAAGTTTTCTTACACTTTGTACAGTACCTTTAAAATGAAGCAAAGATGCAGCAGATGATTCCTGTTCCTGTGCAGCTCTGTAGATCCCACTGTTCCTGGGCCTCAGTCTTGGGGACACGAGGGAGGACATTGGGGGACTCCTGCACTGCACTGGGATGGTCAAAACTTGCAACCGGCAAGCATCACTTTCAGTGGCTGTTCATCATTTCAGCTCCTCATGTCTACCGCAAATAGTAACACTGAGGTTCCTAGCTTTCGAGATGGACTTTCCTTGCTTCTTGGCTCCCGCATGCTGTTGAGGGGGCTCGGGCTTAGTCAGTCCTACTTCCTGGGAGTCTGGAGGATCTTTTGGCCAACTTAAAATCAACGGACACAATCTGGTTTTCCTCTACCTGGCTATACGGTTTCCAGCAGCAACTCTGTGGAAATTCAACCAGCTCCGCAATGGATGTCCAGGTGGCTTACTTTGGAGTTGATTGGTCCCACAAACTCAAGGGGAGAAGTCGTCCTTACAGGGGCTTCTCTGTCAATGCAAACTTGGCGTTTCAGCACTGCAGCAAGGCTTCACCGGGCAAACCAATGGTCCAGGAGTTGCAGCAGGTGTCCTCTTCAAGTTCTTCTTCGGTTCCTTCGTCCAGTGGTCGACTCTGCCTTCCAAGCCAAAAGACTGGCCTTCTATTCAGTTCTCTCCCTTTCATTCGAGCCTAGCTGCCGGACAGTCATCTGGCCAATCATCACAGAGTGCATTTGGTTCTCCTAGGAGACTAAGCACAGGGAGTTTTGGGCACCTCCCACACTTCCTGCCTACCCCAGACACCCTGGAGCCAGAGGCAGGCTTCACTCGTGAATCCCGCCAAAGACAGAACAAACAAAGGGACCAAACGTGGTTTGCTGCGCAAAGTAAATCTCAAGAAGGACATTTCCACAAAGAAATGGCAAAAAAAGAAGACCGGCCATTTTGACAAAAATGGCACCCTTGGGTACTTTATTCCAGCTGTGAACGCAGTCCGCGGTAAATGCACAACATGGTAGTAAAAACAAAACCACTGCCACCAGCCATTCAGTGAATAAAAGGATAACATAAAAACGTTACATGAGAAACTAGACGAAAGGGGATACTAGGTAACCCCTCCAGCACCCTATGGTAAAATGTGTGCTGGATTTAGAAAGTTACACATGTAAGTAAAGTCAATTTCACTGTACTGCTCTGGGAAACAGTAGCTTATCCCAGAGAGGTATTTAAACCTTGGAAAATCTGAAAGACTTCCCTGTGCCACTGCACTGAAATTGCTGTGTAACACAATGGGCCTCATTACGACCCAGGCGCTAATGGGTTAGCGGCGCCATAAAAGGCTGCGGCGCCGTTAACCTATTAGCGCCTAATTACGAGGTCCCTTTGCGGGACCCGACCTTAACGGCAAGTAGGGACCCGCAAAGGGACCTTGGTGCTAAGTACGTTGCCGCAATTTGCGGCACCTTACTTAGCGACTTCCCCATTCCCATTGAGCCCTATGGGGCAAAAATGGGAATGGGGAAGGGCCATGGAGGAAGGGGGAATTACTGCCCGCCAACCTTGTAATGGGGTGGTAATTCCCCCTTTCTCCATGGTAGAGTCGGTAACTTACTGGCATGGACCATGGTGCTAAAAGCACCATGGTCTTCCGCCAGGGTCGTAATGAGGCCCAATGTAAAAGATGATGCCTATGGAGTTTGTCAGGCTACGTAACCAAAAGAAACACAAAGCTCAGAAATCACATTAAAATACACTAGAGAGTGGGAAAAAGGGTCTCACTCTCTCCAGGTTAAAAAAATCAAGTGCTCAAAAATCCAGCAAAGTTGATGGGGGGTCTCTAGGGTAGAGGGACTTGACACATTTTGAGAATCCTACCTAACACTTGTCACCCCCAGACTAAGGGACAGGAGGATTTAATCCACCCTTTGGTGAATCTCCTAACTCCAGTCGGTTATACTTTGTGGAGAGACCATCAGCATTTTGGTGATTACACCCTGACCTGTGTTTGCATCTTAACAATTTAGGATTCTCCCCTTTTCATCTGCATTAACCATCTCAAGGGTTGGTGGTCTGTTAGAATTACAAAAGTAGATCCATACAAGTATGGTCTAAGCTTTGTCAATGACCACACAATGGCATAACACTCACATTCTATGGTTGTCCACCTTGTTTCAGGGTCCTTCAGTTTCCTACTGATGAAGCAGATTGGGTATTCCCTACTTTCTCATCCAGTTGACTCAGAACTTCACGTATACCTGTATTGGAAGCATCTGTTTCAACAACAAAGGATTGGTTGTAGTCAGGAGCTCTTAAAACTGGAGCTTGACAAAGAGCTTTCTTAAGTCCTTCAAATGCCTTGGTGCATTCCTCATTCCACCTGACCTTCTTGGGGAATTTGGGTGAGGAGATCACATTTAAGGGAGAATCTATGGTCTATAGTTCTCAATGAAGTTTCTATAGTAACCTGCGAGACCTACAAAGGCTCTCACTTGGGTTTGAGTAGTAGGGGTGGCCCAGTCTTGTACAGCTTGTACCTTGCTAGGCAATGGCCTTATTTCACCTCCTCCTACCTCATGTCCAAGGTAGACCACTTTACTCTGACCAATTTGGCATTTACTTGCCTTTATGGTCAGATGGGCCTGCTCAAGAGCCTGCAATACATATCCTAAGTGATCAATATGTTCTTTTCAAATAGGGCTGAACACTACAATGTCATCCAAGCATGCCATGCAGAAGTCTTCCATCCCATTCAGAACATGATTGACCATCCTTTGAAATGTAGCAGGTGCATTATTTAGTCCAAAGGGTATAGCCTTAAATAGGTAGAGGCCTCCTGGGGTTGAAAATGCAGTTTTCTCCTTGGCATGGCCTGCGAGAGTTATTTGCCAATAACCTGATGTTCGGTCAAATGTACTGAGGTACTTGGCTGAACCAAGTTTGTCCACCAGCTCATCTGTCCTACATAAAGGATGGGCATCAGTCGTGGTGACTGCATTAAGAGCTCTATAGTCTACACAGAATATCAATTCCTTGGATCCTGCCTTTGGCACTAGTACAACTGGACTAGCCCACGGACTGGTAGAGGGTTCTATTACCCCAGGATCAAGCATCTTCTTGACCTCTTCCTTTATCTGGGTTCTTACATGGTCTGACATCCTGTAACCTCTGTGTTTAACAGGCAAACAGTCACCAGTGAGAATCTCAAATGTGTCAATGAGACCAGAATGCGATTAGCTAAGTGAAGTTAGGCTACAAAATGCCTTTGGAAGATGATAGGAAATTGCTTTTGGCATGGCTCATTCAAACAGGTGTGCTGATATGTTATTTCTGTTGTATATCAGACTTGCCTTAATTATTTTATATGGCAGAAGTACAGTCATGCAATAGGCATTCAAACAAGTGGAAGTAACACTGGTCTCCTCTTAATGTCTAATACAATGTCCCAAAGGATTGATTTTACCAATGTGCAAGCGGCTATCAGCATGCAGCATGTTTCTCGAGTACACATATTGTGAGCTGAGTGCTTCCTCAAAGTGCCTCCAACATAGGCATGATTGTGTTGTGCACTTCTTTATGTTGTAATAGGGTCCAACTTTGCTAATTACTTTGGACACTAAATGATATAACTGTTCCAAGCTGCATTTCAACAAAGACATTAGCTGGTAAGTCATAAATACATATATTACATTTTATTTTGTAAAAGCTAGCACAATTAGCTTTTATTAAATACTACAAGTAGAATATGCCTTTTGCCCCTAGTCACACATGCCACGTTGACACCAAGTAGTCATTATACATAGCTTCTACAATCCAAGACAGACAATCCTCAAGATTGCTGACAAATCAATACTGATGTCAATCCCATTAGGATTCATCCGTGCGGTAAGCCTGACAGTTTTGTGGCTGGAGCATTGCAGCATGTGTTGAAAAAATCAGCAAAGTTATGGTGGGCTTAAAAAAGCTTTGGAAACAAAAATTCCATCTGAAATGTGAAAACAGAATATGCCATTTGAGCCAAGTCACAAATGCCACAATGCCACCCAGTAGCCATCACTGGAGGTTCACCTTCAATCAATTCAAAACCCCTAATTCCAATACCACAGAAAGACAAGTGTCTGGAAATGTGCTATCTCTAAAACATTGTATAATATGTATGCCCATATACTTTGAAGAACATCTGCTAAATACAATGTTCACACTTTTTTTTGTATATTCTACAATTATTACAATATTATAATATAGCATGCTTTAGATTATTGAATGCAACTATCCATCTGCCAAGTAACATTTTGTGCAGCATCCTGTGCAAGCCCCAGAACTAGGCTTCAGCATGCAAGTGGGCAAACACTGCCCTATGTCCTCTGTTAGGTATTTTGTGTAGATTTCAGGCCTGGCGGTATTTTCTCACCGCCAAAAATAATTTAGCAACAATCACTCCTTGTATTCAGATTGGGTTATGTATAATAATATTACAGTGGATATGCATTATTTCAGTACACAGACATGTGTGGTTGGTATGCGTGGTTGGTATGCGTGGTTGGTGGTATTTTGGTGAGCATAATTCCTTTGTTTTATTTGTGGCCCCAATATCCAGAACCCCTTATGTTTGTTTAGATTTTTCGTGTAATCACTACAGAGACCTCAGGCTTGCATTTCAGGAACACCACAATTTCACTTTTAGTGTGCCACCATGGGCAATTTCTCGCTGTCTTATCTACGGCAGCGAGCTATCATGTGGTATTTTTCACTAACTTATATACGGTAGTGAACTATGTCCCGGGTCTCTATTTTTGCTGACTCATGTACCTTCAGCAAAACGGCTATAACACACACAGTTATTTATAATTGCTCATACTGAATGACATGCACACAGCTGCAGCCAAATCTTATTTTTAGCTACCTTGAAAATGACAATTGCACTGTCTAAGCATCTCCCCACATCATCAGCACTGTATTGGTAAATATAAAACACTCCACCCGTCTGCTTTCAGATATTTTTGTGTATTATAAAAGTTGCATTTAAACACGATCTCACTCTTTACAGAAATAAATGAAATAGCACGGTAACAGCATTATTTGTGATACACTGAAAAGAGAGTGGCGGAGACAAGAATTCAATTTGCAACATTAAACACATGGGTAAAGCACAGGAATCTGCTTTCCTACACTGACTGAATATTTTCGTACACACTCAGCCCCCACACCTCAGCGAGATAATTACCAGGCTTATTCAGTATGTAACTTCTTTGGCTGGTCGCCTTCTGGAGGGGTTCACCCAGCAAGGACAAGCATCGGCTGCCACTCAAACTGGGACTTGTTGACTGGAAATCCCAGTCTCTGCAACCAAGTTGAATCTGCTTTAGGAATCAGGCATCCCCAGCTATCAACCCAGTCCTTCTTCGAGCTGTGTCAAGATGTCTCTCCCTAGCTCCTTCCTCGAGATTAAACAAGAAACTCTGGTTACCTCCTACCAAAGGATCCTAACCAATAAAATTCTATCATGCCCTAACCACCCTCTGCACACAATGGCTTGGTTTAAACAGTTGCAACTGTAACCAAACTGATTTCCTGCTTATTCTAGGTCTTTGCTTCCTGCAGTTACTGTGGACAGAACAGCAGAGCAAAAAGAAAAGAAAACTGAATGTGAATTTAAATAATGACTTTCAGAGCCTGTCATTTTCCATTCATGTTGCACTGAAGAAAACATTGGCCCTCATTACAACCTTGGCGGAGGACCATGGCGCTATTAGCACCATGGTCCATGCCGCTAAGGTTGCAATTCCGCCATGGTGGATGGTGGAATTACCGCCCCATTCCAAGGTGAGTGGGGCGGTAATTCCCCATTCACCAATGGCCCCTTCCCCATTCCCATTTTTGCCCCATAGGGCATAATGGGAATGGGGAAAGGCGATAATTACGGCACCGTAAATTACGGTGCCGTAATTATCGCCAAGGTCCCTTGGCGGCATGGCTTTTAACGGCTGCAAAAAGTAGCCGTTAAAAGCCATCCCGCAAAGGGAACCTTGTAATCAGGCGTTAAGGGTTGGCACCGTTTACGGCGCCGTAAACCCCTTAACGCCTGAGTCGGAATGAGGGCCATTATTATTAGTGGGTTATGATCAGGTTAGTTGTTAATGATGTTAGTTTATTAATTTTCAAATGTGTCTCTTGCAACATAGGCATTTCAGGTGAAAAATAGTGCGCATTTTGAATGTACACATGTGTGCTTTTAACTGTGAAAAAAATGATTTGCAGTTTATATGTAAAAATCGTTTTTGACTGAATAACCTGCCCTCACTTATATGTCCATGTTACACTGGCAACACATAGCTTGAAACAATTGCATCATAGCAATGCACCAAACCCATGCAGTGGTACTGCATAAAAAAACAAAAAAAAAACATGCTACACATTGATCCTGTGCAGTAGTGCTGTACTCTGTGTTGTAACACGCTAAATAACCTTACACCTCGCCCTCCTTTTTGGCAATGTCCAATCTGTTTCAGTAAAGAGGGTGGGGTGCCAGAGATCCAAACCATGTTACATTTGGTCTCCTCCAGTATCCTCACTCTAGCCCACGTTCAAATGGATGTTCACAGCATCCCAATGAAGTCTCAGTCAGCCCTTCCTTATATTTGATCTCATGCATATTGACATTAGCTCCAGAGAATTGTCTTTGTTTTACAGTGCAGTGCTATAATGGATAACAATCTTCAACACAAGAGAGACACTTCCCAAGGCTACATATAACTGAATACCAGTTTCATCCTTAATAGGGCTGACCATTGGCTCATAGTCTGATAGCCTTGTTGTTAGAACATAGGGGAATGTGCAGTAAATATTGCATTTTTAAAAGGCTCAAAAACACTTCCACCTGAAATGTGAACGTAGAATAGGCCATTTAAATCAAGTTGCACATACCACATCGCTATTGAGTAGCCATTACTGAAAGTTCTCCTCCAATTCAGCACATCAACATCTAATACCAAAAAAGACAGACCCTTGGTTGTGTGTTATCTCTAAAAACAGTGTTACAATATGTATGCATAAATACTTGGAAGAACAACTTCTAAATAAAGCCTTTGAATATTTTATTGTAGAATTTCCAAATATTAAAATAGCATAGCAGTCTAGAGCTGTATTTACACAGCTCTGGCAAATATAGCATTTCTCAGGATCCCGCTCAAGTCTCAGGAGCAGGCTTCATCATGTAGGCTGGAACAAACGTCTCTGTATTCACTCCTGCCCCACCGCAAGCATTCACTTGGACACAGTAATGAGGGTTGGGTGGCATAGATTCAAGCCACCCATCTCTGTATCATTCTGGTTCGAGTACAAGTGTGTCCAAACCATGTTAAATTTGGATTTCCTCCAGTATTATCATCATGACAGATGAATGTTCACCGCATCTAGTTCACATCCATGCAACTGATCTGAAGCCAGATTGACACAGTGGCACTAACTTCAGAGCATTGCCTTTGGTGTGCATGGCAGTGCAATGTTGTATATATCATTTCTTGAACCCAAGAACGCAGTTCTCAAGGCTGTAAGGAAATGAATACTGGTTTCATCCTTTTGAGGGATATTCATTGGGCCTCATTACGACCCAGGCGCTAATGGGTTAACGGCGCCGTAAAAGGCTGCGGCGCCGTTAACCTATTAGCGCCTAATTACGAGGCTGGTTTTACCAGCCGTTAAAGTAGGGACCCGCAAAGGCACCTTGGTGCTAAGTACGGTGCCGCAATTTGCGGCACCGTACTTAGCGCCTTCCCCATTCCCATTGAGCCCTATGGGGCAAAAATGGGAATGGGGAAGGGCCATGGTGGCATGGGGAATTACCGTCCCGCCAACCTTGAATGGGGTGGTAATTCCCCATTCCGTCATGGCGAACACCGGCATGGACCATGGTGCTAATAGCACCATGGTCCTCAGACTGGGTCATAATGAGGCCCATTGTTTTATTGGGCCTCATTAGGACCCAGGCGGTAAGGGGTTTACGGCGGCGTAAACAGCGCTGACCCTTACCGCCTGATTCCGAGGTCCCTTAGCGCCATGGAGGTTTTAACACCTGCTTTTAGCAGGTGTTAAAATGCATGGCGCTAAGGGACCTTGTTGTTAATTACGCCACCGTAATTTACGGTGGCGTAATTAACGCCTTCCCCACTCCCATTATGCCCTATGGGGCAAAAATGGGAATGGGGAAGGGTAAATGGGTTAATGGGGACTTACCGCCCGACTCACCACAGAATGGGGTGGTAAGTTCGGCAACCGCCATGGCGTAAACGTAGTTTACGCCATGGTGGTAAAGGTACGACCCAGGCGGTAACTTACCGCCTGGGTCGTAATGAGGCCCATAGTCTGAAAGCATTGTGGTTCACGATTTGAGGCATTTATGGCAAACACCATTAACATTATGGTGGGTTTGAAAAAGTTTCCACCTGAAATGTGAAAGTAGAATAAGCCATTTGAAAGGTCGCACATGCCACAGCGCCACCACATGTCTATCACTGGCAGTTACCCTTCAATTAAGAGCTTTCAAATCCAATATCACAAAAAGACAAACTCCTGGATGTACTCTAACTCTAAAAAAAAATAAAAAAAAGTTTATGACAATATACTTTGAAGAACAAGTGCTAAATACAAATGTTGCATATTTTATTGCTGAATTTACACAACTGTTCAACCATCAAGTAATGATATTACAACAAAACAGTGTGAACCAAAATTAATATAATATGTAACTGTCGAATAACAGCTTAAACCATAACACAGACATCACGCGGTCCACTCCCCTTCACACATGTTCAAGCCTTCAATAAGTTGCTCCTAGAAATCAATTTTCAGTATCCATCCCTTTCTTTTTTTTTAATCAATTAATTGTGTGCTTTCTCTTAATCGGACACTTGCCAATCCAAATTAAACGTACTTCTTAACCGGAGATATTTTTAACAGGTGTTCAGCATTTGTTAACATGGTTTAAAATGTAAATGAATTTACGGGAAGATTTCAAATGACCCCATTGCAATGGTACGAGTTTCAATGTGTAAAGTAGACGAGAGGTGTGGGAACAGCAACAGCAAATAAGGATAAAGGTCAGCATCAATGATTCAAATAGAAGAATCCAAGGGAAGGTCTGGAAGATTAATTGTTACATAGTATCAAATAGTCTCAAACACCTGTCCATTGATATATGAGACAAAACAGTGGTCGAAGTGCACGAAAAGAAGTAGTGGAACTATGTTCCCAGCTGTCCTGGACCCACTCCCCACAAACCCCATCACCATGCCCCCTCCCACACACAATACAATACCCCAAACACATGCACCTGCTGTTTAAGGGAACGTTCAGTGTAGTGCACTGAAATTGCAAGTTTCAACTTCTTCCTACACTTGTATTTTAAAACGAAACTATTCTGTAACGGTTTCATTTTAAAATAAAAATATAGGAACAATAAAACTTAATTTAAAAAAGTAGAGGAGCACCGCTCCAGCTCACTCCGACCACTCAGGCAAACAGCTGCAACTCTAAAGTGGGCATGAGTATACCTAATTTTCATGTTGAGAAGACAAACGTGAACCTTTGCTTGATGCAGGGATATCATAGGAAATGTTTGCTTTGAGTGGACATTTTCCTTTTCCTAGAACGTAAATAGTGAATGTACATGTAATCAGTCTCAGACTGTACAAGATTTAAATCAGATAATCCGGGTGGGTACATGGCACACATTGGGCCTCATTACGACCCAGGCGGAGGACCATGGTGCTATTAGCACCATGGTCCATGCCGGTGTCCGCCATGGCGGAATGGGGAATTACCACCCCATTCCGAGGTTGGCGGGGCGTTAATTCCCCATGCCGCCATTGCCCTTCCCCATTCCCATTTTTGCCCCATAGGGCTCAATGGGAATGCACTAAGTACGGTGCCGTAAATTGCGGCACCGTACTTAGCACCAAGGTACCTTTGCGGGTCCCTACTTTAGTGGCTGGTAAAACCAGCCATTAAGGTCGGGTCCCGCAAAGGGACCTCGTAATTAGGCGCTAATAGGTTAACGGCGCCACAGCCTTTTACGGCGCGGTTAGCCCATTAGCGCCTGGGTCGTAATGAGGACCATTATATTAGACAACGGACCTGCACTTTCGTGACATACTTTAGCAGTATGTCGAGCAAAATGTACAGCGAAAGCTTGACACATTACATTAGATTGATTTACTACTTGGAATCTGGAAGGGTAAAACAAACCATTCGAGGTGGGAGCTATAACAAGAGGTAAGGCATGTTGCAGATGCGTAGAGGTGGCATGTTAGTGCTCCCAGGACTGCTGTGCCACTCTCTTGTGATATGCAATTCAGTGCAATCATAACCTACGATGACATGACCCAAAGCCATTCTCACTGTCAACACAGCATCATTTCACTTCACAGAATGTTGTCAGGTAGAAAAGAGACAAAGGAAAGTAAATCTGGAACTGCAACAATATGATAAATTAGTTCAGCAGTTATCTGCTTGCTGTAGACATGTTTTCTGCTTGCAGGCACAGGTGGAAACTCTGGCAGAGATGAGTCATCCCAACATATGTGTGAGGTTAATTAAATCAGTACCATTAAATTGCATAATGTTTACACGTATCAATCTAGTAATTAGTTGCAAAAAAAAATGTCAAGAAGCAACATTTGATATGATATTAAAAATGTCACGACTGAAGCGACTGAAAGCTAACCCACATTATTCTCAATCTTTCTCAACTTTCGTTAATGAACTTGAAGAGATGGTTGCCTTGTGTTTGGCATCGATTTACATAAGACATGCTAAGAGAAGGATGAAGCGCACACTTCGTCTTCTTCTAATTATCGACAGCGTGGGCGGACCCACGCAGGCGCTTCGCCATCCAAAAGGATGATGTGCACCTCCCCACCAATCTTACACACAACCCTCACTTTCTCATAACTCCTCCCACGCCCCGTCTGCCCCACAAAATATAACAGCTCACTGCTCCTTTCTCTGCCTTTCACCCCGACTCCTCCCAGCAAAGCCTTCCCACTCAGTTCAGCCACTCCCAGCGCAGGCATCCGAACCTTCATCAACTCTCTCTCCTCGACATGCCTCTCACACGCAAGCAGAAAATGTCCCACAGTCTCAGGCACCCCACACACCACACAGTCCCTCAACTCACGCTTACCCATTCGAAACAGACTGTCATTCAGCCGCACGTGCCCTATCCTCAACCGATTGAAACATCACCTCCTCCCTCCTCCTCCATTCCAGTTTCCCTGAATCCACTTTCACAGACACTTTCTCACGCACACTGAAAACATACCAAATAAATACATTAATATATATACATACTAAAAATGTAATTGAAAACTTAATGTTCAGTTTTGGGAGTTCAGGCTAAAGAAATAAAAATTTGAAATTGCATTAATAAACAAATTCCAGTGTTATTAGAAGGCCTAATCAAATACACACAGATTCGAGTTCTTCTCATTAATGAGCCAGTGTTTTTTTTTTTTCAATACTGGCAATGATGCATCAAGGGTTCCGTCTGTTTAGAAGTCATGTGGGGAGTATAATGATTTTCCTTTGCCAAAACCATCCTGGCTCTGTCTCTATGTTCCTTTGTAAAAACAAATCATGTCTTTTATTGAAAAAAAAGTATGCCTTGATCCTTTGTTTAATGTGACTTTTCTAGCAAAGGTTAATACATGCTATTGCATTTTACTAGCTGTTAAGTTATTCGTCAATTCCCATTAAGATTACTCAGTGCCGGTAATTGATGACCATTTTAATGAAAAGGTGTTGCAATCAATAAAATGCAATAACGAAAAAAGAGAATTGTTTTTAGATAAGCATTGGTTACAGATCTATATGAGCGTAACATTCACACCCATTCACAAGAAATCACCATTTATTTACTAAACAATACTGTGAGAGATTTGCTCTGTGTTGCTTAGTTCTGGCCAGCACCAGTTATTAAACCACACATTCACACAGCAGAACTGAAATGCACAGTTACAGGTTTTAACTTTGACAAGCTCATGTGTCATTGCTTGGTTTGCAGGCGGTACAGGTACAGGTGTTCAATGTTATTTCCCGGTGAGGCACTGTCAGTTTGCAACAAGCGTTCTGATTGGCCCTTGCCGGGTCCTTGCTAGCCCGACAAAGCTTTTCTCGGCCGGTCGCTGCCGCGTCCTGGCCGCCATGGAAAGGGAGAACAAACTACATGTAGTCACTTCTTGCTGTTCCATGCAGCCATCTTTTTTCTTCTTCTTTTTTTCAGTTGTGAAACGCTGAAACCATTTCTCAACTGAATAAAATGGACTATTAGTACCGTGGTACTAATAGGCCAGGGTACCCATAACAATAAGGCTGTCACTGGGGGCATTACTGCTTTAGGTAATGCCCCAGGGCCTGCGTTAAGGACCTACCTTGAGTCAGACCTGATACTATGGGACCCAGGGTATTCTCTGAAGCGGTAATGGCCCCCCAGCTTGGGTCTTATTTCTTAAATAGATATTCTACAGCATAAATGATAGAGACCATTTCTGGTGCCACAAAGGTCCACTAAAACGGGGTATTCTTTAGATTGGAACACAAACTTAATTTTGAGAATATAACACACACTTTTATTGGGCTATTTACATAATAATCGGCAAGCAAATAACATTGATATCCTGTTTGCAATAGCAGTCCATATACAATGAAACCCAACTTAATGGAACAACACATCAACAACATTTCTCAACTGTTGGCCGAGATGGACAACTTTGGTTTGTCAAGAAATTAGCCGGAATGTTTGTGAAATAAACAGAAGTGATGACACTGCGGCATGGATACAACAAAGCAAATGTTACAGACTGCAATAAGACTTGAGTTAGAAAAGAACACACTGACCCTAAATGTCTGCCAAAGAATTGCAAACATTCACCACTATGGAATTCTTCAGTTTTTCATCAAATCATCAAACACTGAGAGACATGTATTGAAGAACAGTGGCATCATTCATCTATACAAGAAAGATGCAAGGATGAACACATCCATCATCTTACAAGCCCATCGGTCAATGCACAGGCTAACGTTTGAAAGAGATGACATCTACACAATCTGCAAGAAGAATGGATGGCAAAATCACAGCTTCCTACTCATTTGCAATGCTTGATTCTACTGTACCTCTATTCAATCAAACAAGCCTTTATCATCCAACATTTGTTTTGCAAATAGATGAAAATGAAGAACGAAGCCACGGGCACAGTGCTCATAAAATACTTTGCTTCATTCAGTATAGCATATCATCCTGCGGGTGTTGGTGGACTCACACACAGATAATGAGGCATGTGGGTGCAGTGGTCGAGGGGGGCATTGTACGTTTTGTTTTCAGGTCGGTTGTGGCGTACGGCAGGGCTGTGTGTTGGCCCCTATCTGTTTTTGTCTTTATATTATTGGCCTCTCACAGGACCTTGTTAACATTCTGGCTGACTTTTTGGTTTTGAGGGGAAGGGGCTTTCCAGTATTGGCCTAGGCGGATGATACAGTCCTGCTAGCGAGAACCCCCAGGGCATTACAGGCTTTGATTAATACCTACACTTCATTCATGGGCAATTTGGGCCTAAAAATAAACACTAACAAATCAGCAGTAATGGCCTGCGTAGGCAGAAAACGCTCAGTACCCATGAAACCGATGCTCTGTGCTGGGGAAATCATACCCAGAGTTAAGGTTTTTGACTATTTGGGAATTAGTTTCTCAGAAGCACTAAATGGCAGGGCCCATGTGGTCAAACAATCTGCAAAGATGAGCCAGCAATTAGGAGGTTTATATAGATTTATGTCAAAGTGCAGGGGCCAGCCACTGGATGTTATTACTAAGATTTATGGTGCACAAACTGTGGTAGTCACTATGGATGGTGCACCCATTTGGGGCTTCCAGAACGCAGCCGTAATTCAAAGTAAAGAGAGTACAGTTTTGAAAAAACTGTTGGAGCTCCCGACCTGTGCCTCGGGAATAGCAACGCATAGAGAATTGGGTGTGGAGTTCTGGGAGGACCAGTGGGCGTCGGCCCCTCTCTTATTTTGGGTTCGGCTGTGGGCAAACGAACATGTCTCCCTCTGCCATTTTATCATTCGGACTGTGTTGGGCAGAGCTGGATGGCAAAACATCCCCTGGCTTGCTTACATCTCCAAGGTTCTTGGGGAGGTTAATTTAAGTGTCCTTTTTCCACCTCCCTCATTAATACCCAAGAAGGAGGGGACATGTCACAAAATTGTTTTGGGCGAGAATACCTATGGAGTACGGCCAGAAATCTGGTCAATTCCATAGTAGTATTAGCAGGCCTACTGGTATACAACCATATCTAACTTGGAGCCCGTACAAAAAAGATAGGTGGTTGATTACGAGGGCCCGGTTTGATTCCCTTCGGCTGCAAGGGAATACCTATAAGTGGAAAGGTTTTCCTGATTCTGCGGGCTGCCCGGTTTGCGGCTATACCCGTGAAGACTTGGCCTACCTATTGTTTTTCTGCATAGGTTATGTAGGTATTCGTAGAGCAACCTTGATTCCTGCCCGAAAGAAGACAGAGATCCGTTCTTACAAAGAAGCACTCAAGTTTCTCTTGAGTGCTGATATGGTCTACACAGCCTGGGCTCTACTTATTTTCTTGAAAATCCAACATGAATCTTCATGTAGAAACAAATCATTAAATAACAGTGTGCCAATTCAACAGCTCAACTAAGATAACAATCCCAATTAATGTTAATGGTGAATTGACCACAATGTTTCTGTGTTAAATATCAATATCTATTATATTCTGGCACTTTAGAAAAAACCCTCATACAAATTCTATGAATAATAAGAAGATACATTTTAAATCACCTATAAGTGGCAGATACTCTGTTACTTACCTACATCTCTAACGCATTGCAAGTGTTGATCAACGAAACAAAATATTGAACACAATCTAATCTCTGAAGATGCATTTTGGAGCTTGGAAAGAATTCTGTAGAAAGACACAATTAGTACAGAGGGCAGGGGGTAAGGGGTAGGATGAGGGGTCCACCCTTAGTCTACATTCTGCAATCACCTTAGCGGGAAAGAGTATAAATCAGTAAGAATGGAAATAGTAGGAACTGCAATACTGGGCATGTGGCAGAGTTTGCAATTGCTCAAACATATTGCTAACATTCTCTATATAACAGTACTGTACACACCACTCTGTTTTGTGGGGCAGGCATTTGGAGCCTGAGTACTAACACCCATAGCCTAGTAATAATGAGCTATCCAACATGTCTTCTGAAACCTTACTGTTTGCTAGACTGCCAAGTGCAGCTCTTCTGAATACAACTATTTAATAGATGAAGACTGGACAGAAATTCTGACATATAATTCAATGAGAATAATGACAAACATTATTTTAAAATGGCAAAACCTAGCCTCAGAGAACCACTCTTATATTGAACAATATGCTGCAGGAACTACACTACTGGCCATGTAATATACCTAAA
Organism: Ambystoma mexicanum; assembly: GCF_040938575.1. NCBI lineage: Eukaryota > Metazoa > Chordata > Amphibia > Caudata > Ambystomatidae > Ambystoma > Ambystoma mexicanum. Next base: position 827,130,969 of record NC_090932.1, on the reverse strand, counting down.
GAGGAACAAACATGATGAACAAATGAACTAGGAGTACTGGTATCAACCATACCATATCTGTATCTCTTCAAAGCACAGTCCATGCCATATAATCAAAAGACAAAATAATGAAGTGAGTTGTCTATGCCTCTTATTTAGCAGCAGGTGCCTGAATGCAAAGAGAATAGAGAAAGAGCATGGGAACCAATGGGTAAATTGACTATTCCCACCACATCCTTTACTTCTACCACCAGTATTGTTTATGTTGTATGCAGATTGATTCTCCCACTTGTTTTTATCTGGTACTGGACTGGAATAGTAGTACAAATTGTAACTGCTGAGACAGGAAGTGGTTCCACTGTCAGACTGATAAATCGATTGCTTGTGGAACCACGGTAGGTCGTTGTTTGTTGCAATTTAAAAAACAGTTATCAAATGGACTACTGACCACACATGTATGTTTTTATTGAGAACCTGTAGTGTAGGAAATACATGATTGTTTGATACCTACTTTTCACAATAGGGTTCATCAAAAATAGACAATGTGAAGATCAACTCTCAATCAGGGTGAATGACAACCCTTGTGTGTCCTCTTTATTGCATTGTGTTTATCTTCTTCCTTTGCAAGAGCTGGATACTTGTTTTCTTTGAAATTATAATTAATTTTCCATTACCTAAGCTGACTCATAATAATTGTGATTGCTCTTACCTCCTTACTTATATAACAAATATTTGTTTTTGTTTTAAGTTTGTAATATGGATTATAAAGAAAAATTGAGACCTGATTCATGGTGTGTTTTTCGATGGGTGAATCCCATTGAAAATCACGTTTTGAATCAGGCCGTCAGTGTCTAAAGTCAATTGAAGCATGCATGTCTTGGAAAAAGTGTTATTTTTGTCAACCAAATTTAATTATGCTTCGTAGAATAAAATATGTCCTATTGTGCATATTTTTCTTATATTTGAATTTGGTTGAAGTGTAAGTTGTTTTTCAATTAACTATGCTATTTTGCTTGAAAGAACAAATAGTCAAACAATTAACCTGCTGTTTCAGTCGCTTAAACAAATGTCAACCATATTTTCCTATCTCCACAAAATTTACATAAAGTATTTTTGTTATCTTACAGCCACAAGATCCTGCATTCTTTGGAGCAGATTCTCCTTTGGTGAAAACATCTAAGCATTACTTAAACATCCGCTACACTTTACTGCCTTATCTTTATACATTGTTTTTCAACGCTCATACCAAAGGAGACACAGTCGTGCGACCACTGTTCCATGAGTATGTTTTCTTTCCTTAATGTTAATTTGATATGCTATGTTCTGTTATTGTAATCTATGCCACGCACCACTGCCATTTTCATGGTTTTAGGCACTCTGGAGGATCTGAAAAGGAAGGAGGGCTGGATGGACTTAGTAGGATAGAGAGGGAAAGCACTAGATATGCTTGATGTGCTGTTGGTGGCTTCAGTTTGGAAAACATGGTTGCTGTGTGCTTAGTTTCCATTTAGTTGGTAAGGTTAGGTGGTGTTTGTTGTACAAATATTTGGGATGATGTGTGTGTATTTGATTTAGTTTTCTCTATAGAGTTGTTTTAAGTTGAGTGTTGCTGTGTGTGAGAGAAATGATGGTGGATTGGGGTTTCTGCAGTGGTATGTGTGTGTTTTGTTTGGTGTTTGAAGGTGAGTATGCAGGATATTGGAAAATGTAAGTAGGGTTAGTAATGGGAACATTACATTTGGAACACTCTGGCTATACTGAAAAATGCAGTTAAATAAGAGCATGTGGCTTTAATTAAAGAGCATCTAAATATGACACAATGGCCATGCTCAAAATGCAGCTAAATAAGAGCAATACAATCAGTCCAATCAGGTTTTCAGAATAACCAACACATCTGGAAAGCTTCTTCACTGAAACACAATGCTTATGACTGACAAAGATTTGTTCCAATGGAATCTGAGATTTGTTTCTTCACCTTTTATCTGATTTAAAAAAGTGTAACACTAGAGGACATTTGCAGATGCTGCTAGCGAGATTCACAAAAGATTAGCTCAAATGTATCTCTGAGATCATTCCCTCATCTCTGGTTTTGCACCAGTGTTAGACCTTAACAATCATTTTTTAAGATAGCACGTCCCATTCAGATATGGCATCTCATGTGCTCTTGTGCAAGTTGTTGTGAATAAGTTCCTGTTTTTCAACATTAATTGAAAACACTGTGTTTAACTTCAATTTACATGTACTTTACGTTCAGATTAAACTTGTATTCCTTTGTTTGAACTATTCAAAGGTTTTTAGTTACTAATAGTTTGATATATCATACTGTAAGCAGACCTTTCTAACTCGGATTGTCGAATGAAGATCACAAACATAGATACATAGACCCATGCGTGCAATGATCTCAAAAAATATTAAAATCTAACTTTTTTTTCTCTTTCCTTTAGGTTCTTTTCAGATGACGCAACGTGGGGTTTGGATCAACAGTTTTTGTGGGGTCCTGGTCTTCTTATCACTCCTGTTTTGCAACCGGTGGGTTTAACCATCATGTATTCTGTAACTGATTACTGTTTTATGTTCATTTTTATTATTATGTATTTAAAATATATTGAATACATTTATAGGTGGCCAAGAATCTTTCTGCCAACATTTCTGATATGTGATTCACAGCCAATTCCCTTATTTTCTTTGAATACAAGTACTGATTACTTGGGTAATACTTCTTCTTAAAGCACACAATATTTACAATAATAAAGAAAGCTGATTTCATTAATACAATCATATTTTCTAGATTAGTCTTGTAGTCATTAGTGTCTTAATTATATATGCATTGCTAATCCCAACATATGTGTTTATCCCAGGCTGTTTCTCTTTCACTCACCCACTCATAATATATAGTTGCATATAGTGTAACATTCATCTCATCCAAACTAGTGCACAAGTGTAATGTCCAACCATTATTAATTAAATAACCTGTTTATCAACCAATAGACCATTACAGAAAGTATTCAGAACATGTATCATCCCATACAGCGTGGAGACCATTTAAGGAACTTTTCCATAAAAATATCAAGAAACCCCTAAAATAAACAATACATTCACAGGTATCAAGAGAGAATACCTGTGATCTTGTCCACATCACATTTGGCATTTTTTGGTCAGAATTATTTTGATATATATTCATGTAATTGCTTATTTGTTTTTGAAAGCACACATATCACATTGTGTGGGTGTGCACATAATTTAAATAACCCTTTTTGTGTCCTATGAAAACCTAACGTCTTCTAGTAGAATCTGTGCTACTAAGGTTCCTACCAAATGGGTACTTATGCATTTTAATTGTTTTATTGTAGGGTACAACATTGGTGAATGCATACATTCCTGACGCAGTATGGTATGATTATGAGACTGTAAGTAGAGCTATTTTGAAGTGTATTAGCTTATAGTTTGGACTTTGTATTGTGTCCTTGTAAATACATTACTTTGACTTGAATGTGGATTTTCAGCTAATTGAAACGTAATGCTTATATAGTAAAATGCCTTCTCCCAAGACAGAACTTTGATCAAGCCCTACACACTGTACACACTTGTTCTTCATTTAACCAGGACTTGTTATATTATTACATGTTCCTACAGTAATGTGATGTGGACTAACAGTAACAGGGAGCCATTTGCTCTCCTTGCAGTTCTCGTCAACTGTTCAGAAGTCAGGTGGGCTCTGTCCATACGTTAAGAGTTTGTGGAATTTGCATAAATCCAAAAGACTGGACATTCTGGCCCACCAAAAATGCTGAAGTGTATGCAAATCAGATAATAATAATTCACATTTATATAGCACTATGAACTCTAAGGCATCTGAGCGCTGCTTATTATTACCCAAGGTGTGCGGTGCTCATTTATTGGCCTCGGACAGATGAAATGCTGACTTTCGACCTGTCGGGATTCGAACCTGAGTCAGCAGGTTCTGCACAGATGTCAAAGCAAGCATTCTACTCGCTGTTCTATCTGACCCGCTTGTTCAATTTTCAGCTGTAGGTGCTCAATTGTTTAATTGGAGTGGCTTACAATTGTTCGCATGAATATGTGGGAGAGAATGAAATTGAGGTCTTAAATGCCCTTCTGCAAAGTCGTACCCAGAGTCTGTCAGTCTGTCCCCTATCCCCAGACTAAAGTCCCTCTCCCATTTCGCTCTAAGACCCCTAGTCACTCCTACCCTGGGTTCCAACAGTGCCCTATATAGGAGAGAGATAAGCCCTTTCATGTCTGCATGAGTGTCCAAAACCTTCTCTAGTCGAGAGATATTTAAAACATTCCCAGATTGGCTGCATCGATGTATGCCAGTATGGATATGTAATAACACTCATAATGTAGTCTTACACTTCAAGTCATTAGTAAATGGCATTCCTGTGTTCTGTCAATGTTACTGGCTTTTAAGTGATACAATTAAAAGCATGTACGTTTTAATGTGCTTTTGGAAATGACTGTATTCAGAGAGCATCTGAAGCTTGCTTCCTTTGCACAATGCTTGTACTTGATAATTTCATGGGTTTATCAATGCCTGCTGGGGAGACTACACCAGCCTTGTCCTCTTGGCAATAGATTCCAAACTATTGGTATAGGTCTGTACTACACAAGTTGGTAGAGTGGCTGAGCAGCCAGACTTATCTCAAGAGGGGTAATTGTGAGCTGTAGAGAAGCAACACAGAGATTCACAGTTACAAGTATCCAAATAACACTTATACTCAAAGTTTTCTAGTAAAATAATTATTTATTAAACAGTCAGTTTTAAGGAAGCCGTCTTTAGAAAGGGCAATATGCAACAATATAAAATACACTTCAAAAACACTTCCTCATATTTACGTTAAGCAAGTAGATAACCTTTTAGGATGTCACACACACACTTCTTACAACCTGCAGTGACTTCAATTGCTAGGACACCATGGACATTGATATATCACATTTAACACTTAAATGCAATACTGAGGTTTGTGGAAAAGGAAAAGGTTAGGAAAGGAAACAAAGGTTAACAAGTTATCTGAACAGGTAAGTCCCTTACAATTCCCCAATGCAGTATAGGTTAACCCTCTCCCACCAATACAAGTAACTAATGTACCACCTATGAGGGACAGCTGAACTGAAAGTCAATGGGTCAGAAGAGTCTGCATGGAGCCAGGACAACCAATGTCAATTGACAAAGTCTATTAGAGCTGATGCACTTTGTGTTGATAGCACACATGTTTTGCACAATGTTATATAGGGAGTTTTCAGAAAAGAATCACTCTTGGGCCACACACTGTAAGGCTTGTGAGATCAAAGCTACAAGCAACTTTGCAGAAAAAGCAGCTACTGTAAGTCTCCAGTGATACAGACAAGCTACAGAACAAAAAGGTAAGTACCCCTTCAGTCAAGGCAGAACCTTAGGTAGGAAGAAGAGGGTCCAGCTGGCTTTGTTCTGGTTGCAGTCCTGCAGATCTTGTGTTCCTGGGCCTCAGTCGTGGGGACAAGAGGGAGGATGTCTGGGGACTCCTGCATTGCGGTTTGAAGGTTGGCGGCAGCAAAGGGCTCTTTCCAAATCAGAAGCACTTCACAGTTTTAGCTACCGGTCAATAGCAGCACTGCCGTTCTTGGACACTGTGGGATCCCCTTGCTTCTGGGGGCCAACACTCTATTGAGTTGTCGCAGGCTTGGGTTGTCCTGGGTTGAGAGGGTCCTGAGGATCTTCCTGGAGCTCGGGTCCGGCTTAAAGACGATGCACTTGTTCCTGGTGTTCCTGTCCCCTGGCACTCGGTTCCAGCAGCAGCAAAGAAGTACAGCCAGCAGGGAGAGGGGTTCCAGTCAAGTTTGTCGTGGTGTTGATTGGTCCCACCAACCCAAGGGAAGAAGTTTTGCATTCTGGGCTTCTCTAGTCGATATGAAATTTGGAGCTTCAGCACTGCAGCAGGGCTTCACCTGGCAAATCAATGGTCCAGAAGAGTGCAACAAGCTTCTCTTCCAGTTTTTTTCTTCTGATTCTTCGTCCAGTGGTTGGCTCTTCCTTCTGACTTAGAGACCTCACCTTTTATGCAGTTTTCTCCCATTATTTCGCAGCCTAGCTGTCACTCACACAGCATGGTGGCTGTCCTGCAAGGACAGTCAGCCAGCCAATCACCATTGGGTGCATCCAGGTAACGAAGGAGACTAAGCATAGGGAGTTTCGGGCTCCTCCCTCGCTTCCTGCCCTGCCAGACATGCTGGAGCCAGAGGCGGGCTTCAGCAGTGATTTCCGCCAAAGACAAAATGAACAAAGGGACCAAACCTGGTATGGCGTGCAGAGTAAAACCCACGAAATACCTCACAAGTAAGAAATGGCAAAAAAAAGACCGGGCCATTTTGACAAAATGGGCACCCATGGGTGAAATACTGCAGCTGAGGATTCAGTCTGCGGTAAAAATGCAAAATGATAGGAAAATTAAACCACTGCCACCACCCATTAATTGTAGGCAGGGTAACGTAACAAATGTTACATGAGTAAGTAGACAAATGGGATACTAAGTAACCCCCCAGGACTCCACATAAAATGATGTGTGCTGGGTCTAAAAAAAGAAAATAAGGTAAGTAATGTCAATTTCACTACTACTCTTGGGAACAGTAGTTTGCCCAAGAGAAGGTATTTAAACATTATGAGAAATTCAAAGGACTTCTCTCTGACGCTGCACTGAAGGTGCTGTGTGTCACACTATAAAAGGTGATGCCTATAGAGTTTGCCAGACTCCAAAACCAAAAGAGTCCAAATCAGATCAACAATACATAAAGGAGTGAGAAAAAGGTCTCCCTCACTCCAGGATAGAAATCAAAAAGTCCCAAAGTCCAGCGAAAGAGCTCGGGGTCTATAAGGTTGAAGGGAATAAGTAGGGTATTTTTCCGTTCGCTATCTGTGCTATTGTTAAATTAGAGCTCTCAGTCTTCAATCAGGGGACAGATGAATTAAACTTTGTGATGCTCTGCATTGCCGATTGTTCTCAAAAAAGAGGCGGGGAATGTTTTATTTATCACGCTTCACCACATCAATTCATTGCCCTCTGTGTTAATGAGCTGCTGTCATCTCTTCTTCGTTTTGTACCTAGATGGTGGGGGTTTCAACTTCTCCCTCTACCTCTAAAACTGGTGACTGATGCAAGTGGAGAGTTGGTGCATGTACAATCACATGTATTCCTGATACATTAGATTTTCTTGAAACTGATGCCCATGCTATTTGAAGATTTCTGTGGCTACTGTTTGACTGGCTGTCCAGACAAGTGGTCGACTGTAAATTGGTCGAAAGACAAATGGTCGACGTAATTTGGTCGAAAACCAAATGGTCGAATTTTATTTTTTATTTATATATGTATTTTTTTGGTTTTCGTTTAGGGAAAAAAAGGGTTTTTTAGAAAAAAAGGGGTTGGGGGGACCCCACCCCAAAAAAAAAGGGGTCAAAATAAAAAAATTCGACCATTTGGCTTTCGACCAAATTGGTTCGACCATTTGTCCAGTCGACCAAATTTTTTCGACCAAATGTCTGCCAAACGTTTGACTGGCCTGGCCAGTGCAAATACCAACTTACTATCTTGGCTACTCTAACCCATAGTCATTGCTGTATGCAACGGAGAAACACCTGAAAGCTACTAAAGAGGTGCATTCCTCTCCTGATGCCTACCCCATTTCATCCCTTGTTCGGGTTCTATAACATATTCAGACAAGTTCATTGAATTCATCTCCTCCCTTCAATAAGCAAAATGTCGAAAACTGATTTGGCCTTCCCCTCCACCTACAAAATAAAGGCAGGATTCTCAGTTGTTTTCTCCTTCTACTCCACCTCCAATGCGTTGTATGTCTCTGCCGGCTGCTAATTGCTTGTTAGATTCTTACTGCTTGGGTTTTCTCTTATAGCTACTGAAGGTGATTGGGATTCTCAGTATTTTGAACATTGCCTATATATTTTCAAGGCACATGAGTCTTTCAGTAATTTGGCCTTCTCTTCTTTCAACGAAAAGCATGTTGGGTTCTCAATGATTTGGTTTTCCGCCTGTCTAGTAAATGCACATGGATGTCTCAGTGGTTTGGCCTTCTCTGCCGCATACTAAATGTTTGTGCCATTTTCAGTGCTTTGCTTTCCCTTCCATCTATTTATACATGCCAGGGTCACAGTTGTTTGGCCTACTCCAGTACCTACTTAATGCAAATACCTTTCTCATTTCTTTAGCATTTGTGTTCTAAATACATATGTGTTTGGCCTTTTCTTCTGCCTACTAAATGAAACTAGCATTCACACTACTTTTGTCTCCTCCTCCACCAATAAAACACCAATGAGCTGGTCAGTTCTTTGTACTTCTCCTCAGTTTACTAAATACAAACAGGTTTGCAGTGCTTTCTCTTTGCACTTCTCCTCTGACTGCTATATAAATAAGAAATCATTATCATTATCACATGGATGTCTCAGTACTACAACTCACACCAAAGTAGTCCAAACCCTGCCCCTTGACTTGTTATAGAAATTAGTTAGACTACAGTAGAACATCATATCTTGAGAGGAAACACCAAAAGCTCAACCTGGTTGATCACCTCGAAAGCCTATGGTTCATAGGCGACCAATCAAGCAATTGGCCGAACCTCAGGGAATATTGTGCTTAGGTTAATTGTAGTTACAAATATATTTTAAGTTATATCTGTTGTGAGTGCTGCTTGGGTATACTTGACACTCTGTCTCATGTCAACGTAGTCAATGAAAGTTTAGATTTAGTATATCACTTATCGCTCTCACTAAAAAAATGTCTATACCCACCGTTGCCAGTCTCATCAAAACATTCAAGAATCATATAAACATATATACATGATTGATAATTCATTCATGTTTTCATTAGTCCAAAAACATAATAGGTTATACAATTTGACAAGAAATAATAGGTTGTAGAATTTGCTAACACATGTTTCGACACTGGGTCTTTTCCAAAGCATACATTACATAACGTCTTTATTTAAATGAAACATAAAAAAAACAGAAGGTGATAAAAAGGGGTGATGCAGTTGTTATCTGTGGCTGGGATCTCTTGCAGTGTATATGTGACCAAAAGGCAGACAATACTTTGTAAACTAACATCATGGACCCTCATGTGTCTGTGTGTCACATTCATGAAAAACGTTTTGTTTCTAAAGCCAAAAGGAAATCAGCTCGCTCTTGATCGCCTATATGTGAATCAAGATGTATACATTTAGTTTGGTTGTTTATCTGAGCTTTCTTCAATTTCTTATGTTTCATTTTTTGATTACTGGTGATTGAAAGAACATTTTATTCAGTTTCTATATTTCGGGGTGGTCACATGTTTCAAATGTTTACTTTAGTAATTATTAACTGACTTATTTTCCAAACATCCACCGACAGAATTCTACAGATAAACGGGTAATAAATAGAGGTTTCCGTCATCATTATCCATCAGTTGCTGTATTAACACCCCTTATCGCACTTCTCAATTTGCATTACAATCATTGAACACATTTAAAATGTCCTTCCTATATTTTGTGTGAATGCTTTGATTTAAATGAAAAAAACAAAACATCAGTACTCTCCTATAAGGGCCAGCCAAAGAACTAGCACAAAACATGGACATTTTGACTACCACTTCCGCATGTCTGAACATTCTTGCCCTCCTCTGCTTGCCCATATTTTTCCCACTCTTGCCTCTTCTGCATTTTCTCCTCTCTTACTATGCCTGCTCCTTTACACTGTCTCGCTTAATGTAAAACACATACGTCTCTTTCTCTATTTTTTTATAAACATTTTATTAAACATTTTAACAAACAATACAAACCAAACTTGCAGTGTATACAATGATATTACACTTATGCATCATTCGACCGTGTTCACTGCTCCACTTTTCCCACCCCCCGTTCCGAGGCCACTTCTGCAAATGTTCTGTTCCTGCATCTTGTGGTGGGGTATCCCTTTCCGTGAGATCCGAAGAGTCTTGCATTGACCCAAATAATTCTGCTATGAGCAATCTCCAGGCCATCAGGGTCTCAGTCCCCCCCCGTGCTGCTAGCTTCTTGCCATACCATGGTTTCCGCCTCCGCCCATTTCTGCAGATCTTTCCACCATATCTCTAGTCGTGGTTTGTGGCATGTCTTCCACCCCATAGCAATTCTCCGCTTCGCAAGCGCATATGCCAGATCCTTCAGCTTGCTGACATGCCTGAGTTTTCGTGGTCTAGGGAACCCCCCTAGCAGGCATGCCCACACAGTATCCACCACAATCGTAATACCCTTTGTTGCTAGTTTGTGTGCGACCTCACCCTAAAAGCACTCAATAACCGGGCATGACCATAACATATGCACCATGCCCGTGTTCTCCTCAATACACTTAGGGCATGCCTGCCGTCCTGCATTTTTGAATTTAGCTATCCTTTTAGGTGTCAAGTACACCCTATGCGTAATGTACAACTGCATCTGTTTAAGTCTTGCATTTCTCGACACTTTCTTATGATACCCTTGTACTCATTCCCACATCCCATCCTCCATCAGGATACCCACTTCTTCCCATTCCAGTCTCAGTTGCACAAGCTCCTTTCCCACCCCAGACATCATCATCTCGTATATTCTGGATATCTCGTGTCCCCCTTCTGCTATATCATATATGGTGTCTATACTAGCATCTGGTTCTTCTCCAAGCACCAATTCGGACCATGTTCTCTTAAGCTTCGCACCAGTCTATGGCACGTGATCTACTGGCCAGTGTGCAACCCGGTTTCACCCCCAGCACCCCAAATTCTGTTATGGTCCCTTCCTGGCATATATCCCCCAGTGTTACTATCCCCGCCGGCTCCCAGTGATTTCTGATTATCATCCTAAGCTGCTCCTCCCCCCCGGCCAGTGCAACCAGTGGGACCTGGGGGAGCACGGGCATGGGTTTCCCATCAGTTGGCACGCCCTTTGCCACATTTTCCATCCCAGCACCAACATTTTAGGGCACCCATCCATTGCAGCCTTGGGTAACTACTTTATTTCTTTCAAGTAGAATGGGACACAGTCCCGTCGGAACAACCTGGTTTCGGTGGTCGCATCTTCTGAGAGCCATTTGGCCACATATTGCAACTGACTCGCTACATAATAGACTTCATAATTGGGCCATTTTATACCCACCCCTCGTAAGAATTCTGGAGTTTCCAGAGGGCGACTCTGTTCCATGTACCGTGCCACAGGAAGTCCCTACACATACCAGCCAATCTACTAAAACAATTCTTGGGTATCATATACAGGATATTACCAAAGTAGTGCAGGAGTCTAGGCAAGACCACCATCTTCAACATTGCGCTACGTCCCATCATTGCTAAGGGCAATTTAACCCAGAACCGCATGCAATTCTCAATTTTCGTAATAGCTACTTCTGTGTTGCGCTTGTGCTCTTCTTCCACTGCATGGTAAATATCTATTCCTAGGTAACGAAATGTGCTAGCTGCCCACGGTACCTGTAACGCTGGTAGCTGTTCTAGGGGGATCCCTTTAAATCCGCCTAGTGGGAACATGCTAGACTTCTGAGGGTTCACTGCTATACCAGACATACCTGCATATCTTCCCATCACCTCCAAAACATATTTACATGGGTACCGCAAGTACAATAGTATGTCATCTGCCTACAGTGATACTACAGTGATACTAGGTGTCTTCATCACCCACAGGGATGCCTATTGGGTCATATTGTTGCCGCAAGTAGATCGCTAGGGGTTCCAGAGCTAAGATGTAAATCATGGGAGACCACAGGCAGCCCTGCCTGGTTCCCCTGCAGATTTTCCACCTTTCCGATATCACTGACCCAGTTTTAACCCTGGCCAGAGGTTCACTATATAACATTTTAGCCCACCGCAGGTATCCCAGACCCATCCCTTAGCCTCCCAGGGTCACCAGCAACCACGGCCATTTGACCGAGTCAAAGGCCTTTATTGCATCCAACGACACTATTGCCAGTTCATCATCACTTCCGTTCCCATGTTCAATGACTCTATGGAGCCTTCTGAGATTATTGGATATGTTCCTGTTGGGGACATAGCCAGTCTGATCTGGGTGTATCAGTCTGTTTATGACTTTCCTTAGTCTATTTGCCAAGACAGCTGTCAAAATGTTACTGGCCCTCATTAGGACCCTGGCGGATTTTTTCCGCCATCGACGGACTTTCCGGCCATGGCGTAAAGTCCGTTTACGCCATGGCGGATGGTGGACTTACCGCCCCATTCCGAGGTCGGCGGGGCGGTAAGTCCCCATTGACCCATTTACCCTTCCCCATTCCCATTTCGGCCCCATAGGGTATAATGGGAGTGGGGAAGGAGTTAATTACGCCACCGTAAATTACGGTGGCGTAATTAACACCAAGGTCCCATAGCGCCATGGATTTTTACGCCCGCAAAAAGCGGGCGGAAAAATGACCATGGCGCTCTGGGAACTCGGAATTGGCGGTAAGGGGTCGGCGCAGCTAACGCTAGCGTAAACCCCTTACCGCCAGGGTCCTAATGAGGGCCACTGTCCTGATTCAACATCGACAGAGGTCTGTAAGAACTACAGCTGTGCCCTGGCTTATTAGGTTTGGGGAGTGGTATTATAATCGCTTCTCTGAGTGATTCCGGCAGTCTGCCTCGCTCATGCGCCTCATCCAGCATGTCCAACAATGGGGGGAGAACCTTGTCTTCAAATTCTTTATAAAACTCACTTAGGAGTCCATCAGCCCCTGGGCTCTTACTCGTCGGCAACTGTCTCACCACCTCCTCTACCTCCTCCAATGTAATCGGTACGTCCATCTCCTCCCTTTCCTCTGCACTAATTTGCAGCAATCCTATGTCCTCCAGTGTTTCCTTTATCATCTCACAATTATCTTCCCCGTCATCTCCATACAACAGCCCATAATAGTTTGCAAATTCTTGAATAACTCATCAATCATCAATCATCAATTTCTATCAATCTGATCAGGGGTCTAGGGGTTTCACTTTTGTATAGCCATGCCAAAAGTCTTCCTGGTTTGTCACCTCCTGCATGTTGCCTCTCTATATACATTTTGTAGTTAAGGTTACATAATCTTCCCCAATGCCCTGCACACTTTGTTGCAGTCTCAGTATTAGGCCATTGTCTTGGTTGATATTGTTCCCTCCTCTAAGCGCCCTCTCCAATTCCCTTTCCGCTTCCTACAGTTCCACCAGGATCCCCCCCCTGCAATCCCTTGGATTTTGCTATAGCCACTCCTCTTATCACAACTTTGAAGGCCACCCACACAGTTCCAGCTGAATCCACACTACCCGTATTCATCTAAAAATAGCTAACTATCTCTTCTCTCATGTATTCCCTAAAAAGGGGATCTCTGAGTGCCTCCACCCTGAGGCGCCACGTCAGAATTCTTTCCCTTGGGGGCAATATTGCCACCTAAGGATCAAGGGCGAGTGGTTCGAGAGGACCCTTGCTTTGTATTCAATTTGCGTGATTTCTGGCAATATCTCTGAAGTAGCAAAGACATAGTCCAGCCTCGTGTGCAGTCGCTGCGGGGAAGGATAATGTGAGTACTGCTTCTATTGAGGGTGGTGCACCCTCCATATATCTTCTAACCCAAAAACCTTCAGCAATGTCTGTAACGCCTTAGCCGATGGGGCAGGCCTATCCGGTTTCCTGTCTGACCTGTCCAGACCAGGGTTTAGCACGCAATTAAAGTCCCCTCCCCAAATCACTGCACTCCCCGCACACATGCTAAGATTATGACACAACATTTTAAAATATGCAGCAGTGTTTTGGTTCGGGGCATACGTGTTTACCACACTTATTTCCCTATTTTCCACCAGTCCCTTCACCACTACCATCCTCCCGTCCGTCTCCACCAGCATCTGTAACAGTTTAAACGGGACATGTGGCACCATGCAGGTAATCACTCCCCTGGCGTAAGCCGAATATGGCGAACCCACCACCGTTCCCTTCCATTTCCTCTTAATCACTTCCATCTTATCTTGCGTCAGGTGCGTCTCTTGCAACAAGGCAATATCTATTTTCTGTCTCCGTAAATACAGCATCACCGTATTCCTCTTCAGATAACTATTCAGCCCCCTGACGTTCCCGGTGAGTATTTTAAGTTCTCCCATGGTTTGACTGAGTCCCTCTACCCCTCCCACCCATGCAGTCCAATTTTAGTTGCTTAATTCTTCTGTGTAGGCTCCTATCCCAACTTAAACACCCCTTAACTATATACACAACAAAACCTCCCGCCTCCCTCCCTCCCACCTCTCTACCCATCCCCAACAACACCCTCCCCAACTGTTGCCCAGCTCCATCCCTTGATCTCAGGCACGCCCGCATCTAGCCCTTTCTGGCAAAGCCTATACTCGCGGCTCAGCAGGGTAAAGTGGCCCTAATGGCTGCTTACTATTAATACTCCGGGGTGGGTTGCCTCCAGCCCCTTGCTCCTAATTCCAATTTGCTACGCATATTCGAAATGTTATCCAGCTCACTCATACATTATATTTGCTATATTCAAGTTCATCAAAGTCTTAAAGTCCAAAGGCCACAAAAAAATCAATCAAACGTCCCCTTTTTCTATACCAGGACCGCCCCCCCTACTTATCCCCTCGGTGTTCCTGATACAGACTCCTCACTTGTCATGTTCCTTGGTGGTCCTTCTCCGCCTCCTGCTGCAGACAGCCCTGCAGGTCCAACCATGACGCTGCTTCCTCTGGGGTGTCAAAGAAAAGCGCTCTGCCTTTGTGCAAAACCTTTAGCTTTGCAGGGTACAGAAACATATACTTGATTACAGATGCGCACAGCTTCCTCTTGACTGCCACGTAGCTGTACCTCTGTCTTTGCACCAGCATCGTGTAGTCCGGGTATGCCGTGATGTTGGTGGACTATCTCTCTATCGTACCAACCTTATGAAAATACTCCTGGATCTTCTCCCTGTCTTTATAATTCAGTATCTTTGCAATTATCGGCCTCAGCGGGCCCCAGGCCATGGTTTCCTTATCAGGGCCCGATGTGCGCTCTCAACTGTAAACCCCTGTGAAAACTTGTCTGGCCCTATCTCCTGCAGGATCATCTTCTCCACATAGTCCATAGGGTCTTGGCCCTCTTCTCCCTCCAGCAGGCCAACCACTCGTATGTTATTCCTTCTCGCCCTTCCTTCCGCTTCTTCCATTCGATTTTTGAGGTTGGCAACCTGCTGTTTTAGCACATGGACCTCCTTTGCATTGTTTGCGCTGACATCCATGTTGGTCTTCACCGCGCTTTAAAGGCCACTTGTCCTTTCCGCCAGCGCCCTGACATCTTGTCTCAGCAGGGTGACTTCTATTCCTACAGCATCTATTTTATTCTCCTGGGCTGTCCGTAGATCCGCTATTGCTGTGCCCCATTTTGCACTCAGTTCTGTAATTGCTGCTAGGACCTGATGGTTATCTCCTTCTGTGGCACTGTCCGCGGAGGCTGCCACTGCGCTTTGTGCCGGGGTTGAAGGAGTCCGTTGTGCCTTGGCAAAGGTCTCCATTGTGGGTTGTTTACTTTTGGCTCTCAATCCTTTCACTGACATCGTGCAGTCCTTCCTGTGTGTCTGGCTCCAGCTATGCAATACTGTTGCAGCTCCCCCAAGTCAGTCAGGCACTGGTGCACCCTCTTCGATAGGCTGCACCGCGCTATGGCACATATAGTTGCGTTTACAGTGGACTGTGTCCTCCCAAGTCTCTCCTCTAACTATTGTTGGTAATGCGCCTTCAATGTGGTCCTGAGGGCCAGCTAGCTCGCCTTCCCCTCTACTACCACAGCGATTCAGGTCTCCGGAGGATTCAGTGCTTGTGTCCACTTGAAGAGAAGCCTTTCTGGGGCATCTGCATTTGGCCTGCTTAATTCCTCATCTCTTGTCTTATTGTCTTCTGGCAACTGTCTAGGCCAAGCCAGGTTCCAACCCATGTTTCTGTTCTAATGCCAGTATGTCACACTTGCTGAGCCATTCATTCCACTTCATGTTCTCACGTCCTCATGGGCCCCTCTGGCCTAGCCATGCCACCATCTTGCCTCCGTTATCTTCGTTGTCGCAGGTCATAACTCCTTCAGTAAGGCACCAGATCTTGCAAGCGCCAGGATCGGTTCTCCTAGAGGCACTCCCTTATTAACACACTTGTTGTGCCACTGGTCGCATACGGATTTTGAGAGGTTTCAGTTATGCTCCTGTTATGCTGCACACATTAGCTTGTCAGCCATCATTTGTCTTAGTTATCTCCCCCTGCCGTGTCAGGAGTACGGCAGCACTTTGCTCACCACCCCACTTTCAGACCGCAGGGTCATTTTAACTCAACTGCGGTCTGCCTTCCTTGTGCCATGGACTCCCCTCAGCCATAGTGTGGGATACACTTTTCAGTGGGGCTGTATCCGCGCACAGTGCATTACAAGCTCACTTTTGCGTTCGCGAGCGCTCCCCAGCCCTCCAGCTTATTTCCGCCCGATGCAGCAGCAATTTGTTTTTGCCAGTCACTCGTAACTTTCGGTCATTCCGCGCTGTGTGCTTTCCAGTCCCTTGATGTATTTAGCTGTTGGGGCTCTTCGTGCAGCGCCCAGGGGACCGACATCCATTCGCCACAATGCGCCCTGCCAGTTTGCAGCAGTTCTCAGCTGCGTTTTTAGGGGGCTCCCGTCCGACACAGCCGCTCTCTTTAAAGGGTATATTATACTGTGTGATGGCACATGCCTTCTGCTGCTGTAGCCGTTCTCTGGTGCCGGCTGGTACTTCTCATGGGTGAGCCCCTCGGAATCCCTTTATTTCAGACCGCCGCCATTTTAGTATCCATCTCGCGGCTGGGTTCAGGATACAAATTATCCATCCCGCTGTTATATTGCTTTGAACGTTCCACCGACTCGCTGGAACTCTGCTCAGCACGTTCGCACGTTTTTTCATGAGTTTTGGAGTTGCTGACAGACAAAATAATACGCGTTTACTGTCGGATTAGGTTGCCGGATCTCAGAGCTTTCAGGGATCACAGACTATTCCATGGCTGCCAAGCCACGCCCCCGTGTCTTTCTCTATTTGCTGAGCATCAATCTTTTTTTTTCTATTGTTTGTTTTCTTGATGATTGGGTTTGCATTTCTTGAGCAAACCTTTTGGGTGCTTTAAATCCTTTGTAGGGGATATGAAGTCAGATTGCATGTCATGTTTTAAAACATGCCACAAGGCCTAAAGTGTGTTCTTTTGTTTGTGCATTTTGGGGAAATCATTTTTTATGTTTACCTCATGGGCAAACCTGGGTGAACATCCTCAAAACTCTCTGTGAATCCCCCTTAGCGTAATCAGCATATTTGGGTGGATCTGAGGGACTCCTATGAAGTAGTGCAAAACATTGTCTGAATTCCTTTCACGTGTTTGTGCGAGAACGAGAAGACTGTAGATTCAGGAATGCTCTAATATTTGTTGGTAAGGATCGTAGCAATGTCACATTTCAATATGTTCACATTGATATGGGAGAGTTCTTAGGCCGAACATGAGTTTGGTAGTCTATATAAAACACTCCCAACATCCTGTTTCCTTTGACGGTTGAGTTCAACTGCAGGAAGGTGAGGCATGGATCATTTACAAGAAGAGTTAGAGAAAGAGGAATATATTTGAGGGTCTTGGCAGGATGATTTTTTTTTGGAAAGTGTGTTTTATTTGTGATTTAAAATCTTTTCGTTTTAAGTCGGAAAATCTTTATTTTGGTTTTCTTACGAGCTTGAAAAATAGGCAGATTATTTGGGATGCTATTAGTTTGTCCTTTTCTTGTGATTTGAATGTGAAAAGTTGGAGAAACGTATACTGTTTTCTTACATTTGAAGCCAGCTTTATTGGCAAGCCAAGTTTTAGTAATCCATTTATTTATTTCTATTGCCTGGAAAACCTTTGCTATTTTATTCGAACAATCTTCATTTAGTTCTATTTTTCAAAGACAGAATTGCATTTTTATTTTGTTTAGGAGGACATATTTCTTTTGTTGGGAAAATAGCAGGGATGCATGGGGAAGAATCAGATGCAGTTCTTTCTGCAGTTCTTTCTGTGCAGGAAGAGAACAGTGATCCGCATCCAGTGGATGCAGGTCTCGTATCCTTCTACTTGGATTCTGAAGAGGGGGAGGCAATGTTGATCCACATTTTTGGATGATGTATAGAGACAGTCTTCCTGCAGTAGATTTTGCTGCTGCAGAAGTTGTTGGTGGGATTGGTTGAGATGATGAGGATGCTCCTGAGGTTTATGGAGGGAATGGTAGTGAAAGACAGGGGGGTAGATGAGTTTGTGGCACAGACAGTACTGGAGAGGTCTGGAGAAGAGGCAGTACCGCAGGGGTCATGAGGAGAGCTAATACCATACTAAAATATATTTCTTTAAATTTTCCTATTTCCGCCATTAAAAAATAACCAAAAATATTACACACGATGCGTTACCAAAAATTACATATTAATTTTCTACACAATTTAGTAGTCTGTAATTTTTTGGGTGTAGAATAATACACATTTTATCAAGAAGATGCGTTTGAAAAACAGATATCCTGGTTGTCAATGACTGAGATTTTATTTTCTCAAACTTCTTTCAGATAGGCAGTGCACCATTCAGTTATCTAGGGATGGAGTCTGTAAATAGAGACAGTTTTCTTTCCTAACACAAGAAATGCTAACAAGTCTGAAAGCGTGAGAGTCAACTCTTTGGCAACAGTGTAGTATGCCTTGCTGAGATGTTGTAATTTTGTTTTGGAAGGGCTCAACCATGTCAAGGTGCTCATCTCACACTTGAGATTAGTTCATCAGGCAAATACTACATATTTGGTCTTATGTCTCATGAGGCGACAGAACAAGTAAGTGTGTGCACTCACCCCTGTGAGACTGAAGAAATGTAAATGTTCTGGTTTTGCCCCCATGTGTGTGGAAAATGACATATATATTAAGGCTGTGCCTTACTTCTGTGAGACATGAGATGTACACATTCAGGCTCATGCCACCACTCTTGGGAGGCAGGAGACATAAGCAAATTGTGTCTGTGCTTGCACCCCTCCAAGACTGGAGAGATATAACACCCCGGAGAGAAAGGAGTGTGTATAAATTAAGTGTGCATGGTCATCCCTGCGAGAAAGAGGTACACATTCAGGTTGTGCCCTTATCCGTGAGAGACCCGAGGAACATAAACTTTGAATGTGGGCCCTCACCCCTGTGAGAAAGGAGGGAAGTAAAATGTCTGGCTGTGCCTCAACCCTGCAAGACAGGAGAAATGTAAGCATTGTTTCTGTGCCTCCACCCATACAAGACAGGAGAGATGGAAAAATGCAGGTTGTTTCCCAGCCCCTATGAGAATGTACAGACATACACAAATTAGTCTGTGCCTCCATACCTGTGCGAGAGGAGAGATGTACACATAAAAAATGAGCCCTGAACCATGTGAGTAAGGAGAGGCAAACACATTGAGTGTGTGCCCTCACTACCAAGAGACAGGAGACACATAATCATTGAGGATGCACCCTCACCTCTGCAAGACAGAGAAGAAATCGCAGGTGTTGCAAACCCCTGCGAGAATGCAGTGATGTACATATTCTGACTGTGCCCCTAACCCTTTCAAACAGAAGAGATCTACACATATGTGTGTGCACGCAACACTTTGAGACAGGAGAGATGTACGAATTGACTCTGTCCACCCACCCTTGTGGACAGGAGAAATATAAACATTTTGGTTTGCCCCCATCCCTACAAGCAGACAGAGACATATACATCAGGCTGTGCTCCCACCCACATGAAATAGAGATGGACACATTGTGTTTGTGTCTCCACCCCTGCAAAACAGGAGAGTCATACCAATGGAATGTGTGGACTCACCATTATCAGACAGGTGACAGCAAGGAGGGGTGTAGGAAGGTGTCAAAATTGTGTGAGTTCCCACACCCCTGCAAACCAGAAGAGGCATAACATTTCACACTGTGCCCCCACAGCTGCAACATAGGAGCAATGTAAATATTCAGGCTACCGTCTCTCACCTAGAAAACAGGAGAAATGTTAACAATCAGGCTATGTCCCCACTCCTCAGATTTAGGGGAGGTGCAAAAATTCAGACGGCACCTCTATCCAAGTGGGACAGGAGAGACATACACATTGAGTCTGTGCCCCCACCCCGAAAGACAAGAAAGGTGTAAGAATTGAGTCTGTGCTTTGCTGTGACCTCTATTACCTCTATGATACAGGAGACATTTACAAATGTACAGAGTGTCCACAACTTTGTGAGACAGGAGAGACATACACATTATTGTTGGGACACCACACATGTGAGACTTGAGAGACTAATACATTACATCTCTGCCCACACCTCTGAGAGACAGGAGGGATTTATTTTATTGTATTTTCTATTTTATTGTTTAAAGGCTGGACGTAGCTGGAGAGCAGCAGAGTGCTGTACAGAGTATGGGTAGCTGGCATTTGGGCTGATATCATTTAACAGTAGCACAGTAATGTGAGGTATATGCGTTGATATGTGTGTCCATTGGAATTAGTCCAAATTAATGCATGCCCTCATCTCTGTGAGCAGGAGAGATGTAAATATTCAGAATGTGCCTCCTCTCTTCAACACAGGAGAGATGTAAAAATCCAGGCTGTATCGTCACATTCTACAAGACGGGAGAGTTGTACACCCCTTCCCCACCCCTATATAGTGAGAAAGGAGAGAAGCAGACATCAGTTCTCTGCCCCTAGCACTGCAAGAAAGGAGATATATTAAAATTGAGCATTTGAATTTACGCCTGTGAAAAAGGAGAGACATAACAATATAGGCTGCGCCCCGTCCATGCGAGGTGAGATAGAAGAGGTGTAACAATTGATTGAATGGGTGCCCTCACACCTGCGAGCCATAAGAGAAATACAAATTCATGCTGTGCCACCCCCCCACCCGTGTGACAATGGAGAGTTGCAAATATTCAGGATGTGCCCGCATCCCTGCAAGACCGGGGAGGCATGCACATTGTGCCTCCCCCTATCAGATAGGAGAGATGTACAAATGGAATCTGTACAGCCAATACTGCAGGACAGGAGAGGTATATGAAATTGAGTGTGTACCCTCACCCCTAAATGGTGGTTGTGTCAATCAGGCTCTGCACCCACTACTGTGAGATGGGAGGGACATACAAACTGAGTGTATGCACTGTACCATTGGAGAAAGGAGAGATGTCAAATGTAGGTTGCTGTCTCTCCCCTGTGTGATAGGAGAGATGTAATGATTGAGCGTGTTCCCTCACCCCTATAAAACAGAAGTGAAATAACATTTCAGAATGTGCTTCCACTACTGCAAAACAGGGGAAATATACAAATTCAGGTGGTTCCCCATCCCCTGTGAGACAGGAGATATGTAGACAATGAGTTAGTGCCTCCCCCTCTGAAAGACAGAAAGGACATTACAACAGAGTGTGTGCTCTCCACTCTTTGAGACAGGAGAGTGAGTATTTAATCTTTTATAATCAGACGTGACACAGAAGAGATGTAAAACATCAGGTGATGCCCCTAATCCTGTGATATAGGAGAGACATACAAATTAAGTGTGTGCCCTTGCAAGACATGAGAAACCTACCAATTCAAGCTGTACACCCACTCATATGAGAAGGGAGAGATGAACAAATTCAGTCTGTGCCCCAACTCCTGCAAGACAGTCTGAGTGCCTGAATGATTCTGTTCAAACCCATTCCTACGATCTCTCCACATAGACATGCATTATCTGGTGTGCAAATGGAGGCAATTCCACTCTCATGAGGACCTGCAAATCTACCTCTCTGCCCTGAACTATCTCAAGTTCACTCTTGATGGAACAAAAATGAAATTGTACCTAACTCTCATTGACTCTCACTCCAACCATCCCCACCGGCTACATGGCACCCTAAACTCACCTCTCAATCCTCCTAAATTTATTACTATCAAGTCCACTCTCACAGCTAAGGACCTAGATGGATACTTCACATCAAAAATTTCCAAAATTAGAGACTGTCTGCTGATCTTCCTCACACTCCCTCCTCCTAAATGTTACACTGTGCCTACTCAACCATCATCTTCTCCCTCGACCTCCTACTTTAGTCTGACTAATACTGATGAAGACCTATCTCTACCAATGAAGGCTAACCCTGTTGTGCCCCATCAGACCCTCTTGCTCCTCAGCTAGTCAAGCCTTTTGCCCCACTATTGGCACCTCACCTTGCTGAAATCTTGAACCTGTCCTTTGATTGTGCTTGCATTCACCTTTTTTCAAAACAGCCCTGATCATCCCTCTCCTAAAAAAGCAAGAGGCTGACGCAAACCTACTAAATAACTTTCACCGTGTCTCTCATTCCACACTACTCTAATGTAATCGAAAGAGCTGTGTTCTACCCTTTTAACAATTTCTAAGACATCCACAACTTTTGAGATCCCCTATAAGCAGGTTTCCGCGGTGTTCTCCCCACCTAAAAGGCTCTCATGAATATATCCAACTTCATTGCTCTGCTAAACACTCCAACCTATACTGTACGGTAATTTTCTTTGACCTGTGTGCTGCCTCTGAGACTGTCTTTCTTTTTGGCATTTGCGATCAAGCCTTTGCTTGGATTGAATCACACCGTGCACCTCGCCAATTCTCTATCTCCTGGAGCAATAACACCTCTCTACTCACTACTTTAACTGTTGGTATTCCACAAGGCTCTGTCTAAGGTCTGCTACTCTTTACACTGTACACCTCTGCTCTTGGGGCACTAATCTCCTCCTTGGGGTTCTCATACCAACTCTTCATAGACAACACTTCTTCTCTTTTCCTGAACTCTGTCCTGATCTCTCTATCAACATTTCTAAGTGTCTCTCTGCCATTTAATGTTAGATGGCTTTTCACTCTCTGATGTTACACTCGACCAAAACAGAGGTGATAATCTTCCCTGCCAAAAGCTCTCTCTCATCTCTTCCTTTGCCTATCCAGTTCCCACCTGACACTCTACCCTAATCCTCTTCAGCTAGAATCCTCAGAATCATCTATGACCCTTCTCCACACTTTCTCTACTTTTATCTCGAAAGCTTGCCTCAACCTCCTAAATATTAGGAAAATCAGGCACCTCGTTCCATTAAACACTGCCATGCATCTCTTAACTACTCTTGTCATTTCTAAACTGGACTACTCTGCCAGTATCCTCTTTGGTCTCCCCAACTATGCTTCCTGTCCTCTTGACAAGGTCATTAACTTTGAACGCCCTCCTTTCACGCCTACTTCCTCGTACCATCTCCGGGCTGGATGGCTGATGGTGCAAAACAGGGACAGATTTACAAATGTCACTTCTGCTCTGTCTCTCATCTTGCTCCATGTGCATGGAATTATCTTACCCAAACATCTGAGAAACAGTCCACATGGATTTGTTCAAAACCAAGCTAAAAGCCTAGTTTTTTACCTCAGATTTACCCTCACAACCTATCTCTCATCTGCCTGCTAACTATCATTTTTCTCTCACCTCTAACCTGCCTCTATCCCTTGCTTCCTCTGCCGCCACTCTAGAACTTCACCCAGCATGGTCACATCGTGAGCACAGCTGGCCATACCAGACAACCACACTTAAAAATATCCAATGTTGGTTGTATGTCCACTTATGTATTATCCCTGGTGACTGTTCCATGTACTCCCCTCCACAATTTGGTCAGAATGCCCCTGAAGCTCACTGCTTCCTGTCAAATATTTTCTGTTGTCTGTCCTTCTCTGATGAAAACAGCATTGTTCCTCCTTCATATAGATATATACATAAAGGCATATATAAATAAATCAATAATCAATCATTGAAACATATACTCTCCATTTATCAGGTATGTTCCGATAGTATATGGGCAAAATGCAGCACACGTGTTACTTGGCATTGTGTATGTTTGTGCTTCATCACAATTGTTGTTCATCATCACCTCGGTCATCACCATCTATCCCGCCACAATTCAATTTAATCTCCAAAGCCTAAGTTAGTAGTATAAATGGAATACACTGTAGCTTTGTCCCCCCTCAGCTGGCCAGGATGGCCTGTCCACTGGAAATGATCAGGTCATCTTTTGAGTCAACTATGATCTGCAGCAGACTTTGGGGATCTTGACACATTGCTTGCAAAATCAACAATGGTGGTCAGTCATAATGTAGAATGCAATAATTTAGGAAGTCAAAATGTCGATTTTTTTTTTTAGAAATCAATAATGTCGAAAAACAATAATGTCGAATTTATTCTACATTTTTTAGAATTTTTTTGAAAAAAAAAATAAATGTATATATAATTAAAATGTGTTGAGTATGAGGGGTGAGAGGGTGGTGGGGGGGTGGGGGGGAGGCCGGGGGGTGTTGGGTGAGGGGGTTTGGGGGGGACCCCCCTAGTAAATGATACTCTTCTTGTTTATTTATTTATTGATAGTGCTAATTGACATTTTTTTTTCGAAAAATTGACTCTTTTCATTATATGTATAGGTTTTCGACATTATTGTTTTCTACATTTTATTTTCTACATTTTTGTAAGTCGACATTTTTTTTTCTACATTATGACTATAAACCATCAACAATATCTTGCCACATTCGTCTAGAATATGGTGCTCAAACGTTTTAATGAGTGCAAGTTGTTTTACAAGAGATACATAGACGCTTCTTCTGTAGACATAGACATGAAAGTCAGCAGTTGGGGCATCTTATGATGTCAAGACTACACAGATGTGTGCTGCTGGCCCCAGAGACTACACGCCACTAGGGGGAAGGTGACCCAGTGCTCTGTTACAGCCATGCCATCAGTGCTTGTCCACATATACATAATGGGGTGGACTTTCCCACCCTCTGACATGTCCAAGGCCTTACTCACTACAAGAGATAATGCATCATAAAAGACAGATACAGCCTTGCAGGAACTATCAGTTGGGTGGGAATTTGCCAGGCCTTCGGGAGTTTACCAGTGGGTAGATGCCCTTGCCATCAGCTCTATGAACCCTTTGTGTTTAACAACGGGGTATGGCAGCTCTACTAACCATATTAACACCAATCTGGCATTGAGAAAGCTGAAATGTATAGTCATGACTGTCTTCAAATGACTGGCTGAGGCTGCGTTGCAAAATACATATTGACCTCCCATCACTACTTTGTCTTTGGGTATTGTTGAAGGCACTGCAGACAAACGACTTTTCCGGAGGACTGACATGCCTACCTGTTCTGGTTTCAAATATGGGGGAAGTAGAAGTATGCTGCTTGGAGTTTGTTAGCTTTTGGGGGTATATTTTATATTATATTGATCACACTAGTGTGCATGAGGTTATGTCATATTGCAAGCAATAATGCTTTGCATACATTTCTCAATACCTTCCAACGAGACAACGTTCTTCACATAGTGCATTTGGCAAAATTCTGCTCTTCCACACTGCAGATATTAACTGTAGGCTTGCTGTACATGTCATTGCCTGATGAACAGCAGAAGCCGAAAGGGAGGGAACATGTAACTCTACAAGGTGTTCAGGTGCAAGATGTGATTATGGTTGCAGTGATAGTCTAGTGTTGATGTCCTTGATTGACATACACCATTGCCACCTCAAGATCTCTGAGGAGTTGCCTTGAGGGTGTACACAGAACAAGTAATTTATGGTGGTGTCTTTGCACTTTTGAACTGAATTATGAGTTGTGGTGTTAGTAGTTGCTGGGTTTTTTCCTCCAACCCTCCCTCTGGCCAATGCTGGGGTTGTACTCATGTAGAATCACTGCTCACAGCCTTATGAAACTCTCTCCTTGTTCTCTTACAAGAAGAGGGACTGCAGTCAACATTGTGGTCATCATCATAACCATCATCTTCATCAACACCATTGCCATAATCAAAATCAGAGATTTGAAGTAGGGGGAGATGCTGTATGTGTGCTAGGATGAGAAACATCCTTTACTTTAACTTAATTTTTTACTTTAAAATTTTTATAAAGCGCATACCTTGGATCCGTAGGCATTAGGATGCTGACAAACGAAAAAGCAAGTCACTAGCGAAAAACAGGAGAGGAAGCTCATTTGTGGAAGACCACGATGCTAAGTCATACAAACATCCATGTTTTCAACTTTTTCTTGAAGGATTCTATATTGATCTGACATCTAAGATCCAGTGGGAGAATGTTCCAGGCTTTAGGCGCAGCAATGCAGAAGGCTCCCTTTTCTACCTTCATGGTTCTGCACCTAGGGAGCATTAAGAATTTCTGATTGCTAGATCTGAGAGATCTACTGTGAACCTTTTCCACAATGAGGTCCTGCAAATAACTGGGTCCTGTCTACATTTAAACATAATCGCTGAAAGACGGTAACAATCACAGGCCTGCACCGGAAGCCTGTAAAGTGCTCGTCTGGCGTTTGAGACGTGATCTCGGTGGGATAGCCCCAAGACCACCCTCACTGCCCCATTTTGGATTACTTGTAGTCTATTGCCCTCTGTTTGGCTAAGTCCAACTATGAGGCTGCAGCATTATTATTGAGCCAATATAAGCTGCTGATCGAAGATAACGCCCAAAGTTTTTACATTGTTTTGAGGAGTTATCTTAACATCTCCCAATTGAAAACTCTCCTATGCAGGACCCAACTTGGATAACATAGGCTGAGTACCAAAAATCAACAACTCTGTCTTTGCCCTGTTCACGGCTAGGTTGTTCACACCATCCAGTTCTCGCTAGATGTATAGACTCTTTTCAGTTCGGCTTCATCCTGAGCATGAGTATGAGTACCAACCATTGGGATGACGCACTGTGTGTAGTCCGCATAGTTGGTAAACACAGTCACCTCCTGATCCAACACGGCGAAGAAAGGTGCCATGAATATATTATAATGGCAGAGAGAAATACAAGCACCCTGCGGGACACCAAATTCAAGAGAAACCGGTTGAGCCGCTGCCTCCTCAAAGAAAACTCTACTTTCTCTATTGTTCAGGAAAGAAGCAATCCAGCATACCGCTACTGGGGAGAAAATGGCCACTTCCTCCAACCTGGCAACCAATATCGAGTGGTTGACCAGGTTGAAGGCAGACGATAAATCAAGAAGCATCAATATAGAGGAGAGGTCCCTATCCACATGATCCAGGAGCCTGGACTTCAATTCCAATAGAGCAGTCTCCGTTGCATATCCCACTCTAAATCCAGATTGATGACAGTTAAGAACAGGGAAGTTATTCAGATGATGAGCAATCTGCCCGTACGCAACCCGAACCAAGATTTTCAATAGAAATGGCGTATTAGTGATGGGCCTATAGTTGAGTGGCACCTCCGTAGGTAAACCAGATTTTTTCAGAATGGGGGGTAACCCATCCTTGTTTTAAGTCTGCCGGCACATGTCCCTCTGTAAGCAAGGCATTCAAAAACTTGCAAATAGCTACCAGAAGGGTCGGTGGACATGTTTTCATTATCATGGCCGAGCATGGGTCAACTTTACATCTGGCGGTTTTTAGTTGTTTCACTATATCTGATAGCTCATCAACCGTCATAGTGGAGAAATTGAACTGGGGAGTGGAAGAGCATCTTTTAAACATCTCCATCCTAGTCTCCCTAGATCCTATAAGAAGGTCATCTTTTCTGTGCATTATATCGGCTCTAATACCATTCAGTTTGTCTAACATGGCATCCCGGATTTCCTGACACCAAGCCATATCCTTCACTAATTGATTAACGTTGGAGGAACTGGTGGTTTCTTGTTCCTTACGTATCTTGAAGAGTTCCTTAACCTCTGATTGAGCATTCAGGATTCTTAAATTTAGGGAATTTTTCTTGGCATCAATAATTGCCAGTTTATAAACCTTGACAGCACCTTTATAGGATGCCAGCACTCCTAAAGAGGGATTTGTTTTCCATCAATAGAATAAGTTCAGAATAGAGGATTTTAGTTTTTGCCATTCTGGTTAAAACCAGCGTTTGTTTTGAACCCCTTTCCCTACATTTTCTAAATTTAAGAGGAGATAAGGAGTTGGCAATGTTCTCCAAGTTGGATAGGAGGGATTTAAAAAACCCTGCTGAGGAGTCAAGGGAGGAAAAGTTAATGGTAGGGCTCAGCAGTGGTTACATTAGTTCCTGCATGAGCAGTTTGACATTTCTACCAAAAGAGCAATGTGTCCCTTTACCCTCCAGTTTCTTTTGAAAGTCAGCCTGGACGGTGAAGTGTACGAAGGCATGATCTGACCAAGGCAAAGGAGATACATGAAAATGCTTAGTTATATCATTAATGGTGGAAACCCAGTCTAGCGTATGACCAAGATTATGGGCCTCATTATAACCTTGGCGGTAGCCGTTCCTGTAAAAAAGGCACGGCTGCCGTCAATGAGGAATTACCGGGTAATTCCTGCATTGCCAGGTGCCGCTGCCTGTCAGTTCCCATTCCCATTTGAGCCACGTGGTTGTCGGTTGACGGTGCTGGTGCATCTGACATGCTGTGCTCGTGGGTGCCACTCTGCCTGCCAGGCCATACCTGGCGGGCTGACAGGTAACTGCAAGCACAGCTCATAGTATGGCGGTCTGGGAACTACAGTACCGGCATGCTTACCGGTACCATAGTTCCCGGACCGCCATGCTTATAATGAGGCCCTATGAGTTAGTGATGAAATCATCTGGTCAAATCCGAGATTAGCCATGGCCGTCGCTAGATCGGTGGCCACAGGATCATCCTTATGGCCCAACTACTCCTTTAACATGGGCAATTGGGTTGTCTATTATGACACTGACATACTGCTGGGAGCTGCAAATCCAACCACTCTTCAAGAACCTCTGTTTCTTTTGCCACAGAATCATTGGCAGTGTCTTTGTCTGACAATTCAAAAGATCTCTGAAGGACTTGGTTGTGTAAACTGGTCTGTCGGAACAGTGAAGCATGGGATACATCCCCATGTGTGCCAGACCGTGGCCTTAAGAATGTTGCACTTTGGGCTGGCTTTTCTGAGGTGGGAGACACAACTAATCCATAGATGAAATCGAAAGGACTAGTAGCCACGCCCAAAACTGGAGTTTGAATGCTTGCAGTACTTGTTGTTAGAGTGGGAGATGTACATTTTGTCTGACATTTTACTATTCCAATTACCAAGATTCATTCAACAGCCGCAATTGCATTGGCTACTGTTTGTGAGGTTACTCATGCAATATTCCCATGGAACCTTACTCTCTTCTTCCCAGGTTTGGCTTTTGTGTCTGAGGACATGCTAATGATAGTGTTGTTGCCTCAAACACCAAAGATACTCTCAGAAATGTTTTCAAAAGCAGGTAGTGTTGTGTCCACTGCCTTGGATAATGGCCAATACCTCCAGAAAATGTTCAGACAGCTGAAAAAAAAATCTGTTATCCCAAAACAATTCAACTTCTTGTTTTGTGTGCAAGTTTGGTTGTTCAAACAAGCTGACCTTGTGTAAGTTCCTCCACTCCCTTACTGCTCAGTGTTGTCAAGCAGCTGGTGTGTATTGTGG
This sequence comes from Ambystoma mexicanum, assembly GCF_040938575.1. Classification (NCBI taxonomy): domain Eukaryota; kingdom Metazoa; phylum Chordata; class Amphibia; order Caudata; family Ambystomatidae; genus Ambystoma; species Ambystoma mexicanum. Next base: position 827,101,578 of record NC_090932.1, on the reverse strand, counting down.
TATAGACCCAATAAATAAACCTACCACTAATTACCACTAACTGTAATCCCACCACGAACAGTTTTTCTACTTTTCCACCACCTTTAAATGATTTTCTGTTTCACCCAAAACAATTCAACTGTGTGTTTTGTTTCTGAGTGTACCCATTCAAACACACTTGTTGAGCAAACATCCTTCCTGTGGCCTTATGATCAGTGTGCTCAAGGAGGCAGTGTGTTGCATCACCCACCAATCAAACTACTGCTAATACCCACAGCCTGTGATCAATTCCTCCACTCCAGCAATTTATATGGCATCTCCAAATTATTTTGTGCACCCCCAAAAGTAATTCAACTTCTTGTTTTGTCTCAAGTTGTCTCAATGCAAATTCCTCCTCCGGCATAGAGCTCATGCAGGTGATGTTATGCATTAAACAGCCAATCAACCTTTCACTAATGCCCACAGCGTGGGTTCACACCCACCAATTTTTCTAGCACCTCATTTTTTTGTTCCGTCAAAGACCCAGCCAATATATGCATTTCAAGTGCCTGTGTGTGAGCCCAGGTTCAAACAAGTAGCCCCAGTGCATATATGAAATCTAAAAAGAAAGTGAAATCCAAAGTGAATCAAACTGCCACTAATTGTCACTGCATGTGATTGGCACCTCCAAAAATGTTTAAAGCACAGCCGCGTATTTCCCTATTCCACCAAAGTTGTGGCAAAAAAAGAAAAAATGTTCTGCTTGTTTTCAATTGTGTGTTCAATCACACAACCAGAATGAACATATTCAGAGTGTGGCTTTGAGTGTGCAGTCATTTCATTCACTCTCCTGTCTCTACTGCTCCTGTGGGAGGAGCTGCTACTGCTGCTGCTGTGTGCTGCGTGCTACAAGACTTCCAGCACACCGCGGAGTGTGGCTTTGAGTGTGCAGTTGTTGCAGTCTGTGCATGGCTGCCATGGCCCCAGACCCTGCAGACCCGCTGGTCTTGGACAATGAACTTGACAACACAGGTAAGGAGGAAGGCTGCCTGCTTCGAAGCACGTGCCCTCGCTTACCAGTAAAAAAACAACTGCAAAATCGTTTGCCTTTGAAACCTCCTGCTCATACTTGCTCCCAAAGAGGCATTGATCGACCCCTTTCGCTCACTGTGAAAGTCATGCCGGGTCGGGGGGAATACAAAACCATGGCCCTCACGAGACCTCCCTCTCCCAAACATCGAGAGAGTGCGGACCAAAATGAGGAAAGAGACCGCTTACCTGCGGAGGCGCAGTCCGCGCCGCGCCCCCCGCCCTTGGTGCCTCCGCAATGGCATCTCGCCCAGCAGCTCCGGTCCCTAGTGGCTTCCGGAGGGAGGACCGAGCTCTGTGAGCGGGGGGGAGAGCCCACAGGAGGCCGGACGGCTGGTTCGCAGCCGCGAGTTGAGTCGGGGCCAGCTCCCGATGAGGTCACTGCAGCTTCCTCTGCTGCAGAACGGGGGACGGACCCGGAACGTCAGAAAGAGGCCACGTCTAGCCCCCTCACGCCTGTAAACTCTTCGGTAGAGCGGGGCATAATCCCACAAAAGGAAAACATACTCAAGGGGGGAAATAGTGATTTGTGCTCAACAAACACAGCAGTTCATCTAGGCCCAAACATAAACGGCTACAACAGCCAAATACAAATAGTTGCTGAAGTCCATTCGGGACCGCCGCAAAAAGCCTTACTTTCTCCCTGTGGACAGTTAGCCCCACCGCAAGACGACTTCATAGTAAAAGAACAGTTAGCCTCAAAAGTTCAAGGCCCCATAGACGTCTACCACACAGAGGCACCTGATTCTCTAATACCTCTAAGACCTTCGAAATAAAAAAAAACGTTGGTGGAGTGAGATGGTGTCACCTGATAAACGGAAAAAGCGGCACTTTAAAATGAAAGGAAATACGAAACTTAAATTACAGAAAAAATCATTTACAGCCCCGTTGACTCCTACAGCTAAAACCTCAGGCCAAAAATCAAATAAAAAACCTTGGAAGCCAGATTCAACAAAGCCGTCAGTGGCAAGCCTAGTTACTGATTTTTTCAACGCATTTCCGCCTGATCCACAATGTCGGCAAGAAGATCTTACAGATGAGGAAATCTTAGAAGTGGTCATGATTTGCCAACCACCACAAAAAGCCAGAAGAAGGGCGCTGACCACAAAGCCGATTGTAAAGGACCACAAAGCCTTTAAGGCATCTAAGGCGCCACACGGACCGCTCTCGTCCCCCGTGGCATCCATTTCCTCTAACAACTCCACCTCCCATAAACCTGGGTCTGCTTCTCCTACTCAAATGATCAGGGCGATAGAAAGCCCGACATCAAATAGCTATAGAATTCGGGAGGAAAGTGAGGAATGCCAGGAAAAAACAACACCTGACCAAAACATCAAACAAGGGGGAAACGAAAGTCCTAATCACGTGACAAAGCTGTGCGCAAACCACGTGACATGCTCACCACAACCTAAACTCTCATCATACACTCTGTCCCCAGGCCCCCAAGACCTGACTACGGCAAAAGAGGCTATAATGGCACAATCACCTAGAAGCCAAACCCAAGAATCACGCCCATCTGGCATTGAAAATAGGTCGTCACATCGAAATTCCTTGGTGGGTGTGCCTTCTGACTCCACAAACAAAAAGCGGACCCCAGATAGGGAAAGGAGAGGGTCAGTAGACTTCCCAAACGCCCCTACACCCATAAGGCAATTAAACGAGAGCCACATAACAACCTCATTGGCAAAAAGACTCTCCCAACGAACCGGCACATCAAATGAGTCTCCATCGAAAAAAAAGTCGGACATTTTGTCCATTTTGTCAGCCGTACAATCGCCCTGGCTCCGTTCACCAAACTGTACAAAGGGATAAACGAAAATCTAAAAGACCATACCACCATACAAGCGATGATGTATACAAAATTAATCTTCTTAGAAGGCTACATCACCGCCCTTGATGAACGACTAAAGAAACATAACATCGGTGAAAATAATGGATTGGATGTGCAACTGCAATTCAAAGAAAATCCCCTTGTGGGTTTAATGCCTGGAGCAAAGCAAGCCCCACAATTACCACCACCAGCACCCACTTCAGTCTCTCGGTGCGCCTCACCAGAGGAAAACGGCAGACTGGCACATCAAGATGTCATCTACATCACAGTTGATCTACCTCTCAGTCTTTCACACCAAAAAACAATCCCAGAGGACAACGATCATGCCTACCCAATATTCTCCATTGCCAAAAATGACAAAATTGAAAACCAGCCTCAAGCTCAAAAAACCACGGAGAAGAAAAATCAGAAAATTGATTCACGCTACAACAAAAAAGACACTTTGACCGGTAATTCAGAGCAAACCCCTGCTGTTCGATTGGCAAAGCAAAAGGAGAGCAAATCCTCACCTAAAACAATGGAAGACTTCCTCGCGGACGAACATCTGATGAACATCTCTCAACATATCGACACTGTCCATTTGCCCTCGTCACTTGATGAGGGACAACAAGCCCAAATGGCACAAGTTACAGCGATGCCTGTGTTACCCTCCTGCCAGGCCCAACTCTGAACTACTGAAGATGAAGCTTCTCCGCCTTTCTATACCCTGAAAGATCGAAGGATAAAGGTACAGCAGATTCAAAAAAAGATGTCACCTGTCCGTTCCAGCTTTCAGTCAGTCACTTTCTCAACTAGGAGGCTCCCTTCATCACCAACCAGCAAAAGGCCGGAATGTCACCAGTCTCCACATCGAAAGAGTGGAGGCTGTGGGTCAGACCGCAACTTAACGACAAGAGACCGTTGTGCAGTCTGAGGCGAAGCAAAAACGAAAAAAAAACAAATCAAGAAAATCTGCTACACCTTGGAAAGCATTATACCTCCAAAATTGAGAAATACTATAAGAAGCCACATCAATTAAAGATGACACTGATAAAACTGGTACAACATTCGGAAAACAAGGATGACATAATCCTCAACAGAAGGGGTATACTCACCCTGTTCAGACTTATCCCAGCCCTCCGCTGGATTAAGTCCGACAATTTGGAAATTGTTGAACCATACCAATCAAACCAAAGAGCCAAAGCATATTTATACATCTCTTCTACGAGTGCAAAAAAGGAAATATCTCGTGCAAAAGATGACCTGTTAAGTTTTGGCTATATCCTGGAAGACCAAAGCCGGAAATCTCAAAATAAATACCAAAAAAGTGCCAAGGTACAAACTGCGCTCCAGGAAAATAGCAAAGGTAAAGAAACAGCCAGATCAAGCAGAAGAAGCGCCCACGACTACAATTGAAAGGAAAGGAACAACTGCAAGAATTCAGCAAAAAACACGGAATGCACTCAGAAGTCAATGTCAGCCCAAGGTTTGAGGGAAAGAAATTACACCACAGATGGAAGTGAAAAAAACTGAGCTCCCTACGCTCACATCGATAAATCGAAAAACGACTCAGAAAACCAACAGATCAGGGTGCCACTCCTCAGATCAACCACAGAAAAAGAAAGGTCTTTGCCAAAGTCCCAAACAAGAGATAAACTTCAGGGCCTTTGGGCTTGGCTCCCAAAGGCTCTGACACAAACCAGAAAGTAGCAATGCGCTGGTTGGCTACAAAGAGCTAACGAGGACTCGACAGCCGACCATAAATCAACTCTTTTACGCCTCTGCTCATGGAACACCCGAGGTCACCTTCATCTGACGGCCCCGGGGGACGCCAAATTGGCCTCTTTTGACATTATTTGTCTCCAAGAGACCTGGCTATGTAAAACTCCAGTTTTGGACGGGTACAATATCATTCTAGCGCCCGCCAACAAAGGCCTCATGGGCCATCCACTTTCAGGCCTCCTCATAGCGTGCCGACAGGGAATTGGATTGAAGATCAAGACCACTATACAATCAGACCTCTCAATCCAGGCAGCGCTCATAGACTGGGACGAGCCTAAGAATTCCAGGATGTCCCAAATTGCACTTGTGAACACATATTGGAATCCGGCGGCCATAAACCAAAACACCTATTTGACTATGATGGAAGAAACAATAGACGATATTCAATCTACACACCAGGCCACATTCATCATAATTTGTGGCGACCTAAACACACACTGTCATGAATTTCCCGCCAAGATGGGACAAAAAACATCTTTCACTCCAGCGGCTAAAAGAGGTCGACAGTGGTCATCTTCAATGGCTTCAAGGAAATTATTAAACCTCGACACAATATTTCCAAAAAGGGACAGTCTCCCCACCTGGGAGCAAGGATCGCTGCTAGCCACAATCAACTACATTTCTGTCTCACGTAATCTCCTGGAAAAGGCAATGGACTTTGAAGTCATCAAAACTAAAGCTAGTGATCACAATCAGCTAACAAAGTCCTTGCAAAACAGCTTTAAGCCACCAACCCCGGATACCTTAGGGGTAGAACCAAACAGCCGGGGTAACCGCCTGAAACTAACAGCTGAGGCAGTCAGAAAATTGACTGCACAATATGCATTCGAGGGGGGGGCATCACAAAAATAAAAAAAACTTGGATTACGTACCTCTCTTAGTTCATCTTAAAGAGAAAAACAAAGTTCCTTCTTCGGCCGTCAAGGCACCAAAACCGCTCCTACGATGACCCCCTGGCTTGGGAAATTCCCACAAAACAAAGCAGAACTAATAATCGCAACAAGAACATATCGAAATTGGGCAAACAATCACCGGCACCAACTATACCAGCGGGATGCTGAAAACATGCAAACGGATATCTGCGGAAACAAAGTGAAGGAGTTCTGGTCACTGTTAAAAACAGCTACATCTTAGAACAAAAACTTGATCCTAAACTGCATTGGTGAACCGAAATGCAGCCTCCATTTCACCTCTCTTTTTCAAGCGCCAATCACCCTGGAACTACCTTTAAGGACTCCCGATTACCCCGTTTGGCTTGCTCTGGATGACCAAAATGAAATCCTAGATCAACTTAAAAAGCTGAAAAACTCCTGAGCGGCAGGGGGATATCAAATATAGACCTGAAAAAAAATCCCACAGAATGGACAGTCCTCATCAAGAAAATCTTCAAGAGATGTGCCTCTCAGAAATCTATCCCACCATCATGGACAAAAGCCACCATTGTCCCAATCTATAAGAAGGGCGACATCACGGATCCATCAAACTACCGCCCTATAGCCCTCTTGGACTGCATGGGAAAAGTGTTGGGAGCTTGCTCTTAAAAAGATTTCAAACTTGGTCAAAGCTGGCGCCCTGCAATGACATCTTTCAAACAGGCTTCAAAAGACACGTGGGCACATCTGCAAATATATTAACAATTAGTACCCTAAAAAGTAAGGTACTTGAGGGCAAACCACAAATCTTTGTGGCATTTATCGACCTCTCCCAGGCTTTTGACCTAGTGGATAGGTCTCAACTTTGGGAAAAACTGGAGGGCTGGAGTTGTCCACAAGAAATCCTGTAGCCGATAAAAGCCTTATACACAGCCACTACCCTCAGGGTGCGAATGTCACAGTTAGGAAACCTCTCTGCAGAAATACCAACTGGAAGAGGGGTTAAACAAGGCTGCACCCTAGTCCCAGCCCTGTTCCTAGCATACATCGGCGACTACAAAGAAACTGAAGACCTTACACAATCATTTCCACTGTCTTTGGATACCATTAAAATTAGCCGCCTTTTGTATGCGGATTATCTCATTTTATTTGATCAGACCCAGACTGGTCTTCAAAGGCAGCTAAATAATCTACTCTGCTACACTTCAGAAAACAACCTGAAAGTAAACAAAGAAAAAATAAAAATGTTGATCCTCGGAGGAACAAAAAAAAGAACTGAAACATATAAATGGCGCCTAGAGGATACTGAGATTGAAAAGGTTACGGAGTACAAATATCTTGGAGTGATAATCGACAGCTCAAAACAAGAAATTTCTACCCAGCATCATCTTCAAAAGAAAATAAAAAGCTGGCAGCGCAAGGAAAGGCGATTGACACGAAGTTCGGAAGACTCTCAACCATCCCAGTCATCGAATTTTATAAGAAAAAAGTTGTCCCTTCAATCACCTATGGCGCAGAGGCAATGCTCTTGATTAAAAAAAAAAATCTGGCCAAAGCTAGAAGGACTGTTCTGGAAGGCGGTTCTCTCCTTTCCAAAATTGACGGCCATCGCAGCAATACACCGGGAACTTAGCCTTCTATCCCTCACGGCAACAGTTAACATCAATACATTACGCCTATATCGAAAATGTATCATGGACGGAAGCCCAGAAATCTACGGTCTCTTAATCAAAGAAATACAAGCAGACAAGGTGAAAATGCTATCAGCCTGGAAATCCGATAACAAGGCGCTACTACTGACAGTCGCAAGCTCTGAAGAAGGTCTCATCACTAACCCAGAAAAAGTGACCAAGAAAGTGAAAGAGTTAGACCGGATCCTTACACAAGAGTCAGCCACAAAAAACAAACTGCTTTACCAACTTCCTCCATCGTTCTGCAAATTAAATGACCCAATGAGATACCTAAAGAAATTCCCCAGCAGGTCAGCACACAACTCTCTGCTAAGGATAAGGCTAAATTTATTGGAGACAAATGAAATCCGTAGCATCAGAGAACTTTTGGAAACAAGCAAGTGTCGTTTATGCGACTCTGAAAATGAAACAATTCAACACCTGCTGCTGTTGTGTCAAAAAAAAACAGCGACTCAGAGCTCCGTACCTCGAACATCTACTAGCGAAAGAACTCGGGTGGGAGGAAGAAAAACTGTGGCATAGACTGATAGGAGGTGACCGAACAACCTGGCTCCTGGCAATCTTAAAAATCCTTGAACAGACAATGAATTATTTAACTTGATCAGGGTCCCGCCCTGCTAAGATACGTTGTACACAAATGCAGCTTTTTGTAAAATTTAAAATGTGAAATATACATAAATAAAAATAAATAAATAAATGAACATATTCAGAGAACATTGTTGAGGTGTCTGGCAGTAAAGTGAAATCTCTCAAAATGAATCCCAAAGGCCAGTCTGTCTTTCTGTGAAATGCAGATTATTTTTTAAAGGTATTTGCAAAAAACGAAATACTGTTTTATAATCTGTTGAGCACTGCCTAAAACCACCCCTCGCACATTTCTATCATATATTATTAAAAGCACAGCATGCAATGATGTTTTGTTTCAAAGTCAGAAAAACCTACGGACAAATTTAAATGAAGTGTTCCAGCTCTCATGCAGCAACTGCCAGCAGTCCACATCCACACTATCCTTCTCTGAAAGATTGCCAGCCTGTGCTAAAAGGCTCCAGCAAGCTGCCCTATATGTATGGCCATGCACAACTGTCTGTCTAAACTGGTTTACCCAACTTTCTTAAAAGTTCAGGAAGTTCTGTACAAATGTGGGTGATTCCTGATTCAGACAATTCATTCGACCGTCTTACTCGTGGTATTATTCAGGTCACACAAGCTCTTCTTTTCTTCTAAACAATTTAATTATTATTTATTCTTAAATAATTTCAAATATCTTTGCTTTTTTCGTGTATTGCAATTACGATGTACTGTTATTACAAAGTTGTTTTTTCTCACTTTCGTTGTTATGTTAGAATTTTTTGAAGCAATGTTGACACCTTTCATTTGATTGAGTGTACAAACCTTTGAAGTTATAAAGACAAAAGCAGTCACAGAACAATGGAAATGTCACCAATCAAACCATTGTTGACAGTGCGTTTCCAGTCATCACCCATTCTTCATTCTTCTCTACCACTTGCTCTTGCTTTTTGATTTTCGATCTCGATGTCTTGAACATTACGTTTTGAACAGGCCCCCTCCATCCAGAATTTTAACTTTATATCTTTTCGTGTGTGGTATGAATATCAATGTTCCGGATTCAATGGTGGATGAACTTCTAAAGTTCTCTCTCTAGTGACGTGCGACCCTGTGGAGGTTATTTATGCTGTAGGATACAGCTTTGTCACATATATGATGCCCCTTTTCAGATAGCTGCACCTTTGTCAATGAGTATTTCTGAGTGCACAAAATGACGGTCCTGCCCTGCACTCACTTGAGTGATTGGAGCCCATATCTATCTAAGTATCGGGTGCATACTGGCATTTAGATATGCAAGAAGGAATACACCCTTTCTGCATTTTCCCTCGCAAGCCAGCCCTCCTTAATGTGTTTGACCTATTTTGAATTAGGGAACCTGAGTATTTCAGAGGTCAGCAGCAGGTCGTGATGCATGCTGTGCACATTGCCAACTGTGGCATGCACCATGTGTGTGCTTGATGTTATTCATTCTTATAAATTAACAATTGACTGATTCATGCTTGTGATGGAAATAGTATCATCTGGTACACATTACCTATACCTGTGGGAATTTAGTTTAGCATGGATTAGCATTGAGGGAGCAGAAGGGAACAAAAAGCTGAGGTGATGGAACACTTGAGTCCCGGCCACAACCTAGACAATCTCTCATCACCCCGTCTTGGCTTTTCCAATCTTTGCAGCATGGTTTTATATCACCGGATTAGTAGGTAACAGTGACAACTGCATTTCGAAGAAAGACTACTTTGTAGCTCAAAAGTCAAACAATGTAATGTGGAAATTATTAGACACAGTTAAGGTAGTGTCAACTTCAATGTTGCTGTAATATTTATGTTAATGCAATATATGTGTTTTTGATGTAATTTTGAAAATAAAATATGTATTTGTGTTTAACTCTTTCCTTCATTGGAGAGTGTTTGCTGTGCAACAATTCAACAATATAGTACTACCAATGTGCAATGCAACATGCACATCATCTTGTTGAGAAACATCACACTTTTTGGTCTCTTTTAAAGCAATGTAACCATATCTGAAATGTGGATACTTATGCCAAGTGAATCACATGATTCTCTAATTGCAAATGTTAGCATTTAAATCGCATCTTGTGTTTGCTTTAAAAAAAAATAGGATGGTTGAACCATACAGGCAGATACATTTCGATATACCAAAACACAAATGATGAAGATTGGAATAAATATTGTTACATGTTTTTTGCAGGGTGGCCAAGTTCAAAGCAGAAGGCAGACCATACAAATGTCTCTCCCTGATGATAAGCTTGGTCTTCATTTAAGAGGAGGATATGTGTATCCAATGCAACAGCCAGCTAACACTACAGTTTACAGGCAAGCTATAGATCTTTGAGTAATTTTACAAAACAGTTTACAATTATAATTATTGCATTTCTACATCTATAATTTGCCTGCCACAAGTGTGCCACGGTTGATTTTCTTATATTCTCATGGAAGCGTAAATGCAGAAACTAGTATTTTGTATAGGGTACCATTAAACCTCAGTAATATAATTTGTGGTGTGAATTTGTATGTGAAATGTTCATTATCATCAAACAACTGACATTGTTAACAATGCTGTGGTATATTAATAGAATCAGGGAGGAGATGAAAATGGCTGATACTTTTCCTCATTCTCATTTGCCTCGGGACAATAGCTCGGGGGCAACACGTTCGCCTTGCAAACAAGATTACTCAGACGAACACAGATTCGACCCCTGAATCTGCGCTTACAAATCTCTCGGCATTAAGCGTGTTATACATAACCAATTATATAATTATAAAGGGATTTTTCATAATTTGCCAGCACTTCTTTCTATTAAATAAAATGTTTCACATACCATTTATCTTCTACTGCCCTGTCTGGCAAGTTCCAAAAAATTCACTTGATTTGGTTTCAGGACAAGCAAGCAGAAGCTGCAACAACAGCCGCCCAATGTTCTCCAAAATTAACATGAAATCAGGAGGAGGAATACTATTTCTGGGAGGGAGACTATTTCATCCCTGCCCCCAGGTGAGGAACAGGGAATTCCTCCCTGAACTGAACCATTTATGCTCCACAATATTCTCGCACACGTAAACAAAATAATATTCTTAGTGTAGCCTTTGAGCTAACATACCTGTGAGCTCAGTATTAAGATTGAACAGATATTCCCAAAACAAACGTGCAAACATGCATGGGTCACAGAAACAAATGACTGGTGACCAATGAATATCTGTATGATATGATATAGCATTTATAACACGCATATACACAAGTGTTTCAAGGCACGATGAGGCAAGGTAGGGGGAACAGAGGGCAGAAAAAGACAGCGATCTTACTAGGCCAGGTGACATTGAAATTGCAGGGGTGGGGGGCGGCAAGTGCGGGGGTATGGTGGAGGGGGCAGTGAAATACATAGGATCAACAGTGGCAAGTGCAGGGATAAGTGCAGACATCAAGTGTCAAGAGCTGGGGGCACTTTCGGGATACAGAAACAGCCCCCAAGTGCAGGGGATGCCTGGGAGGCAGGGCAGGTGTGCAGCTGGTTGGGGAGGGGACCTGGGTCAGTGATCAGAGGGTAGCCAGGTGAACAGTGTTTTTTCAGTCAGGAGTTCAGCAGGGGAGAGGAGGAGAGAAAGCAGAATCAAAGAGGAAGGTCTTGAGGTTGTTCCGGAAACATAGGTGGTTCTTCTTAAGTGTCAGGGAGGCCGGGAGGCTGTTCCAGAGGGAGGCCCCAGCCTAAGAAAGAGATCTATCACGAACTCGTTCCTTGGAGAAGCGACTGACCCTGAGGGAGTTGGAGGCGGATGAGTAAAGAGCTCGAAAAGGAAGATATTTAGAAAGAGAGAGGAGGTCTTGAGGCCCCAGGCCCCAGAAGGAATTGTGGACAATGCAGAGAGCTTTGAACTTAATCCTTCCAGCCACTGGGAGCAAGTGCAGAGATTTCAGTCCTGGAGAGATACGATCCCTGGGCCTGAGGCCAAGAACACATCTCACAGTCCTGTTCTGGATGAGTTGCAGAGGGTGGAGAGTAGAAGCAGGCAGATTTAGAAAGAGTCCGTTGCAGTAGTCCAGCCTAGAGAGAACCAGGGGTCTGGAGACAGTGAGCTTCTGGGGAAAGTAGAGGAATGGAAGAATACCTCTGAGGAGGTACCGCTGGTAGTGTGACTTCTTAGAGATGTCAGAGAAGTGAGGAGAGAAGGAGACAGTGGAGTCGAAGATGACCCCAAGGTTTTTAGCCTCACAGATGGGAGAAGGAAGAGGGCCAAGAGAGGCCAGCCTGAGAGAGAGAGGAAAGGAGGGCGCAAGTGTGCCGATGAGAAGAATCCCAGTCTTACTGGCATTAAGGCATAGATCGTTGGGCGCACATCACTCCTGGATAGCGGACAGACAGTCAGAGATGAGAGAAGGAGAAGAGGTGGCGGAAGGAAGCCTAAAAATTAGCTGAGTTTCATCCGCATTGCACTGAAGGTTGGGGCAGAGAGTGGCATTGCGGTGGGCAAGGAGTGCCAGGTATTGGTTGAACAGCCAGGGAGAGGTTAGACCCATGGCGAACACCACGGGTAGAGATAGAGATAGAGGAGGGGGAGGACCCAAGTTGGACCTGGGAGGGTCGATCAGAGAGGAAAGAGGTCAGCCAAGCCAGGGCCTGATTGGTGATACCCAGGTTATCACAGAGACAGGTATCACTGATCAGGCCCTGGCTTGGCTGATCTCTTTTGGAGTTCATCCACCCCTCCTAAACCACGCCAAATGTACCCATGTCCCCATCACACATTTGTCCTTATCGCAACCCTCCCTCTCACCAAAAATAGTTTGATTTTTTTTCTATTTAAAGTGCCTCTGCATTGGAAATTGGGGAACAAAAATGTTTAACCCTTACCTTGTGAAACTAATCTTATGACTAGTGTTGCCTTTGGATGTCCCAGAGCTATAAGGCACACTTCATTTTACATTGCAATATATTTCCACATTGAAATCAAAATACTTACTTGCATTACTCAGAACAATGTTATGGGACAGATAAGTCTTCACTCCTCCATAACAAGGAGAATAATACCAGTAAAATGAGAGGCTAATGCCTACCCAAATATGCATCACATCTGCACATGTGCAGCTGTTCAACAATGAGTATTTACAGCTGTTACTGTATCAGTCAACTTGAATCTCAGTTACAAATTGAATGGACAATTGCAACACCTGAGCACACCAAGGCAACACACTACTGGGCTATACACTCCTACTTGTTCCAATCTGTTGTAAAATCGGAATGTTTGATTAACTATTCAACATCACACCCACTAATACCCATGTTGACATACTGTACACACTGATAATGTTAAGAACAATATTCAAGAGTTGTCTAACGTCTAGCAGAACAGGCCCATTCAGACATACACAAATTAGTGGTGACAGTTAAGGCTTCCTCAAACAACTCTAATGAAGGATATCCTAGTGAGGAAAATCATAGTCTGACTCATTTGGTTGGGGTAATTTGCCGGGGAGTCGGCAGGGCCGTCCGTGGACCTGCGGGGTTGGGGAGGCTCCAACTCCTCCCGCTTTCCAAAGGAGTATGAGACACACACAAGAGCAAAAAGAGTTGCTGCTTTTTATTTCACAAACAGGCAGGGACAGCTTCTCGAATCACAGGAACCCAGGAAACATCTCAACCGTGGTGGGCTTGCAGGCCCTTTTTTTAGATGTCTGACGTGGGTACGTGCTTCACCTGGGAAAAACTAGCCCCAAAACCTAACGCTATCTCGGGTTGGCTCCCCGAGTGGTAGGGACAGTATAGGCCCAAATAGAAGGAGATGTTATTGGTAGAGAAAGGGTCAGGTTGTGCGCTTGGGTCATCCCTAATAGTTGCTACATGAAAGTTGTTACAAGGGGAAAATGAGTGATTGGCTAAACTATAGTAGTGTCACTGGTTAGCCCCTCGTATTGTGATTGGTTCACCCGTGAGCCCCCAAGCCTGGGACCATCGCCGTTCCCAGCTCGCGGTCTACCTGGTCTGGCAACAATGTATGACTATGTGTCAATGGCAGACAATGGGCAGGTCTGTCTATGGGCTGTTGGGTGTCCTTTTCCCATCGTTGTCAGTGTCCAAGTTGTCACTTTATTGTTGCAGTCTGTGTCCCAGATGTGAGATCCCAGAGCTTCTCTGGTTCTTGGCCTCGTATCAGGTCAGCCTGGTCACATGTGGTGAGACCGTGGCTGGAGAAGAATTACGAGTATTTGATTTGTATTTCAGCTCTGATGAGCGTTTAGCAGTAGCAGGTGTTACCTTGGCGCAGGGAGCGCAGCGTGTAGATTGTAACTTCATGGATTTGGCTGCGGGCTCTCGTTAGGGTTCGTTCTGCATGATCAGCATCCTGCAGCCTCGTCTGAGCTGCTCCGGCCTGGGGACTCTGGTTTGCGGCCTACATTGGCCTAGCTCATGGGTGGTGGTATACAGTCTGTAATACGGGGGTCACGGGAGCGACATGGGTTCTTATGCATTAGTCCATATATAGGGCTACATCTTCACAGCTTTAGTAGCGAGGAGACTTCTGCAAGCATGTACACAAGTTCTTCTGCCGTCTTGCGTTTCTGCAGTGGTGTAGTTGGCCTATGTGAAAAATAACAATGAATCATATGTGAGTGTGAGTGGTCCTATACGTCATAGTACAGAGTATGTTCTTCGTGTGGGTTGGTGTGTGTCTGATCCGTGTGCTTGGTGGCACATGTGTTCTTGTCTACTGGCTATGTCGTCATGGCATCTCTCATGATGGCGATGTTGGTGGATGATGTCTAATCGAGTTGGTCCATATGGTCGGTGTCAGCTCCACCCGAGGTCCCAGCCCGAGGTTGGGAAGATGTGCAGCCTGCCTGGGTGTGTAGGGCGTGGCCACGGTGGATCTTGACATCCGGGACGGCAGTAGGCTGGTCCAACTCCTAACACGGCGGGTGCTTAGGTCGTGACGTTATAGGCCATGGTCTGGATGAGAATCGGGGCAAGGGATCGTCCCATTTTCCCTCTTCAACTTAAAAACTCACCATTGAGGCATTGCAAATAATGAACACTGAGCTTTACATATGACATATTAAATCAGTTGTATTATTCTTCCAATACTACCAGTACAAACAACTCGAGGTTTGTCATTTTACATTGACCACTTCATGAGTCTGGCAAGGAATCATTCAAAACCACGGCGAGGGACTTTAACTTACCAAGCCCTCTGCAGCCAACCACCTTGAACGTATCTCCTTCTTACCTGACCAGTCTCTCTACTCCCTTCACAACAAGCCTACTCAATCTGGAGGGAACTCTCTTGTCTTTGTCTTTCTCTCTATTTTGCTCTCCTCTTCTGAATTCCCAATTAACCCCTTTGCCTTGGGTGACATAACTGCTAACTTTAAATTCTTGGTGGTCTCTCTACCCTCAACTGCTCCTCTCCTCAATAAGCAAGAGGAAATCTCACTTTCCCCTTACCTGAATGTCTGACACTCTGATCGCCCAACCATCTCTCCCTTCTGCGATCCTTATCTTGTACATCTCTCCCCTTATACACTTCACTAACACTTCTACAAAATTAGAGTTCATCCTTCACAGAGCCAAGACATCTTGCACACTGATCGAGCGGTTTCCTCCTCAAAATGCCAAACACTCAATACAAACACTGGCCCTCATTCCTCTGAGCTCTTGAAACCCTCTGTCTGTACTGACATTGTCTATGCTTTCTTCAAATCTACAATCGTCCCACCCCTTTTGAAGAAAGCCTTTGTTGCTCCTACAACACTGGCAAACTGTCAACAGTTTCAATCATATCTAATTATGCAAAGGTCCTTGAGTGGATGGTCTTGAAACAGTATCTTAAATATATTGACCTTGGAGACCTACTTCAATCTGGCTTGTATA
Source organism: Ambystoma mexicanum (assembly GCF_040938575.1). Taxonomy (NCBI): domain Eukaryota; kingdom Metazoa; phylum Chordata; class Amphibia; order Caudata; family Ambystomatidae; genus Ambystoma; species Ambystoma mexicanum. The sequence continues at coordinate 827,085,924 of NC_090932.1, read as the reverse complement.
GTAAGCACTACATCTCAATTGAACTCGAGAAACTCGCCCCTGTCTACCACTTTTCTCTCCTCCTCACTCTCCAGGACCTTGGTTTTGTCCTAACATGGATTTCCTCCTTACCTGAACGTTGTGCCTTTAAAATCTTCACGACATCATAAACGTCTACCTCTATCCCTCTCCCTGTTTACATCCCCCAAGGATAAGCTCTTGAACCTCTACTCTTCTTTCTTTGGATTTCACTATCAACTCTTTGCTCATGGCACTCTAATATGTTTCTCATTTCTCTCTTTCAACTCATAACAGATTACCAAGTACTTCACAGTAATTCATAGCTTTATGGCTCCACACTGCTGAACTCTTTGCAAATGGAAGACTTCTTCCATCAGCTTCCATCATCATTTCTACCTGCCCCTCTACCATCACCTTTCGCCTGACCTTTTAGTTCCGTAACCCAATACTAGAAACCTTTGCGTTCTCATTAATAGCATCCTGCGACTGCAACAATTCATTACTAATACTTACTCTGCTGCTCATTCATCTAAACATTCAGAAACTGTGTCTCCGTTTTCCTTGCCACTCTATGAAAATTCAAATGACCACCCTCAAGGTCAGCAAACTCAACTACTGCTCATGCCTGCTCTTTGGCCTTCCTCTGCCTCATTCCATCCTCCAGACAAAAGTCCTCAACTTTGCTACCCACTCTCACTACAACCTATCCTTTCCAACTTGTACCTACCAATACTAGTCCTTGTTGGCCCTCCATCTACAACTTCTCCCTTTTCAAGTACCTTTTCGTAGACAAAAAAGCTATCAGTAGTCTTCTAGTCAGTACCTGTCTAACCATATCTCTGTCTACTCTCTATCTTGTTCTCATTGCTCTTTATATGCACTCAAGCTCACTGTCCCATGCTCCGTCAGTGACTTCCATTGCTTGCATTCTTTCTCCCTACTCACCCTGCTCCATTGTAACTCTGCCCATTGCAAACAAAGTCAGTGTGAGGGTTGATTTCTTCCAAGTTTGGCCTATTCTTTATCCTTGATGTTCATCCACTTACTAAAGGGGCACTCCTCCCACGCCCTCGGTCATCCTCCGTACCTGACCCCACCACTCTCTCTGGTGTGTCATAGTATGTATTTTTGTCTGGTTTCATAGTACTTTCTCTTTAAATTGCAGCCGCCTTCCAGCCCCTGCATTGAGTGCTACTTGTATAAGTCACCTGTTTATCCTTAGTCTATGTCCCACTGTGTTCACTCTCCCAATAATGCATCAACATGCTCATCCCTGCTGTTCAAATATATTCAAATAGAAAAGTGGTACATTGAGGTACAAGTGAGCCGATATTTGTGGTAATCAGTGAAGGGATACTGGATGTTTGTATGCATGCAATTTATCTCCTTTTCACATATAAACACCATATGAGAGAGAGAGAGATGTTTCAATAAAAGCAGAGGTCTGTTAAGACTTAAGTGTATCTCATGTTGGAATAATTCACTGGGTTATGTTGCTTATACACAAAACCTCATATGCCTCATAAGCAACAGTGGAATGCTTAGACTTTTTTTAGTGATTTGACGTGGTGCAAACATGCATTCAGAAGATATGATTTATTTTGGCATTAAGACATTTTTTTCCTGGTGCTAGTAATTACTTTGCATAAGTGCTTGTGTAATACAAGCACTTATGCAAAGTTTCTGTCGTATGGCATCTGAAACACTGAAGCCCCATCCGTTTTGTGATATCCAAATGTAAGCTATTTGAAGCTCTCTTTCATTCAGGTGCTGCTGAAAACTAACCATGCAATTTTTCACAAAAGAGTCAGGGTGATAGCTGGTAGGAACACAGCAATGCCACTGCATTTTGGAACTTAATAAACTACTCTTCAAGAAACACCTGGTTGCACACTGACCACTTAATCGGAACTTTTCCCCTCTTGCCCTAATCATGCTATTCATGCTTTCTGTTCCCTCCCTTTTGAGATATCACTCTCTTTCTTGATAGCTAGGGTCCCTTCCATTTAAGCTCTATTAATGCAACCTATTACTGTTGGAAAGACTATTGAAGAGGTGGGCACATTCTGCATCTAAGGTTGTTGATGTAATTTCCTCCTCCATACAAATCCCACATTTCCTTTTTATGTGTATTAAAATAATGCCACCATCAATAAATGTGTCAACGTGTCTGTTGTTTCATATGGCTTCCACAGGAAGCCATTAGCAAGCTTATCAGTTTTTAAATGCTGTATCTTCCTGCATCTCCTGACAATGATGCAGCACCTAAATTGCCACCATCCAGGTCAAGGTCGAGGCACTCCTCATTATTGACTAAGGTGACCCATACCTTTTTGGTCCTTTGGCGTGGTTGAGCACAAAGAGATCTTAACACCCTGCACTCCTGCATGGGTTGTACAGTCCTGGAGCCCTTCCTGGTGAACACAGGCCATCTTTCCCAGGTGGGCCCCTGCAACTCCCAGCAATGCCTTTAACCCTGTGGAGTTCCACAGAGCTCCATCATCTCTATTGTCATCTTCATCATCTACATGAAGCCATTCGGTCACTCTTGGTCTAATTCAACATCAGAATCCACAAGTATCTTGGTGACACAAAGCTATATCTAAAGGGCAACTGCCTCCACAACATTCACAATCTCTAACACTACCATTTTACCATTCAGGCCGGGATGATATGTACCTACCTGAAACCCAACCCAACCCAACCTCACCAAAAGAGAGTTAATTAATTCTCCTCAAAGGTGCTAACAAATGTACCCAAGTTCAAAACTGTCTGAAATGGATCTAAATGGCTTCTACACAAAATGTGCGCCTATTGCAAAGGCGCTTGATTCCACCATTAAAGTCAACCTCTCGTTCAAAGCATGGATGGCTAAAAAAAAAAAAAAAAGCACGAGTATGTGAGCGATCACTTCAGCAATGAATAAAAACTCTATCCTGACTGCATGCCTCACATCTGTCACCCAGGCCCTCGTGCTCTAACAGTTGGATGATGCAAATACCTTCCTGGCAGATAGCAACTGCTTGTCTGGAGCCTCTGAAAGTTTTCCACTATGACACAGTAAGCCTCAAGAAATGCGACCATATCTACTCCAGTCTTCTTCTTCTTCTTCTTAATTATCGGAGGCGTGGGCGGACCCACGCAGGCGCTTCCCCATCCTATAGGATGATGTGCACCGTACCCACTAATTATTATTTAGCTCCATTTAAGCTCACAACTCCAGGAATTACACTGGTTACCCCTTCAAGCTTGGACCAACTTCATGTCAGCTTGCATAACCTGCAAACCTCTAAAGCCCAAGATGCCATCCTAAACACATGAAAATATCACCACCTCAGAAGGACAACACAACACCAGTAGACAAGGAATCCAGTAAGTGCAAGAAGGACAAGACCCAAAAATGTAGATTCTCCTTCTATGCTTCTTCAATTTAATACTACCTTTTTGCTTACATCAGGCTGGATCACTCATGTGATTTGGGTTTGAATTGAAGACCCTGGTTGTGAAGGAACACTTCATCAACACATGAGGACCCCAGACCGATAAGACCCTCCCCAATAGATATCAATGCTTCCATTATAGAACACTCCTTGCTTTCTTCCTAATGTTGCTATATATATATCACCTACATACACCCACCACATACATACATATACACATACACAAATACATACATAAATAAAGACATACTTAGAAAAGGATTATGAACGTCATAATCAACGTCTGTGAAGGCAAAGCAGGTGGATACAACATTCATCTGCAAAATAATATATTGCTTTCCTTTTCAGGTTGTGTCAGTATTTACTGTGGACATAATGCCAAACTCGTTTACTGTTTCTTCCAATTGCAATCACAGATAAACGACCTGATATGGGGTGGCAGAATGGTAGTGGTGCTCACCACTCCTTATGTCTATAAGACTCCTTTTCAGATATTACGTTTTACCGACAGTGCTAAGTCCACCTATGATATCCTCCATTTTATGGAGGCAAAGTGCAGGAAAACCATGTACAAGTGCTGGAGGTATATCCTACACTTTACCCTCAAACTTGGAATTTGGCAGAGTGGGGAATTGGTGGGAAAATGACAGTAATGGAATTACTGCTAGTGAGCAACATTTTTTCCCAAACCACATTACTAATAATGAGGTCCTTGACATTGCCTATGTTTTATATTGTCCCTCACACCTCCACTCTATACCCCTGCAATGGTGGTGGATTAGGTACAGTGAAGGAGCAGAGGTGGCCTATATACAATACACAATTATAGATGGGTAGCTTTCACCTACATGTTGCATTTTACCTAAGGATACCCAGCAGTAATATCATAGACATCTCGAGCATTGCTGTAATGTTCTATCAGACACCTCTCAGAACCCCTTTGTGGTATATATCCCATATATTCTACATGTTGAAAATTGCCAATTCCACAGAGGGTAACAATGAACATGTGACAGATCATTTCAGAGAATAAATGCTACCTGGAATAAATCCTAAAACCTTATTGAGATAAGGAATATCAGTAGAATGTTTGGCTTTACATTTGAAAACGGCGAATCTATTTAGAAAATGAAAACACATGTAAACATTCAAACTATTTATTATACATGTTTTGATTTCCAGCCGAAAAAATCCAATGGGTCTCATCATTGCTCTTGATGAAAATCAGGCAGCCAGCGGTGAATTATACTGGGATGATGGTGAATCCAGAGGTATGTTTTGTGCAATGTATTTTTCTAGTCAAATTGTATTTTGTCTCCTTTGCTCCCTCTATCCGGTCTCTTCAGGAAATTACGAAACAGATTGAAATGAACTAATTAAACAAGTAGAAGTCAGTTTTGCATTTTTCATAAACTCAGAGGATACGCTGACGAGATCAACTAAAAGAAAATATTTGAACTCAAAACACTCACGGATTACCATATTCATAAAACCAGGGTAATGCAGAACCCTGAAAACAAACTGTAAAATGAGTATTCCTCAGGGCTAGATGTAAGGTGCCCTGTTCTCAGACATATTGATTAACTTGTGGACGCACTTTGCAGGCATAAGCTAAATAAAATATTCCCATTTTAGAAGCTTAACTTCATTAAATACCAGTAGACCGTAAAAGATGAGCCTATCCATCCAGCGAGTGCACCAAACTCTAGGCAACATCGGCTTCAGAGACTGCTCCATGCTAAGGGCTCTAAACAGCTGTCAGGCAGCATGACTACTCTTCCACTTCAGCACTACCAGACAGGTTACATGTAGTGTGAAGGGCTGTAAGACAAGCACAAGTAAACAAGCCCATACATACCAACACAATCAATACATGGCATAACTGGTCTCATAAATAAAGGGCACATGTGTGTAGCATCTTCTTCACACACACACACACACACACATTAGCCCCAAGTCCACACATGATCATTTAGAAGGTAGCCTAAACATTCAGATGCAACATCCTAGCCCACTGTATAGTTGTACAAGGGTGAGTGTCCTGGATTGCATATCTTCATAGCCCATGTTCATATGTACAGGATGCCTTCACAAATGCCACATTATGTCATGCCAATTCAATCCACCTCCCCAAATGAAGAGGGATATGCAATGAGTAAACTCTGTTGACCTAGCAAGCAGCTCTAGACTAAAATACACACTTAACAACAAGATTGTGGGCTAGATTCTCAAAACGTGTATTGGTGCAAGTGAGGAGATGTGCCCAAAAAAAGCAGGTCAATTCACTAAGGAATGAGTACATCTTAGATTAGCTCCTTCGGGTGACTTTTTCCCCCTTTGTGCATTTGAGCAAATAACAGGGCATTTCCTGGCATATCCCAAATTCATGAGATGTGCGTTAAAATGCCTAGAAACAAGGATCAACGATGCACCTGTTAACACAGACACAGGAGCGGTGCAAATCATGACAGGGTAAATGCTGACCCTCGAGTGATTTTTTATTGAAGCGTGACATCCTGCAGCTGTCATACTAGCATTTCAATCCCCCAGACAGGGGGATTTCCAGTCATCTCACTGAAACGTGCCCTTTAATGGTACGTCTTGGTGAAATGCACTCTGCGCATGGCATACATTGGCGTGAGGATCGATTTCCTGACACCAATGCATTCATGGGTCCAGGCTAGCGCATCTTTGCTCTACACCCAAGCCCTTCTAGACATAATAATGTCACCTTTGAGGAAAGGGGTGACTTGAACATTTCTGAAAGCAGCTCAAGCGAAACAAACACATGCATACTCTGTGCTTCCTTCATTTGTGCTGCTTTTTGTGAATCTGGCCCTGTGCCTGTTTTGCATTGTACTCAAATCCAAATGTACCACCACACCCTAGCTTTAAACTGAAAACGTGTTATGAAGCAAACAGAGTAGTTAGATTTAACACGTGTTGGTTGCACAGCGATTTCCAATGTACATGTATCTAGGTGTAAAATAAGCTTACATTCGCAACATGATGCCTATCACACAGCTTTACCCAAGTTAAATATCGGCCACCTGTTTATCAGGCAAAAGCAAGATCAGGCCATGCTAAAGTTCAAAATAATAAGCAGTGTTTGACATCATCTGAAATTTGGAAAACCTTTTTGCAAATTTGAGAACTACAGTCAAAATTGCCCTTGTACATTTTTTAGATAAGGCAATGAACACAAAACATATTTGTAGTAAGTAAAATAACTATAGAACCTTCATCATTGTCAATATGTTGAAGATGAAAGAGGCCACAGAAATTATATTAACTATATAACATCTACGATTCAACAGTACAATAACACCATGTGTACATTAAATGTAGAGGACTTTGTAGATAAAATAAGAGCAAAGTTATTATTTTAAATATTTTAATTAATTGTTTTCTTTTAATTTGAACATTTGTAATAGATTTCTTTTTTGATTTGTGATGTAACAAGATGAACTAATAGTAATAACACATTTGAAAGGTTGAAATATTCAGCCAACCAAATAAATAAATAAATAAATAAATAAATATTGTTTTTGGCCTTCATCAGAATGAAGGCCACATTGTCCCTCTGGGGACCTAGGAGCATGCTTTGCCCCTCTGACCACAATGGCAGTACAAGAATCTAGAATCAAAAAATAGGGATCCTGGTGTGGAACCTATTCTACCCAGGAGGGTTAACTAGGAAAACAAAAGATACAAATGAATAGGTCCAAGGATGCTAGGCTCAGAACAACACCTCCACATGTATTATCAAACTTTGCATTGCTAAGGAAGGAATCACTCTTCAATAGTATGTTGTAGAGATAAATCTCATTTTTTTATATTAAAGTTGTGTGCAAAAAGACATAAATCCAACATTTAGAGAAATTAAGACATCAAAATGGTTTGCTAAAACAGAACAATCAGACAAAAAAATATTTACAGCACACAGTGCCAAAAAACATTTTTTGGGACAATCTCCAAATTGTGTGTGTGTAACAAACCCGACTCTTATTAGGATTTGCCAAGAAATTCACATATTGCAATGTACATATTCAAGTCAACATTTGTGGAAAACACATAGAACAATGGTGGGTACACAAAATTATTTTTCTTGCGTAAACAGCATTAATGTGCTGTAGTTTTGGGGGGAGTAGTGCGTCTACACCAGGTGTTTCAGCCGTTTCTAGGTGGGCTAGGTGTGCCTCATCTTTAACACGGCCTTCATCAGGACGGAGTTCTGTGTAGATTGACATCTGTGCTGCAGGGGAAGGAGACTACAGTCAGGGGGGTGTCTGAGCCAAAAGTATTTAGTTTGAGTGAATCTCGTGTGGTTGATGTAAAATCAAAAAGCACATAGCTTACCTATGGGTTAATAGATTTCACAGGCGCTAAATTTGAGATCTGCTAGCCGCATGGGCTGGTCTCTGTATGGTCCTGTTGCAAATAACAGAGAACGAGAGAAGCAAAGGGAGGTTGAAGCTAAACATGTCCCCGTTTAAGAAGGCATGAAAAAAAGTTTTTTTATTACATGCAGGGAAAAAAATCTTACCTCTCGCTGGAGGTCGAAAAATGCTGATCCAGGGTGGTATCAGTGGGAAACAGACACGGCTTGCACAGCTAAAAAATATATATGGCTCAAGGTGAGTGTGGTTACCTAGTAACAACTGTCTCATATATATAGCAGTAAGTGCAGGGTTTATTTTAAAGTACCTGTGAGGGTTGCAGCATGGGCAGCCTGTCTGCCAAAAAAGTACGAGCTGGAGCTCCTCAGGCTGCTGTGTCACAGTTGAGACTGCAGGGGCCTGACTGCAAAGCGTTGGTAACGCTGTTGCTAGGTCCCTGTAGGTATTTATATGTCAGCCATCTTGGAATGGCCCTAGGATCGAGTGAGAAACAAAATGATGGATTCTTCTCCATCCGGGGGGCACAAAAAAAGCTCAATCAATTATGGGTGTGATTGGTGTCAACGCGTGTCTAAAAAGTTAATTTAGACAATATTGTTGACAAACGGTTGTCATGGCAACGGTAAGCATTGCGGGGTGGCATTGGTTTTTTATACTCTGAGACAACATAGCTAATGGCCCCATGAGGTTGTGATTACCGAAAATACTTCATTTCAATATGTTGTGGCATGGATCACAAAATGTTTATGTGTCTCAGGAATCTCAGCAGAGAAAAACCAAAATTAAGTAGGTGGTTTCACAGAGAAATCTGTTTGGAAAACAAACCGAAAAAAGATTTGGTAAGACTGGTATGTGTCACCACTTTTGGACCCTTGAGCCTATTGATCCAGAAAACCATCAAGAAGAACTGGCATTTGGTGAAACACCCCGGCACTTTGCACAATGTGCCATGTTTTGCTTTCAAGAAAAACAGAAATTAAGAGACGCTCTAGTACACACCTTCATAGAGCCACCCCCACAAACACAGAACACACTATGGGATTTGCCTCCGATAGTTGGACATGACAAATGTGGTCAATGTGTGGCATGCCCTTTGACCCTACAAAAGAAATCTTTCGAACATGCACAAGTTAAATGGACAATGAAAGATTTTACAAACTGCAACACGAAGGGTGTCATATATGTAATACAATGCCCTTGCAAACTCCTCTACATAGGAAAAACCACACGTGCCATCAAAATGCGGATCTCTGAACATCGTTCCTGTATCAGGAACAAGGTAGCAGACAAGCCCCTAGTAGAGCATTTTATCAGTAAGAACCATAGTGATCTAAGATGGTTTGTCCTCCAAAAAGTGAAACCAGCAAAGCGTGGGGGGGGGTCTGAACAAAACGCTGACCCAATTAGAACAACGGTGGGTCCACAGACTTAACTCCGTTCAGGCTGGTCTAAATGTGTCAGTTGAATGGAAGTCTTTCCTGTAATGACATGTGCCCAATGATTGAGTATGAGCTATGAACTTCTTAACACTATGATCATTTTTCATTTCATGAAATGCAGAAGTCAGTAGACATTATGACACTGTGTGTTTTTTTTGGTCAATGTATGAAATCACCTACATGAAAAACTATACTTTCTTTGTTAATTCCAAATGTTTTCTGTCATTATGAAACTATGTATTAAGTTTCCAGGCAACACGCCCTAATTCTCACCCTCTCAGGCTGTTAGTAATACAATACAAACTGTCCACCTACTTAATTATGGTTTTTCTCTGCTGAGATTCCTGAGACACATAAACATTTTGTGATCCATGCCACAACATATTGAAATGAAGTATTTTCGGTAATCACAACCTCATGGGGCCATTAGCTATGTTGTCTCAGAGTATAAAAAACCAATGCCACCCCGCAATGCTTACGGTTGCCATGACAACCGTTTGTCAACAATATTGTCTAAATTAACTTTTTAGACACGCGTTGACACCAATCACACCCATAATTGATTGAGCTTTTTTTGTGCCCCCCGGATGGAGCAGAATCCATCATTTTGTTTCTCACTCGATCCTAGGGCCATTCCAAGATGGCTGACATATAAATACCTACAGGGACCTAGCAACAGCGTTACCAACGCTTTGCAGTCAGGCCCCTGCAGTCTCAACTGTGACACAGCAGCCTGAGGAGCTCCAGCTCGTACTTTTTTGGCAGACAGGCTGCCCATGCTGCAACCCTCACAGGTACTTTAAAATAAACCCTGCACTTACTGCTATATATATGAGACAGTTGTTACTAGGTAACCACACTCACCTTGAGCCATATATATTTTTTAGCTGTGCAAGCCGTGTCTGTTTCCCACTGATACCACCCTGGATCAGCATTTTTCGACCTCCAGCGAGAGGTAAGATTTTTTTCCCTGCATGTAATAAAAAAACTTTTTCATGCCTTCTTAAACGGGGACATGTTTAGCTTCAACCTCCCTTTGCTTCTCTCGTTCTCTGTTATTTGCAACAGGACCATACAGAGACCAGCCCATGCGGCTAGCAGATCTCAAATTTAGCGCCTGTGAAATCTATTAACCCATAGGTAAGCTATGTGCTTTTTGATTTTACATCAACCACACGAGATTCACTCAAACTAAATAATTTTGGCTCAGACACCCCCCTGACTGTAGTCTCCTTCCCCTGCAGCACAGACGTCAATCTACACAGAACTCCGTCCTGATGAAGGCCGTGTTAAAGATGAGGCACACCTAGCCCACCTAGAAACGGCTGAAACACCTGGTGTAGACGCACTACTCCCCCCAAAACTACAGCACATTAATGCTGTTTACGCAAGAAAAATAATTTTGTGTACCCACCATTGTTCTATGTGTTTTCCACAAATGTTGACTTGAATATGTACACTGCAATATGTGAATTTCTTGGCAAATCCTAATAAGAGTCGGGTTTGTTACACACACACAATTTGGAGATTGTCCCAAAAAATGTTTTTTTGGCACTGTGTGTTGTAAATATTTTTTTTTCTGATTGTTCTGTTTTAGCAAACCATTTTGATGTCTTAATTTCTCTAAATGTTGGATTTATGTCTTTTTGCACACAACTTTAATATAAAAAAATGAGATTTATCTCTACAACATACTATTGAAGAGTGATTCCTTCCTTAGCAATGCAAAGTTTGATAATACATGTGGAGGTGTTTTTCTGAGCCTAGCATCCTTGGACCTATTCATTAGTACATGAATCTAGGACAGTAGGGTATGCTGGAATAGTCATGAACTGTGGTGACACCAGTACCTTCTAATCATGGCAAGGAACAGTCCCTGCGGATGCTAAAATTGTCCCGGTGGGTTGCTATATTCTTGCTGGAAGGAAACGCATCTTCATACATAAATAGGTGCACCTTTTGTCAGTTTCACTGCACACCTTTTGGCTAATGAACAGATGCATTAGTACACCACTTCATTTCTATACAATTGGTCAACATTTGTTATATATTGGGCAAAAGTATATTTTAACACCCACCTTTTAGGTCGAAGAAAATGTATGGCAGTGCTCTTCTGATTTAGGGAAATATTTAAACCCAAAAATGTATGATCGCTAAAGACAGGCCATGCTCAAATGTTTTACCAGTACCACTAGCCATATGTGATGAGTGAAGTGGTAGCATGGCTCTATTTATTAAAAAAATATTTACATAAAAAAATAACACACAATGAGTTGTATTCACTGCTATTGACATTTGCATAATCTTCACCAAAGTTATTCAGCATGTGAATGCACTGTGTGGATTCAAATTCCAGTGCTGACTTTGTTCACTATTCAGCATTCTCCCTTTTCAGATCTACTACTGTGTGTGGTTGAAAAACGACTTGGTGGATCTGTGTTAGTGATCTAGGGATCCCTTAGCCTCCAGTATTGATTACACTCGGCGGGAGATTTCCTATCACTTTTAGATCGTTCCACTAGGGTCTCTTGTGAATCTGGGGATCCGACTTCAGTCATTGCCTAGACCCCACAACAGCGTGACTGAACAGAATTAACACCATTTTTCAACAGTTCTAAAATACTTTTTCCGAGTGGTCCCTTTTCACTCCTAAGGTTGCCTGGTACCGTTATGGGTCACTAAATAACTAACAGGCACCTCTGGAGTCCGCATTGCAACAGTCTCCTGATGTAATCGCAAAATGTCTCTATGTGCAGATCGAGCCAATACTGCAACATGGTTAACATGGCACACAAGCTGCTAGTGTGAATTCTTAAAAAGAAAATAACAAGAACTCGAAAGGTAACCACCCTCATTGTGTCTTCAATGAATTCAAATGAATACTTGCCCCATGTGGTTCAGCCTGGCTCTGCACCAAGATCCTACTAAACATTCTCATGGATACTTAGAAGAATGCTGGAGCAGTTTATGTTATCGTTCCATGCTCTTAAATGAGCCGTCACAAACTGCTTACAACTAAGGGCCCTCCAACTGCTATTATGGAATGCAATCAATTCTATTTGTTTACTACAATTTGCATCCAATTAGAGGCATTACCTTGATACAGGTATACTATGTGTATGTCATAGTGTGTTCAACTTTCTACTCCTACAGTGGTGTTGCCTGTGTCTTTCCTGCAAATCTAAGCAGCTCTTTTGTAATTAAGTTCTGTCCTTACTCAAGATACCAAAAAGAAGAGTGTGGTGCAGTTCAATTCGATTTTTGTTACTTCTATCCATGTGGTCTTTTATCATTTCTTTAATTTAGCTAACATCATTTTACATATGCTGTCTGTTTCATTGCACATTGCAATTTATTTGAGCTCATAATACAATAGATAGATTATATTCTGTAGAAATAAGAAAAGAAAACACTGCCATCTACATTAGGCTGCATATATTCCATGGTTTCAAAATCATAGTGATGTAATGATATACATTGTAAATAGAAGATGTTTTATATATGTATATATATATATATATATATATATATATATATATATAATGTGAATCATGTGCCTCCAACGTTGTGTTTTTATGGTTTTAGATGCAATTGCAACTGAGAAATATGTCTTGGGTCAGTTCACAGTTACTTCGGTAAGTACGCTTTTTATTATTTTTATTTTGAAGTTAGAATTCATTAAAACCACATAATATGTGCTAAAAAAAAATATAGGTCTTTGGTTTAAAAACGTAAAGTGTCCAAATGCACGTTACCACATACCGTTGTGTTGCTATATCTGAGTTCGAAGTAGCAAGTCCTTTCATCATATTTATTTTCTTGCTTCACTTTATTTGTTGCTGCTTGTTTATTTCGAATACACATTTCATACGACAATCGCATAAAATGGAAGTGCAAATAACATAATTCAATAGCAGCACATTTGATCTATTAATAAATATATAAATTAGTCCCAGTCCACAAACCAATACCTTATTAAATAATACAATACATCTTTATCTATATTGCTTACATATCCAATCAATAAAAGTCCATAAATCAGTTCCATCATAATATAATCACATTATCTTAATAAAATATAGGATACAACCATCTATACGTACAGAAACATAAATATACATTGACCAGTAATAATCATAACAGAATAGTAATTAGGACAAAAATACACATTTTCTGTCATGCAAAGCTTGTCTAAGGCATGATGATAGAGACCAGCTGGCTAAATGCTTTGCTGCCCGGAGCAAGTATACCTGTGTCGTTCGGCATTATCTGAAAGGCAATTCCCTCAGGATAGGCTTCAATATTCCTGCTCTGTTTCCATTGTAAGCCGGGCAGAAGAATATAAATGCAGCAATGACTGTACCTATGCAGAGCAAAGTAACCGTCAATTGTCTGTATGCTGACCGGTCCAACTCTTCACAAGCGCTCTTAGATGGAGGCAGTAAAATATTGCCCCAGTAATGATGTTTCTTTCATAACCATGAGTCGACCATTTTAGATAATTTAGCATAAGCTGAGGGGATAATACAAGATGACTACGGTTGGATGGTTTTATGCAAGTCTTGTATTTGCATAACCATCTGTCTACTCCATTATCTTGCTAAGTTATTGTCCAGAATGGTAGGGCTAATAAAGTTGATCCATATGTTAATTTTCCCTAGATGAGATTTCCCGTTCTAAAACCATGGTATTCTGTTAGCACCCACATTAGGAAGCAAGGCTTTTATAATACAATGAGAAAATCCCACCTAGACATTTGACCACAAACAGAGCCAATGTAAGGTGTTTCGATCATCACTCATTCACAGAATACAACATTGACCCTCCAATATCTTCCATTGCTGGAGTAAACAAAGTTGTACTGAGATGCAGAAGAGTAGGACTTGGTGCGATTGATTACTGCTAATTAGTACCCGGTGCGCGCCAAGCCATACCACACAGTATTCCTGTGAACGTTAGTGCGTCCCGCGCATGCCGTGTACTCTGTTCCCGGAGAGGGGAGTGGCAGTCCCTTATCCAATGGCCCTGGGGGCATTACCTGGGGCAGTATTGGCCCACCACCTCGGGTCCTATTGCCACAGTAATCTGGGCATTACCATCATGATCCTCCTCACCCCAGTCATAAATCATGAGGATCTAACAAGCAATACATGAGATATTAGGGAGAAACAAATGTCTTCACACAGACAGCAGTTAAATGTACATAAGTGTTATTATGCGATCAGCATTAAACAGTATCCTGTACCACAACCCTGAATGAGGATGCCAAGCCCATTGGCATTATTGATCTATAAATTATTTCTTTTGAGTTTTTCATGCTATCATTCTGCTCGGGTATGCAGCTGAACTTGTGGCTCAGACGCTTCTTAAGTTTATTCATTTTTAAAACCCACATTCAGTGCTACATTTTGAAGAGCTAGAGGCCCTCCGAAGATCCAACGTGATAAGTCTAATCATGATATGTGACAGGCCATCATCTGGGTGTCCAGATGGACCATTAGTGATGAAGAGGTGGAGAAAAAGAAAAACATTAATTACATATCTTTCAACAAGTCAAACGTTACCCATACCCATTTTTTCTCCTTCAATTATGACACTGCCATATAAAGGCCTATTTGTTCTGTCAACGCGCCTTTACACTGTGCAGCTTAAATATCCCACTTTCTTAATCGAAACACCTCAATTAACCTTGACATTTGCTGGTATCCAGGCATCCAGCCAGAATTTCATTAAAAATAATCTTAGCCCTGACAATAAGCAATACCTTAGCTCACCTGCACCTTCTCTTCTGAGGGCAAGATCTAATCCTTAGAAATTGAAAGATAAAACTGTGTTATCATCTTGTAATTTCAAAGAACCCAATATACTACCTACCTACATCTGTCATTTTAGCCACAAAGTAGGAGACACGTGGGAGATTTTAATTTTCTTCCCCACATTTTTAAGTTTTAGGGATTTTTGTGGCGAAAGCCAATCTTTCCTATTTAATTTCCTGCTTGGTTATTTTAACCCATTTCTGTGCTAAATTATCCCCATTCTGCTAGTATATAACGCAGAATTCATGAACAATAGAATTGGGGCCGCAAATTGTGGCACATGCAGGTTGTAGCTGCTGCCACCGGCATCTTCCTGCTGCATTGTCAGTCCCAAATATTTCCATATGTGGCCCTCATACATTGATTGCGTCACAATAATGATTTGATTGAATCAACAAGTATTCATCCATTCACAGGAAAAGAGAAAAAAAAGTATGGACTAAAAGTTAAAATGCTAACCATCATCATTTTATCCTAGGAAAGTAGCATCAAATGTTGAGGAATGCACTTTCAGGAACCTCAAAAATTCAAAATGCAAAACGTGTTCCAGCACGTTGGCTGTGTTTAGTTTTGACTTACACGAAATTGTACAATTGGCAACTTGTGAGTGAAGCAACTTTTGTTTATTTTGTGTACAAAGTTGTACCATTGCTGCAATTCCCTATGTTACCACTTTGCGTGTGCAGAATGCTTGTGAATCTACATACACCACCATCTGGCCAATTTTCTCGCATTTATTGTTTTGTTTTTTGAGGCAGGGCACAAAAAGCTTTTCATATATTTCTTTGAATCTGGCTCTATTATGAGCGCACTTGTATTTTCAGTGGAAAACATGCTTTCCAAATTGGACCCGTGAGGCCAGATTGTCAAAAAAAAGGGGTGTTTGTTTGTTTGTTTATTTGTTTATTTATTTGGTAATACGCACCAAACCCTTAGGTAGCTGGGCACAACAGGACAAGTAAACTTAAAGCTTAGTTACAGAGCATGTCAGGTACATATACATAGGGCCTCATTACACGGACGGCGGTAAGGGTTAACGGTCACCGTTAATGGCAACGGTGACCGTTAACCCTTACCGCCGTACTACGAGGTCCCTTTGCGGGTTGGTGCTCTAACGCCTGCTTTTTGCAGGCGTTAAAAACCAACCCGCTAAGGGACCTCGGAGCTAATTACGGCACCGCAAAATTGCGGTGCCGTAATTAGCGCCTTCCCCATTCCCATAGAGCCCTATGGGGCAGAAATGGGAATGGGGAAGGGCAATGGCGGAAGGGGGATTTACCGCCCCACCGACCTTGGAATGGGGCGGTAAATCCCCTTTCCGCCATGGCGGTGCCGGTAATTTACCGGCATGGTCCAGGGTGCTAAAAGCACCCTGGATCACCGCCTTCCGTGTAATGAGGCCCATACATACAAACAAGAAATAT
The DNA here is from genome assembly GCF_040938575.1 of Ambystoma mexicanum. Classification (NCBI taxonomy): domain Eukaryota; kingdom Metazoa; phylum Chordata; class Amphibia; order Caudata; family Ambystomatidae; genus Ambystoma; species Ambystoma mexicanum. Next base: position 827,069,405 of record NC_090932.1, on the reverse strand, counting down.
AAAATGACTGCCTCTTCCAAGTTACAGTCGAGTGCTGGAAGCTAGGGGTCACATATTATATAATACATGTGCAGTCGACTAGTGCAGTAAGTAGCAAATACAGTGAATGTGGTGAGTGAAACAGGTGTCAGCTAGGGGGTGCAGTATTGTTACGGGGTGGAGCAGGTTAGGAGTCATTTCTTCGTTGCCATGTTAGTACATTGCATCTGAATTTAAGGTAGGGCTGTCCCATTCTGAGATCTGAAGGGAGAGCATTCCAGGATTGCACTGCTTTGACCGGGAAGCTGGAGCCACCAGCTGTGGTTCGTTTGCATCTAGGGATCTCTCAAGTGTAAGCATTGGCAGATCTCATAGGGCGAGTAGCAATTCTCCTATTTATTCTTTCTGAGAGATATGGTGGTGCTAAGTTGCTCAGGCATTTAGACATGTGCAAGACTGTTTTAAGGAGGATCCTGTTGTTTATTTTTTACCAGTGGACATCTCTCCTAAATTTAGAGATATGCTCTCTGTTAAGAATATTCAGAGCTGCTCTTAGGGCATTATTTTGCAATCTTTGAATTTTATCCGTGATGTATTTGATGGCACCTGAGTACAAGGCATTACAATAATCCAATCTGGACATTACAACTAGTTTTGGAGAGAAATGGTCTGCAAGTTCGATGAGTTTGCAGGTGTAGGCTGTTGCAGATGCAAATGAGTTAACTTGTTTCTTAAGGGTGAGTGTGGAGTCAAGGTAGAATCCTTAACTTTTAAAAACAGGCATCACCTTGATGGAGTTATTGTCAATGTTGAAGGAGTTATAACTAAGGCTACGTTTTTTGAGATTTGTCTCTGAGCCTAGGATCAGTATCTCCGTTTTGTTGTCATTCAGGCAGAGGCCATGGGATGCCATCCATGCCTGAATGAGGAGGTATATCTTATACTAAGGCTGTGTCCTCGAGAAAGTTTCCAGAAAGGGGGATGAGGATCTAGGTGTCATCTGCATAATTTGTGTAGGTGACACCCAGTCTGTCCAACTTATCAAACAACGGCTTAGTAAAAATGTTATACATAGTAGGTGAGACACAGGATCCCTGTGGTACTTCGCAAGACATTTGTATGGGGTCAGCGGAGGCTGAGGGGGAAAAGACTCTCATTGTGCGGTTAGCTAGAAAGGACTGGACCCAGGTTATGGCATCCCTTGAGAAATGGGCAGCCGACCTGAGGTGGTTGCATAAGACTGCATGATCCACCAGGTCGAAGGCTGCCGATAGGTCCAGGAGAAGTAGCATAGCTGTTTTCCCGTTATCCTTCAGCTCATCAATTTGGGTCTTACGGTCTAATAAGGTTGTTTCTGTGCCATGAAGAGGGCGGAAGCCAGATTGCCGTGATCCTAATAGGTGATTAGCTTCCAAGTATTCCTGAATTTGAAGGTAAGCTACTCTATCGATAATATTAAGTAAGAAAGGGACAGTAGTGATTGGTCTGTAGTTGGTCAGGATGGTCGGGTCTAATGTTTGTTTTTTAAGCAGAGGGAGGACCCAAGATTCTTTAAGATTATTGGGCACTGTGTTGGTCTTGAAGGAGGCATTAATAAGCTTAGAGATGAAGGGGGCTAGGTCTGTAGCTGTATCCTTTATGATTTGGGCTGGGCAACTGTCTCCCTTACAATTCGAGGGTTTTAGTGAGAGTATGATTTTCTCTGTCTCAAGGATAGAGATTTTCTTGAATCTGAAGGGTATGGTAGTTCTGTCCCATGTGGGTTGGGGGGGTTGCTGCTCAGATGGGAGCAGTGAGGCTTTCTTGTTAGCTTTTTTGAGTTGGAGAGACCAGGCGTCCTTAATGGGACCCACTAGCAGACCAGGATGCTAACAACGGGCCAATCATTAACGGGCCCGTTGTTAGCATCCTCCCCATTCCCATTCAAATGGGAATGGGGATTAATTTTTACCGGAGCCCAGAAAAGGGCAATTACCGGTTTCTCCAAGGTCGGCATGACCCGGTTATTGCCCTTTTCTGAGCTCTGGTAAAAAATCATAATCGGCGGCAGCCGTGCCCTTAATAAGGGCACGGCTACTGCCAGGGTCATATTGAGGCCCAATGTATTTATTTATTTATTTTAATTTTTATAAAGCACCACATGCCCGTAGACCTCAGAGCACACAGAGAACATGACAAGACAAACAACAAAGAAGCAAGGGAAAGCAATTCATAAACAGAGCAGGCAACAGTGGACAATGGCCCTCATTCCGAGGTTGGTGGTAGTCATTGCGCTATTAACGCCACGACTAGCACCAATACCGGTACTGCCACTGACTTGGTGGTATGGGGACTTACCGGCCTATTCTGACCTTTGCGGGACCGGTAAATCCCCATTTGAAAAGCCATTCCCCATTCCCATTTGAGCCCCCATAGAGCTCAATGGGAAGGCGTCAATAACGGTACCGCAAATTGCGGTACCGTTATTGACCCCGGTATCCCTTTGCAGGTCCCGTCCATAACGCCTGGTAAAACCAGGCGTTAAGGGAGGGACCTGCAAAGGGAACTCGGAATAGGGCGCAAAGGGATTACCGGCACCAGTGTCATTACCGGTGCCCGGTATCCCTTTGCGCCCACGTCGTAATGACCCCTAATGACTAAATTATTTCGGGCACAAAGTTAAAGAGATGAGTTTTAATTAATTTCTTGAAAGAGATGAGGTTGCTGGCTAGACGCATAGAAGCAGGAAGAGAATTCCACAGAACAGGTGCCTGAACATCAAAGCTGGTCCCTCCTAGGCGGTCCAGTTTGAATTTTGGTTGAAAGAAGGTAGGTGCCATAGAGGAACGCGATCTGACAGATAATCTGGGCATGATTGAGAGTGGCATTTAAAGGCGAGTGTCAGGATTTTGTGAGCAATCCTCTGTTTAATAGGAACCCAATGCAATGTTTTCCTGGCAACGGAAATGTGTTCACGTCGAGAGAGACCCAGAGTTGCTCAGACCGCGCTATTCTGGGTTACTTGCAGGGCCCAGATGTTGAGTGTTGTAGTACCTGCCAGCAGACTGTTGGAATAGTCAAGTCTTGAATCTCGAATTAATGAGAGCAGTGGCAAGCAAGGCAGAGTTTTCAGCAGTGATGAAAGGACACATGTAATTAATACATTTGGTGATAAGATCACATGTGGAGCGGACGTAAGAAACATGAGGCCTCATAGATAGTTCCTCATCAAGAACTACCCCCAAGGTTTTAACCTTCTTAAAACGGCAATAACATTGCCTGCAATCCGAAAGCTAGAATACTCGGCCACCAAATTACTCAGACCTGCTTTGGAAGCAACAATCAAAAGCTCTGTCTTCTGACAGTTGAGTGCTTATGAATTGCATCCCATCCTGGCCTGGATGGCATTGTAGATGATATCTATAGCACAAAGGTCTTGCTCATAATGACCACTGAGCTGAAGAACAACCTGAGTGTCATTGGCATAGTTGGTATACCAGACACGCAAGGCGTCTAACAGGTCAAGCAAGGGCCAGATGTATATATTAAATAGAAACAGAGACAAACAGGATCCCTGGGGACACCACATGTTTGGATGACAGATGAAGAGTGATCATCCCCAACAAAAACCTGGACGGTCCGAGGTCCCAAGAAGGAGGATATCCAATTGGATGCTGAAGTAGAACAGTGGGCTACCACCCAGAGCCTAGTCACTAGTAGAACATGTTCCACTAGATCGAAGGCTGCAGAGAGATCCAGAAGCATGAGCAGGGCAGGATGACCTTTGTCCGCCATGCCGGCCAGAGTAGACTTAAGGTCTATCATGGTGGTTTCTGTCGCATGCTGAGCTCTGTAGCCAGACTGTCGCAGGCCCAAGATATTATGTTCCTCAATATGTTATTAAAGTTTAAGATATGCCAATGTATCCAGAATTGTGAGACTAAATGGCACATTGGTGATGGGCATGTAGTTGTCAGCAACCAATGGATCCAGGTTGGCCTTCTTGAGCAACGGTGTTACCCAAGCAACCTTGAGGGAAGATGGAACTACAACCTCAGCAAATGAAAGGTTGATACATTTTGTCAACCAAGGCACCAGGGGTTCGAGGGAAATGTTAAATATGTCAGTAGGACAATCATCCCCTGGGCAAAAGGTGGAGTTTAAATCTTGAATGGTCTTGCACACTTTTTCTTCAGAATAGTGACAAAAGGAAAAGCATGGGATATTATTGGATTTGCTTACAAACATATGTTGGGTGAAATATGGTTCTGTGCTGCTTGTGTGAATCTATTCATTAGCACCAAAATTTGATAAGGTATTTCTGTTTACATTGCGCATGTTTAAAAGTACTTTTTGTAATGTATTGATTAATTTACTTAATTTGGTTTCATGATGTTTAATATTAATAAAAAGAACGTTCTCTTTAGTAGAAATGTGCTGTCAATTAGAACTTCAGGGATTCGTTTTCTGCAGTAGTTTTTAAGGGTAGATCGTGACTTGTTAGCTGTCTTTATAAGATTGTTAAGAACTCAACGGTGGAAAATGTTTTGTAAAATTAATGTTTTGGATTGCTTTACTGTGGCTAGGCTAATATTGGTAGATATAGTGATAGGTTCATTACTTGGTCTGCTTTGGTTTGTACGTGTATTTTTACTTTTAAATTTTGAAAGAGGGCGTTAGTTGTTTTACTGGTGGCTGGTTTACTTTTGTTGAGTGAGGTTTCTATCTGTTTAGTTTAAAGTTTTCTATAAATTGTTTAAGAAGAGGATGACTATATGGCGTGACTTTTTTATTTTTATCTGCTCTATGTTTTGTTTCTTTTCTACCTAGTTGCTTTCTAGTAGGCATTGTGTTTTGCCTGTTTGGAAAAAAAGAAAGTTTGTGTTTGAAAATTGTGGAATGTTTATGTATCTATTATGCATGGGTGTGTGTCTGATTGTGCAGTGGAATGATAGGTGTGGTTGGGAAGGTTGTTGGAGTAAGAGGCTTTACATGCTTGATAGGCTTGGGTTAGTGACTAAGGGAGTGGGGATGTGATGGAACAAGTAGGGACATGGTGATGTTTTGAGGAAAACAGTGGTTTTTTTAATGTTGTGGTATACCGCACAGGCATGTGGGTTGTATGGCTCTAATAGAAAAGGGGTAAAGAAGTGTGCCTGTGTTTGCTCATATGTTTTAGTGATTTGGAATGCATTGAGTTTGAAAGTGCTTGCATTGGAATTAGGACCCTATATATGTAGGGGTATGGAATATTGAGGAAGTAAATTGTGATATAGAAGTTGCTGAGAGATAGCTGTGTTTTAAGTAGTAAGGAATGGACAGTGTTTTGAATGAAGAACAGTGTTTAGATGGATATCAAAAGAGTGTAAATGTTGCAATATAATGAGTTAGAGTGAAATACAATCTTGTTGAGTAGAACAGAATATTCTATGCTTATATATATATATATATATATATATATATATATATATATATATATATATATATATATATATATATATATATATTGAAAGTACATTGTTACAATTAGAGCAGTGAACATGCTATACTCATGTACTTACTTTGTAGGGTGTGAAGAGTGTTGTTTCTTCAGTAGCTGTTTTCTTCAATCTTCTTTTTTCTTGTAAGTGTAAAAGAAAGTTAGTGGGTACATGTTTTAATGGTGAAGTACTTTTAGTAATAGAGTTTGTTATATATTAAGGCAATAGAAGTTTTTGGGAAAAAGAGTTAATGAAGGTGGGTTAAGTCTAGTGTTAGAAAAATAAGAGTATGGCTATTATTCTGAATGAGCTAGTGTGTAATTAAAGGTAGCAGTAAAAAGTTACTGGAGGCTTTTCTGGACTGACCCACTCTGTGTTTAGTGGTAGGGGCACTGTACTCCCGTGCAGATCTTATGTGCTAGGAGTTGAGGCCACTACCGACAGGCTTTACAGTGAATCTTTACTAATGGTTCCCATTGCCATGGAGTCCTTTAGGACGTTATGGGAATGGGAAATTAGTGTTCTGATTGTGATATTTTGTTGGCATTGTGATGTGAGGGGAAGGTAATGGTAACACAGGGATGATGGCAACACACCAGCTACCAGTGGGTTTTATTAGCAATCCTGTAATGAGGCGGTATGAGTGGTGTTGTTTGGGACATTAGTAGGTGTAGGGCAAAAATGTGTGTGTAACAAAGATGCATATCTAGGTTATTTTTGAGCTGGTGATTTTAATAAGGGAAGGGTTGTGTTTGTGGTGCAATGTATTTGTAATGTGTTGCAGTGTTTGTAAAGAATAGAGAAAGGTTGGCCTAGTGGTAAAGCAATGGCAGAATGCAGTTGGAGCAGTGTTTGGCGTGTTATTGTAGTGGTTGGAAAAGAACAGTGGTTTATGTGTAAAGAGAAGTGTTGTATATAAATACATTAGGAATTAAAATAAACTGTGTCACATGAACCAAAGAGTGCTAGGGAGTAAAGGTAGAGTGCAAGTAAGATTACACATAATTGAGGTGAGTGAGGGGACCAAGCATAAAGGAAATGGGCACATGGTGATTGCCTGTGAAGACGGGGAAGAGTTTTTTTTAATGTTTTTTAAGTGTTATCGGGTGAATACCAGGGAATCCTGTGAGAACTGGAACCCTTTTACTATCATTGGGTGAATACCAGGGGAATCTCATGACAATAGAAAGTGAACAAAAAAGACACACCTGCATTGATCACATCTACTAGGCAGGGAGGGCATGGTACGTTGTGCCCGGCCATGGCTAGTGGAAGAAGACCCACTGCCCCCTCACTCTCTAGGAGCGTACATTGTAGGAGCACATGTTGTAGCCTATGTAGTAGGAGTGTGGGTCATAGGACCTTGTGTATTATGAGTTTGTTCTAAGAGTGTGGGTAGTAAGGGTGTGTGTTGTAGAGGCACATGTTGTAGGAGTGTGTGGTAAGATGGTGTTTTGTAGGAGAATGTGTTGTATGAGCGCAGATCACTGGAGCACTTGTCAAAGGAGGAACTGACTTATGAGCACTTGTCATAGGAGCGTTCATCATAGGCGCACGTGTTGTAAGTGTATGTGTCATAGGAAAATATCTCATAAGAGCATGTTTCATAGGAGCATTTGTCATAGGGGCTTGCGTACTAAAAGCTTGTCCAGAGAGTGCGTTATAAGAGTGTGTGTCATGGGAGCATGTGCAGTAGGAACACATGACACACGAGCACATGCCATAGGAGCGTGTGTCATAGCACTGCTGGTTGTAGGTACGCATGTCGTAGGGGAGTTTGTTGTGGAAGTGTGTGTTAAGAGGGTGTGTTGTAGTAGTGTCTGTTGTGGGAGCACATTTCACAGGAGCACTTGTCGTAGTAGCGTGTGTTGTTGGAATGCTTTTGTAGGACCATGTGTCATTGGGCAGCATGCTGTAGAAGTTTTTGTTAATAGGGTGTGTTGTGGGAGCATGTGTTGTATATGTTCTGAGCACACTTAATATGTAAGATGCCCCCAAATGTATATAGAGGATGTCTCCTTAGAAAGTGTATGATTGGAGCATGTGTCGTAGGAGTTCATGTTGAAGGAGCACTTGTTGTGGGAGCATGTACTGTAACAGTGTGTTGTAGGACCATGTGTTGTAATAGTGCATGTCATTTGTGATAAGAGGGTGGAGTAGGAGTGTGGTTGTAGGAGCACATCATATCATATGTAGTAGATGCATGGGTCTTAGAAGTTTGTGGACAAAGAGCTTGTCGGAAGAGTATGCATCATGTGTGTCATAGGAGCATGTGTTGTAGGAGCATGTGTTGTAGGAGTGCATATCATAGGAACACTTGTCATAGGAGCACTTGTCATAGGAATACTTTTCGTTGGAGCATTTGTTGTAGGTGCACATGTCATACATGCACCTGTCATAGGAGCATGTCTAAAAAGAACATGTGTTGTAGGGCTGCTTGTTGTAGGACAACATGTCATAGGATGGTGTATCGTAGGAGGGTATCAGAGGAGCGTGTGTGATAGGAGCACATGTCAAAGGAGCACTTGTCGCAGGGGTATGTCTTGTGAGAGTGTGTCATAGTAGCATGTGTCATAGGAGCATATTTCATAGGCGCTTGTGTCGTAGGAATGTGTGTCATAGGAGTGTGTCATAGCAGCACATGTCATATGAGCATGCATAGTAAGAGTGTGTGGTGTAACAGGGTGATGTAGGACCATGCGTCATAAAAGCACATGTCGTAAGAGTGTATGGAAAGAGGGAGTCATTGGAGCATGTGTCTTAGGAGCACGTCGTAGCATAGGTTGTAGGAGCACAATTTGTAGGCGCTTGTGTACTAAGTGCTTGTCATAATAGTGTTTGTCATAAGAGTGTGTGTAATAGGAGTATGTGTCAAAGGAGTGTGTAATTAGAGGGTGGTTTGTTGTAGGAAAGAGTGATGTAGGAGGGCAGGTGGCAGGATCACTTGTCGTAGGAGTGTTTACCGTAGGTGGCCATGCCATTTATGGAATTCCTGTAGGCGCATGTCTCCTACGAGTGGGTTTCGTAGGAGTGTGCGTTGTATGAGCATGTGTCATAGGAGGGTGTTTTGTAGGACCATATGTCATAGGAGGGGTCTTAGGAGGATATGTCCTAGGAGCACATGTTGCAGAAGCATGTGTCAAAGGAGCATGTGTAGTGAGAGGGTCTCAAAGTAGTGTGTGCCATAGGAGCATGTTCCATAGGATCTTGTGTCATCAGAGCGCATGTCATCGGTGCATGTGACATAGGTGCACTTATCATAGGATCATGTCTCAAGGGAGTGTGTGCCATAGGAGCTTTAGTAAGAGCTTGTGTCATTGGAGCACATGCCATAAGTGTAAGTGTCATAGGTGCACTTGTTGTAGAGGCATGTCTCATAGGAGGGTTTGCCATAGGGGCATGTTTCATTGGAGCTAAAGACATTGTAGTGCATCTCATAGGTGCACATGTTGTAGACACACTTGTTGTGGAAGCATGTCTCATAAAAGTGTGTGTATGTAGGACCACTTGTTTTATGGCCATGTGTCATAGGAGTGTGTTTTGTAGGAGTGTGTCATAGGAGTGTGTGTTGTAGGAGCTCATGTTATAGGAGCACATCAGAGGAGCATGTGTGGCAAGAGCATGTGTTGTAGGAGCATCTTTCATAGTAACGTGTTTTGTAGGCACTTGTGGCGTAGTGTCAAATCCAGTGTTTCCCCTTTGTTTTGTACCTGATAATGGATGAGTCAATTCCAGATTGATGTCCAGTGAAGCTTCTGTTGTAGGAGCACATGTTGTATGAGTGCATGCCATAGGAGCGCATGTCGTATGATCGTATGCGAATTTGTAGTAAGAGCGTGTGTTGCAACAGTGTGTTTTAGGACCATGTGTCCTAGGAGCACGTGTTGTAGGGGTGTGTTGTACATAATTGTACCGATGTTGAGCATCAATATTAACTTCTCACCCACAAATGCTGCGGTGGGGATGTCAAAAGCCCTGATTTCTAATCTGGATGACATCACCAATACTCTGGCCCCAGAGAAACTTAGAAAAGTTTGATCTGTAGTCAAAAACAAACCTTGGTTTTCTACAGATCTTCAAAAGTTAAAATCCAAACTTTTCTACTGTTGGAAAGGCAATCCCGTGCCAGGCCATCTCGCGGCGTATAAAGGTGCCGCCAGAGCATATAAATCTGCAATCTTGGATGCAAAAAAAAACGTTTTCAATGATAGGCGTGTGAATGCAAAGCCTGCGGCCAAAGATCTTTTTAAAATTTTAAAAGAGCAGGAGTCTACCATTCCTGCTAACACTGGTTTAGTGGTGAAAGACACAGTTTGGTGTCAGAGCATCAAGGACGATATGGTAAAGAAATTGAAGGACAAGGCTAATATATCACTCAAGAAAGATGCTGCTTTGTTAGAACCGAACAAGCTGAGTTCTTGGTGCTTTAAAAGATGCTCCTCTATTCCACAATTACATTTTTCTCCTATTTCCTTGGATGAATTGGCAGAGGTAGTGGCTCACCTCAAAACCACCAGTTGTAAAGGAGACCCCTGCTCAGCTGTCATCATAAAAACTTGCCTCCCCGCCCCCTGACCTTGCTTGCTGCCATTTGCAATATTTTGAATGCTTTGCTCTTGGAGGGGCTCATGCCAGAAGACCTAAAACAATCATAGGTGACCACATTATAAAAAAAAATGGGTCTACCTACGGGAGATCCCTTAAACTATAGGCCTATAACTAATACAGCTTTTCTACTGACGATCCTGGATCGGGTAGCATACAGGCAAAGTGCTTGTTTGTTTTATTTGTTTGTTTTATTCCTATTTATATAGCGCACAACAGCCCGTGGGCATCGTGGCACTTGTTACAAGACAATGCTTGGTTACAGTGGAATGAAGCAGACATTTGTTACATAGTGAACAGTTTGAGTACAATCTGGATTTAGAGTAGGCCATATCACTGAGACTGCGCTATTGGAATTAAAATCTAAGCTCCTTGAGCGAAAGGACAAGGGATTCCCTTCTATGCTTATTCTGTTAGATATCACAGCTGCATTCGACTTGGTAGACTATGCTTTATTGGTCTCCAGGCTTGAGGAAGTGGCAAATTTCTCCCAAGCTGCGACTCGTTGGGTTGCATCTTTTCTCAAAAACAGAGAATGTAGAGTCTGTTCCGAGATAGCTGAGGATGTTGCAGTACCGATTGAATTTGGCATCCCATAGGGGGTGAGCGTTTCCCCCTGTTTGTACAATATTTTTATCGTCCCTTTTTTCACATTGCTGGAACAGGAAGGGATCTGGTTTACAAACTTTGCTGACGACACACAATGTGCAATCCCCCTGTCTGGCTCTCACTATCAAGATGAAGAAAAATTGAACAAAGCTTATGCTAGCATTGAAAATTGGATGATCTGGAACGGCTTGGCACTTAATAGGTCCAAGACCGGACTCCTGATTGTTGGTACTCAGTCAACATTGTCTAATTTGGATTCCGCCTATGGTGTTTTCCAATTAGGCGATGTGAAGATTATCCCCCTTAAGAAAGTCAAATCACCAGGGGTTACCTTCGACCAGTGTCTAACCATGAAGGCTCATGTAGGGAGCTTGGTTTCGGCCACTGCATATTACATTAAACTTTTTGCCCACCTACGTCCCCTTATAACACAGGCCAGTGGCGAGACTCTAGCAAGAGCCATTGTGGGTTCCAAATTAGATTATTACTGTAGTCTCTTCGCTGGTCTTGGTGCTGTGAGGTTTGTCATGGGCCTGTCCAGACGGGATCGTGTCACTGAGGCTAGAAGAGCCTTGCACTGGCTGCCAGTGGAGGCGAGAATACGTTTTCGTCTCCTCATGATTACATTCAAGTGCACCCTGGGCACTATGCCATGTTATCTGCGGGTATTTATTGTGAAAAAGGCCATCAGCAGAGCCCTCAGAGCCAACAAACTAAATGTACTATTGATCCCTAAATGTAGATCCTGGAACAGAAAAGGGAGCTTTCTCAGTGCCTCCCCCATGGCCTGGAATGATCTCCCGTCCGATCTCTGGTTCCAGAACAAGCTTGAGCCATTAAAAAAAAATGAAAATGTGGCTGTTTGCCTCATTATGCTCCTGGCTTCTCTTTTGAGTTCTCCTTTGGTGTTCTCAGTATTTGTTCACTTCACTGACTGCCGGCTTCTTTGTTTGTCTGCGCCCTCATGCCCAAGTGTACATTGTTGCACTGCACAAATAATTAAAGTAAAGTAAAGTAAAGTGGTAAGAGGGTGTTATAGGTGTGCATGTCGTAGGAGCACATGTCATAGCATATGGCAGGAGTGTAGGTCATGCGGGAGAAAACACCTGTGCCCTCTGTACTAAGAGCTTGTCATAAGAGTATGTGGCGTAGGAGACATGTCATAGGAGCATGTGTCATAGAAATGTGTGGTAAGAGGAGGTGTTAGAGAGTATGTTGTAGGAGTGCATGTCGCAGCAGCACTTGTTGTAGCCTTTGTCATAGATGCATATGTCATGGATGCACCTTGTCGCAAGAGTCTGACTCATAAGAGTGTGTCTCATAGGAGCATTTGTTATAGGAACACTTTTTTAGGAACATGGGTCATAGGAGTACACTCTGTCGAAGTGCGTGGTATGAGGGTGACAGAGGAGTGGATGTTGTAGGAGTACATTGTAGGAACACGTGTGGCAGAAGTGTGCGGCGTAGGAGCATGTATCATAGAAACATATTTCATAGGCGCCCGTGGCATAGTGTAAAACCTAGTGTTTCGCATTTGTTTCCTACCATATAACAGATGAGTAAATTCCAGGTTGATGTCCCACAAAGCTACTCTGAGCTGGAAGGTGCCTGTAGAAAAAGGTGAATGTAAGAAGACAACCCCCAAGCGTCCTCACAGTAAATGGAGAAAACCATGTGGGAGTTGTCTCCCTACATCGCACATGGGACTTCCCTGATTTATCTGGTGTCAAAACAGTGCAAACAATGACAGGGAAGCACAGAATTTTTCTGGAAGATTTGAGATGACATTACTGGTATCCAAGAACACAGGAAGGTCCTCAGGAATCTGGTTCCGACAAGGCAGGCAAACAAGAAGCAGATATACAAGGGCAGGCACGCATGAGCAAGAAAAAGGCTGGCAGAGACAGGCAGGGAACTCGGCATGCACCTCTAGGGCTGCCAAGTGACAAGATGGAAAGGGGAAAAACCAGGAAGCAGGAGGCCGGCAGGTGAGGACTGGTGAGACACAAGATGAACAAGGGAATAACAGGAGGCATGATGCAGGCAGATTAGGACTGGTGAGGAACAAGACAAGAAAGGGAAAAACCAGGAGGCAGCAGGTCAGGATTGATGCGGCAAAAGATGGACAAGGAATACACTAAGAGGCAAGCATGTCAGGACTGGTGAGACACACAATGGCAAGAGAAAACCAGGAGGCTGGAGGAAGGCAGGTCAGAACTGGTGAGTTACAGGATGTACAGGAATAGGGGATGTATGGGCATCGGAACAAGCCAAGGAAAGCAAACATATCCCTAGGAGCAATAATAAGCTCTGAGCTGTGTGCCGAGGGTTTAAATGAAATACCCCACCTGCACTGGAGTAAGGCTGGAGCATCCCCATGCAAGTTGCCAAGGCTTTGGGGAACGCTCTTCTTTCAGAAAATGCATGGAGCCAGTCATCTGTGCATGCATGGCACTGACAAGATGGTGGCACCCACGGAAGTCGCCTGCCCCACCATCCCCATGTTCTTGGCGATTGCAAATACCCCGCTGAGTGCTGGAGACGTTGTGAATGGACGGGGGATCTCTTCCACATGTGGTGGACTTGTCCGAAAGCGGTTCTATATTGGAAGGAGACCCTGGGGCACATAAAAGGGATAATGGGAATAACTCTGCCATTGGCACCAAAGGTAATCCTACTAGGAGTGGTCTTAGAAGGCTCATATGCAGCAACCGGGAATAAGGCTACCGTTGCCACGCACTTACTGATGGCTGCCAGAATGACTCTGGCACAAGGATGGGAAAATGAATTGGGCCCGATAATAGCCTGGTGGTGGGTCCAGATCTGGGAGGTCATGGCGATGGAAAAGATTTGCGTCCTAAAATCAGGGCCATACCTGAAATTCCTAGCAGTATGAACCCCTTCCAGGAATTTGTAAAAGACAGAGAAGCCTACTTCCACAAACCGTCACTACTCAAGAACATTCACGTTTGCTGACTTCCTGAAAATAGATAAAAATCTGCCTATGTGGGCGGGAGAGGAACCGCTGAATAGAGAAAGAACACGGAAACCACTAAAATCAAGTTGGGAGAGGAGGGTGGGGGTGGGGTAGATGTTGAGGGTAAGGGAGTTTTGTTAGGAAAGAAATGTAAAACGGTGGGAGCAACCGAACTGTAAAGGACATTAACGAAGAGTGAACAGTAAAAGTCATGATATGTTCTCAAAGTGTGCAAAACTAATTATAACCGTTGTAACAATTAACTGCTCTGATTGAATAAATAAAACTTGTTAAAAGATAGTATGGTTGGCGTATGCAGATAATTTTCTATTATTTGATTGTGCTCAGACAGGTTTACAGCACCTAGTTAATGCGTTTGCTGATTTTGTAAAAGTCAACTCCCTGCAGATACATTCTGGGAAAACCAAAATCATGCAATGCACTATTAAGAAGACCATTACCAGTTATCAATGGTGTATTCCTCCAGACAAATTAGAGAGAGTTGATCATTCTGTTTACTTAGGGTTCCCGATAACCTGCAAACCCATAACGCTCAATTAAGGAATGGATGAGAGCCAGGAGCTACCGACCGGGTTCTCTGTATCTGCTCTGCTAACCATTATCATTGGGGATTCAGCCTCTCTCTCCTACCTTCCCCACACCCCCCTTCTCCCTGGCCCCCAACAGTCCCTTGATCAAAACTAGTAATAGAATTTTGATCTCAGCCAGCTCAGAGAGCAGGTGTTGACAGGAACAGCTTGGCAAATTGGCAGAGACTAAAGAAAGGGGGGCTAGCGGACAATGATCTCCTTTAAAGGGGGGAATAGGAGCCCAAAGAGGACTAAGACGTAGGAAGGAGCTAACACGCGAAGGGACATTAGGCGTGGGCTCGCTTCCGATGCTAGACAGAAGGCTGAACTTCAAGCCAGTGGCGCAAGAAAAAAAGGAGGTTGGGCTTCAGGAAGAACCAGTGATGTCTGCAGGACTGTGATATCGGGGTTTGCGTCAGAGGATGGGTAAGAAGTGGCCAGCATCCAAGATGGAGCCAAAGGGGGTGCCAACAAAACAGGACCTCCAGTCAGCTTTTAAATGCCCATTGAAATCCTTTCACAGCCATTGGCCAGGGTATCCAGAAGGATGCAGTGGCCACACAGTAAAGACACCCTACAGGGGTTAACAGGTTAACAGGGGGCACAAATTCATCCAGGAAGGGGCTAGTCGAACCGGAAGTAAGAAGATGGTTTGAAACAAGACCGCGGGTAGTTCCAGAGGGCCGTAGTGGGGGCCCAACCTGTGGGCTATGGGCGCAGGGTAATTGGGTGTAGGCTCCCCAGAGACCCCCTCTTTGTCACAAACAATGGGCGTGGACAATTGAGCTGGTGCTCAATTTGCTTTGAGGCTCACTGTACAAGATCCAATTCCCTGCATTTCTGCCAGAGCTATACATGACATGCCCCGCCCCTCAATCTTCTGCTCATCATTGGTTTCCGGTGCGCCAATGAGGCCGGGGGGCCTTGAAGGCTCGATAAGAGGGTAGATTTTGAGAGGACGAGGGGGGAGAAAGGGTAGGAAAGGTCGCCTCCTTCCGTGACTCCGGAAGCGCCACCCCGTGAGAACCCAACCACCATGCAGGCTAAATAGGAACAGGCCTTGGGGATAAATTCTAGAAAGAAGGTCTCAACCCACCACGCCACATGCAGATCGGGCTGTGGGCTGCTGTGCTGACCTCATGTGCCTGTTAGGGGCTCCACTCCAAGGGGCGCGAACACCCATGCGGGAGAAAACACCTGTGCCCTTGCACCCATGGGCTTCCGCCTCGCAGTCTTCAGCCTGCAGTAAGAGTTGTGGCAGGGGCGGGGTTTAGAAGTGGCAGGAGCAAGGACAGACTCTGGGATCCCCCAAGCAAATGCCTGCGACCTTGCACCCGCAGGCGTCAACCCTTGCAGGCTCCAGCACGCAGTAAAAGTCCTGGCGGGGACACGGCTTAGAAGTGCAGCAGCGAGGACAGATTCCGGAATCCCCCAGCAAAGGCCCACGCCCTTCCACCCGCTGGTTTCCACCCTTGCGTGCTTCAGCCCGCAGGAAAAGTCCAGTGGGGGGCAGGGCTTAGAAATGGCTGCAGCAAGGACAGACTCCAGGATCCCCCATCAAATGCCCGTACCCTTGCACCCGCAGACTTCCACCCTTGCAGGCTTCAGCCCGCAGTACAAGTCCTGGCGGGGGGCAGGGCTAAGAAGTGGCAACAGTGAGAACAGACTCTGGGATCCCCCAGCAAACGCCCACGCCCTTGCACCCATACATTTTCAATATGTACAAGAGGCATATATGACTTTCACAGATCATACTTGTATTCATGTGCACAAACTGTATATAGAGGTTATGAGTTTTTGAGTTCATATATTACTCAATTTAAATCTCCTGAAAACTGACATCAAGGTTAGCCCTCATTTTTAGATGGGTTTTTAGAAGATCACACTTGCTTATTGTAAAAAGGCACTAATGTAAAATTCTGAGAAATTTAGCATGCACCGGCCGCTGCATTGAAATATTACTGACAGCAATTTTCAGATTCTTTCATGCAAGGAATGGAAAGTTATTAAGAAAATATATTTTCTGAAGCTCCATAGAGAATTTGTCTTAACCTTAACCTTAGCTATCCCTTGCACCAGTGCAAAGGCTTAATAGATTATTATTAGTATTATTATTATTAGAATTATTTTTATTATTGTTATGATTATTAGCTTGTTTTGGGTGCTGACCTAGCTTTCTGGAAGCAATGGGGTGATTTACAATCATAGGGGGAAGAACACAGAGAAAATTGAGTGGGGAGCTAACAGGGGAGTGCGAATGTGGGTGATTGGCAGAAGGGATCTACCAGTAACCAGGGTTGGAGAAAGGGGGAGCAGATCTCAGAGTCTCAGGTAGGGTGGGGAGTGCAGGGTGTGTGGACCTAGGTGTTAGGGACTAGCCATTCCTTGAAGATGAAGGTATTCAGCTCTTTCCTGAACTGTAAATGTGACAGGGCAAATCTGATGTTGGCAGTGTGAAGGTTCCAGAGTCTTGGAGTGTAGAGAGAGAAGGCCAGTTCTGTGGTTCTTTCCTTCCTGCACCATTGTAGTTCAAGTCTGATCATTTCCTTACTTCTGATGGATCACAGGCCTCCAGAGATGCTGAGTTCCTCAGTCAGGTAGACTGGGTACTTCATAGTGACAGCCTTGTAGATGATGCAACAGGATGTGGAGATGATACAGGCTTGCAGTGGGAGCCACAACAGTTCACTGAGGGTTGGAGTCATGTGGTTGAATTTGCGATATCCTCTAATGAGATTTGCAGCAGCATGTGGGACACACCTCATGGGTGCCAGGGTATTCACTGGAAGGCCTTCAAAGAGGGCATTGCTATCATCCAAGTGGAAGAGTACAAAGGCGTGGAAAATGGATCTGAATTTGTATTCTGGGATGAAGGGCTTGATTTTCCACAGTATATAAATCTGGTACTAAGTCACTTGTGTGTTCATTGTTATGTGCTGTTTGAAAGAATGGTGCCTTTTGATGTTGAACCCAGGGGACTTTGCACAGGTGGCTAGTTGGGGTGTAAATCCCTCTAGGTCCATAGCAGAGATTCAGATCTGGATGTCAAGGTGTTTGGTATTGTTGGTCAGCAATAGGAATTCAGTCTTTGAGGGGTTGAGCTCCAGGTAAACACAGTACTGGATCAATGTAAGGGAGGTCTTGAGCCTGTGGATATCTTCGATGGAGGATATCTTGATAGATCTGTGGGTTATCTGCATATGGGTGGATGTGGATATTGTGTAAAGTGAGGAGGGTTCGTAGCGGGTTTCATGTAAAGATTGAACATCACATGAGACAGGATGGATCCTTGTGGCACTCCAGAGGTGATGGTTAGAGTTGGTGATCTGGGAAAATCTATTTGTACAAACTGTTGGTGATTAGCAAGGTAGATTTTGAACTGGACGAGGATGATCTTGCTGATCCCCATCCAGCAATGTACTTTGTTGGTGAGTGTCTGGTGCTCTACTGTGTCAAATGCTGCTGAGAGGTCTAGGAGAGTTAGGAGGAGAGGATGGCCATCATCAAGGGTTTTAAGGGCTTCATAAATCACATTGATGGTAGACATTTCTCTACTGCATCTGTGCCGGAAGCCAGATGTGTAGTACTGAAGTAGGTTATTTGATTTAATGACTTGGAGGAGTTGTGTGGCTTTTGCTTTCTGAAGGATCTTACCTATGAAGGGAAACTAGTTGATGGGGGTAGTTGTTGAGATTGTCAGTGTGCAGTGTTGCTTCCTTAAGAAGCAGGAAGATTTGTCTGGTATTGAGGGTCATGGGAAGGTGCCTTGAGTTAGGGAGTTGTTGATGATTGTCTGGTCCACATAGAATCTGGTCTTTAGGCATGCTAAGGTGGCTGTGAGGCCTTCAATAGTTAGTGTCTGAAAGTTGTCCAGGTAGTTGTGGTTCTTAGAGATGGAATGTGTAGTGTGCTGTCAGTTGTGGCACTGGTGTTTATATTTTGGTGTGTCATGTGGATCTTGTTGACAAAGAAAGAGTTGATGGTGGTGGGTTTTTACATGGAGTGTGCTAAGGGTGGGTTGGGAAGCGGGTTTATGCAGTGATTGATGGCTTTAAAGAGGGCTCTGTGTTCATTGTTGGCCTTGGCTGTGAAGTTTTGGTTGCAGTTTTCCTTGGCAATGTTGATCAATCGTCTGAATGTAGCACAGAGTTCCATGAGCACAGTGAGGTTGGATGTGCTGCAGGATTTTCGCCAATTCTTTTCTTGTTTTCTGATGGTTTGTTTGTTGAGGTTGAGTACTTGAGTGTATCATTATGGCAAGTGTGGTGAGGTTTCCTCAAGGGGGGGCAAAGTTATACAGGCATCACTAAAATGTTATTTTTTTTCCATAGATGCAATGGAAATAAATGTGCTCACACCTACAGCCCAAACTGCTGGACAAATTATCCTCAAATTTGCGCCAGGAGCGGTGACGTGGTCCCGGAAGTGTGCATTTGTACATTTGGTGTAGATCTGTCTAATAGTTCTTTTTAAAACAACCAAAAAGTAGGTACAAAAAAATTAGTGATATCTGATTTCAGTCCGCAGACCCATTTCCCTGTTCGGTCCATGGATAGACAATTGATTGTCCTAGAAGGGGATGTGATGTCCACGGACATCGGATGCGCCCACTGATTGGATGGTGAAAAGCGTGAAGTGCATCAGATTTTTGGAAACCCCCGCCATGTGAGATTCGCAGACATCTGCCGGTGCCCGTGGACACACGTGGTAAAAACATATTAAAAAACACAGCATTGCACTGGTCAAACTTATCAAACAATCACTGGGGAGGATGGGATGGGATATGGCAATAATAAGCAAAAAAAAATGGGTGTTTTCCATCCTTGAAGTCTGCGAACAGTCTGAATGTTTGGGAACAGTCCTGCGATGTTCGCGGACACTACAGATGTTCGGGGACATCTATGGCTATTTCTGCATTACAGGGTTGGTGAAAAGCAATACTTGGATGGCTTATAACATTGGTGCCACTGAATGAAACTGCATGACATTTTGGAATTGTATTCTAGACTTGTTTCTGAATGGTTTTGGAAAGTGTGGAGCTGTTTTGTTAAGAGGGAACACATTAAGAGGGGGGGTCCCAAAATATTGTAAAGGCTTATAAATGTGATGCCATTTGACGCATCTGTACAAAGGTTTGCAAAACGATTTAACATCTAGATAAACATGTTCTTGCAATTTGAGTTGGGATTCTGTCAAGAGGGGGCAAAATTAGAGGGATGGTCTCAACATTTTTAGATGGCTTATAACTTTGTTGCTGTTTGACGAATGTGGACAAAGGTTTTGAGAAAGATTACATACCCAACCTTGAATGTTTGTGTAAAGTCTGAATGGATTTTGTCAAGTGGGGGCTAAGTTATATGACTGTTGTATGTATATATATTTTTACACTTTTGAAAAAATAAAACATGGGCGGATTTCAAGCAAACATGTGTAAGGAGCATTGGCAAGGACATTAAAGCATGGTTTTGCAAATGTGCTCGTTTTTTTTTTTTTGACAAGTGTCATAATGTAGGTACAACAAATAGTGATATACCTTTGGTGATTGAGGTATAGCCTGTGGCCATGGGCAGCGGGCAGCACCAAGATTGTCAGGGTCATGATATAAGGTCAAATGGTGTAAAAGTGGCCATAATCACCTGGGACCGGCTATGTGGTAAAGTTATTCGAAAGTGGGATAGGTTTGAAAGGGGAAAAAAATGTGCTTGTGGTAATATGGTCATAGGGTTCTGTCTTCACCTTCTGCAGGCTGCCATGGAAAGGGAAGGGGGGCTCTGTACGGAGCCCTGCCTTCCATTTCCATGGTGGCAATCTTGGAAAAGGATTTTCCTTCCTACAGCAGGACGCTGCAGGCGTCCTGATGTAGTAAGAAAAATACAATTTTTAGCACCTCGGGTTCCGACTTTGGGAACCAGGGGTGCTAATGGCCTGTATCCCACATCGCAGGGCCTAGAATGGAGAATAACATTCGGGAGCTGTCATTATTTATTTATTTATTTATAACACACCGAAGCCCACAGGCATCAAAGCGCACACAGACTCACTTCGATGGGCTGATATGGGCTGCCGGCCGTTATCCCCCGTTCCAGTCCCTGGAACGGAGGATGAACTGACATTATTCCTATTAGCATAACACAAAATGCTAATGGAAACGTTGGAAAAACGTATTGAGAATATGTAATTTACTGAGAAATTAAAAGTAGATGGAGTCTATAAGATTGTTATTTTAGTTCTTCTTTTAACTTTGAAAGGTGGTTCCTAAAGGAACCTTTCTATTGTTGTTTTAAAAAAGAAATTTTTGCAGGAGAGGTTAGAACGTAAGGTGGGGAAGGAGATGAGGGAATAGGCACCAAGCACTAATATGGAGGGGCAGGTGGACAGGAGAAGATGTTGTTCATGTGTTACTTCTCAGGTAGTGGGCAGTGTTTCTCATGCTACTTAATATCAGCTTTAAAAGCACTTCAATATTAACAGCCTCTTTTATAGCTTGCAAGGTAGCTGGTGGGATTTTGTGTCCCGCAGAAGTAGGCTGTGTGGTTACAGTATTGGTTGTGGAAGATTATGTGGAGGAAGACAGCCTACTACTTGCTAAGAAAGGAACAATCTTTCTGAGAGCATTGCAGTGGTTGGATTTAGTGTGGCGGTGCATGGAGTTGGTCCCGTAGGAGTAATGTACAGGTAGTCGAGACTGAGTAGAAAGTTGCACTCAGCACATTTCACTTTTGTAACTTTAGACTTTGGTACATTTACAACAGTGATAAAGAACTGCCACACCCATGATTCTCTCTGGGTGCTAGAGGTAGGCACTTCCTCTACCTCATCTTCTTAGTTCTCTTCATTGTCTTTGGAAATACTTCGCTTTATTGTCACGTGGGTCCTCCAGCTGGTGGTGGCTCTTGGGGAGGAGGGATGGGAATAGTTGATGCCATTTTTAAGATAAATAGCAGTTTTGCTACTATACTTACAAGTATGTGTTTTCTACTAGATTGATAATGGATAATGAGTAAGAATGGGTGTAGGAGCTGTGCAAGGGTTCGTTTTGAGCTTGAAAGTTCCTAGATCAGTAGATAATGCAATTCCAAACTGTCCTTGAATCAAGGACCCCAACGTGAAGTGCATGGACACGTCATCATGCCGCGTGCAAGCGAATGGTCAGGTGGCACTGTCCAGAAGTTTTGCGATAACATCAGACATTCGTTGACGTCAATGGGTGCAAAAACAGTGGAAAAAGTTGTAAAACGTGTACAGAATTGCTGAAAATGATGCTTTTAAGGTGAAACTTTGTAAATTGGACAAAAATGTTGCTATATTGGGGGTAAGTATGATATTAGTAAGTTGTTGGAAAATAGCATGCACTGGTAAATTCCCATGAAATTCTCTGAAAAATCTTTGTTAAAATGACGTTATAGTTAAGTTGCACCAATACAAACCTATGAACTTCAGTGAAAAAACATTGTTAAAGGGACATTATGATTACAAGTAAAACCGAAAAAACCCAGAATTACGCCAGTTATGGTAAACTAAGTTTGATGTCCTGTGTGTTAGTCTTAGCAGTGCACAGTGGTGGTGCAAGTTATGGTTGCTTAGCTTACCATAACTGGTGAATTTAACTTTAACAAAGTTTTTACACTAATTTCATAGGTTTTTAATAGTGCAACTTAACCATAACTTCGTTTTAACAACATTTGTTCTGTGGATTTCATAAGTTTTTATGGCTGAAAATGTTTCATGATGCTATATCACTGTATATAAATTACATTATTAAGTTATTAATAATCACTCTTTTAACATATATGAAAGAATTTTAAACCTCCTTTAACAAAAAAAATGTCAATGCATATTGTTGTGTGTTGTTATCAGCAGCACATGCTGGGGGTGCAAGTCATGGTTGCATTGCCTAGGACATGAGGCTCGACTATGACCCTAGCACCACCAAACCACCTCTGCTATACACTGAACCTACCCTGCATCGAGTTCAGTATCCACTATACCCTCATAATTTGACCAATGGCCAGTGCTCATGGCTTGGCGCCATGGGCAGTCTCCACAATCCATGGGGCATGGGCTTCGGCCATGCTACATTCCCCAATAGGCCCACTGCCCAGGCAGCACATTTATATCACTATTTTTTGTACTTACTTTTTGATACTTTCCAAAAAGTAAAATGCAGGACAGATTTTCAAAAGCATGCCTTCAGGTCCTTGTTGATACCCCTCGCACATGTGTGCTGCAATCCCGTACAGCACTTCGGGCTGCAGCCACAAGCAGAATCTGTTTTCCCATTCCAGCCTAGGACTTCGGCCATTCTGCATGCCGCAATAAGTAAATCAAAGTAGGCATTCATCCTTGCCGAGAGCCAGACCCACTGTCCATGCACCAAAGTTATATCACTATATTATGTACTTACATTTTAAAAATGTAGAAAAAATAAAACATGGGCAGTCTCCACAATCCATGGGGCATGGGCTTCGGCCATGCCACATTCCCCAATAGGCCCACTGCCCAGGCAGCAAATTTATATCACTATTTTTTGTACTTACATTTTGACACTTTGAAAAAAGTAAAATGCAGGACAGATTTGCAAAAGCATGGTTTCAGGTCCTTGCTGATGCTCCTTGCGCAGGCTTGTGGTATTCCACTCCAGCACTTCGGGCTGTAACCGCAAGCAGAATATGTTTTCGTATTCAAACATAGGGCTACCGCCATGCCGTACGCCCCAATAAGCAAATGAGAGTACACATTTGTCCTTGGTAAGGGCCATTTTTGTATTTACATTTCGACAATTTAGATAAAATAAAACCCAGGACAGATTTGTAAGAAAATGCTTTGTGGTCCTTGCTGATGCTCCTCGTGAATATTTTCTGCATTCCTGTCTAGCACTTCAGGCTGCAACCACAAGCAGATGTTTTTTTTCTCCCATTTAAACCTATCCTGATTTTGAAGAACTTTACCATTTAGCAGGTCCCTGGTAGCCATACGCACTTTAGCCCCTTTGCCTGTCCCTCGTGGTCATGGCCAGTAGCTAGATTGACCTTATACCATGACCCGGATAATATGACCACTGCCCAGGGACACATGCTCTACCTCAGTCACCCAATACATATCAGTATTTATGTGTACCTACATTATGACACTTTTCAAAAAATAAAACACAGACACAGCTGCAAAACCAAGCTTTCGGGTCCTTGCCAATGCTCCTTGCACTAGCTTGCTGCAAATCCACCCATGTTTTATTGTTTAAAAGTGTCAAAATGTAAGTACAAAAAATAGTCATTTAATTTAGCCCCCAATTGACAAGATCCATTCAGACTTTGCACGAACATTCAAGGTTGGGTCTATAATTTTTCTGAAAACCTTTGTGCAGATTTGTCAAACAGCAACAAAGTTACAGGCCATCTAAAAATGTTGAGACCGCCCTCTAAGTCTGCCCCATCGTGACAAATTCCCACCAAACTCTGCAAAAACATCCTAATCTGTATCGAAAATCCATTTGCAAACCATTGTGCAGATTTGTCAAATGTCACCAAATGTATAAGACTTTCAAATATTCTAGGACCCTCCCTCAAATTTTGGCCCCTCGTAGCTGAAACAGCACCAAACCTTGCAGAACATTTCAGGGCCAGTTCTAAAATGATATTGCAAAATGTCATGAAGTTTCATTGACTGGTGCCAAAGTTATAAGCTATGTAAAAACTGGTTTTCATCGACCCTGTAATGCAGAAATATGCATGGCTGTCCCCATACATCTGAGATGTTTGCGAGCATCACATGAATGTCCCCGAACATCTGAGATGTTTGCAGACATCGGAGATGAAAAAAACACCAGATTTTGTGCTTTTTATGGCCATATCCCATCCCATTCTCATCACTCCTCACCTCTTGATTGTTTCATTAGTTTGACAAGTGCAATGTTGTGTTTTTTATTATCTTTTTAGAGTGATGTCCAGAGACTACGGGTGCAGTTCACGAGTCGTGTCTGTTTCAAACGTTTTGACGCACCTCATGTTTTCAATTGACCAATCATCTGATGATGTCTGCGAATGTCACACTGCTCTCTGATTGGTCCAGAGGCCTCCGTGGACTCCGAATCAGAAAATGAGTCTGTGGACTGGACCCAGATATGACACATTTATTTTTTCCCACTTTTTGGCCATTTAAAAAAAAGCTACTGGACCGATGGACGGGCCAAAATTTGCAAAAGCATGCTTTCAGTACCAAGCCGCTACTCCTTGCGCATATTTGGTGAAAATCCATCCTGTGGTTTGGGCTGTAGGTGCAAGCAAAACATGTTTTCTATTGTGTCTATGAGGATTTCAAAATGTTGGGCACCCCTATAACTTTGACCAACCCCCCTCCAGACAAAACTGCACCAAACTTTGCTAAAAAATTCCGAGGTGGCCATATACTTTTTTTGCAAACTTTGGTGAAGATTCGGCAAATGACACCAAAGTTATAAGCTGCCCAAAAAGTGTTCTTTCGATGAGTTGAGCAACTTAACCACAACTACAGGGCTGCTGATGCAGGCCCTGTAATACATACATACATACATATACTTATACATTGTAATTAAATGTGTTCAAAGTGCATTACAAAAGACGTAGCATACCATACATAGCTGTCACAACTCTTTAAATACAATGAAAGTCCAAAGTGAAAGTATGTTAAGTCTATGGCTGTTAACTTATAATAGGTACGATTACTCAGAGTTTAGTATTTGCCTCTGAGGTGTGCAGAATATGTGGCTAAAGGTAATAATCCTGGCAGTGCCAGCCCAATCGATCAACTGTCTTGAGTGTCTTAAATTTTGCAATAATACTTATAATTGCAGTACCTAAAGTAGTGGGGACATGGCATGGCATGGTATATAAATTCCTGATAATATTGTCTATTTGTAAATGCACAATACATTTATTACATTCTGATGTAATCATCTATTGATATAGTCCAAAATTATTATAAACAGAATGTCACATCACATATATTAATTTAATATAATTATGTAAATATATGTATACATTTTACTTACACGCTACATGGTATAACAACAATAACAATTTACCCAATTTCTTTTTTAAATGTTGATATTTTTATTTGTATATATTTCAGAACCGTTTACATATTTCCTATCCTAAAATGGGATACAATGACCCAAATATTTTGAAGTTTGAAGAAATCAGAATATTAGGAGTTGCCCTACCCATTACATCCATAACTGTGACTCAAGGTGCCATTGTGCAACCATCTTCAGCTACGATTCAAAATGATGCTTTTCAAAAGGTAAACCATTTGCAACACACTTTTTAATTTTAACATCATCATATATTCAGAGTGAGAAATATATATTTGCAACTAATATGCACTGTCTCATACAGTACTGGTTACATGCACAGATGAATGTATGTATATGTTTGGGTTTAACATACGGGGTATTTAAATTGTATGAAAAAAGCTACGTGAAAAAGAGTGAAGGGTACAGGTGAGTTGGACATGGGGACAAAAGTCGAAGAGTTTGTAGGAATTCATAGGCATTTTAAAGATGTGCAAGTATCAATAGTGGGATCTGTCCAATATCAGGAGATACTGACGTCCCTGTCTAGTCAAGCAGTGGAAACTTCATAGGGCTGATGCTGTTGGCAGTGTAGATGAAATTGCAGATCAACCAAGTTCGATTTTCAATTTCTTTCTAAATTGCAAGAAGGATTGGTAGAGTCTTACAAGTTGGGGTATGCTCTTCTTTATACACAGAGCAAAGATGTAGTAGGGTTGATTGTTCATAACTGCTTTTTGCGCCTGTGGACTAGCCCCTTGAAAGGCCTCTTATACACATGCCTGTAAAGACGTATGCTTGATATTGACTCATTATTTGAATTATAGGAGTTAGTTGCTGGACAACAAGCATACAGATGGTAAGGTCAAATAATTACGGTTCACCACCAGCTCCTAGAGCTATAATACTTTAAGCTTGTGCCAGTTTTGTCATGCTGTAATTCTCATTGTCTCACTTTTTTTTACTCTCTCGACTGCATCACATATCTTATTGCTCACTTATAGTGGAACATATGACATGAGATTTTCCCAAAATACCAGTCACTTTGGGCAATATATGTGATAGTGATTATCCTCATGTAAAACCCTTTAAGAAATATCATTTTTTTCTTCTACAAGACATGACAGGGTGATGACCAGTAGGGTTGGAAGGACTTAGAATGGTAAAACTATATATGTGAATATATTTGGCTGTGAACAACCCCTCCACAAGGTCTAAAACAGGCATAGCTGCCCTGAAATGAGCAAGTGAATGGTGCAACCTTTTGGCAAAGTTGGTTCTTACCCCCCTGATGGTCAGAACTTCAGTCATTACATTTACTTGGTTTAATGGGGACAGTAATAGCAGAACTATAAGGCATTTACAGCCCAAATTAACTCCAAAATGTGTGAGTATGAGTGATCATGTGATCATGAGGATGGTCTGTAATAAGTTCATGGAAACTCTGGAGACCGTAAGGGTGAGACACAGGGCAATTTACAGGGCAACAGGCTAACATGTACAATGGCTAGTATGGTTGGCCTTAATAGCACTGAATAAGGGAAATCGCCCAGTGGAAACTGTTTTGGAGCTATGCCACTGGGATCTGTGTCAATTGTACAAGGTCCCTCGACCCCATGTATTGAGATACTTGGTTAAGTGTACTAAACCTACAAAACATGGGCTACCGTATGACGCGGCTATTGCTGCAGAGAAAATAGAAGTCATGGCAGTTCTACGAGCCATTAAGCACAATCAGATGAGAGAGCCCCATGACTGTATGGCACAACTAAATATTATAAAAAACAGATATAGGTCCTGGCTGAAGGGCCATAAAGCTAACCACCTATCCTCGAGATGGCAATTATTCCATATCGGGATTAGAACGCATGACACAAAGGCCCTCATTACAACACCAGCGCTAAACCATGGCACTATTAGCACCATGGTTGGTGCCGGTATTGTAACGAGTCCGCCAATGTTCGATGGGGAATTACCACCCCATTCCAAGTTTGGCAGGGCGGTAATTTCCCATTGAACATTGGCCCTTCCCCATTCCCATTTTTGCTCCATAGGGCTCAATGGGACTGGGGAAGGTGGTAAGTACGGTACCGCAAATTGCAGTACCGTACTTACCTCGAGAGTCTCTTTGCGGGTCCCTACTTTAACGGCTAGTCTAAACCAGACGTTCAGGTCGGGTCCCGCAAAGGGACCTCGTAGTAAGGCGCTAAGTGGTTAACGGCGCCGCAGCCTTTTACGGCGCCGTTAACCACTTAGTGCCAGGGTCGTAATGAGGCCCAAAGACATTTTGGTACATGTTGTGACTATTCTGTGCCGAGCAAGAGACACAGGAAGTCACCGGGGTGGCTGAAGCTGACAGGGGCAGATTTATTGGGAAACATTTCTGGTCCCCCAATGAGGCAACAGAGGTCAGTCCGATTATTTCAATGGCCAACACATTGGTACATTCCCCTGTGGCTTCATATGACATCGAAGGGATGATAAAGAAAGCAGAAAAATTCACGGGCCACTGGCACAGAGGGCCTCTGTATGGCGGTCCTAAAGATCGATTCCCTTTTCTGTGCTGCTTTGTTAAAATGTCACTTCCAACATGTTTGTGAGGGTGGGGATTATTCCTACTTCTTGTCAGGAATCAATACTGGTGCCGGTCTTCAACCAGGGTGCATGTGATGAGCCGGCTTGTCACAGATTATTGGCAATGTTAGATGTCAGCTCTAAGCTGTTTGTGGGTCTACAAATGGAATGTGCATCTTCTATGTCCCCATCAGTCTGGCTTCTGCACAGGTTTTAACACCTCCCACTCCATTTGGATTGTACAGACTCTTATCTTTGATGCACACAGTTATCTGGAGAGCCCTCTGTAACTATGCTTTGTAGACTATTGTGCTGCCTTCGATAGTGTGATTTGCTCCCGCTTATGGGAGATACTATCCGCCTGGGGCATTGTGCCTCCATATTGTATTTTTATAAAACTACTGTATGCTGGTACCAGGGTGAGAGTAAGACTGTCCCAGGTGGGTGTTTAGTCAGAGCAGTATCACACCAATCTGGGACTTAATCATGGTTGTGGAATGGCCCCCTTCTCTACTATTTATATGTGTCCGATTTAGATTTGGCCCTAAACACAGCATCCAACTTTACCCCTCTAAGAATGCTAAAACAGTTTGATTAATGAATACTGATGACACAGTAATTATGGATAGAACGCCTATTGGTCTGCAATGTTCTTGGAATACATTACTCGCATATTCCTTACTAAATGGCCTAGAAATCAACATCTCTAAGATAAAGGCCATGATACGTGGCAGGAAGGCTAAGGGTAGGGGCCTTTCCACATGATCCTTGGATAATGTGTGTCTAGAATCTGTCCAAATGTGCACGTTCTCGGCGTCTTTATACAGACTTTCTCATCCTTTGCACATTTAGAGGAGTAGCTAGAGCATGGGGTAAATGATTAGCAATCAGGAGTGTTATAATCCAAAATGGGGGAGATCTATAGAGGCATTAGTTACGGCCTCCAGGATGGCAATTATTCCAACTATCCTATATGCCTTGGAGGCCTTCTCCCTTAAAGCAGTATCTTGGCTGCCTAAGCTTGAAGCAAACATTCTCAGTTTGCTATTAAATCTCTCTAATGACGTTCCTGTAGATGCATTAAGACTAGAACCGGGATTGCACTCACTAACATTTTTATTTCTATTTTTATTTATACATTTGTTGGAAGGGTGCAAAGCCCATGGGCATCTAGGTGCTAGTTGCAGACAGAAAATGGTGGTGAGGGTCAGTGACAGTTGAAGAGATGGGTTTTGAGATTTATTCTGAAAGACTTTTAGGAAGGTTCACTGTGCAGGGTGGGCAGAGGTCATTCCAGAGCAAATGGGTGCGGAGTAGGAAGCAAGCCCCTCCCACTTTCTTTCTGTTGAACCTCGATGTCACAAGACGGTTCTGGTAAGCAGATCCTACTGGCCTGTTTGCGGCATGTTGGTTGATATTTTCAGCCAGGTAGGGGGGCCATCATGGGAGAGGCATTGGTGGGTGATGGATAGAAACTTGAATTTGATTATGTCCCTAACCGGTAGCCAGTAGGAGGCTTTTCTTGCGTCAGAGATGTAGGCATGTCGAGCGCAGCACTGAGGGCATTGTTTTGGATTGTTTGCAGTTTCGGAAGATTCTTTTTCCGATGTACCACAGATTAATCCAGTTTGGATCCTATTTGAGCACAGGCAATTTCGAGGCAGTTCTGGGAGGTGAGGAATGGATTGCTAGCATAGATTAATTTTTTGGCATATCCTGAAGAGGAGGAGGCGATGTCATTGACGTGTCGCTCTATGTAAAGCGAGGAGTCCAAGTAAATGCCTACGGTCTTGACGCAAGATGCAACTGGTATTGTGTGGCTGTCGATGATTAAGGCTTTGTAGTTAACATAGAGTTTGGCAGGGCTGCCTGGGAGGCCTATGAGGAGGTGCTTGGTTTTCCTGTCATTGAGGCATAAACTGTTTGCGGCCATCCAGGGCTGGATGGTTTCGTAGATGGCTTTAATTCGGAAGGTGTCTGTAGGGAGGTCACCTGTGTGGAAAGCAGGCGCTTGTAATTTCTGGGCCACCATTACATTTAATTGGAGTTCCACTGATTCCCTGTTGTATAATATGTAAGCCCATAGCGATCGCCTATCCAAAAGTATTTGGTTCAGGGATCTAGAGTCCATGGTGACAAAGAATTGTTAAGATATTAATTTACCTATTTCCGGGATGCCTGATATTCTGGTATTTCTGAGCAGGATCACTGCTAAGACTCGCTTATTTGACTGCTTCACTTCCTTGATAAGGTTGGCAGAGAGGTGCAAATATGCGATACATACACACCAGGGTCTGTTCCAGGACTCCCCAAGAAGATATCTAACAACACTTTGGCTTGCTGCGGTTATACGATTTATCCTCTACCTTCGATTTGACCTTCTCCCGGTACTAGCTAATACGGGAGCTTGGAGGGGAATAAATAGAGAGGAGTGTATTTGCCGACTTTGTAATACCAAAGTAGAAACTGATCAGCATGTGTTGCATGATTGTCATCCACTACAGGGCATGATGTAAGGGGATATATTAGATTTGGCAACCATCTCTTTGTATTTTGTATTTTTATTTTAGTATTTATAATGCACACAGACCAGAATAAACCATAGAGCGGCACAGATGACAACAGCAATTCACAAAGAACACAGCTAGGTCTATACAGGACCCCCTGGATGTAAGGCCTCCCTATCTAAACAGAAAGGTCTTTAGTGCTCATCAAAAACAGAAGAAGGGAACTCATAGTCCTTATTTCTAATGGTAGCGAGTTCCACAATTTTGGGCCAAAAACAGAACATCTTTTGTCGCCCCGCAATTTGTATACTGAATGGGCAACAACCAAAATGTGACCATCACTAGATCACAATTATCTCACGGGGTGATATGACTGAATTAGCTCTCTCAGATACAAAGGGGCGATACCATTTACACATTTAAAAATAATACAGGCTACCTCAAACCTGATGCGATCGGACCAGTTTTGGAGCGCCCTTTTCCCTGCAGAATGCTATCTCACCACGGCCTCAGCCTATCATGTCTGGCATTAAGGTAATTCTACATATGCAATCTCTATTTGATCCATTATGCTTGTTGATTGTCTAATATTAATTGGTATTTTCATATGTGATTTTAACCTGCCACAGATTATAAAATTGTACTTAGATTTTATGTAGGTTATTTACCATTGTTGTTATATTTATGTATTTTTATTCTATGTTTTTTGTATATGAAATGTTGTACAGATTTTAATGGAGTGTGCAAATGAATGCCACGTGATCCTAAAGGCACTTCAATAAAAATTATATGTGTATATGGTTCATTAAATAGCCAATCATCCAAACTTTAGATTTCAATGGCAGCCAGTTGAAATTGTTTTGTTGATTGGAGCTGAGTTTGGTTTGTATATGTATGTAGAGAAGTTAAAAAGCCACACACATTTTACACCTACATCTATTCATGACTTGTTTGGAACTTGCTAATAGAAATATTCTCACAAGGCAATACAAAGTCGTACAGATGTACATTGGACATATTGTACATTTGTTGATTATTTTCATTGCGATGTATGTAGGTCACAACTTGTCAAAATCTTAAAATATTGGTGAATTTAAGCTCCATTTTTCATTTCATAACTTATTAAAAGGAACTGTTATAACGTTTGTAAGATGGATATGTCTATTAAACCACATAATCCGAACCACCTATTAGTCAAAGATAAGAACCATTTATCATTGTTTGGCCCCAGTATGTACATTGGCCATTAAGGACTAGCTTGTTTCTATTGATACAAGACCATACAGAGTAATCTTAATTTAAGACAAAGTACTGCTCAATCATTTCTCTTTTTAGTGCTAAGTAGAATAAAAATTTGAAGCTCAATCTATATATTCACACGTGCCATCAGCAGCTAAAGCACAGCACATCCTAGCTCCTTTCTTAGTTGGCTATTCCTGCTTAAGCACAAGATGTGTTAAAAGGGACTCATAAGTAAAATCACAGAATAACATACAATCTAGGTATAATATATTGGGAGATGTATCACTTCAAGAATTGTCAAACAATGAATGGAATACCTTTTTTAATGACTGTGCTAAGCAGATACCCTGTGATGCCAACTTCAAATTCTAAAATCACTGCAAGAAAGCAGAAAACTATTGCTCTGTATGAAGCAAAGGCCAGAACATTTGGAGCCAAAATAATCACAATGCAATTGAACACATTAAAGTATTTCATTAAATGGGAATCAGGATCACATCATAAGAGGCAAATATAATTATTAATCTGTGTGAGGGTTCAATTAAAATAGATGTACATACCCTTCTAAATTTACCCTAGATTAACTCCCACTTGGAAAATTGTTTGGAGAATATAATTTTTAAGTGGTGTTAGATTGGCTAGTGCTGCCTTTTCATACATCATGAGAGGGGAGCCCAATACGACCTGATGTATAGTGACAAAGTTCTTGAGATCCACTGTGGAATTATGTGGGAACCCGTACTGAGTAAGAACCTTTGATCAGACATTAATTGTGGTTGTTTTCAGTTTGAATAAAAACAACATTATTTTTGTTTTAATATTTTAATAATATTACAAAAACAAAAATATCTTTTCACTTAATCACCTTTTAATTGCTTCTAATGAATACTAATTTGTAAGAGTTTTCCTTTGGTTCTTTAGATTCCTAGGACAGATGAATTAGAATAACTTAAGTAGTTTATATTTAATTACAAAGGGATGTGATAAATAACCAATCATCTAAGTTATTTTGCTTTAGATAATGTTTGGTTGTAGGAACATTTGTATTGATTGGGTTTAATGGATTTCAGCATGCCTAGTGTTAATATATGGTATCTGAAAAGTTTAATTCTTCAATGTTATTAATCAAAAGGTATACACAGTTTAGAAGGAATAAAAAAATGGGGAATTAGTGACACAGAATCGAAACAAATTGTAAGTGAAGGTTTAATATGAGAGGAGGGCAGATAATCCCCAAGAGTTGATAGGGTTCTGTTGATAAATGTGGGCTCCTGAATACATTCTTGAATTGATTTTGATTTGATTTGATATATTTTAATGTGCAAAGACAGAAACTAGACATATTTGATGCACAATACAATGTAGCAGAAAACAAATGTTTTAATGACTGACGGAAATACCACAATGTGTCTATATACTGGATTGTAACAGTTAATACATTTCACAGCCATGATAATGTCACTGAGAATCAATGTTTTCTACTAGACCTGAACCTAGTTTAGTTAGTTCAGTTTAATTTAGTTTATTCATTTATTTAGCGCACCAAACCCTAGGGTATCTAGGCACATTCAGCAGGTAACATGGTTACAGTTACATGCAAAATGTTACAAAAGATAGACACAATAATACAAATAGGTAAAGTAGAGATACATACAATATGTACAGTCGTATGAAAAAGTGGATTGTCAGTATAATATACAAATTCATTATATACAGTACAGCTAGAACAACATTATCTCCTCTCCTGGGTGAGAAGCCAGCTTTTTACTTTTACCTGAAGCAAGAGAAAGAGGGTTCTGCTCTTAGGTCAGTAGGTACGGAGTTCCATAGTTTCCAAGCTAGGACGGGGTAGCTGTTACCCCCTGATTTCTGAAGGTTAAATCTGGGGACTCGATGCGATCTAGGAATGTTGAAGGTCGATCTGAGGGCGTTATTTTGCAATATTTTAACTTTATTTAGGCTTCTTTTGGTTGTTCCTAGATAGAGTGCAATGCAATAATACAGTTTTGAAAGAATAAGAGCTCTGGCCAGAGTCAGGCAGCTTACTGTGGACAGGAAAGGTTTACAGGAGTTTATTAATATACAAGTGTATGCTGTGGCGGAGGCAGTTGCATTAACTTGTCTGTTCAAAGTCAAGGAAGAGTCCAGGTAGAAGCCCAAGGTTTTCACTTCTTTGGAGCCTGATATAGTGTTGCCATCAACGCTAAAGGCTTTGAACTTGTTGTCCAGTTTGTTTAGCTTAGTTTAGTTTGGGAGCCGATAAGAAATAGTTCCGTCTTATCATCATTGAGGCAGAGGCCATGTGTGGCCATCCATTCCTCGATCATAAGATAGATTTTATTCAGAAGTTTTGAATCAAGGTCATAGTTCCCAGAGATGGGGATGAGAATGTGGGTGTCATCTGTCTAGTTAGTGTCAAGGTCGTCAAGCAACGGTTTAGTAAAAATATTATACAGCTTTGGTGACACAAAAGACCCTTGAGGTACTCCGAAAGTCACCTCAGCTGGGTCAGCTGAGGGGTTAGGTGAAAAGACCCTCATTTTTCTCTGGTTCAAGAATGATTGGATCCAGGCAATGGTGTTGTCGGAGAAGTGAGCTGCGGACGATAAGTGGTTGCACAGTACTTCATGATTGACCAAGTCAAATGCTGCGATAAGTCTAATAGTAGTAGGATGGATAGGTTTCCTTTGTCTTTCTAGTCGTCCATTTGTGTCTTCAGGTCTAGTAAGGCAGTTTCTGTACCATGTCTAGGTCTAAACCCTGATTTCTGTAGGCCTAGAAGATTGTTAGCTTCCAGGTGAGCTTGAATCTGAAGGTATGCAGCCCGGTCTAGTATTGTCAGCAGAAAAGGTACAGTAGTAATAGGACGGTAGTTCATGGGTATGTTTTGGTCCAGGTTGGGTTTTTTCAGCAAAGGAAGTACCCATGTGTCTTTTAGGTTAGTTGGGACCGTACAGGTTTTCAAAGAGTTGTTTATGAAGGTGGTTATGAAAGGGAACAGATCTATTGCAGCCTCTTTAATGATATTTGGTGGGCAGAAGTCTCCCTTGCATCTGGAAGGTTTAAGGCTGGTGATTAGATTTTCAACCTCCTTAACCGAAAGGGGAGTGAATTTGAATTAGCTGCAATGATTTGCTGAAGAGGACTGAGTTCTGTGTGCCAATGGTTCAGAAGAGATATTCTGGTTTTGTTTTCTATTTTGACTTGGAGCATCAATATTTTATTGAGAAGACATCTTGGATATTGGTGCACCAGATTTTATCTTTGGTGCAAGTTATGATGGGTGGTACTGGTGATTCAAGCTCCCTGAGGATGGTGAATAGTTCCCTAGAGCCTGAATTGGCGTTAGAGACTCTGTTGTTGTAGCTTTTGGTTTGGTGGATAGCTGTTTTGTAGTAGCTGGCAGAGTTTAAGAATGTGTCTCTATTTAAGGTAGTAGGATGGCTTTTCCAGGCAGTTTCAGCATGTCTTTCGGAGTCGCATTGTGGATTTAGACTAGCGGTGAACCAAGAGTTGTTCCCGAGGTTTGGCTTTGCACATCTTCAAAGGTGCTATTGTATCAATGGCCTGCCTAGTTGAGTTATATAAATCAACTAGTGTTGAGCGGTCTATATTTGTGTTGGTATAGTTCAAGATGGGTTTTAATAAAGGCAGCAGATTCTCTACTGTGATATTCTTATTATTTCTGGAAATGGTGGGTGGTGCCAGAACTCTAGTGATGTTAGGAAGGGTGCTAGTCTGTAGGTTAAAAGAGACAATATGATGATCCGACCAAGCACATGGTGTGTTGGCGAGTATCAAGGTCTCACAGTTCAGGTAAGGACTGTCAGTTACAGTTTCCTACCTAAGCAAAGACTAAATGCTGGCTTGCACAAAACAAATGTGTCAGTAAAGTACTGAGAGGCAAGCCCATAAATGCATTTAAGCCCAGGCAGACAAAGTGAAGGTCACTCAGATATGAACAGGAATCTTGTGAAGATTATTAATCCGAGGAGAAGTTGGTTATGATTAGCCCATGCCAAAACATTGATGAATGGCTGCATTTTGGAACAGGTGGAAATGACGAAGTTGACAATACAGGAGACCCTACACATAGCATTATCGTGTTCCAAGTTTGAAATAATCAATGACCTAACCACTGTCACATATGTTTCCTTGTGAAGAAACGGAAGTGTTCTGCAAGATTGCAGAGCCTAAAAAGGGGCCCCTAATCTTCACTATATGTTGTGCCCTAATATCCAGGTATGCTTGACAGTAGACACCAAGATTTCAGTGGTATCAGCAGTACAGTGCTCTATGTACATGATACATGGCATAACACACCTACCGTTTTTTAATGATTTACCTGTGAAACTAGGTTTTTAGACATTCAGAAAACTAATATATTTCCAAACTATGCTTTAATAATAATAATAATGAGTTCCAAGGTTTAGAATCTTTACTCTTCTTAACTGTTTGTAAACATTGTATGATAACAACAGAATTGAGTTTGGGAAGGTATCAGATGATTAGTGAATAGATGTTGTATTCTTCAAATTGTAGACATCCTAGTAAACTGCCTACAATTTGAAGAATAAAACATCTATTTACTAATAATCGGAATTACTGTAGTGATACAATCTTTATACCAGTGGACTTTTTACTAATTTTGGGGGTGCATAGAGCGGGAGATACCATCCCAAACTCAATTCTGTTGTTTACTCTTTCCAAACTTTGTGGGAAGTTTGTGGGAAATGGTTTACTCGCTGCTACCCTTGCTTCATTTATTTTGGGAATTTAATCAAACTTTACTAACTAGTGAGTGGTAACTAGAGCACATGTAACAGATCGATCCCACAACAGCAATTGTATGATAACCGCAAACTTTTATAAAAATCCAGAGCAATATTTGTGTTTTCATTTTTGACTGACAAATCTATCTGTAATTTCATCCTGAATGCAAATTGAACAGTAGAGCGGAAATAGCACCCCTCCTATTGCCTTATTATGATGTTAGCAACCTTTCTACTTTCCTGCTGAACAATCAACTTTGTGGTTATACTACATTTTAAAGTTTGGAACAGCCTAGTGAACATGGGTAGCACATCTATAGCACCCTGACTAACTCCACAATCTGTCACTGAAATTCGTTTTCGCCAAATCAAATTAATATATTTAGCCGCAAAATCTCTAGAGGCCACGTATTATAGGTGATCAAGTCATACAGTGATTGCTTCCACTCAATTGCCTACCAGAAATCCTACTCCCGGATAAATAGATGAATATCATGGCTAAATGTTTGGCCTGAACATTTGAGATTGTCTTAAAATTCAATTTGAGAAAACAGCTTGGAAAGAAATTCATTATGAAACAATTCTGAGGTGTGCTTTATAACGATTGCATAACACAGGGTTTAGACACAAGGAAACAACATTTGCAAACTTCATTGCCAATTCATTCCTCCCAAAAGGTCTTGCTGCTTGGAAATTGTCAAACCACTACAAGGATTCCCTTTTTCTAATAGCCAGTCTCTCATAAGGTCTCTGCAAAATATTGTAAAATGAGGCAACCCAACTCCACCCAATAATATGTGTGTTTAATTTATCTTGAAGATCAATAACAGTAAGACATTCTTAATTTCTTTTATTTTGTTGATATTACCATTTTGAGAAATATCTCAACGAAGTGGAAACAAAGGAAAAGGTGCAATCAACAAAAGCCTCCTTTGCATCTAAAACGCAGTACAGGCACACTGATGTCATCATCATTTATAAACAGACAGATGGAAATTAAAGGCCCTTCAAAATAAATTCTGATTCAATAAAATCTCTCTATAAAGTGTTGAGATTCTCTAAAGGTGTTGCACATTTTGTTTAAATATTAAATAAATGTGTAATGCAAATGATTTTTCATATGAACAATATGCCGGAAGAGTTGAAACCACTCAAATACCTTTGTCATTCTTTGAGTGACACGGCTTGTCAACTTCTATATTTAGTCAACATTAATGAACAGGCTACCCCAAAGCCTAAAAAAGAAAATAGCCTAATCCTCTCTTTCCATATTATTAGCGAGGCCAGCATCACACAATAGTGTTGTGGAACCGACCATATCAAAGCTTTTCCGTAGTATTCTCTGTAGTTCAAATCTCATATAGCGCTCAAATATCCTGATGATAGAGCATGTACAAATAATATGTTCCCAACTCATAATTTCCTTATTTCAGCAGATGAGGTCTACATTGGAAAACATGCTTGCCAGCTTCTTGACGATATAATATAATCAACATATACAGTAACACTGTATATTTTGAACCTATCTGACTACTATAAATCAGACAGCATAATCTTTCACATTGTCAGTCACTGCATACATCCTTCCTCCTGCTCCTTAATTTGCTCATTGGATTCATTGTGGCATATATGAGCTACATTAAATACTTGATATACTCTATGTATACTCCCTTTCATCTCAGTGGAGTTTAACATTTGAGCTAGTACCTTCTGTTCACCCATATGTCTGTGGTTCTCCATCACAAAGCTATGGAACTGGGAAAACAATAATAACAAAAAAATAGATTGTGCTACCTAGCAGCCAATTTTTCCTTACTCCTTGTAGGATATCATATATGTCCCTTTGCTTAAGTGACCTAGTGTGAAAGATATTTCCTGCATCTTTGATATCTCATATTTACTACTGAGAATATTCTGAGAAACATGGAGGGGTATCAGTCTCAAGCTCTGGCTTTTGTTATTCATGTCTTATTCATCTTCATATATGACAAATAGCCTGATTTATTTTAAACGCAATTGTGTCAAATGATATGTGGTGATAAAACTTGTATGACAATACATAATACCTTTCTGTTGCAATCATAGTCATGTTGAAACTGATTCATTAAGTTGCCTATGTATGACTGAAAGCTACCCGACAGTAATGCCCTATGTTAGGGAGTTCCTTATCAATGTGCGATAAAGCCTGATAAAGGTTTTCCCTACAAATCCAGCTGCATTTTCGTGTCCTAAGAAAAGAGATAATCAATCTATTTGCCCAGGTTAAAGAAATGAATTTCTAAAACACACTTGGAATGAGTCAGAAAAAAAGACATTGGGACTCATTACAAGTCCGGCGGTAACCGTGCCGGAAATTCCGGCAGGTTACCGCTGGACTCGTATTACCATTCCGCCTCCGTGATTCCCAGAATTACCGGGGTATTACGACCCCGGCGACCCGGGAATTCCGGAGGCGGAATTGTGTAAGTCCCCATTCCCATGGAGTCCCAGGGGATAGGGCCTATGGAAACAATGGTTCCGTCTATAACAGAGCCAGTGTTTCCATTTCTGCCTGCAGGTGGGTGGTGTTAAACCTACCAGGTCAGACCTGGCAGGAGTGAGTCCTCCCGCCTGCAGGACTCGGAATCAGCCGGACCGGCTGACTCATAATGAGGCCCATTGACGCAATGCTAAAACTTTGAGTAGTTATACACATCCCACAAACGTTAAGAGCATTTTCTGCTATTTCAGAAGTGGTTTATTTTGTTCAAACAAAGTTTAACTTTTCAACATTAAAGTGTTTTATTGTGGTTCATGTCTGTGAAATCCAAGTACATTTTCCATTGTTTTTTAAGAGAGTAGGCATGATTTAACAACAATAATTCAAATGAGCTTGTCCTTTGCCAATATAATCTGATAGTCAGTGACAGTCCAGAAAATAGCAATGCCATCTATTTACAAACAGATCTTAGACACTGGGATTGCAACAGAATCTTAAGCATTCCTTTATTCCTGATGTGGATAGCACATGTTTCCCACAACATTGCAAACATCATCAAGAAGACAGGACACCACTGCACAATTCCCATTTGACTGTCACTGATCCCATCATTGATCATTACATGTTAGTTCAGAATATGACCCTCATAGGCCACTTGAATCAGCCTGGTAAACTGAGATGGAAAGCTAATTTAAGATAGCACTTCCCATAAGAATTCTCAGTTCACCAGGTCAAAAGTCCTTTCCACATCCAGAAAAAATATTGATATTGTGGACAGAGTTCCTAGCATATACAGGACTGCAAATTCAATCTCAATTCAAGTGTTATCCCTTCCTGAATCTTATGACCACTAAATAGGGCATGTTGGTCACAAGATTCAGGAAGGGATAACACTTGAATAGGGATGAATTAAAATTACATTTCTTCTGCGACACAGTTACCATACGTTTCATGAATACCTTGTACTCTGAATTGAAAAGTGTGATGGGGTGTTAATAGACAAACAACTATGAGTC
The DNA here is from genome assembly GCF_040938575.1 of Ambystoma mexicanum. Taxonomy (NCBI): domain Eukaryota; kingdom Metazoa; phylum Chordata; class Amphibia; order Caudata; family Ambystomatidae; genus Ambystoma; species Ambystoma mexicanum. Next base: position 827,029,552 of record NC_090932.1, on the reverse strand, counting down.
TTTACAAGATTTTAGTTAAAAAAGTGATTTATCCTGCTTTAAACATATCTGGAGGACGTGAGGAGAATTTAAATTAGAACAGTTAAAGTGGGAGAAAGCAGATCAATGAATGGCAGGTACATTTCAAAGCTGAAACTGTTGATTTTGGGTGATTGCAGTGCTGATATATATGATGAATCATTTTCTCAACCTCCTGATCCGTGAATTACCCATTTGAGTTTTCCTTTTGCTCCATGCCCCATGCTCCATGATGGCATCTGGAATCATCTCATGAATTGGCCTCCATCTTCCTTGTTTGACTTAAAACATTGCTGTATATAAGGTTTTACGGTAATTACAAAACAACTGCTGATAATTGTCTTATTAATTTGCGAAAGGTGTTTAAGGATCTAGATTTCCCCAAGGTTATTTGCAAGCTAACAGATTTCACTTTACAATGCTTATACTCACCCAACTTTTGATCCCATATTGAATGCTTCCTGGACATATATTTTATGTTTATTCAAAACATCCTATGACAATATTTTAACATGTCCTTGATCCGCTCTTTTAATGACTTTATCGCCTCAGTATCTTTCAGTATGTGAATTTGCCTAACCTTTAAATAGAAGTTCTCCAGGTGTTTATTGAGGTCTAAATATCTATTATTTTCTCTACCCATTTCCCTTGGAATAAACAATCTCACCTTTTGCCTTAATGTAGTCTTAAATGCCTCTCAGAACAACATGATATTTTGTATGTGGTTATGATCTTTTCAAACAATTATATGTGTAGTCACTTTAAGAAGTCTTTATTCTTATTGCTAGATTAATTAATTATAATTAAAGAAATGTCCATTCACTAATATCATAAAGTCTATTTTGTCTTGTTAATTATTTCACTTGCCACGCTAAGACTTTCCAAGTTGTGGATACCTTCTTGTAAAATGATTGAAAGTAGGCATCGTTATTTATTGATTCTTCAAATATAAATTGCCAACATTGCTAAATCTGCCTATGTGTGTGTTCACCCTTCAATAGCTGGATAAGATTGATAGCAAAAGTTTCTCTTAGTTATGTTTTATATATTAATTCCCTGGTATTTTACTTCTATCTGTATCAATTTCTTTCTAACACATGTTTTACCAAACCGTTTGAACAAAGATTTGAAAGCATCACATCCTTGCTGCGTTTCAGGAAAAGATGGCCATTATTTAAATAATATTTCATCAGATTCCCAGCCAGACTATAGACTCTTGATCTACTAACATGAGCTTATTCATTCTCTACAGTTTACCAGTATCTTCAAGCATCAGTTTTCCAATGACAGATATAAAGTTTTAAAATAATATTCTCTAAAAATCATCAGTTTGATGGCAGACTACCAGCAATTCAAAACTGTTGAAGCCAAAAAAGTTAAATTCTTACATGTCATCAGACATTTTACCCAAAAACCTTAAACCTCAAAAATCACAGTCACTTCGTCTTTGACTATCCACTAACAAAATATGATCAACTAGGATGTGGAATATTTAAACATTGGGAGCATTCATATTAATTTACTCAATGCACACATTGTGCTCGCACAGATGCATTAGCAATACCGCTAGTCAAAATGGGGTGAACATTCTTATACTCTATTCTGGATATAATTGAGCATGCTCACATTTTAAGAAATTGTGCCACAGATGAATTATTCAGGCTAAAAATACATATTGTCAGTATTAGTAGCCATTGTTGACTTACTATAGATTGGTTAAGTTTGCAAAGGTAGCAGGCGCCCCTCTCTCGACAGAACAAGGCCTGATAACCTGTTCAGTGGTTATTAACCACTTGAGAGTTCGCAGCCACTGCTTTTACTCACTGTGCCTTTCACAGATGGGAAATGTCCATTTGAATATCAGTCTTTGTCCTGCCCAGGGGCAGTCCAGCACCGAAATGCAATGGCAATTCCAACCTGAACGAGAGTACCACCAGCAACCCCATACACGTGTTTCACCCTTGTTGGGGATCATCAGTGAGGTGAAGCTGATGCCTCTCTAAGCACAGTGAGAGGGAGACCACGTCTGGTTGCCCCCAGGAGACCTAGGGTTACCAATCCCAGGTTCCTTGAAATTTAGTTTGCAAAGGTAGCAGGCGCCCCTCTCTCGACAGAACAAGGCCTGATAACCTGTTCAGTGGTTATTAACCACTTGAGAGTTCGCAGCCACTGCTTTTACTCACTGTGCCTTTCACAGATGGGAAATATCCATTTGCATATCAGTCTTTGTCCTGCCCAGGGGCAGTCCAGCACCGAAATGCAATGGCAATTCCAACCTGAACGAGTACCACCAGCAACCCCATACACGTGTTTCACCCTTGTTGGGGATCATCAGTGAGGTGAAGCTGATGCCTCTCTAAGCACAGTGAGAGGGAGACCACGTCTGGTTGCCCCCAGGAGACCTAGGGTTACCAATCCCAGGTTCCTTGAAATTTAGTTTGCAAAGGTAGCAGGCGCCCCTCTCTCGACAGAACAAGGCCTGATAACCTGTTCAGTGGTTATTAACAACTTGAGAGTTCGCAGCCACTGCTTTTACTCACTGTGCCTTTCACAGATGGGAAATATCCATTTGCATATCAGTCTTTGTCCTGCCCAGGGGCAGTCCAGCACCGAAATGCAATGGGAATTTCAACCTGAACGAGAGTACCACCAGCAACCCCATACACGTGTTTCACCCTTGTTGGGGATCATCAGTGAGGTGAAGCTGATGCCTCTCTAAGCACAGTGAGAGGGAGACCACGTCTGGTTGCCCCCAGAAGACATAGGGTTACCAATCCCACGTTCCTTGAAATTTAGTTGGCAAAGGTAGCAGGCGCCCCTCTCTCGACAGAACAAGGCCTGATAACCTGTTCAGTGGTTATTAACCACTTGAGAGTTCGCAGCCACTGCTTTTACTCACTGTGCCTTTCACAGATGGGAAATATCCATTTGCATATCAGTCTTTGTCCTGCCCAGGGGCAGTCCAGCACCGAAATGCAATGGCAATTCCAACCTGAACGAGAGTACCACCAGCAACCCCATACATGTGTTTCAACCTTGTTGGGGATCATCAGTGAGGTGAAGTTGATGCCTCTCTAAGCACAGTGAGAGGGAGACCACGTCTGGTTGCCCCCAGGAGACCTAGGGTTACCAATCCCAGGTTCCTTGAAATTTAGTTTGCAAAGGTAGCAGGCGCCCCTCTCTCGACAGAACAAGGCCTGATAACCTGTTCAGTGGTTATTAACCACTTGAGAGTTCGCAGCCACTGCTTTTACTCACTGTGCCTTTCACAGATGGGAAATATCCATTTGCATATCAGTCTTTGTCCTGCCCAGGGGCAGTCCAACACCGAAATGCAATGGCAATTCCAACCTGAACGAGAGTACCACCAGCAACCCCATACACGTGTTTCACCCTTGTTGGGGATCATCCGTGAGGTGAAGCTGATGCCTCTCTAAGCACAGTGAGAGGGAGACCAAGTCTGGTTGCCCCCAGGAGACCTAGGGTTACCAATCCCAGGTTCCTTGAAATTTAGTTTGCAAAGGTAGCAGGCGCCCCTCTCTCGACAGAACAAGGCCTGATAACCTGTTCAGTGGTTATTAACCACTTGAGAGTTCGCAGCCACTGCTTTTACTCACTGTGCCTTTCACAGATGGGAAATATCCATTTGCATATCAGTCTTTGTCCTGCCCAGGGGCAGTCCAGCACCGAAATGCAGTGGCAATTCCAACCTGAACGAGAGTACCACCAGCAACCCCATACACGTGTTTCACCCTTGTTGGGGATCATCAGTGAGGTGAAGCTGATGCCTCTCTAAGCACAGTGAGAGGGAGAACACGTCTGGTTGCCCCCAGGAGACCTAGGGTTACCAATCCCAGGTTCCGTGAAATTTAGTTTGCAAAGGTAACAGGCGCCCCTCTCTCGACAGAACAAGGCCTGATAACCTGTTCAGTGGTTATTAACCACATGAGAGTTCGCAGCCACTGCTTTTACTCACTGTGCCTTTCACAGATGGGAAATATCCATTTGCATATCAGTCTTTGTCCTGCCCAGGGGCAGTCCAGCACCGAAATGCAATGGCAATTCCAACCTGAACGAGAGTACCACCAGCAACCCCATACACGTGTTTCACCCTTGTTGGGGATCATCAGTGAGGTGAAGCTGATGCCTCTCTAAGCACAGTGAGAGGGAGACCACGTCTGGTTGCCCCCAGGAGACCTAAGTAGTAATACATTTGAAAGGAATAACCAACACATCCAACATTTTGTGTAAGACACTTTTCCAAATTGTGCCTCATTCTCGTACCTACTGTAGTGAATCGGGGTGAGCATCAGTAAATTAGGGTGTCTACGGAGTGAATTCTTTGCATACAAACATAGACTACAATCGTGCCCCAGATAAAAGAGGAATGCATGTAAAATTTGGTAGCAGTTGCTTCATCAGTGTGGATATGTATAGTTGAACAAATACACACACACACATCCGAAACCTTTTTTGCATATAAAATGTTTGCATCCATAGACTACGATCTTGCCCCAGATAAAAGAAGAAGCCATGCACAATTTGGTAGACGTGGGTTCAACGGTGTGGATTTGTATAGACGGACAAACATATACACACACGTACATACATTCAGCTTTCTATATAAAGATTAATTAATTTATTAAACACAGTCTAAAACCTCCATGGTCCTCATCACCTCCTCCAGTACCACATTCTGTATAGTTGTCCATGTGCATGACATCCTATCTGAACTTCTTTAACAGAACATGAGATTTATCATTGTCAACCTGAGATGTGTTTATTCCTACCTCCAACACTGGTGGTGTCAAGTCATCATAGACCAATATTTCTTGAAACCCCACCACCTACATTTTGCTTTTCTTTCATTGACTATCCCTCTACGTCATTATGCAATGCCTAGTAAGCTACTAGCCTCCATGCTTTGAATTTAATCGGATGTTATTTCAACTCACTACTACACTGGCGCTTAGCAATTCTTCTTTTATCTGGAATGTGACTATCCTAGCAACAACAACCTGGCAATCTACTTCATAGAGACCCAAGTGTGGATGACAACTAAATATATTTGACTTAATGGAGAAAAAAAGAGTTGCTAAGAGTTGCTAATGGCCAGCACATTCAAAGTCTTTCATCACCTGCTTATCTGGCGCTGACTGATGGCCATTGTGTTGAAGTAGTTGAGGATAATCATCTTCAACTCCCAGATACATGTCAAAGTGAAAGGGTCTGACTTGCAACTCAACAGGCTTAATAACTCCCTCAAAAAGTGGACAAAGCTCATACGATAATCATATTTTGATGATGGAAATGCCTTATGGAGGGCCATGGCCTCCTGTCCTTGTCCTACCACTTCTCTGTGTGTGTCTTCTCTATGTTTTCTGCCACTGCAGTCCAGCCTGGACCTCTAGCAGTGGAGCTCTTCATTTTATCTTTTGGTGAACAACTCACCATGGAATGCCCTTATGGCACACATGGGTCGGGGCACACCCTAATAGGTGTGTGTTGGGCACCTTTGTGTTGCCCACAGAGCATGGCTGGTGGCAGCTACATGCTGTTGTGGCAGTGGCTCTGAGTATCCTCCATGTTGGAATACCCTGGAATCAATGGATTCCTATGCAAAAACAAGATGGCACCTGCTCTATTTAAAGAGTTTCCTGTACCTATGCCTGACCCCAAATGTGCATATTAAAAACACCAAGGCTAAAATTGCCTTAGTACTAAAAAGATACATTTTTGATGCATTTTTGCATCACAGCAAAGTTTGCCCTAGTGCTAAAACTATTCCTTACTAGCACAAGGGCAAAAACTGCCCTGATACAAAAATACATCAAAAATGTATCTTTTTTGCACTAGGGCAATGTTTGCCCTGATGCTTTTAATATTTCAAACTGCACTTGTTGTGGTACAATGGTTTTTTACTTTGTCCCAGTGTTTTTAAAAATAGGGCAAATGTTTCATCGGTGCCAGGTTTCTGTAATCTGGCACCTGATTGTCCAACTAGTATGAGAAGGTCCCATTTAGCCCTGGTTCCTTGGCAACAACTTTCACCCACTCCACACTTTATCAACCATCCACTTAGCCTCCCACTCACCATGATACGACTTTCATATCTTATGAATATTCAATATTGCGCTAAACAAACTCCAAACCCAACCACAGGGTTCCCCTTTGTAATATTATCTCACCTACGGCCTTCATTGAATATGAACAGTTGAAAATATATTTTTCAGGAAAAGGATCCTTTTGCATGACACTTTGCAAACCAATACAGGATTCATGATAATAATGAATGTATATATTTTTTTTTTAACATAGGGTGATATACCGCAGGCTTTATAAAGGCCTGTTACAAGCTACAGGACAATAGAGCATAGTATAACCCACAACCGCAGCCATTTCTTTCACGTCGTTGATGTCACAAAGTTTACAGTGCGTGACATCATAACAGGATGGCTTTCAAATGCTGTTCCCGAGATGGCGATGCTCACTGACAACAGTCGCGCACCACCATCCGGATTGTTGAGAAAGCTGCACTCTTAACAAGATAAGTAATGCAATAGTCACTACCATGCTAATTCACAAAATTTTGCCATTCTCCCTACAGAAGTATTTATATACAAGCCACTGAAAAACAAGGAAATACATTTTACGCCAGAGTTAGCCTGACATTACCACAACCACAATATTTGCTCACCGTAACTTCAACGTAGATAGTTTGTGACTCAGCGTTAAAAATCCATGTCAACTTACGGCCAGGACCCTAAGATCATGCTACTTTTCCCACAGCCCAATAATTGTCAGTTCCACCAAGCCAGCTTGTAGTGGACATAAGGACCAACCTATACTTAGGTGTACAGGAGAGCTCTTAAGGTAATAGGACAACTACCTTCCACCGTCCTCATACTTTATAATCACAGTATGGAATTTATGGGACACCTCCAACTTGAATGTTTAACTCACCTACTTATGCTTGCACAACCAATTATGTCATCAACATTGACCACATTGAAGTCCCGACCACATTGGGACGCACTGTTGTGACTAAAACTGGGACACATTATAGTAAATAGACTTATACCATTGAACACCTTCACAAAACCAGCACCTACCTAAATCTATCATGACTGAGCATCTTGGACACCATAATCATGTGAAACGTGGCTGGTGGCATGATTGCTTGGTCTTCACATTACTCCCTTCTAATAACAAACAGCAAATACATCTGAACGCTCCCTAACAGTCCTCTCCATTCCTCACGCAACTATGGGATACTAACACATATTGCTATATGGGATACTAATGCATATTACTAATGCAAGAAAAAGCTTACTAAATACTAACTGAGATCATTAATGAAATGTAATGGCAATGCTACTAACCCACAATCACCTGTGATTCAGGAAGAAGGATTCGGTTGGTAATGTTGCATATACACACTGCTACGCCTTGACAAAGCCCAAACCTGGGTGTAACATTAGCACATACCACAATTTTGGTTAATGTTGGCGTAGACAATTTAAGACAGAAACACACACAATTTAGGACTGTAGCTAAAGACCTTACATATGCTTTGATCTAATCATAAGTAAACACTCTGCTTGGTCATATACACCGGCCTTTGTTTACAATTCTTTGCCAGGATGCAGAACCATACCTAACTAACATGCAATTGCATATTTAAAAATGAAAGCTGTAACCAGTATTTTTCCACATTTATTAAAATGAAAACAAATGCTGTACATGGATGCCTGTAATGGGATGCTTGCAGAGCTGGGTTCTTGTACATCAAGCCACAATCTAAAACATTGCTGCAGGCGTTTAATCATCTGGAAATAGATAGAAATTCCTTTTCAAAACATGTCTTCCCACAGATAATGGGCTCAAAGGCATGATTGTCAACCTGGAGACCTAAGCAAGAGAGCTTAATTTCTGCTTTTTTCTGTTTTTTTACAAATAAAGAAACCAGAGTGATTTATGTCTGTATTTATGTGTACAAATCAGTAATAACAGAAAGGAAGCCTTAGTAATAATGTACAATAGGAAAATAGATCATAACATTTTACAATACTCAATGTTGATATAAAAAAGTTATACAGCATATTTAAACCAATTTAGAAGAGGCAACGAAAATACAGTGACTTGAGTACATTATTTAAATCACTGAAGGATAGTTTATAGATCAGCAAGAGTAATTGATGAGGGTCTTCTGAAACTGAAATGAAGTCAGTAAGGAGGAGGCACGTTGTGTGGGGAAAGGATTCCAGGAATGAGGATGCACAGCAGAAAAAGCCTGAGCTGAAAAGTGAGCTTGTCTAAAAAGCTGTTGGTCAATTCTAAAATATAAGTCCTCACCCCTTCCATAAATGGGCAATTTTGTGGATACATTTTTTTATTTTTTTATTATAAAACTTCCGTTCAATAAATCAATACCAAACTTTTGTTACATTTATACATCATCGTCATTTACATGATTTTTGTTTAAATCATACTCAACACCTAGGTCCATGTCTGTATTCGTTGCTTCATGGCTATTTCGTGCTGCTTGAGTTTCCTTGTTAGTTAATCTATTATTTCTACTGAGATGTCTTTCGTCGGGCGAGGACTATTTGTCCCAAAGAATCATGTCTAAATAGTCAATTAGCCTACATGTTAACTTGATGTTTCTACCAGCACTTACATATGCCCACCCACCATTCGTCCGTATCGTTATTTTGAGGTTTCAAACTGCTCAAGTGCAGAGTCCGTGGGCTGTAGGTGCCTGTACAGGTCATTATCAAATGCTTTAAGGACTCCATTTCTCCTGTCCCACAGACTCTGCATTTATTATCCATGATGTCTTTGTTCCGTCTTATCCAGAGCATTTCCCAGTTGTTTAGGGCATTTAGTCTGAATCTTAGGAACCTATTTCTGTGGTGGCGTGACCGGCAGTCTAATAAGTATTTTGGTAGATTATGAAGTTTGATTTCTCCTAGTCCCAGTGGAAGAGCAGTTTTAAGTTTTGTGAGTTTTTCGATGTTCAGAATCCAATCCCAGTTTTCTAGTTTTTTTTTTGCGTGTTGCGGGCGATCGATTAACTCAGATCTGTTATGTTAGCGGCTTCCATAATGGTGTCTAGCTTTTGCTTCCAGACTTGAGTTAGTTTGGATTGCATCTCGTGGTTTTCGATCGTAAACATTTTATATGCAGGTATCTTTTGACCAAGGTACATTTTCCTCCGAGTCGTGAGGGATTTCCATATAATTGTCATATGGAGAGAGTTGACTGCCAGTTCATATCTCAGCGCAGTTACAGAAATGTGATGGGGCAGCTTCAGATTTTGTCTCCAAAATATACCTTCCAATCTTTGCCAGAGATGATGGTTAAGATTCCAGCCGGCTACGGCACCAAACACAATAGTCGGGATACACTGCTGAAGATAGAACGTCATTATTGCAGCGATAGTGAATTTTCCATATTCGTGATTGATCTTCGCTCCTTGTAGACCATGTTTAGTTGTTCTATTGATCAGACCTTTAGTCCATGCTGCTTCGCAGATCGATTCATTAAACATCACGCCCAAGTATCTAATAGATTTTACAGTGTAAAGTACATTGTTTGCAATTTGCCATTTACATTTCTTTCCTGTTAAGCGTTTGTCCAATGCTCATGATCTTTGTTTCTTCTGTATTTATCGAGAGCTCATTTATTTCCATATACTCATTTAGGCGATTCAAGAGACGCTGTAAGCCGATCTGAGTATAGTCGGTCAGCACCACGTCATCTGCGTAGACAAGACATTTGATTGAGGTGTCACTGATCTTGAGCGAAAAGCATGGTACTGTGTCCAACCACTCAGACAAATCAGCTATGAAAAGTTTGAATAATTCAGCTGCCAGCAGGCAGCCTTGCTTGACGCCTTTGTGTGTGGTTACTGGAAAACTCAGGTCACCTTGTTGATTGAGCCTTATTTGCACCGTAGTATTTGCATTAAGTGCTTTAAGTGGTTCTAGAATTGATGGTGGACAATTTCACTTTATTGACTTTGACCACAATTTCTCCCAATTTATTGTGTCAAATGCCTGCCTCAGGTCTATAAATGCAAAGACGATTTTCCTCTTTGCTCATAGAGCCTCCAGTTTTAAAACATTCAGTAGTAGTTGGTTCACGTCGACTCCCACACTCTCGGTGAAGCCTGTTTGTCGAATGTCGTATTTCCCAGACGTGGAAGAGCAAGTAGCAAGCCTCTTGCGGAGAAAAGAGCCAAAGATTTTTCCAATTGTATCAAGGAGGGCAATAGGACAATAGTTCACTGGATCGTCTCTATCGCCCTTCTTGTAGATTGGGATCACAATGGCTTTTAGCCATGACTCTGGAATGCTCTTACTCTTCAACACTTTTTCAAACAGGGATTTGAAAAACTTTGCCCAATGTTCCTTGTTTTTATTCAACATGATGTTTGAAATTTGGTCAGGACCTGCCGCTCTTGAATGTTTTAGATTTTGTATTGCCAATTCAATTTCATCTCTTGATGGCATTATATCCCACACTAAAACTGGGTCATTTGATTCGGATTGGGTGTCCTCAGTTGGCTTTTTGTAGATACTCTCAAAATGCTCGACCCATTTCATACTGTCAATTGAGTTAGATATTGTAAGCGCAGATTTTGTGTTTCCTTTATTTAAAATAACCCAGATATTGCACGTGTTTTTTGTGATCAACAGTTCCAACATCAGTTCAGCGCAATTTTGTTCACAGTGTGGGCCTTTAGCGAGTGTCGATAGGCTTTTACTTTGATGACCATATAATACGCAGGTATCTTCATTTTCTTTATCTGTCTCAAATCTTTTCTTAGTTCCCTTTTTGCTTGTGCGATGTCTTTACTGAACAGATGTTTGTTTGTGTGGCCAATTATTCTGGAAGTCACCGTTTTCGTCTTAAAGTCTGTCAACAGGGGAGAATAATCCATCTTATTACCCCTATTTAAGTATTTCGATCTCCGGCCTATTAATCCTCAAATGGTTTCCTGACGCATTTGATGTAAGTTGCACATCATGTTTGCCAGTTGGTTCTCCCCAATCAGATTCCTAGACGAGGTGTAGCAGGTCGTGGTCGCCATTGGTCATTGGAATTACATTTAGGCAGGCCACTCTTTCGAAACATGTCAGGAAACCCAGATGTAGTCCAATGTATTTCGACTGCGTGGTCCTCACCATGTTGGATTGCAAGGCTGGTCGCCTTTGGTATTACCTATTGACCATTGTGCAGTTTCTTATTGCTAGAGCACCGGAACAGAGTTGTCCTCTTTTGGCTACCGCATAGGCTGGCTTCTGCGTATTCGTCTTTTTTTCATTGTCGTATTTGAACCAACTGCAATTTAGATTCCCATAAACCATTATAGATAGGTTGTTGTAATTAAATAGTGTGTCGCCGATTGGTGTTGTTACAGCACTGATGAAGCTGGTTGTGGAAATCATTCCAGTATCCATTTATTAAGAGTAGATGTTGTTTCTCGGACTTTATTGTAGATGTTATTCGCACCAAAGTGCCTTGTACAAAAGGATTCGGATTTAACGACGCCAGCGGCGTCACCCGATTGTGGATTTTCAGTATTTTCAGAGTTTTTCCCAACAGGGTTTAAAAAAAATGCTGAATCCATCTCGGCTCGGTGGCTCTTGTAGCCAGGTTTCCTGGAGGCATACAGCAAAAATGTTGTCCATTTGCACCTCAAAGTTGTTGAACAGGTGGACAAAGCCTTGTGCGTTCCAGGATAACACGATTTGGGCTGAATTACTCCTCTTCAATCATTGTTATTGTTATTGATGTTTAGCGTTTAGTGAGAGGATTCCTGTTAATGTTCTTGAGGATGGTCCCTGGTTCCTGTTCTCGTTTCAATTTGCAGGAGAGTAAGGCAATGATTTTCGAAGTGTAGTTCGTCATCAATCAGTTCTTTCCGCATGAGACCTCTCAACCCAAAATCCCATGTTGTGTCTCATGCTCGTGTTCCAAAGTTAAGTCGAAACCAAATACAAGTAGTTCCTCCGTAGTTTGCAGTAACATATTTTTCACTGCCGAGGAACTAATATGTAATAGTACCTGATCAGAAGTTATCTCAGTTGTGTATTCAACAATTTTTATGTCATCCGAGGATATTGTCCGCAATACAGGGATGCATGCAAATAATTTCATTACATTGGCTCTGTTTAAATTAACTTCGTAGTCGTCCATTTGAGTATTTTGAAGACGTAATTTCCAGAGCCGAGTATTGTTTGTTTGGGTTTTGCTGAGATGCACCCCGGATGTGTAATGGGTTCTTGTGTGCCTCTGATTTGATGTCAGTTTCGGATTTAGCTTGCAGGCAAGTGTAGATGTTGCCATCCGCATGGGTTTTGCCTTTTCTTTTTGCAGAGTGTTTCCAATTGTTTTTTTTTCTCGGGAAGTGGCTTTCATTGTTTCTGATTTTCAGCAGCTGATGTCGACAAGATGCTTGCGCACCCAGTAGAAGACCCATTTTTTGTGACCCCTTCTTGCTCGTCGGCTTCTGCCGAGTAGGTTGAGAGGTCCGATAAGTCTATTGCTGAGGAGGCAGATGGACTGACATTACTCATTTCATCGTATTCGAGACAGTAGTGTTTCGCTGTCTGTTTATTAGTTTGTTGATCGTTTTCTTTGCCAGGATCTTGGTCAAGCGTGGGCTGAGCTACCCATTTGCTTGTTCCTCCTGTGCAATCGAACAAGCCAGGTTTTGCTGGTGTGGTTAGGTCCTTATACATTTTTTCACATTTGAGTGCACAGACTTTTGTTGCTTCTTTTTATTTTCTTGAACTGAGACTTTGTTAGCTTCTCTAGCCAGTCTAATAGGATTGTCGGTCATCAGGATAGTTTTAGCAGGGCATTGAATATATCAAATGAACATTGTAAGTTGTTAGTTGGGGCCGTTGTTGCTGCTGTCTCTGGGTTTTTATTCAAGGCTGTGGGCATTTGTGCCCAGATGGTGGAATTGACTCATCGGGTACGCATTGCAAGAGGTTAGTTGCATTTATGGTGCCTTCCAGTGTATGTTGGCTGTTTGCTTCTGTGTTGCGAGCATTGATGTTTTCAGGATCATTAGTTGAGGGTCCTTTTCCTGTCGAAGAGCCATCCGCGGTCGTTATCAAGGATTGTATGTAATGGTTTGAGATGACGAGAGGCCTTGTACCTTGATCTGTTACTGGCATGGTTACAGAGCACTTCCCCTGGGCCTTTGGTGTCTTGTTTTTGTTTTGTGAAGAGATAGTTTTAGGCAGGTTGTTTTTCGTTAGGGAGGATTCTCGTATCTGAGTTTGCTTTTCCACTTCTCTGGTCTGAAGGTGCATTCATCTCACCGCCTCTAGCAAACTTTCAATTAGATTATCATTTTGACAATGATGCCATGTGGCTAAATCACTTAAACCTTCCTGCCATCGAACAGACAGATCTGCCTATTGTTCTATTTGTTTCTGTAAGAACCTCGTAAAAAGATCCAATTTTTCCATTTCATTTGTGAAATTTGAAAGCATTGCCCCTTGATCACTGATGGCTCCATTCAGAGATACGTATAATTTGGTGAATGGTAGGAGCACGATTTATGAGGCTGCTACAACGTTATTGTGTAACTGAGTTAAGGTTTCAACAGAAAGGCTCAGTTGTGGATCGATTTGAACAGATGAGTCATTTCCGTTCAGTGAAACATGCACATTTTCTATGTTGAACTGGTCATACAGGTGCAAGAGATTTGGTGCTTTATTTGCACGGTCCTCCATGGAGGTACTATAGTTTTTAGAGCACGGAGTGCTCACATTTGTTGGCAAGAGTTCAGGCTCCTTCAATGTAGAATGGTTTAATTTTAATTTCAGTTCAATGATTCGCTGAAGACGTCGTGCTCTTGCCATAGAGCTTGAATCCATGGTATTCATTTCGGATGTTGATTGGGGTGATCTTAATCGTGCAGCCAAAGCATCAGCATTTCCCAGGACCTTGCCTGGGTTGCCAAGGTATTCTTTCCTGTGTCGTCAGGTACTTGACATGCATACGCACTGTGATTACTGCTTTCCCTTGTCTGATTGGTTTTTTGCGTCTCCCAATTTTCACGGGTTAAACTTGCCGCCGCCTTGTTTGCAGTTACGGACAGATGGTTCCTGTTGTTTATAGTCGGGGCACATATGCACATGTCGTTTGCTAGTGCATTTTGGGCAACCAGATCTTTGTGCATTTCGTTGTTAGTAACTCGATTTTTTCCTGCCGTATCCTGTGGTTTTAAATTAGCAGCTCCTATCTCTGTTGGCGCTGCTTGAGAAATGAGCAGACATGCTAGAGATGGTGAAAGAGAGGCGTCGTTATTGAGTGTTCGTTATGTCTGGTTTCCATTTTCACTGAATGTGCATTTTTGGGGGCACCTTCCAATAAGTCCCGAGCATGGCTAGTTACAGTCCGCTGGTCGACATGTGGAGCATTAAATACGCTGATTAACTCAGCATCAGTGACATCGGTGACAGAAAATGGCGAGTAAAAAGTGTCAACCAACTCACCGTAGTGGCTGGTCATGGCCATCTTTGCTTTTAATTGTGGCTGATTAGAATCTGCTTAAAATATGGCAGGCATGGTAGTTGTGTCGCGTGATGATAACTGAGTAATCACGTTTCCATTATTCATTACTGCATGCTCCTCATTTATTTCACTGACTTCACTACACAATAGCTGTTTTGCAGAGAGAGCATGCGTACCTAGGCTGTACTGCTGGTCGGCAGTGTCAGTGGTTTGCCTGTGATTTCTGATGTCTAGGCATTCACTTGTGTCGAAGTTTGTAAACTGTTGAAACGAGTGTGGTGGATTAATAGGAGCATTTTCAAAATCACCACGCACGCCTTGAGGATTATTCGGCAACTGCATATTAGGCACCGGTGGCACTGGTAATGCCGGTAAGGCTGAGGGAGAACCCTTGCTTACCTTTCCACCCCCGGCCGAGGTCGCTTTCATGGCTGTCCACGGATTCACCATTCGTCGGTGGTGGAGTGTCTTCCGTCGGGTCTGAGGGCCTTACGCAGTTAAAGTCATGAGGCCACGCCATACTCTCAAGAGTCTAAGGGCGTCTTAGAGCATGGGCCATGCCAGGGAGGTCTTGCTCTTGATAGTGACTTTGAATTTCCCAATAACAACTATGTTGACCAGGCGATGGAATCCAGTTAAACAGCAAAGCAGCAAACAGCCAAACAGTCAGGAAGAAAAACGCTCGCCCTTCACGTGCGCAGGCTTAACCTAACATTGTGGATACATAGGCCGGTTGTTCTGGAAATACAACTTTGCATATTATGCAACAGATTTTGAAATGTGATTGAGAGTATATCAGTTTTCACTGAAGAGACATGTATGTGTGATGTGCTCACCTGTGCTCAAACAAGTTGCAGAATGCAAAACTGTCCCCAATCACAGGGGAGCAATGGTGGAAGGTTAAAGAAGCATAAATATGCAATTTCTGCCATCCAGGTGATATACAACAAGAGCATGGGTGGCAGTTCAGAGAGCACCACGGAGGAATACCAGATTCAATCTTCTGAAAAATGGACAAATGAAAGAAACACGATTAGGACAAGTAGGGGAAATAATATAGAGTAAAGTCCTAGAACACCCCGGTTGAATTGGTGTCCAGAGAAGAAAGTGGAAACAAAGGAAAACCCAATTTATAAAGGGTTTCAGTTGAAAAGAAAATAGAACATTCTGTCATTGATGGAACTAAGTCAGTGACTAAGTCAGATCATATAAGCTAAGAGTAACAACCTGAGTGCAATAAACCTGGGTGTCATCTGCACAATAGTGCACCTTGCAGCTCATCTGGAGAAGCATAACTTCCAGCTGCTTCAAGTAGATTTTAAATTATATTGGTGCAATCAAACTCTGGGGGACTCCACACCTCATGGGCAAGGGACCAAACCGCTCAGCTCTCCCCTACACACATTCTGAACATTCCTGCGGAAATGAGGATAGCACACCAAGGCAAGGCCTATCTTTGCCAATGAATGATGCTAATCAAAACCTCAAAGTTTACCATATAAAAGCTGCCTGCAGAGCCAGGAGTATTAACACATAGCCCATCTCCCAGTGTCCTGTATATTCTTTCATCCACCACCTGAAGTTTTATTGACTCTGAGATGTACCAAGATGGAAGCCCTACGGATAGACAGATAGTTCCTAAACAAAGAATGTTGGGAAACTTGCTCTGATGTTCACAGACACATGCAAAGAAGATGTATATGAGCATGATTAGCAAATGAATGGGTGGGAAGCAATAGCTGTGGATTGCGTAAGAGCGTAGACAGGTAATGGCAGACCATGAGCATAAAAGTGGCAGAAAGAAAGTTAAAGTGCACCTAAAGAATATATTTCCATTGTCATGTGTGATCTCCCAACAATCCCTTGCCCATTGATTTACCACACTTTCAAAACAAATTTTAAAACAACTGTATTTGGAATAGACCAATCACAAACCAGTGGGTGTTCGACAATAACTCCTTTCTGGAAGATGCCAGTCTGCTTCCTTAAACCAACAAACCATTTTTTGATTTATCAACAAATATGGGAGTTACTTATGAAGGTGAGATCAACGGGGTTGGAATGTCACAATCCTCGTAGGACCTTCTTGCCCTCTGCCTTTAAAGGGGTCAACTCATTGTTTTATGTATGAGAGCTATTTCCATCAATACTTGAAGTTTCTTCCTTTGTATGCTATTTCACGGATCATGTGCAGCTATAGACACTCTCTGCACCTTTAAGTCCTTTATGCACCCTGGGTTAAATAGTTGGGAGGCCAAGGCTTCCTTTGGCCACCTTTTGGTATTTTGAAGCTACTAAAGGGCAACAGTTCTTTTGGTCACTTTCTCAGTTTAGCTGTGACCTAAATACCTGTTGGGCGGTGATGAGTCCATGAACACCACTTAATGCATTCTGCACATATTCAAGACCACAGAGTCTCTGCCTACAGAATGGCTGCACATTTCCACAGTCATTCCATTGCAACTCTGCATGGATATAGGGGTTCAAAAGTGTGTTGCACCTGCTGCCAAATCTCCAACCTCTAAAACAAATATCCTTTATTTTCTGCAAGGTTACATACACTACTTCTACTGTTACTCTTATTTTTGTTATTATTAAATGTATCCTGTTGTTAAAATGTGAAGCGCTTTGGTGTAAAGCGCTATATAAACCTAAAAAATACAAATACAAATACTTACGGGACCCCCAGCTCTTAAATTTCACTTCCTTTGTCTCGTTTTTAAATCTCTTCATGATCTCGCTCCCTCTATCTTTCCTCTCCCCTTTCTTTCTACACTCCCTCCCGCTCTCTCCGTTCACCGGATCGCTTCCTATTTATTGTTCCTCCCTCCCCTTGTACCTCTTCTCTTTTCCGTCCCTTTCAACTCCTTTCCCCCATACACTGGAACTCTCTACCTCTCTCTATCCGCTCCATTACTTCCTACTCCACCTTCCGCGCCTACTTTAAATCTCTTCTCCTTTCCCTGTCCTGACATTCCTCATCACTTCCCTTCCTCTTCTCTCTCACCTCCCTCTTACACTTCCTTTACTCCCCTTGAAACTTCATCTAATTCCCTGCCTGACTCCCCTCATCTCTCCCCCTACTCCTCCTCCCTCCTTCACTCCTTTTTAACCTAGGTACATTGTTCTACATACTGTTTTTAATGCTTGTCTCATGTTTGTAATTATGCTTCTAGTTATCATGTTCTATATATTCTTGTTGTTATAATGTAAAGCGCTTTGGCGTAAAGCGCTATATAAACTTAATAAATACAAATAAATACAAATACACAGCAGGAAATGTATGTCGCAGGGGAAGATTGACGTGCTCAAGGCTGCTTACCCTGCAAAACCCAAACTTATTCTCCACAATAATGTTTCTGGACGGGTGCTGGAGACCCCTGCATTTCTTCAACAGTAGTGTTTTGCTGGCAGTGGACCAACTTCTTCAGTTCCACCTTGTTCAAATGACAACCGGCTTTCATAGATACACCTCCACGCCTATAAGAGACATACCATTCTTGCAGCTGGGCACTTCAACACAGTATTGGGTGCCATTTACAGCAAGGGGGGACTCAAGCTCCAGAGGAAGCAATTTTCACATGCTATCTATTTGAGTTTCCTCCAGAGTTCCTTGAGTGGGAAAGAAAAAGGTACAGAGCTCTTGCGAGACCAATACGTGAGCTGCAATGGATGCTTTTCTTACTCTCCTGCCATTTTTTATATGGACCAGCATGTGCACCTGCTCTTCATGTTTGTAGAGCTAAAAAGGCATGCAGTCACAGTAGGTGGTGCGCTGTTAACACAAGGGCATCCTGGCACCATCGTGCTACAGTTTCTGATAATCCAATGTTGGGGAATGTCTTCAGCCTAATTATTTTTCGAATTAAGACAGAAGTTATTATAAACATTTATTCCGAGTATTGAAATAGATTTTTAGAAAATAATGGATAATAATTTAAATATATGTAATAATCCCAAAATACTGTGGTGTAATACATTGCATGTACAATTTCAACGTTGATTTTATTATTGAATATGTTTCTTAATGTTGAAAATAATAAAGCAAACCATGTATCTTCTACCTCACCTGATTATGGAGGAAGATTGATAACATATTGGACATTTTATGTAAAAAAAAAAAAAAGGAAAACTCTCCATTTGGAGCAAGAGAAAGCTGATTCATTAGTCTTGCTTTTATCTTTCATTTATTTTTTCTGTCTTGTGAAAGGTTTTGTGCATTTGAAACTATATAACAATAAAGAAATAAAAAAATAATAAAGCTCAACTCAATTTAAACGGTTCCATGTCTTAAAATCGCGGTAAAAATGGCAGTGAATACAAAATATTGCGGCAAAAATGTTGCAGTTTTTTGTGCCACAATCATGTAAATGATGTGCGGTAAACCCCTGCAACCCCTGCACCCATTATACCATTTAAGGGGAGCGAGGGAGTTCCGAAGCACAACCCTGCTCCCCTTAAATGGTATAATGGGGTACACATTTACTGGGTCAATCCATAAACTGTTTTATTTTTATTTTGTGAAAATAACAAAGCGTAATATTTTATAGTTATTTCTTAACGTTTTGTCATTATTTCAAAGTTCATTCACACTTTCAGCGCTTTTTAAGCAAGTAATCCACATTTTTAAAAACATCTATTTTATGTATGCATAATCATTGTAACTGAGCATGCCAATTTATTTTCGAGGAGATTATTTCTATGATTAAATGTACTTATAAAAGGCCACCAGGGGGCGCACGGACGATGAGCACCGCCGTGTGAGCTCCGCACCCTCGGGTCCCAAAAGCGCTTTGAGCCCCTGCTTTTGACCCCCCTGTGGAAAGCAACTGCTGCTCTTGCCACCCGAAGTGGCCCCCCACCCACTGGGCGAAGTTTGGGTGAAAAACAGACTTCCCATCCCGGAGTAAAGTCCATCCGACAGCACTGCCCCTCCCCGCCGCATACACAGCAGCCGGGAAGCGGGACGCAACAACGCGCCACATCGAGGAACCCGGCTCCCTACGAACCCCCGGCGGCCGCAGCCCCTCCGCCCGTCCCGCTTTGCCTGTGGAGCAGACGACCATCTGGGGCAGGCGAGTGTGTCTGCACTACCCGTGCGGCGACCTGAGCAGCTCTGGGCGACGCCTGAAAGGAAGCTGTGGAGAGGGTAAGTGGCCTCCCCTCGGAGCACGCAGCGGCACTCTCCTCATCAAGGGCCTGGGGCTGGAGATAACGTTAGGGGCACAGACAGGAACCGCCCCCCACCATAACCGGGCCCCTGCGACAGGCGGCACGCGACCTCAAGTGTCCCCCACATCAAGGCCAGATAGACAGGCCACTGAGGCGGCACACGCATATACCGAACGCGTCCTATGCCTTTGGCCCAGCAGTTCCGAAGGACAAGCGCAGTGCCCGGGGAGATTTAGACGCCACAGCCAGCGCCCGAAGTGAGGACAGTGCAGAGGGTTGGGCCCCCATCTATGGGGCGTGTGCCCTCCTCTGCACATCCACCAGTCTTTCGCCCCCTACAGGGCCTGAACCTCAATCTAAATCAAAGCTACTGGTCAGGAGATCTCCCCCGCGCCATCTTGCCTGGGCCTACACCCAAGACCACGCCGACAACGGAGCACCCCTCCCATTGGAAAGGCCCCCCCGTGCTGAGAGGTGGGCCCCCGTGCGCTGCGGGGCGTGTGCCCTTCTCAGAGCCACCATCCATAAAGATGCCCACCTCCACTGGACCTCAACACTGTTAAACGGGTGCCCCCCAATAAACCAAGGTGCAGCACGCACCCTGCCCCTCCTCAACTGCCCAGACTCCTCTACCAGAGGACACCCTCCAACCTTGAGCCATATTCAGTAGGCTGGCTGTGGAGCCAGGGACAAGCCTTGATTTCCGCTCTCTGGCTGTACCCTTAGTGGGATCTCTTGCCCAAACACCGCCAAACCCAACGTATGAACGCCAAGGAGAGACTGGCGGCATACCAGTTCTCACCCTCGCAACACAGCTATTGTGCACCCAGAGTCGCCACTATGTCATCACCGGGCCCCGAGACAGCCTCCAACAAAGTGGTCGTCGCCGATATCCTCAACGAAAAACGAGTATGAGAGCTGACATTTGCGGCAAAATCGATAAATTAACCCAAAGGATGGACAAGATGGAGGACAGGCTTGAAGAAGTTGAGCACAACCAGACCTCGCTGAACACCCTAGAGACCCAAATGGACTTGCGACTCGCCGGACTTGAAGCCAGGGAAGAGAAATTTCGCCTAAAAATCGATGACTTGGAAAACTGAGAGCGGCGCAATAACATACGCATCTTCGGAATTCCGGAGAATGAAGGTGAGACTGAGTCAGACCTGAAAAGAACATTGCATAGCATAATGAAGTCGCTTTTTAATGATGTCTCAATTGATGAACCCAAAATTGAACGTGTCCACAGGGCTGGGGGAAAACCAGGAGGCCCGCGATCGGTGCTTGCCCGATTTCATTACTACGCAGACAAGGCCAGGGTCTTGGACAAGGCCAGAAACATTCTGCAAGTCACGTTGGGCCCGGTACATGTCTCCATATATCAAGACCTATCCTCCCTCACACTAGCAATGCGGAGAAAGTGCCATCCACTCACCAAAATGCTGAAAGAAAAAGGGGTCCGATACCGTTGGGGTTATCCCTTCTCGCTTTCCTTTGAATGGGAAAGCAATGCCATAAAATTAATCTCAGAAAAGGATATTAGGTGCTGCATATTTGACCTATTGGGTACCCAAGAGGAGGAACCATCACAGAGCGGAAACAGGCCAGAGGCAAAGGAATGGCACACCAAAGGTCCACGGAGAAAGAAGATGCAGGGCGCCAGGAAATATAGACGGATGAACGCCTCCCCGGACACCGAACATTGAACCCACTCTGTTCTTTTACTTGTTTCCCTTTCCATGGGTGTGCCTGACGACGGACATTAGACTAACCAGAGATCTCTGAGAACGTCAGATGGACACCCATTGGGTAGCAACGGGGGAGGGTGGAATCGTTGTCCTCACACCTCCCCACTTGATGCGGATAAGGTGCTCACAAAGCAACCTGGGGTGAAGGTACACTTAGATGATGTGATTCGATGCACTTTGGACCTTAAAGAAGGTGGAGGAAGCCGAGGTTTGTGTGCGGCCCGAGAAAGGGTAGCACGTAGGAGGTGGTGTGAACCGATATGAAAATGAAGGAGGGCCCTTACAAAGTTTTACCGGGGGCCGAATATCGGGCGCAAATGACCAAGATCTTATTGTTGAAATGCAGTTCAGTTTGTTAACATGTTTAAATATGCAGGGAGGGAGTTGGGGGCTCATGGTTATGTTTTATAATTATGTGGTTGGGACCGTTTGAGGTGCGGTTCCCGTTGGTGGTCCGAAGACGATTGGGTGAACACAACCCAGCCGGATCGGAAGCCGTATGGTTTGGGGGGTGAGGGGCGGGGCTAGTGCATCTCGAAGGGTCAGGTGGAACGGATGAATACGAAAATGAGAAGACGAGAAAGGCACACTTAATACTGTTAAAGGCTGAGCGACAAGGATGTTCAGCGGCCCCCATAGGGCCACATAGGAACTGGCTTACTTGTGTAGAAATAGGCATATGGCAGGCGCTTAGAGCAGAGACATTGAGGCAGGCACTTATTGAGCTACCTCACACATTGCAATGGCAGCAACACCTAGACATTACAAGCTACGCATATGCACACTCAATGTAAAAGGCTTGAATTCCCCCACTAAACGCTCGCTGGTAGTGAGGGAATTTAAGAGGTCTAACATTGATATTATGTTATTACAAGAGACAGAATATCAGAAGGGTAGCGAGAAGGGGATCCCCAGTGGTCTGGTGGGGCACACATATTGGAGTTCGGGTGTCCTCAAAAAAGCTGGGGTGGGGATCCTGGTCCGGAAGAACCTCTGCATGAAGATCTTAAATTCCTGGACTGACACAGAGGGTAGGGCCATGTTAATAGTGGGATCCATTCAAAACACAGTCGTAACCCTTGCCACAATTTATGCACCCAACCAAGGCCAAAAAAGATTCCTCCTTAAAACGACCAAATGGCTGTTTAATAAATCGCAAGGTCATACTATTCTTGGGGGCGACTTCAACACATGGATGAGAGTGCCATGGATAGACAAACCGCACACAATGTCTCCCAACCTCCCCGGTCGCAGGAACATGCAGAAATTAAAACGATACTTGCCCTGTACGGCCTCTCAGACAGTTGGCGTCACTTACATCCAATGGACAAAGGATTTACCTTTCGATCCATCCCTCATGCCACGCTCACAAGAATAGACTATCTGTTCCTCTCGGAAGACCTAATGAGAATACTCCACACCGCAGACATACATCCCATTGCATGGTCTGACCATGACATGGTTGTGGCGGAACTAGACTGGGAAGGCCTTGCCCATCGGAACACTAAGTGGAGGTGCAACAAAACGTGGTGGTCGGATGTGGTTTTCAGGGAAGAATTGGAAAATGAAATCAAACAATTCTTCACGACCAATGATACGGGTGAAGTCACGAAAGTGAATGTATGGGAAGCGGCAAAGGCCACTTGGCATGGGATCCTAATCAGGGAGGGGGCGAGGAAAAAGAGGGAACGCACCTTGCTGGAGGCTAACGTTAGAAAGAAATTAGACGAAGCAGAGAGTCTAGCCCAGACATCTCCTCAACATAGAGCTGCACACCTTGCAGAAGCTAAGGCATTACGGGAGGAGCTAAAAGCCCTTGAAATGAGCAAGGTGACCCAGACCTTACAATATCTGAAGCAAAAGTACTATGAAAAAGGGGATAAAGCTGATGCCCTCCTTGCGGCAAGGCTCCGTGCGCAAAGGGCAGAACAATCGGTAGACATGATAGAGAGGACAGATGGCACTCTTGTGGATACAACAGAATCCTCCCCGGAGGGCATAGGGGAGGCACTTGCCTTTTTTATGAAGATTTATACACCTGTGACCCCCCTGCCCCACCGGGGAGTGTAGATGCCTATCTCAAAGAGGATGATCTCCCGGCACTTACACGCACAGAGGCGGAAACTCTTGACACTCCGGTCGCTGGGGAGGAGGTGGCTGATGCCATTAAACGTCTTAAGTTGGGAAAGGCACCTGGGGACGATGGCTTCACCCCTGATTTCTACAAGACGTTCACTGAGTTCCTTACCCCCTTCCTGGTGACCCTATTCAACCACATCTTTGAAACAGGGCAGGCACCCCCGTCCTTTGCTTAGGCCCTCCTAACGGTCAACCCAAAAGAAGGCAGAGACCCCAAATACTGTGGGTCATATCGCCCCATATCACTCCTTAACATAGATGCCAAGAAATATGTGAGAGTGATAGCGGCCAGATTAGAAACGCATTTACCGAAATTAATACACACGGATCAGGTCGGCTTTGTTATGGGGAGACAGGGGGCTGACACGATGAGGAAGACGTTATACTTGATACACGCGGCACAGGGGAGGAAGGACGACCCCACCCTCCTGCCGCTTGATGCCGAAAAGGCCGTCGACAGAGTCGATTGGGAGTTCCTGGAAAGAGTTCTAGTCTGGATAGGTCTTGGCCCCAAACTACGCCGCGCCATTAAGGCAATATACTCAGCTCCCCAGACCTCGGTAGCGGTGAACGGTGGCTACTCAAGGTGGTTCCCATTAGAAAGAGGCACCAGGCAAGGCTGCTCATTATCTGCTATACTGTTTGTGTTGTCTCTCAAACCGCTGGCACAGAAGCTTAGACTTGACAAAAGGGTGGTAGGAATTAAAGTAGGGGATCAGGAATACAAACTAGGCCTATATGCTGACGATATCCTCCTGCATACAACAAACCCCTTGCGTTCAATACCTGCGGCCATGGAAATAATTGGGGAATACGGACAACTGGCAGGCCAGAAAATCAACACAGAGAAATCGGTCCTCCTCCCGCTAGACAAGAGTAGGGACTTAGAGGTTGAGCGATTCACACCCCTAGGGATGGAGGTTAGTCTCACTACATTGCGATATTTGGGCACCAATGTGACTCGTGACCTGGGTGACCTATTTGAAGCCAACTTCCCCCCGATGCTAAGTACAATACAAAAAGACATTGAACGGTGGACAAGGCTCACCATCTTGTGGATGGGCCGACTGAACACCATTAAAATGGTAATCCTGCCAAAGTTACTTTACCTATTTCAGATGCTCCCCATCCAACTCCCCAGAGATTTCTTTGTAACCACCAAAAAAGACCTACATACCTTCCTATGGCAAAACAAAAAATCCAGGGTCCTTGCTGCCTTACTTCACCTCCCAAAAGACGATGGCTGGGTGGGTCTCCCAGACATAGAGCTGTACTATAGAGCAGCACAACTGCGAGTGATAATCCCACACATCAGACAACAAAAAGACCCTCAATGGATAGGCTTAGACATCCACTATCTCCGTCCTTTTATCGTGGGGGAATGGTTATGGGTACCTGGGCCCCAATTACGAAATAGCATTAAAAATCACCCCATCCTCGGGACCATAGGGGCCATATGGAAACCAAACAAAGGAATGACAGGAGTCACAACATGGCCCTCCCCCCTGGCGCACCTATGGGCCCCGGGCATTCGGGATGACATTCCTGATCCAGGCAGTTTTGAATCATGGTACAAGGCAGGGCTGGAAAGGGCAGGCCAATTACGGAGGAATAACACTTTCATCACTTTCCCAGAGCTGGAGGAAGCTCTCGGCATAGGTCAGCTCTCAGTTTTCCAATACCTAAAACTAAAAGATGTTATGACCCGGGAGGTCTGGAAGGAGGCGCTACAGAGAGACCTCACCCTGTTCGAAAAATAGACACATACATAGGCTCCAAGGGACTCATCAGTGCAATGTATGCAGCACTAGTTGGAGTCAACACAACCCCCTCAATCACTTTGAAACATAAATGGGAAAACGACCTTGGGAGACATCTCACCCCAGAAACATGGCTCAAGATTTGTAGAAGGACTTCGAAATCCTCTATCTCTTGTCAGTACAAATTGCATGGGATTAAGCTTTTGTGTAGGTGGCAGTATGACCCACTCCGGCTAGCCAGGATGTATCAGGATGTGAGTCCTTTCTGCTGGCGGGGCTGTGGCCAGAAAGCGGACTACTGGCACATGTGGTGGGGATGCAGGGCGGTCCAGGCATATTGAGACAAAGTGCTCAGTTGGTTAAAAGAGCTTGAAGGAGAGGAAAGGGAGAAGCACCCACTCTTGATCCTATTTAGTTTGATCGAAACAGAAGAACAAACAATCAAATTGCCCATAATGATACATGGGCTCTTGCTTGCTGCGAGGGCCTGCCTTACAACTGTGTGGAAAAGAACTAGTCTACCAACTAAAGCTGAGTGGATCAACGTCTCCCGTAATATCTTCAATATGGACAAGTTAACAGCAGCCATTCATGGTGATCGCACTTCCATTGACAATGAATGGTCCGAGTTCCGAGCCAAGTATTTTGCACAAAGTTGAGTGTGTAACACGATACAGCTAACGCGTCATTGCAATGCTCTGCCTACTACTCTAATGTTAATTCCGAAATGTCTTATGCAAGTTTCACTTTTCTAAAAAATTTGTTTGCCTATGAACTCCTTCACCGGACTGTAAAATTTACTTTAGACCAGCTATCGCCTCAAGGGTTGCTGGGTAGGGGGAAGTTGGCAGGGATCAAGTTGTGGTTAGTCGTTAAGTATGTGCAACTGTAAAGCAGCTGAGTTATTCTGTATTCTTTGTAATGAAAACTGCATTCCCTAGGTTTGAAAAACAATAAAACCAATTTTCAAAAAAAAATGTACTTATAAAAAAGTTTGCAGTAGGTTGTGCAGTGTAGTGCAGTTTTTTAACACTGTTATCTGTTATGTGTTACGTCTAATTATTTGCTTCTTGCCTCAGATAAAGACTGTACTATTTTTGTTTATTTTCTTGAAAATCAGTGTCCCTATGTTAAACAAAAAATCTTCAAAGTTAGATAATTCTATTAATAGTTCTCTAAACACTGTCAGCATATTGAGACAGTGTTTTTTTTTTGTTAAGTGTAATTTGCTTTGCATTTGGAAGGTTATATTGTGTAAGCACGTCTTACATCAAATCATGAGAATGCATCATAATCTCTTACATTATTGAAGCACATTTTTTTGCCTTCAACTCAGCTTTATCAATCATCAAATAATGTTTTTGCTGTTATATTTCTGTCATGTATATTTCCAGATAATGTAAATACATGCAATGTTTCTTTGTCAAGTCTATAACTCATTTAACCCAAAGGATGTTTGCTTTTTGCAGACTGCAACCATAAAAGGTCTTCAGCTTGATCTAGGCAAGCCATACACAGTTGAGTGGATATCAACAACAGAGTTTGGAAGATTCGACTGTCACCCTGAAGAAAATGCGAATGAGGCTAGCTGTGTAGCTCGCAATTGTATCTGGCATGTAAGTTGAACAAACCTTTTTCAGCTTCTAAATCCTATGTACCATGCCCTCAATCATGTACCATGTGTATCTTACCAGTGATTCTCCATTGATTAGTGTTATTTTATCTGTTATGCTTGGGATGTATATAGAGCAAAACTAGCTTGCAAACAATAGAACACTGTACATAAGGTGGTACAGATGCACAACAGTAGGTTTAACTGGCTGGAGGAGAGGAGGTCAAGGGTAAATACAACAAACTTACATTCATACCTATGGCCATATCATAATAATATGTGTACAGGATAGCTAATCAAGTAACAAGCCTCAGTAGAAGCCTCAGCTTCTCCCCGCTACTATTTAACTTATACATGCGATGCCTATGCTCACTTCTGTCCCATCTAGGCATATTTTTCACCAATTTCGCCGATGACACCCAATTGGTGTTTGAACTTACCGGCAACTACAATCAGGACAGTGAAAAACTCTCAAGAATCTACAACATTATCGAGAGTTGGATGAAAGACAATTGGATGTGCTTAAATGCCTCCAAAACGGAACTTATGATCTTCGGTTCTCCTCATGCTAGAAAAAACTTAGCCTACAATACACCGACTTTAAGATCAAAGAGACACAGATAGCTATAGCAGAAAAAGTCAAAACACTAGGCATCTATCTTCAGGCATCTTTGGGAGCAGAAGCCCATATTGCCTACCTCCAAAGGAACTGTCGCTATTACTTAAAACTATTGAAAAAACTCAGACCCTTGCTGAGCTTACAAAATAGTGCGACAATAGCAAGAGCCACAATTCTCTCCCGGTTAGATTATGGAAACTCTTTACTCCTTGGCGCAAGCACTAAATGCTTAAAACAATGCCAAGTGGTGCAAAACAATATAGTCAGAATAATCACCAACACACCCTTGAGAGATCATATCACAAAAAACAGAAAGGACCTACATTGGCTTGCGATCGAGGATCGCATTACATTCAAAGCCATTACCCTGGTACACCGATGCTTACATGGTAAAGCACCAACTTACCTAAAAAAGCAATTCGTATGGTATGAATCACATTGCAACCTGAGATCCAATAAATCAGGCCTCTTACGAGTTTTCCCCACCAAAAAAGCTAAAGGATTAGGTAGGGCATTCACGACCAAGGCAATCCTCATATGGAATAAACTCCCCCCGGGGCTGAGATTGGAAGCTAACCATCTAATCTTCAGAAAGCAACTCAAGACATTCCTCTTTAAATAAAATTCCCACACACATCTCTGCCCCAAATGTCTATTACATGTGATCCTGACTGTCCCGTCTTCATACTCCGTCTGTCTTTATGTAAAGCGCTCTGATGCCTGCGGGCTGCAGCGCTATATAAACATATAAATAAAATAAAATAAATAAAATAAGTAGAAGACCATTAAGATAAAAAAAGCAGTAGTTATCACATAAAAGAATATTTAAACAATAGGAACCTTAAGATGTATATTATCTGCCCCAGTGTAATGTTACTCAAACAATTTGAGAAATGTAAAAAAATAATGGTAATTTAGAAGTTATTGCACTCACAGGACACACAATTTCATAGTATTGGGGTCAAAGGAATACCCATCAAGATCCCAATCTAGTAAGAAACAGTGAGACCAGAAATATTAACTCTCAAACAGCAATAAATCTAGACATATAGTTCAGAAAATTGTTATGGAGAAAAAAGGTACAAACATACCTAGATATGAGTCAGATCTGTTAAAAAAAAGATGTTTTGACCCTTAAGAAGAAACCTCTGAGGAAAGAAAAAATAGAGGAAACAAAATGAAACCATATGTAAAAGGGTAGAAGGAGGAAGAACTCAAAATCTTAAGAGCAAAGCTAGAGCAAAGCTAGAATGGACAGTTACTCGCTGAAAGGTGTATGAAGTCCTATTTGTCACAGGTGTGCCACTGGAGCACCAATTGGCACACATCGTGGACTATTTGGGACTCATTCATCTCCATAATCCTCCCTGGACAACATATTTTCATATGTTTTTCTTTACTTTCTGTTTGCAAGCCATTGGTGCTTCATTGCTTAATTTCACAAACTACATATCCCATAATGCACCTTGTTGCAGTTTTCATTCCATGATTATATCTATGCAGTCAAAGCAACTGCAATGCCCAGAAGCCTTAAAGAGCAGTCCTGCTTTCACTTTCCCAGGATCAGAGAGGGGAATGCTGATTACCTTCATGTGTTCTGCTCAAGGTTCTGCTAATGAGCCTGCTTCAGCCCAGGGTAGGTCAGTATTTAAGCAGCTGCCTGCATGAGCACAGGGATCTACCATTGAGTTCACTCCCAGCCCTTTGTGTGTTGATCCTTGAATTTCTGCTGTTTCCTGTTACTTCAGGAGCCTGCTCCTGTTCCAGTGCCCTGTGCTCCTGCATTGCAGCCCTGCTACTCTGCCTACACTCCCCTACCTTTGGCCCTGCAGCTCTGTGCTTCCTGCACTGCAGCCCTGCTCCACTGCTTGCAATCTTCTGTTCCCTAACATCCGCCCCTTGCTCTCTACCACTCATTATCTTGTTTTTTACCTGAAGTTCCTTGTTCTATGCCTCTAGTCCATGTTACCTGGATTAGCTTACAAGTTTCCAGTCCCGAGTGTCCTTGTTATCAGTCTGTAGACCTGCCCTTGTTCTCCCCATCCAGATTTACAGTTCTTTGAATTCCTTGTTACCAGTCTACAGTTCAGTCCATGTTGTCCTAGTCCAGAGTTTCAGTCCTGAGTTTTCTTGTTCCTGGTGTAGAGTTCAGTCCGCCGTTCCTTGATTCCACTCCTTAGTGTCCAGTCTGCAATTCCAGTCTCCTGTACCATTGCACTTAGATTCTTTTATTTCTTGATTTTCTTCTTTTATTCCTAATTTCTGTCCTGAACCTTGCTTAGTTTGACTTCCTAGTCGTTGTCAGGATATTTCTGTTACTGTTCTTGTCCTCATGTGTGCTTGTGTATTTCCTTTCCCAGCAGACAATCTCTGCCCTTTTCCTTTGTCGCATTTCAGTATTTTACCTTGTGCCATATTGTAAACATTGTGTTGGTTTCTGCTTCAAGAGGCACTCTTTGTTCTGTTCCTGCTGGACCTTTTTACAGGGTTCAGTCTTGTGAATATTGTTTCCTTTTTTGTGCCATAGGGGCCAGACACAGACAAGCACTCCTGCTGCTCCTTTCCATGAGCATTCAGAGTTGGGCCCTGTAACAGTAACCAGGTCAGAAGGCTAGACTTTCACCAGACCCTGTGGGACAAACTTCCCCTATTCTGTGTACACCGCAAGTGGGAACGTAAAGTGTTTGTCTTACTTGTACTCCCTGACCCTTTCTGTTTACTGCCATTGTTTTCTCTCTGTAGTACTTTCCTTTCCTTTCTTGTCTGCAAGATTTCTTATACTCCTGCCTCTTGTGCACTTCTTTCCCGTCGGCTTTGTGGGCACGTCTCTGCCCTTAAGCCCCTGACACTGGCGCGCAAATGGTGGAATGACCATATTTGTAAATGTACTTTAAAATGGGAGAAATAATGTGACTAAAATGTAATGAAATCATTACGTAACATGCATGATGATATTGCTATGGGAAAGTGTAATGTGAAAGCAGAGGAAAATTAGCAAAAGTGTAGAGATGGGTAGGATAACAATTCTAGTATGGAATGCATAATAAGTAAAACGTATAGGCAGGGAAATAAAACATCTATTATGAGAGGAGAACATACCTTGTGCAAAAGAGTAGAAAAAGAGTAGAAAACGAAAAAAAATGAAAAACTAAAGTAGAACAAAGAAAAAGGAAAGCAAATAAAAAGAAATAAAAAAGAACAACATCGGAGGGAATACTATTAAAAGATATTCAATTACAAGGTCTGATCTTTGTAAATATTATACATGGATAGTGTAGGCCTCTCTCAAATTATATCATATACAAATTAGGTTAACTACCTTACAAATAAAGATTATAGAAAGGGTAAACCTGTAGGTTTTACATTCCAAAATGTTACACTATTTCCATTATGTTCACCCAAGTGAAATGATTGAGAAAACGATTCAAAACTAACATTAGAATTTCTCATTTGACAAAAATAATGATAGTTGGTAGATCATGTTAAAGACCTGCAATAACTGCCTCTAAAATTATATAGCCAATTACAAGCCACTATTAGCCAATCTTGAACAATTTGCAATTCTAATCACATCAGGGGTGGTACATAAACAAAAATTGGATAAAACATTCCAGCAATAAAAGTGAGGTTCCAGCAATTAAAGAGAAGTGTATTATCAAATTGGATATCAGTTACCAAAACCAAGCATCATTTAATATTCAACATCTTGATGTTATGAAGAGATACACATAGTGAAACTAACACTAACATGATGCAAATTTAAGTATTTATTCTTCCCTTTAGGTGACAAAGTATAAAGAGTATTAATCTGATATAACTCATTTGGGCCAGTCTTCTGAATAAATCACTAACCCTAATTAGAATATGCACTATAGGTGATTTCAGATTGTGTATCCTAATAATAGATTTGTGCTCAATCCACCTTTTGCGTGCTGCCCTAGATGTCTGTCCCAAATACAATAAACCACATGGACATTTAATTACATAAATAACATTGGAAGTGTTGAAAGTAGCATAGTATTTAAGTCTGATCTTGCATCCTGTATGTGGGTGTTGTATCACAGTTCCGTTGGCAATGTTGTTACAGTCACTGCAATTTAAGCATGGAAAATACCTGTCTTTAATTTACAAAATGTCTCTGTATATAGGGAACTCGTCTCTCATCTTTAATCGATCTTTCATGTTGGTTGCATCCCTTTTCATAAGCTGTCGTCGTTGCATCTGGAAACATCCTGTGTAGTTGTAGGCCAAAGTGTAATACATTCTAATTCTTTTTCATAGCTCTGGCTATTTGGTATCTCTGATTAGATGTGTGTAAATGTAAAGTAACGGGCTAGAAAAATAATTTCTGGGGATTGTAGAAGCCTTGGTATGAGATTCAGAAACGACCTCCTAAGGATAGCCCATCGTCTACTATTTGTCAGTATATCACATTCTGTCTCATATGTCAGAGCATATGAACTAATCCTCTTAAAGCTCAAAAATTGTCTGTAAGCTTATCTCTTCATCATTTAAGGTGGGTGGAAACTACTACAATGCAGTTTGTTGCACACCTCAGTAGGCTTTAAATAAGTAGTGTTGGTGAATGCACACTTGCTGAGGCTGAATTCCACATCTAGACATAAAGATAGTGCCACCACCTCTATGGTGAATTTAATCCTAGAATTAATCAAGTTGAGATGACCCAGAAAGGTATCTAATTCATCTCCATTACCAATCTAAAGACCATAAATGTAATCAATGTAGTTTCTTGGATAGCATCTACATTCTTCTGCATTTTTTTAAACCAGGATCTTAATAGGCTGCCATTACACATTGCTTGCCAGCTGCTGCACAGGGATGTAGCTTTTCAATTGCTACATTTCAATGCTTTTCAATTTAATGATTCAGCCCGAAGATGCATTCCACAAAACTGGCCAAAGACACATTTCAAAGATCCTGATGTTCAACTCTGGTAGAAACTAAAAATATTATGAGACATAAAAATGTATTACAGTAACATTGAAATGAACAGATACAAGCGATAAAATGGCAACATACTTCATAATAAAATTGAAACACTATATTCTGGGGCACTTTAAAGTTTAGCTCTCCACTACCTAATAAGGCTCTTTGTTTAGGCAAAAGGTCCGACAACCAAGTCGCTCGAATTTTGGTATATATTTTGGCCTCAGTGTTAGTTATAGGTCTATATAAGCTCAGAGACAGCAGAGCTTTACCTGGTTTAGGGAACACAACTAGTTTTGCATCATTCATAGAGTCCATGATCGAACCCTTCATTGGAATGAGTTAAACAGTTTAGTACGCATGGTGCCAGGGCACCGCAATACTGATTATAAAAACGTGTGGGGTATCCATCAGGTGCTTTGTTTCATGATAGAGACTGTATTGCCTCGATCATCTCTTCCTCCTGTATTTCCTCCTCCAGCCTGACCCTCTCCTCATGTGTAATGCTTGATAAACGGACGCTGCTTAGGTATGACTCTTGATTTTCACTTACAGGGTGGTCAGAGGTATATAACGCTGTACAGTAGTCGCTAAACAACCCCAGGATTCCTTTGTTGGTTGTCTCAAAACCCCTGCATTGCCTTTTAGTTTCAATATTGTACAGGACTGTATTACCTTTTAATTGTTTGGCTGGCAGTTTGTCACATTTACACATTGTAGTGTTGTTTTGTAAATATGAATGCCTTATTGATATATTTTGTTCGGTGCGTTTCTAGCTGACCTTCCGCATATTTCAGGGCTCTGTGTAGACTCCTGGAGGGTCTCTTTGCTATCTTTGCAATGATCTCTCGTATGTTTGCTTTGAATTCCTCCTTCCATATTTGCCGTTGCCTGTCCTGATGCACCTTCATGGCGATTAAAGGTCCCCTCAGTAACACTTTGAAGGCATCCCACACCAAACCTGGGGGCATTGTCTTGGGTTTCATTTTCTGCAAAGTAGGTGTCGATTTTGTCCTCGATCGAGGTGGCCAGGATTGGGTCATGCATTGAGTCTATGGGAAATTGCCACTTCCATACTCCCTCAGGTGCCCTCCCCTACTTCCATCTGCATTGTTAGTGGGGCATGATCCAAAAGGGAAATAGCTCTGAGTTCAATACCCTTCACCCTTCCGACTATACGGGTTGAGACCTGCATGAAACCAATCCTTGACATTGATAAATGCACATGGGAATAATATGTGAAGCCCTTGGCCTGACCTTTGACTGCTCACCAAATACTGTGGAGGGCCAATGTGGTGATTTTTTGTTTAAGTCCTTTGGATGGGGCAAGTATATGTTGAGTAGCCTGTGAACTCCTGTCTAGTTGAGAGACCCATGCCGTGTTAAAGTGTCCTACTGGTATGATCTCTCCCTCAGCGTAATCTTCAAGTTGAGACTACACACCCCTCGGAAAGCCACCTTGACCTTTATTTGGGGCATATAGAGTAGCTAAAACATACTTTTGGGATCCCAGGACTGCGTTGAGGAAAAGAGAATGTCCTGCTGGGTCTGCCCTACTCCAGAAGACTTTTACCTCTAGTCTATCACTAATAGAGATGAAAACCCCAGCTCTTTTATCCGCCACATTGGCTTGCTACAGATGGGGGTAGCCCCTTTTCCTGAGTTCCCCGTATCTCTTTTCCTAATATGTGTTTCTTGAAACATCAGGATTTCTGGTTCCCCTCCTTCAGGGATCCCTCAATGTTCTTTTTTTTAACTGGGGAATTCATACCCCTAACATAGTGAGAAAATAAAATTTTAATATTCTTCACTGTACTTCCGTGATCTTTTGTGATAGATAGACCCATTTTCACCTTTCTTTGTTAGAATATGCAACCCCCTTTCCTCAAAAATGTGTGACCGTTGCAGCTTCATATGCAACCCCCAACATCTGCCCCACAAAACATCCCCCAACTCCTGTACCTCCTACCCCCATCCCTTTCCCAA
Source organism: Ambystoma mexicanum (assembly GCF_040938575.1). NCBI lineage: Eukaryota > Metazoa > Chordata > Amphibia > Caudata > Ambystomatidae > Ambystoma > Ambystoma mexicanum. Next base: position 826,995,007 of record NC_090932.1, on the reverse strand, counting down.
ATTTTCCCCCATTCCCTGTGGAGGGCCAACGTTCCTAGGGTCACCCGTGGCAAAGTGCCTGACATCATTAACCCCCAATCAAACCCAGAGAGACTTTGTGGGGAGGAGGCCCAACCCCCACTTTATGATGCCAACTGACCGCCCACTGCCTTGTGTACCCCTTGGGCCACCATCTTATTTGTGATTGGATGACCTCTTCACTGTCCGCTTATGTGGCATCTTACCACAGGTGCAATCCTCTCCCTTTACAGTCCCCTGCCAAATCCTCAATTAGGTTCCAAAGTGCATAAATTGGAGATTGTTCACTTTTTTATGTCACCTCTCGCAGTCGACTTCCATTTCCGGCCTTTCCTTTTTGACCATTCCGTCTTTCTAGTGATGCTACAAGATTCACCTTCGTCATCCAGAATCTAGAGGATGTGCATTCCTTCTTCGCAGGTTGTGATTCGGTGTTGCCGGTCCTCCCATTCGAATAACAACGGAAATGTCCATTTGTATCTTATTTGGTTTTGTACATGAAATCGTAATACCAGGCCATGGCTTTCCTTTTTTGCTGTGTTGACTGAGCCAAGTCTTGATATAGTTGTACTTCGGTTCGGTTGATTTTTATCGGGCCGGATTTCCGTGCTGCTCTCAGTATTGTCTCCTTATGAATGTAAGAAGTAATTGTCGGCAAAACGCCCCTTGGTCTAACACTAGGTTCTGCTTGGTGCGGACCGACCCTATGAATACGATCAATGCTTACGGCTTCCTCCTCCTCCACCGAGAGAAGGTCTGTGAATAGTTGCTGCACTGTTGTTTTCAGATCTTTATCCTCCCCCGATTCCACCATGTTTTTGATCCGTATATTGGATCTCCGGGAACGGATCTCTAAATCCTCACATTCAATCTCCACGTTTTAAGAGTCTTGTGAGATGTTCTAGCGTCTCATCATTCTTTCTTGTGGCGTCCTTCATGTCTTGTAATGCTCTTTCGGTGGTGTCCACCCTCTCCTCCAATTTCGCAATTTCGGCCTTCACTTCCTGCAGTAATTGCTTCAGTTCAGATTTCAATAGTGAGAATTGCGTCTGAAATGTCACCATAAATTGCTCCTGGAACTCCCTAAAGCAAGTTTATAAGTCTTATTTTTGCATTGCCGTGGTCAAGTCTTTGTTGCTTGCTTGACGTTGCTTATAAGGATTATCCTCCCCTTCAGCGGGATGTTATGGTGTTGCAGGGTACCACAGCTTTTTAATGCTGTTCTCTGTGTTTCTTTACAGGCTTCTCTAACCCACCGTTAGTGTCTTCCCCAGGCTTTTGGTCAATGGGGTAGTGTAATAGTCCTCTTTCTGCCATGTGGCCTATTTGGCAGTTCCATTTTTAGTAGCTTCTGAGGGTTGGTTCTGGGATGTGGCAAGCATTCATTAGTCTTATGCATTAGTCTTACCTGGCCACACATTGCCTCAGGGTGATTGTGACCCCATGGAATATACAGTTCATAGACGAGCATCATTCTTCTCTGTTCCGTGTTTGCACCCAAGAGCTTCCCTTTGAATAAGCATCTTCCTCTTACTGCACTTCTCCAGGCCACGCATAATTTCCTTTAAACCCAGTCATCTATTAACTCTGAGCATCTATCACGTTTGTGTCAATGCGAGACTGGTATCTGATTCCCCCAAGGGCTCTCCAGCGCTCTTCCATTTCAACATCCCCATGATATGATATGATTGTTTATTTATATAGCGCCTATACACAATGTGTTTCAAAGTTCTTCAAGGCAAGGGAGGGAACAAGGGAAAATACACCCACATTCTTACAGGCCAAGAACAGTAAGGATGTGAAATTAACTATCGTACTCAGCCTGACGACATTTAAGAGATTGCAAGAGCTAAGACATAGATAAGGAAGGGAAGCTGCCCCCTCACCCAGATGGTATAGGCCAGGGGGTCCGTCTGGCCGCCTTTCCCAAGGAATTCTTCCTCCGATCTTTGCCCCCATCTTCCACATTTGTCCTGGCTGCCCCTTTCTCCAAACTGCCATCTCTGTTTTTGCTGGGCGTGTCTACGCTTCTGTTCCGGGTGCTCTTGAATCCTTGCTCAGCTCCCTAGGACGGGGCTCGTTCCCACCTCCAGGAACATAGCCTGTGTTGGTCTAGATCCCTACCTCTGTCCACCATCGATCAGGGGCTACGTTTTCATTGGCCACTGGCTCCACTTCCCTCAAGACCCTCTTGTTTCGGTCGCAGCACCGGGTGGGGCTTAGTTAACAACAGTCCTTTATGGTGGATGCTGGCTTCCTCCTCCTCATCGGGCTGGTGCCTGTTGAATTCACTCTGGAGGTTTTTCTCTGGTCCATTTAGGTTTGAAGAGGCAGACCAGGTCCTCTGATCTCTGCCTGGTCCTTTGTTATCTGGCCGACCTGTTGGGGTGGGATGAATCGCAAAAAGTCCCGTTATCCAGTGTTCTGTTCCGGGCTCGGAGGGGTGCTGTGAACCACACTGTACATCTCGGGTAGTCAATGATTCTCGATTTTGTTAAGAGCATGGGTTGTTTCACCACCTGTCTCTTCGCAAATTATATTGTTGCTTCTCCTGGCACGTTCCTCCCATTCCTGGACACGCCAGCTTTCATTATTAGCTTTATTGTATGGCCCAGAGGGGACGTAGCAGCTCACGCAAGTCCTGCTCTAACAGCCGCTATTTTGGAATCAATTTTTGCTCTTCTGAGCCAACTTTGTGACAATAACAAAGTCCAACTGCAAAGCCAGTGTTACATGGATATTCATAATTCGGCTCCACCTCTGGAACTGACTTTCCCAGAAGTTGTGCACCTTGAAGAAACTCATGCAGTCCTGCCCACAGCTACCACCCGCTCTGCTGAATCTAGCCACTTTCCATTTTTATTACTACGCTCCCTCAGCTCAGCCAATGCACATGACATATCCTCATGTGTTTCTCTGGGGAATGATGCCTGATTGCATGAATGCAATTCTGCTGTGGACATTTGTTCCCACTGGCTGCTATGCCAGCCTTTCCGATGAAACTGAAGAGCATGTTTACCCACATTCCATGTACTTGCATTGAGCATCAAGTAACTTAATGAAGGATTCACCCTCATTCAAGGTGCCTTGTAAAGATTGTTGGTGGTATAGGTTGTAGAGGAGCATTGCAATTGATGCTGTGTTTAAAGTCTGCTGCTTCCAATATGTCTTCCCTCATCTTTCTTTAAAGTGTTTTAGGACCAGGAGCTAAACGCTGTCTGCTGCTAGGAACACCAGTCCATTTCTGGGTGCCTTAAGACTAGCCACAATTGCCCTGACTGATCAGCGCACAAAGCCCATGGGTATCTTAGCCTAATTACAGGAAATCCAAGTCCGGCAAGGTGCAGGAATACTAGGTTAGGCAAGGAACAACAATTAACAAAACAGGTGAGTCTTGAGGTTCTTTCTGAACTAGAGGTAGGAGTGGCGGCTCGAAAGGTGCAACGTAAATTGTTTCAAAGGGTGGTTGCGCATGCTAGGAAGCTGGCACCACCATCTTTTTTCTGCCAGAACCTGGGTGCAGTGAGGAGGTGACTGTTAGAAGAGCGAAGTGGTCTGCTGGTAACCGTCTGCAACACTTCTGGGTGAGGTAGTAGGGTGCAGCGTTTGAGATACTATGGGCACACTCGCTTCCTCTTTGGACACATATGCTTCAAATGCTTTTATGCTGAACAACGTTGTAAGAGACCCACACTCATTACCAGTGTGCTTCCTGTCTGCACATGTCAAAAAAACAGAAATGCTAACTTGCAATTTCTCTTTTTCCTTAGTAACCAAACACTCTTTCTGTTGTGCCAGAACACAGAGAGACCATGACAACAGCCACAGAACATGGTAAAAACCATATAGCATAAGCACAATGTGTTGCTCCCTCTTTCATCTTTTCTTTAAGCACCAAGAGGTAATGCATTGTGTTGGTCATGCTACACATGTTAACTAAATATATACATAGGCCTGGAGTTTTTTTTTTTTTTTCATAACTGAACTATCAGTTGTGGGATCATACATGACATGTTGAAAGGGAAATTGATTTTGTAAGGATTAGCTTGAAAGGTTATTTAACAGTGCTAAAACACATTGCAAACATTCAAATCTATGGTGATCCTTTATCATTCAAATACAACCTGAACATAATCCAAGCTGAATGCATACAATTGTCTTAATCTGATTTGCCAATGTGTGCATCTCTACAAGAGTTAGGAAATGTGCTTCAGCATCTTATTCTGCCTCAAGCAGTAAACAATGTCTGGATTAGACTCCCAGTGAACTCAGACATTATACAAATGGGGGAAAATAAATCCTATTAATTTTGTTTTTGTATTACTGCCTGTTAAGTATCCATAAAACGGCTGCTTATTAAGGATACAAAATGTACGGTTAAACAGAAAGTTCTGCCACTGTTGCATTCATTGGAAGTTTGGTGGGTCTCAATGTCCTGTTGATAATAGAATAGTTAGATCCCAATAATGCTTACGTTTGAAGGTTTACACAAGTTTACATGTGATAAGGCAACATAGTTTCATGGAAGAACATCTGCAAAATAGTTTTCAGATCCCAAATCTCTCTGCTGTTCCGCCTTGAACACAATGCCATATTTATGTTGAGACCTTGTACATTTCTGTCGTGAAATGTAACTGTTAAAAAAAAAATGTTGTTGTTCCTTTTTTTCACATTTTACAGAGTAAAGGAAATGCAGCCTCCTTCATTTATACATGTTCAAATAAATCTGATTTTAAACAATTCAATATAAAAAGTTATTCAACATAAAAAGGCGGCAGACCATTAGAGACTTGTGGCTGTCTCGACTCCCATTAGGGATTTATACTGCAACATGCCACTCTGCCATGAACCTTTGATCCCATTTGCACAACTATCCTGAAATGTGTCATGATTTGAACTGTCCTAACTGTGACTACGATCCATGATAATTACAAGACTCCTTAGCCCTACCAATCAAGTCTTTAACAAGAATCAACCTTGCCTTGACAAAGACATTTGTGTCGAAACACGTGTAGGCTGAAAGACTGAATTGTTGATGCACTTTGAATTAAATAGACTTGTGTTGACTCAAACAATTTAAAGTTAATTAACTCATCAGCAGGGCTTATAACACAAAAAACTATCAGAAAAGAAAAACAGTCACCAATCTCAAAATCAGATATTAATTCATCCGTATACTTCAGAAAAAAATGAAATATGATTTAATCTGGTAAATGATTGAGCACAACAAGCCAACAACATTTAGTGTAGGGTACCTGCTAGCTATGCATGGTAACGGCCATCGGGTGGAAAACCAATTTCCATCCCTAATTCATAGAACTTATTTGATGTGTAACATCCGCCACTGGCTACTGCATACCACTGCAAATACATAAAAACACATAAAAACACTTAACATGCTGTTCACAAACTGGAGGCAGGATTAAACAATATCCCTCCCCCTTCTTTTTCCTTTCCTATCCACAAAATACTGAGAGCACACAGTCATAAAACCATGATTCCATGATGGCCATACGTGGCATTGAGAGACTTTTCCAGAACACTCCATTTGGACTTGGTGTTTAAAATGTCATCTTCCTTACATTAATCAGAAGCACAGTCTATACTCATCAATGGTCAAAAGCTTTTAAAAGTTGAAATTAAAAAGACCAAAACTGTTAATACTAAAAAAAAAAAAAAAAAAAAACACGTGCTATATAAAGTATGGTATTAGGCTACCCGTATGTACTGCTAAACATATAGGTGTTATACCTTACAAAATGGCACTGGAATGATAGAAGCAGCAACTTGTGTCGAACGCATTGTGAGATGGTTTATTCTGAGTTCCTAGCCTCATAATAAGTGGCCCAACATCTTTTGAGTGTGATCGCCTCTCAGTGGGACTATGCACAACTAGATTAGACTAAAAGAAGGAGGTGGACCAGCCTGCTCAGAAATGCATCTAGTCAAAAAATGAGTCGGTGTCTTGAAGGAACCTTCTTGGTTATGCAGTCCCTGAGGGGTTTCACTGTTATAGAGGACATCACCGGCCACCATCTGGTCAGATGTGAGACATGATTTAGTGAAGAATTTGCCACACATGCTTTAAAATGTTTCTCAAATGTTTTAGCACTTTAGCAGTTTCAAGCAAGCAACATCCGCCATTCATTACTAACAGGGGAGTTGCTAGGTCTGGAAAAGACCCAGGGCTAAGCTGATGTCAGAACTGTCGGGACTGGGGGCTAGCTAGCCTTTTGGTTGTAGCTCCTGAGATTCTATCCGGGGCTACAACCAAAGGATCAGGGGCTATAGCCCCTTAGCCCCCCCTGCAACGCCTCTGATTACTAAGATAATAGCAGTTACTACATGATCACGTTCAGGAAGGCTATAGTATAATTATGTATGACATATGTGCTTTAGCACCCTTTTTTTCAGAATCAGATTCATCCCACAGGATTTTGGACAAACTGCTGCACACATAGGGCCATCTGAAATGTATCAGTGCTTTTCTCACTGCACACTGCTCTGTTGAGAGACGCAATCCACTTAAGTCTCAGTGCCAAGAGCAAGACTCCCTTGATCTGTGCTCAAAGCTCTGCTTTACCAGGTTTTTCAATGTCCCTTTTTGCTGAGTTGCATTGAATGTGTAAACATTTTGTATATTATTCTTATTTTACACACTTGTTATCTTCCCACAATCATATTCATATTTATGATGTTAAGTACAAAAAGCCCGCTGCCTGGGCGTCGTTAGTTTTGTATTGATTCTTCCCACCCTCAAATGCCCAACATGTGTTGACGGCTGTACCGCAGTCCCAAATGGCCATCACTGCTTGCAGTTTAATTGACCCTTCACAACCGGTTATCCATACCCAGCCTGCCCAAGTTTGGGAATATGTTACGACAGATCCCAGCATCACAAACTTTCAGATTCCAAGCTGGTACTCAAACAGTGTAACTGCACAATTTACCCATGGACGCCATGTTCCACCTCCAATTCTTTCTCATTATTGCCTATGATTGACAGACACTCATATCCTATTTTATATAGGATTATCTTGTATTCTACCTGTGTCAAAAGTCCTGCATAATGATACTAGTACTGATGCTAGAGGTTGCAGATTGACTAGTTAACAATGCTTTTGACTTGTAGTGCTTGTTTTTTTAAACATCCATCCAACTTCCTTCATAGCACTCCAATGCCATTTGGGTCCTACATGTGAACTGTCGAAGATTGATACATTAAACGTACATTATATTCAAAGAGAGCATGGAAATACATACCACATACTAATATCCATTTTTCCTTCCAGCCACCCGTCCATACCAACGCACCATCGTGTTATTATCGAAATGATAGTGGGTACACTGTGGGAAAAATGGAAACTACCCCATCTGGCTTCACAGTTGATGTGCAAAATGCTGCTGCTGCTCCATTCCGTTACGACTCAGTTTCTCCACCAATCAATACACTGCGTTTGGCAGTGACGTATCATGAAAATAACATGCTTCAGTTTAAGGTAAGGTTGATACTGTTAAGAATGACATTTGGAGTGTTCCAAGTATTTATGTGTGTTATTTAGCATATTATTATTTTAGTTATTTTTGTAAATTACTATGGGGCCATTTTAGGCGAATCTGTCATTTTGAGTATTTGATCCACAGATAACTCAGAACCATGTTAAAAAAAGAAACATTACACAATGTAATCAATGAAACTGCATGAATGTCACGAAACATTGTCGTGTTCAAATTACTCTTTACAATGACTAATTTCATAAATACATTTTAAAAAGGCATGAAATGTCACCTTTTAAATGAATTCTTTTTTTTGGCTTCAAATATAGGTATTCACCTTATTCGAGTGTGTCTTACACTAACACCTTAACGGTCTCAATTTATACAAAAGGTATTCTCTCTCCTAGGAAAAGCTACTTTAAAACATGGCTATAAAAAGGACTTCCAGAGAAAACGGGCGCTATTCTTCAAATATTGTTTGTGGTAGTAAACACATGCTCTGCAACCATATCCATTCCCGTGCACTCAACCCACCCTACAATTGATATTTCAGAGCATGACAAGCGGTGTGCAATATGATCAGAGTTCCACTGGATGTAAACATCACTGGTGGTAATTACCACTGTCGGCATGAGTGTCACTGGCGAAACTCATTTTTTCAAATTGTTTGCACTGCACTGAATTTCACCCATGGGGAAAAAACAACAACACTGGTAATGTTACCACTGATAAACTGGCAGTAAAAATGTGACAAAATGGCTTCTACCCCACAGGAGTTCAAGGACGAATACTGGTTGGACTCCTACTCATCCCTTACACTTCTGTAAAACAAGAGTGATCCTAAGCATAAAAGGTGAAGCAGTCACATCAAAGAGAGATGCCTCCTTCCCCTTTTGTGTTAATGCAGGCTGAGGACAGCTTTATTCTTAAGCAGTGTGTGAATGTGATACAGTGTCAAGTCAAATAGCAAAGTAAAACAGTCCAAAATAAAGGTATGTTCAATCAAGGTTCTCTACAAATATATATATATATATATATATATATATATATATATATATATATATACCCAGGCTGCCAACACGGCTTGAAGCAGTTCAACACCAAAAACACAGGGATCCTGGCAGATACTGCTCTCAGGTTGCTCCGAGTCCCAATACAGTGGCTCAGGGACAAGATACATCCTTATTATCACTCACCCAAACATGAGGAAGCTTGCCAACACGCGCAGGAGCTCTACTCCTACAGTGAGGTGGTGGATGCTGTGATAGTGAGTAGAGAGTCAAGTTTTGCTCTAGCAGCAGGTCAGCCCAATGTGCCCTGTGTATTGTTAGGGAGCAGAGCTTTCCTCTACCTTGTATCACGTGCTTTCACCTCACAACTGGATGATTTTGGAAATTAATGCTCGCCCAGCAAGGTCCAACAACTTCTTCTTGGAAGGGTTGATGTGCAGAGATGAATCAAAGTAGGAGTGGGAGACTCCTGTTTTTATATGCCAACGCCCACAGGGGCAAAACCAAGACTTTTTAAGGGGTTGAATCCCTGTCCTCGAGACAAGTGGTATTTGCCTTCTGACATCATATCCAAAGTGCATTGTTCTAAAGGAAGTGGAGGAGACTGGAGGGAAGGAGAGGTACAGAGGGAAACAAGGTAGTGGAACATTTTCCCACTTGTGCTGAGTCCTTTCTGTCTAGACTCTTCCCACCCCCTTACACTGTCCACAGCATCAAAGCCCTTTTGTAATTAAAAACACTCTGATGTGATGCTATTCTTTTTGTATAGGATGTGCCCTTTGATTCCGGCTTGGGCAGTAGAGACAGCCAATATGGGGGGAATACACCGCGGCCTGTCCACAGCTGGCCTGGGCTCACAGTGTTGACTCATGTATGATACAAAACAGATGTGGCTTCAATAATAATGAGAAGTACTAGCCAAAATACCCTAAAGTCATGCATAGTTTACATTTAAAGTTTATATCTGCCACCAGGATAGTAACTCTTAGAATTAAGTGGCTTTGGGACACAGGTGCAGATTTAAATGCAGCCTCTGCACTTCAGTGACTTGGCTGTCAATCAGCTCTCATAGAGGGCTGTGCTGTGTCACTTTAAATGCAGCTGCAGATCAGGATACTGACAAAGAAGGGAGTGGGTATATTCTATTAGTTTGGCATGGAGCTTATGAAAGGGCGATGTGATTAGCAGGCCACTCTTTCTGAGATAAAATGAACAGCATCATTCTATAAATTAAATAAAAATAAAAAACAGGATATCACACCATTTTCAGATTGCATTTCCTCAAAATACATGACAAGCTTTACTTTTCATCCCACAGATTTAGGGCCTTGTGGCATTTACCATGTTAGAAATATTACTACTGTTTCAGGAAAGAGAATCAATGGCTTAATAATAACCGTTGCTGGGATGTCTGCATTGTCTCTTTTCTGATGTTGAACAGAGGTAATTGAACATTTATGAAACAATTCTGGTGCAAGGATATCACAAGGGTGTTGCTATTCCATTTATGTTTCCTTATTTTTCATTGTCTTTGTCTTATTCTTCTGGAGAGTGTAAGGACAACAAAAGGGTAATTAAACAATGGAGCAACCATTAACACTAAGTGTAAATACACGTGGGATGAGGTAGAGGTAACATGATTGGGGTAGAATGGATGCGTATTTAAATGTGATTACTTATCAGTAAGGGGGAGAGAGAGTTGCATACATGTTAAACTTTGTTGTAAAGCCAGGGCTTTACTGTGAGGGTAAGTTCTACACACAGAGATGCATGAAACTAGATTCTGTTGGTGAGTGGTCGTGTGATGGACATGTATGTCCTGATAAGTAGGATAAAGGTCAGAAAATGCATGTTGAAACCTGAGATGTATGAGACAGAAATCTGGCTTTTCCTTGATTATGTAAGTGAATTCCTGCACAGTGCTATTTGCCAGGGATGGAGTAACTTTGTGATGCGTGTTGATGTGTGAATGAGGACACATGTTTTTAGAGATCTAAAATGTAGGTACTCTTAAAAGCTAACGTAAAGATGGGTAATTTCAACAGCCTTTACTATTTTATGCTGCATGTCCATTTTGAGTTCCTACAAGTACAAATTGATGCTTGTGCAATATTTAAAATATTCCTAGCCCCTTGCAGTATTCTGGGCAAACCACCATAAGAGCTTTCTGCTCATCCACGCCAGGGTATAAGATGCACAGTCACACACAAATCAGTCACAATCCCACCCCCAATGGGAAACTGTCTACCTAAATACTGTCCCTCAAGAGCCCTCCACTCATCTACCTCCAACCTTCTGCGAGTGAGCTGGTTCTCCAAGCAGAGATTTGGAGGGACATCCTTCTCCTCAGCAAGTGCCTCCCTCTGGAGTAGCCTACCTGCCGTCCTCCCTCTTGAGCCCGATCTCCTTAAATTCCAGAAACTCCTCAAGACTTTCCTCTTCTCCTCTTCGTTCTCTCTCCGTCTACCCTGCTAACCTTGTTCTCTGCTTTTTCCCTCTCTCCCTCCTCTTCCTTACAGCATGCTGACTGGCCGCCGGGTGTACCTCAGAGTCTCACTGGCCCCCGGTACCACTGCCAGTCCTCCCTCGCACTTGCCTCAGGGCCCTACACCCTTCCCACACTCAATGCACTTGAGCAATTAACGCAAGCGAGTGGCTCTCTCTGCACTTACCCCAGGCTCAACTCACTGTGTGCCCTTTAGCCCCCCGTGCACTTGCTCGATCTGCACGCACTGCGCCTGAAGATCGTCTGTCTGTTCTCCCTTGTCTTCACCCCTAAATTCCACTGTTAAAAGTGCAGAATCGCATGAGGCCTATTTGCTGTCTCCCAAACTGTTAAATGTACTCTATATGCACTTACTTTGCCTGTGCAGACTATCATCGTCTCCGAATTTCAAGGGCTCTGAGTGACTGTTTGTTTTTTCCCAATGCTCCCACCCTCCTAGAGCGCTTTGAAACACTTGCCTGTGTATAGGCGCTATATAAATAAACAATACCATAACATTCCAACAGACCAGCCTCAACAGAAGGGCTACAGACAATAGTATAGCTTTTGCCTGCACCCTTTGTTAGGACTTTTTTTCAAAGTTATTAGTTGGAGTAGGACTTTAAAAAGCCAAACTAGGGTTAACAAGTTATTCACAGCCCAGTTGTGCAAAGACACTCTCTTAAGCAGTGTTGACCAAGCAGCAAGGCTGAACTAAGGAGGAAGGGGGCACTTGTGTGTTGTCAGATTAACAGTTAGCAGAAGAGGTAAGTGAAATACTCACACGCGTTATGTGTTGTAAGAGTAAAAATGATGTATTACAGGTCTTCACAAAGGCGCACTTTAAATATTTCAAGGTAAGTAAAAATTATTTTACATATATACAACTCAAAGTTTTGCAACCCCTTATAGGCTACATGCTACATTAAAATCCAAAGCATGTATTCACACAATAAATTAAGTTTTTAAAGTAGGGAAAAGTAGATGTTGCACAAATATTACACATATGCCTTATAATTATAAGGCACCCAACAGCAAATACTACATATTCAGAAGTCCATCCCTAACCTGTGCCTGGTAGTCGTTTAGGTGCTCACAAGAAGGTGAGAGAGCGTACACTACTAGTTCAGGTGAAGTTCTTATGTTCAGGTATTGCAGGGTAAACGCAGTAATGCAAAGTATGTACTTAAGGGTCTTACGTCCTATTCTAGCAACAGTAGGACCAACAATAACTCATGGGGTTCTTAAAGAGGACCCACAGAAGTGCTGACCTGGACACCACCATCCTGAGTCGATAGACCTGCAAATTGCTAAGTTAAACAGGACTTTTCACCCAATGCAAACCCAATGGAGAGGGTGGCAGTATATGAAACACAAGGGATCTCAGGCCACCAAATCCCTAACAAGTTTCAAATAGCCCGAGGAGCTAGTAAATTATGGGAGAAAATACGGCACACTGATGTAGTCACTGGGCAGGGTTGTCTGGATTTGGGTTCGAGCGTGTACACAACTAGATGTATTTAGATTCCTCTGGAGACCTCAGACTGCATGGGAGACATGCACATTGAGTTATGCAATGAAGAAGACACCCTTACAGAGATCTTCACAGATGCACCACTTCTTGCATTAACCCTGGTCCGGGTGATGAGGCAATCAGTAACTCAGCTGTTGAACTTCTGAACTTGTAGGGTTGTCTCTTGTTGAACAGCAGCACTGTGGATTACCAAAGTCCCAGCAGTGGATTTAGAAGCTGCTCAAGGAGTTCCAGACATTTGGATAGAAAGAAGTCCATGCAAGCACGAACCGATTGTTATGGGCCTTGACGAGCAAATGCGAAAGTGCACGCTCCTACAGCCAAATAATACAGATTTACCTTGTGCAGGACAGGTGTCTGGTTGGTCCCACCAGTCCTAGGGAGGAAGGAACCTCACATGGGCCTTCCCTGTCAATGTTAAGGTTGAGGTTTGCAAAGCGCTGTCCTAAGCTGGGCCTATTCTGTTTTCTGTATCAGTCTTCTGGCATCCCTCAGTCGTCTTCTTCTTGAGATCTCATCAGCTCTAATGACAACTTGGGTCCTGCGATCAGCACATCTCCTTATATCCAGAAAATGGGCTGGTGGTACCCCAACCCTTCAATAGAGACACTCTGCAACATTCAGACCTTTAGCTGGCAGCGCAATAGTATATAGCCAGCCTCCCAGAATCTGCCTGAAAACAACCAAGTCCCACTTCCTGCCAACACACACACACAAAGAGAGTCTGTGTGAGATTCTTTCAAAAATGCCACCAAGATGCATGAAGAAAGGGAAGCCTTATCACCTGGAAAGGAAGAAGGACACCAAACAAAGGATGGGCCATCTTTAACATGACTTAAAATGTGATGGGGAGCCACATTGAGTATTTGATCCCATTTAGTGGATTAACATGGCTGTGAAGCAGCAGGGAAAAATACATGAAGAAAACAGGTGAATATGTAATGACTGCAACCTACTGTTCATAGGATGCCCAGAAAGTAGAACGTATGCTACTTAGAACAAAGGTAAGGGAATACAACATGTCCCCACAGCATTCTATTGAATATGACTTGTGCTGCAATCAGAAAAACACACAATCCATAAAAGGGAGCTGACTATTCCTTCACTGTTGGGAGGGTGTCTAGGGACTACCAGTGAAACTAAAACAACATTGCAAAAGGGACCGTAGGGGACCGAGGCAGAACACACCACATAAGGTGGGACTGCTGCCAAAGGGAAGCCTAGGGCTAAAACTCAAGGGAGAGGACCCCCTCTCATTGGAACTTGTAAGAATGGTGCAGGAATCCCAGAACACAAGTCAATACAGGTGATTTGAGACATAAAAAAGGTTATACTCGCCTTAAAGTCCATTGGAATAATCCCATCGGGTCCAGCAGTAGTGTTAGCAGGCTCAGGACAGAGAGGGAAACATTTGAAAAAAGAAACTCTCCCTAGCACTCTTGTCACATCGTACTATGAAAACCATTTGATACACTTCAGCAGCAAATCACAAATTTGCAAATGGTAGAAGGGTGATTCAAAGCTTTTAAACATTTGATCACAACTTTGACATTTCCTCATATTTGTTTCCCAACAAAACTATATATCCGGCACTTTGAGGAAATGGCAAGAGATTTGTTAGTCATTCAGAAGTCCACTTGTCTGCTATTTGATTATTTTGTTACCCTGAGTGAGTTAGTTTGGAGGGAATTACATAATTTAGGGGCAAGGCAGTTAAACAAGAATCTTCAGAATTTCTTTTGGAGAGGAACAACACTGCTAGAGAGTTAGTTGTGAGGATGACCTAAGTGTATTCGGAGGGGGTTGTTTCTGATTTTCTAGTCCTAAAATATGGTGATCCTGTACCATAGATAGCTCTGCAGAAATGCAGACGATTTTAAATGTGGTTTTCGAGCATACCAGATACCAACAACATATCACAATTCAGTCTGGTAGTCAATGATGAAAAATACATTTAAGCCATGTCTGGTTTTGACATGGTGGCAACTGAGAATACACAGTTATACATCCACAAGCATTTGAGGTCATTTTATTTTCAGCTTGGTGAAGTTATTCATTCATGACAGGTTCTAGCAGATTATTAATGATATTTAATGAATATCAAAAGTGAATATATGTTTTTGCAAATATGCCTGTCTTAATGAATTCATCAGGTCATTTTTCTATTATTAAAAATGTTTATTTGTGGAAGTGTGTAACAGAGTGAGAATTATATACTTCAATATAAGTACAGTCACAATCATGCTTCTGGCTCTTTCTGCTACATTATTAGTTTACATGGACACAACATTTGAAGTGACTCATAGAAAGGTGCATGTGTGAGGAGTGACACACACATGCCCACGTTTGCAGGTTATTGAGGGCTTTTCAGTCCAATCACTGTGGAAATTGGAAGCCTCCAGAAATATCTTTCTTTTTTTATTTAACGTCCTTCAGGAAAGGGCAGAACACTAGCAGTACAGAGCAGATTTTTTAAACAAAAATAAATAAAACATTCAACTGAAATCACTATAACCTGTTCCACCAAGAGCTGTAGTAATTCACACACCCAGTTTTCATTCCCATGCCAGAGCAGTCACAGAAGAATCAATATCTTTTTTAAAAAAAATAATGTAGTAAAAAATACACATTTGACTATGTTTACTCCACTTTGGGAATGTGAATGGAGAATAATGTAATGGTTGATGACTACAAGGATCAGAGGAACAGCAACATTCACATGTGGGTTGAAAAAGAGGGATGCTCTTTCATTGAAAATAATCTAATGTTTCACTAATATATGCATCACTGCCAACGTATGCAGGGTTTAATTTTGCAAACATGAAAACAGCTTTAACATACAAAATAACATCATGAGTAATCTTTATATATAAAGCTGAATGTATGTATGTGTGTATGTTTGACCGGCTATACAAATCCATACTGTTGAACCTATGTCTACCCAATTTTGCAGGGATTCCTCTTTTGTCTGGGGCAAGATCCTAGTCTATGTTTGGATGCAAAAATCTTATCTGCAAAAAAAATTTGTATGTGTGGGTGTGTGTTTGTTTGTCCGGCTATATAAATCCACACCATTGAACCCAATGCTACCAAGATTGTAGTCTATGTTTGGATGCAAATAATGTACTCCGTAGACACCTCCATTTACTGATGCTTACACCGATTCACAACAGTAGGTACTAGAAGGAGGCACAATTTGGAAACATGTCAGAAGTAAAATGTTCAATATGTTGGTTATTCCTTTACAATTTATTACTACTGTATACAGTTTGAAACTGTTTATTAAAGCATTTTGAAAGGGAATAAAACAAAAATCTAAAAAAATGTTATCACCCCACTCCAAATATGGAAATGGCAAGGTTTACAGTTTACATAAGTTCATTCACGAAAATAGAGAACAATCAATCAATCTTTCTTGCACATTTTCTCAAATGTGCTGAAGCTATAAGTGACTGAAACATGCCAAACAAAAAACGCACATCACTTGGAAAAGTTCCATCTGATGGAAAGCGAAAATCAATATCAAGAGCTTCTGAAAAACAACAAACAGCATCATGACTTGCCGACCAGAGGACAAGGGCAACTTTCTCTAGGGCAAATGAGATGCCCGATCAAACTCAAGCAAGACTTGCCGACAAGAGGACAAGAGCAACATCCTCCAGTGCATATGAGACACCACTCAATCTGGACACGGGCAATGCCGGGTCCCCAGGTATGTTAAAATATGGGCAGGTTTGGTGAACTACACTTACTCCAATAATCCAGTTGATTTTGGGTTCTGCAGAACATTTTCTTACCTGAATAATTGGTAGTTTATCATGATAATCGAATGTCCCATAATATCAAGCAGCACACTTCCTCTGCTTCTCATGTCCCCGAGGAGGGTTGTAGGGTAACTATAGTCCTCCTTGCATTTTATTGCTTTAACTACTTGTGGGTAATCCTCATTACTAGAGACATTGCTAGAGGTGGTCCTGGGTTTGGGGGCTATTGCCCTGGGTCTTTTGGTTGTAGCCCTGTATAGAAGCTCAGGGGCTACAACCAAAAGGCTAGATAGTCAGTCCTGACAGCCCCAACATTAGCATTGTCCAAGATCTTTTCTAGACCTAGCAACACCCCTGCTCATTCACCTAGTTATGTTCTTTCTTGTTGTAGCCAGTCCACCTTGTGGTGTTTTGTATACATGATATAATGAGCAGTCTTACTTAAAACAGAAAGAAGAAAATGGGAAAATGCCCCTCTTAGAGTTTAATATTAAGGTCTGCTGCCCCAAAACCTCCTGCCTAGAAGCAATACCCATATGGAATGTTATCATCTAGCTAATCGGATAGATGGTGGGGTAAGGACTGTGCTTTGGAAGAGAAGGGTTAGAATAGCTGTCCTCTCAGCCTAAGGGTTAAGCAAGTAGTCTTCTGGTGACTGTAAGATGACTACCCTGTGTAATATAACCCAATTAATCTGACATTGATAGGAACGCATACTAATCCATTACCAACCATATCACCTTGGCACAAACCAATTCTAGGAATGATGGGAGTGGTCACAAACTCATATCTCCAGCACCATTTAGCATTGCTGTGGAATGATCTTGAATAGTGTTCTTCTGCCATTGTGGTTACTTCACAGCAGGCATCAAAGCGAGTAAAGATGTATGTGGGCTTTTATTGGGCTATAGGGCGGTGGCAGATGAGAAACCTTTCCTGGTGATGGGTGCAGGTAAGTAGCAACCAAATACAATGTGTGCTGCTCTGTTTTTAATGCTTTGGTGGTGTCACTTTGACATGTGTTTATCAGAAGGGGAGACAATGATTTTAAAATCATCTTTGGTTTAGACACTGGTGTGGTGGGGGTAGAGATAAAGAGGTGAGCTTAGTCAAAGCTCCATTAATGTGGTAATTGGTAAGTATGAGGTCTTATGTTTTAACGCATTTCGCACTCTTTTGAGTTTTAGACTTCAGTCAGCCTCTTATTCCCATTGATCACCATGCGCTTTTATTCCTTAACTTTAGATTAGATTGTTCTAGCCCTGTCCTAGTCCTCTTATTTATTGACCAGGCCCTGTAACCAATGTCTGTCACCTTTTCTTGAAATCCCAACAATATTCGTTAAATGACTGCCCTTTTTAGATCACACAATAGAGCACAGCTGTCACATGCGTGCTGAGTACATCCTGTGTACTTTTCCATTTTAGGTGCTATGGGAAGGGGTCAGCTGTGCTATTTGAAGAATATCCTTTGAAATAAGTGGGTTTTGGGGCCTGTGTAATAGTGCCCCTCTCCTACACTGATATCGAATGAGACAGTTAAAGGGTGTATGACTGTAGAGTAAGTACT
The DNA here is from genome assembly GCF_040938575.1 of Ambystoma mexicanum. Lineage (NCBI taxonomy): Eukaryota > Metazoa > Chordata > Amphibia > Caudata > Ambystomatidae > Ambystoma > Ambystoma mexicanum. The sequence continues at coordinate 826,977,130 of NC_090932.1, read as the reverse complement.
GCTGTAACTTTCTACACTGCACATTTCCTTTGTTTCCACACAATACAGTGGCCTAAACATAAGCACACTTTACTACTACAAGATCCGGCATAGCAGAGACCACTCAAATATATTTTCATGAAATATTTCCATTTTCCTGCCTTCTGCTGATAATCTGGCCCAAGCGTTCTTACTGTTTTCCTTCTATCCTGTGTGCAATCTTATGAATACGGGGGACCCCCAACGCCCCTTCCTTGCCATCACCTTTGTGGTTTCTGTCACTTTCCCCTTTCTTCACCATGCTTTTCTGTGTGCCCCCACACACCCTGCGCTTTTCCTATATTACTCCTCACAGATCATTTTCCCTGAGTACTCCACCCACCATTGTTGCACCATTTCCCTTACAGTGCATGACTTCATCTATAGTGCTCTACCCCTGTCATTGTCACACTATCACTGGTGTACTATCTATAACTGTACTGGATGCCTGCACCAACCAAACAGTGATCAGCAGTACAACTAACCCTAGCCCAAATATCGGTACTCTTACTTTTCTTGCTTCTGAATGTAGCTGCAGAGAAGTGCAGAATGTGATGTAAAGTGCTCCGGGTTTACTGGTCCTGTTCTTTTCATTTTTACCTAATGTGATTAAGAATTTCTGTCAAATAACATGATTCAAAATGCTTTGAAACTGTCTTTCCCAATATGCAGATCTTGATGTCAAGTTGAAAAAGGGTCTCTAGAATTTTTTTCCACAAATTAGTCATGTTCTATTCAATCTTTCGTATGGTTGGCCTTCGGGTTTAAGAGCTAGTCCAACTTTTACATGCATTTCTTACATATTGTTGATTCATAATGTGCTACATTGTAAATCACACACGTGTATTTTACTGTGCAGGCATTGCTTATACACCCAAAACAATATTCCCATTCAATTTTCATCTGTGCAGTTTCTCAGCATTAATACCGTAAACACTGTGTGCATGTGTATCCTAGTATGCAGGCTTTACATTTCAAATCAAAGCAATGTCTGATTTAATAAAGTATTACCTGAAATGCACACCAGAGCCTTGTACTCACCTTGCCAAATACATTGGATGCCCAGCAATCTTGCAGAATTAAAGAGATGGCTGGGAATGGTAGATCTATTACAAACCGGACTCCTCTATCTTAGGCTGTATTGCCACAATGGTGTTTGGAGACTGCTAAGTGCCCTTCACTGCTTGCATTGCCATATATGCATTCTGATAGCCCATAAAGCTGAGATATGCTGATGGGTGTATCGATGAGTAAATTTCCACGATTTGTATTTGTCCCCAAGGATGAATACTACAATAATAAATATACCCTGTTCTTTATAGTACTTGGTGCATTTTTCCATCTGCTTACACATGTGTATCATGTTGGTTATCTTTACCAAATGTATACAATAATGTAATCAATGCTGAAAGGATGCAGAGCACCACATCTTGGCTGGATATCGAACCTGCCACAACAGGCTGTCCACGATTCTCAAACTTGATAATTGAATTCATGGAGCTATAAAAAACAGCTCCCGAGTAACAAGTAGAGTGCTTAGCATAGTAATAGACTAAACCTGCATACTTAGTTGCAGGTGGTACATGGCCCCTGCCTTAAACTCCACGAAAAAATTGACTCTTCACTGGCCAGTCCATCAGAAACTCCAATATAAACAACACTAGATATACTGGCAACACAAATTCTCTCTGCTTGCCATGGTGCCAGCAACTTTGTGGCATATGAACACAACCCTGAGCGAGTCTGATGTTCTTTTTTTATTATTTTTTTTTTGTACTTGTGCATAATCTTTAAGATTTTTACAAGTTTCTTCACGAATAGATGCAGGACAAGAGGGAAGAAGTAGTGTCGATTGTTGTCTCTTTATGGGACGTTTTGTATGTATGCAGGTTTACCTAGGTGGGGTCGATTCTAAATGGTCGTGTAGTTTTCCCGTTTGGTTTTCCCTGTTCAGTGGTGTGGATTTGTGTCCAGGGATCTCACATCGGCGAGACTGTTGTCATTTTCATTCCTGCTTCTAAGATCTTGACGGTCGCCATGGTCCATCTCGTTTTCTCCCCTGCTATCATGTGACACCACCATGTCTCTTCTTCCCCAGCAGATGCTTCTCCGAAAAAGAGGCAATATAAAGGCTACGCAAAGATGCCTTGTTTTTGGGCAGTTCATTAGTAGATGTCTTAGAGATTCCTGTTCTGACTCGTCTTCGCACAGTCTGCATTTGTCTGAGGGTTTGATTGCCCTAATACTGCAGATTTCTTGTGTTGGTAATAGGTTCAGGCGTATTCTAATGAAACATTTTTGAAAAGATTTGTAAGGAAATTTTGAGCAGTATACCAGGGGTACTTTTAGTTTGTTCGTGGTCTGTGGTAAGTGAGTCAGTAGTCTATTTGCTGTTGCCTTCGCACACATTGTGATCCAATCTTGGTTCTCCATGTTTGTTTTGACTCTTTGGGGATTACAGATCAAGTCTTCTTGTGTGCAGGCTAAGTCTTTATATTTGTTGTTCAGGTTACGTTACCAGAGGTTGAGTGCTTTGCAGCAACCATTTTTGATTTCGTGGCCAATGATCTGATATATTGGCAGGTTGTCTGGAGTTAGGATTTTTCTGAGCAGCTGCATTTGGATTTCTTCAACTGACGCCACCAGGGAAAGAAGGCCCAGTTCACACCTGACGGCTGCCATCGAGGTTGACTTTGGGAGGCCCAGGACTGATTTCCATAAATGGTCTTCCAGCTTCCGCCAGAGTGTGGCTGGGATGTTCAAGGTTGCATCCATTCCATAGACCAGGGAAGGCACTACTTTTGATTTGTAGAATTGCATCGCCGGTATTAAAGAAAATGTTCCATATTTTTTGTCTATCAGTCGGGTTTGGCTTGTTAAAAATGTACTTTATTCCACAGGGCCTGTTGCATCTTTTTTTTCATTTCTCGAGATGTCCCACCATTATTCCCAACTACTTCCATTTTTGTACTGTTGAGTGTCCAGTGGCATTTTTCCATTTTCTTTTTTGTTTTATTTGTCCAGGATCAGTATTTTCATCTTGGATACGTTAATTTCCAAGTTGTTCTCTTCTGTATATTTAGCCAGGTTGGTTAACTGGCGCTGGAGTCCAATTTGGGTTTGGTCTAATAGGATCAGATCTCTGCGCAGAGAATTCAGGATATTGGCCATTGACTGATTTTGTGAGGAAAAGATCTCACAGTCTCTTCGGTGTCTTTGAAGTCCCCCAAGAAGACAATAAAGAGGGCAGGGCCAGTGGGCAGCCTTGTTTTACTCCTCGTTGCGATTTGATCTCATCTGATAGCAATCCCAGCCGACTTAGCCGCACCCGCAATTTGGTGTCAGTGTGGAGAGCGATCACCGGGTCCAGTATTTCGGGCGGGCAGGTCCAGGCTTTCAGCTTATTCCATAGTTTTTGCTGGTTTACTTTGTCAAAAGCTTGTGACAGGTCCACGAAGGCTAGGAAATCTATTGTTGTGCCCGTCCTGTTGTCGCTTTTTATTATGTTCAATAACATGGTGTTGACACCAGTACTGGCATTTTTCAGAAAACCCATTTGAAATGGGTCTGAACAGGGTGATGCTCTGGCCCATTTCTTAAATCTTACCAGGAGTAATGAGGCAAACACTTTCCCGATGATTTCCAGTAGAGTAATTGGGCGATAATTCACTAGGTCATCTCTCTTGTCTTTTTTGAAAATGGGGACCACCACTGCTTCGGTCCAAGATGCCGGGATCTGCTTTGTCTTTCTGCATTGGTCAAAGATTTTACTTATGAAAGTGGACCATCTCTCCAGGTGTTGTTTCAGATCAATATTTGTTAGGGCATCAGGGCCCAGTGCTCTCAAGGATTTAAGTTTGAGGATCGCTGTTTTAATGTCCTCTGTGTCCGTTAGGTTGGCCCATCTAGTTTTGGCCAACTGTTCGGGTGTCAATGGCTTTGATGTCAGAGGAGAAAATAGGTTGGTGAAGTAGCTTATCCAATCTGTTTCAGATACTGAGTTGATGCGCTGGTTGTTTGTTTGCAGGTCCTTGATCTTTATCAAAGCCAAAGCCCAAAAGTCTCAGGAGTATTTGGTGGTTAACACCTTTAACATTTTCTCTGCGTTGTTTTGATATAGATTTGACTTGTGGTTTTTTACCCATGACTTGTATTTCCTTGTTGCTTCCTCGAGCGTTGTTTTGGCTTAGTTTGAGTGTGTGAGTATGCTTTTTCACTTTAATTTTCTTAGTTCTCTTCTTTTGATTACCAGCGTTTTATCGTACTCATGTGTGTCTTTTTTGTCGTGCTTGTTCGTTCTCGTTCTTCCTACTTCATAGGTTAGCAACAGTGGGAGGTAATTCGGTCTAGCCACAGCTGTTGAAGTGGTATTAAGAGTCTGATGTTCTAAAAACTGAACCAGATGGGATGCCAGAAGAGAAGCTTAAGAATCTGAGACATTTCAGAGATATTTTTGGGCGGTATTTTTATGGTGGTTTTTTTGTGGTGAGCTTAACTTTAGAGTACCACCTGATAATTGTTCTTATACCGGTATCACTAATGGTAAGCAAATACTGGACTTGGTATACTCTAAACAATTAACGTACGCCCTTCACTGTATCTTATCCACAATACCATGTTATGCCCTTTTGGCTTGCATCTCTGTAAATGAAAAACGAACATTCATCCAGAGTCTCTCAGGGTGACATAATTTACAATGAATACCTTTGCTTTAATATTTTACCACACATTCTGCATCTCTCTGTTTGCCAAATCAATAAAGCTGAGCACAGAATAAGTACACTGAGGCTAATTCACCTTTTCAAATTGTTGTTCTTTATCACAAGTTAGAAATATGCAAATTACACAGATTTACATGTACAATGCACATCATCCACGTTGTATTTCAAACATAAACTAAGCCTTTCCTGCAATGGGTTTCAAAACATTCTATTTGTGATAATGCCCAAAGTTCTGCCAACATTGGTCTTGAACTTCGCAACAAAACTTGGCAGAGTACGGGCTTCTTTCACATCTGAGTTTTATCGCATCACTGGAGAAACATGAACACAGTTATACACATTTAAAATGTCACTGTGCAGCACCTAAAATGAAATTATTTACCCACTCTACACTGTCCAATATCAAGCATTCACTCATTAGAACGCTCCATAAATTGAGTGAACGTACCAAAAACAAATCTTTAATCATGTATTTTTCTAGTTGTCAGACAGAAGAACTCTTTGGGGTAATTCATAGATTTCAGCGCAGAGGCAGCACATGCGGGCAGCGCACGCGAACAGCGCAGAGAGGGAGCGTACGCCAGCGTGCGCCACCCACGGATTTGGTGCACATCCCAGGGTTTACACGCGCAGCGCATTCCATGAATCGACGAACAGCTGCGTGCGCGGCTTTAGCACGCATGCACTGTGATTTTCACGCTTGCGCTCCCCTTTTCGGCACACATTTATTCCATGAATTACCCTGTTTATCTGCCATACTCCCTTCTCACCTGGTACAAACCCTCTACCAGCCTTTATGACACATGGTTCTCCTGAAGTCACTGAGAGGAAAAGAGCGCCTGGGACTTCAACCTCTCCCTAGACAACTGCCAGCTCTCAAGCCAGTGAGAGAAAAAGCCCGGCCCTTTCCTTATGCAAGCCATTTTAAGCCTTTTTCTGAGACCTCATGCATCATTCAAAACCATCTCCTTCTTTGTCAATCAGCCTATTCAAGAATGTTCTGACCGTGTTCATCCCGATCGCTTAGACATGGAAGCAATAGCTACATCACAGTACTGTTTTTCCGCTCTGCAAGTTTTTTAAACAATGCAATGTCTTTAGCAGAACAGATGTCACATTCCACCCTTCTGATTTGTCACGTCCCCATTCAGACACAATGTAGCTTTAAGCCTGCACATTTAATTTATTTCCTTCAATATGCACCAAATGTATAACCAGCATGAACTGATTTGCACTAATTTGTTTTTATGGGAATCTGTTATATGTTAAATAGATAAGGTAAATTAATATGTTAGCTTCAAGTTCATTTTTATTTGAGTGCAACTCAGGCCAAAACTGTGGTATCATTGTTCAAAGTGATTATTTTTCTAGCATGTGTTCTGTGCATTCCCAATATTGCCATCTATTAGATTCAGCCTGAGTCTCACAGATGAGTCACACACACGAGTCTCACATCTTTGGCCCTAGTTGAAATTCAGGCCTTTGCTGAAATATAGATGTTAAAATGTGGAGCTACCCTTGTTGAAATTCAGAATACATTTCCCTACAGGCACCAGTAGTAAACAGGAGCTTCTAAGCACTTGGGTTTCTTATGGACCAAAAGCTGAGTGGTAGACTAAAAGAAGTGAGCAGCTGGTCCCTTTTCTCCGTCGAACAACCGTGAGTGCTGCAGTCAAGTATGGGCATGCAATCTGCGCTACTGATATTTTCTGTCCAAGAGTTGCTCCTACTAGTTGATAAAACCTGCAATCAGTGAACCTGAGTTCACTGAGATATTAATCCTAATATAAAGAGTTAACATCTTTCTGCAAACAAGTTGCAGAAAGACTGGCTGGCCAACACAAATTATATCATTTCAGAGGCCTTGGTTTTGTCGGCTTTTCCATTGCTGCTACCTGTCAAATAGTTTAAAGCATTGTAGAACACCCTCATACACCGGGCAGGGAGCATATTTTTACAGGTGCCTGTTGACACAGATGCCTGCACTGAAAAAAACAAAAGCTTTTCAGAGAGCTAACATAAAAGAGCAAAATGAATCTTCAGAAGACTGTCACACCTGCCATGGTAGAGAGGGAGTGTGCTACCTAAAGGTTGAATAGGTTAAGGCCATGAGAACTATATATCAAGGCCCTGATTCATGGAGTTTTTATCTTGTTTCAAAGTGACTTTGCACTGATCCAGAGTGACTTTGCACTGCCCCTTTATTCTGTACACCAATGGCCTCTGATTTTCCATATGTGTTCTCCTTCCAGCCCTTTACCTGCTGATGTAAAAAGCAGTGAGCATCCTTTAATGAAAATGCTGCAGTGGGATTAGGGCAGTACCGGAGTATCCGTTAGGCCAAGTAGACACAGGCCTTTGGCCCCACTCCTTATAGGGGCCCCGCACCAATTGATCAAAATAAAGCAGTGTCGAAAATTAAAAACATTTTAGGAGATCATTTGCGAGGGGGGAAAATAGTAGATCAGTGTTGAAATTCCAGAAGGAACCTCTCTGCCATCAATAATAATATGAGGCCACACCATCAAGGTAAAACACTTGGATCTCCTAAAACCAGGAATCGCGGCTTAATTTCTATATTGAATAGGCATAAGGGAACGATAAATTAGATTTTTACCAGGGTGGCCTACAAGTGTGAGCTCTTGGGTGAGCACTGCTTCACAGCATGGCACCCTGGAAGAGGCATAGATCAAGCCTATATGGACTGCCTTGCACTCTCAGAAAGACCTACATATAGTTTGTAAAGGACACCTGAGAAGCAGGAAAGCGAAACAAAGTGATGTTCTGCATAGAATGGCTGGGTATCTATGTAAAATCTATGAAAAAGCAGCACATGTCAAAATACAATGGTGATTAAATCAACTCCCAACATTGTTTTTTTTGTGCCAAGGTACTTATTAAAGAAAACCATACATTAAATGTGGTCCTTTTGAATTTGAAAGAGTATGTTAACCCACTAAATAGCAATGTTGGTAATGGCATTTTTTCTGGAACTTCAACTATGTGCATTGGATGCATAAAATCGATTACATAGTTCAGGATAATACTCCACAATATTAAGTGTGTTTTCTGGTAATGAACTTCAGGTCTTACCTTTCGTTTTGGTGATTCCTTCATGTGAATATTTATTCAAATATTATTCCAATAGCTTTTTTTCAAGCTATAATATTCTTTATGTTGTTGATATGACCTCCAAACTGAGTCATGCAATTAGTGCCATGCCAATGTGCCAAGTGATTGAATAACATAGCAATGGCATTCTTTATAGTGCTTATGGACTTGGTTTCCGGGAGCAGGCTGACCAACAAAGGCGGTCTAACTGGGACAATAAAATGCACAGCAACCAATACATGAGACACAAATCTTCAATGGCTCTTCACTACGTTACACCCCAAATTGCCTGAGTAGTGCTTTTAGTCACATGGTTCTCTTCTAACCTGGTTTAAGTCCGATCTCTCTGGTCTCTCTTAGTGTCCTGGGCTGGCAATCTCTCTTACTCTTGTCTCATTTTTTAAAGCTTCCCCCAAGGGCCCTCTCCTGTTTTTTCTGTATACTATTCCTCTTTCCTCACACATTCCATCCTTCAACCTAGCCTGTCACTTCTATACCGATGGCTCTCACATCTTCTTTTCCTTTTTCAATTCTCTGAAGCCCTTCACTCTTTTATTTCTTCATGTCTGTTACGGAGATTTATCATTTTAATTGTATTGTATTCATCATTTATATAGTGCTCTTTCCCCATTTGTATGGACTCAATGTGCCTTGTGGTTGGAACGCCCTTGGTGACTGTAGTCCAAGTGTGAGAGATTCTAAGAGTTAATTTATAAGATGCGTGTGTGTATTCTGTCAGGTTAGGACTTAGTTGGGCTGGCTAAGCTCGAATAAGCAGCCTCGAGGTCAGGCATGTGGGCGGGTGCTGTTGGGGGTTTAGGATATAGTGCTAGTGCCAGAGTTTCGATGTGGTCCCAGCTAGACGGAAGGTTTTTGTAGGTTGTCTCTGTATGCTAATGGCAGAGGTATAGAGGTAAGTCAGGGATTTTAATGTCCATGATTATGCATGCCGTTGGACTGGAATTACATAGCCATAGCTGCATTCTAAAGTGCATGGATTAGTGGCCATGCCTGCGGCTTGTGTCCTCAGACATGGCGCAAGGTATACGTACCTTAAACTCGGATTGAGTTCATCGTCAATGTTGTTTTCCATGCTCCCACATGATTGGCTGGTCCCACCAGTTGTTGTCTCCCTAGATTGAGAGCCTGAGTCATGGGAGTGGAACCAGAGGGATGGCAGAGTGATGTACACTCGTCTATAGGTGGGGGGCACACGATTTATGACAATGTACTGCTGCAAACACTGCTGGCATCCCTAGAGTTTTGGGTGGGTAGTTGTCTTATCAGGTTTGGGACTGTGTTTCTGTGTGTGTATCAACAGAATAGAGTGTGAGACTCCCCTCTCGGCCAAATCCCCTCTACTTGTGAGAACCCCCACACTTTTTGCTAGACTTCTGAAACTTGTTATTATTCTCCTGATGAGGGGATCCTTTTTCACTTCAATCATTCTTGTTGCTCTCACCATGGGAACTCTGTTCATAGTGTTTTTACTTTGGTTTATGGAGACTTGATTTCCACCATACCTTTTAAAGGCATCTATGTTTCATGTTTGCAGTACACAGCACATTTTGTACAGTGTTGCTTGGGAGCACTTTGGGCTCTCTTTTTTATATTATTTTATTTTCCTTAACTACTGTTCTCAAGGTTAGGGGGATACCTGTTCTCCTTCTTAGCTTTTCCTTTTGTGAGATCAGCACGAGCCTCCCTATGCAGAGTGCTGATGGGTTACCTTGTATCCCCTTTCTCACTGCTCTTGTGACATTTATATTACAGTGACATGCATACAGTTATGGCTGGTGGCAATGGATGTGTGCTACCGAATTTGGTGCAATTTCTACCTGCACGCTGTTTCTGCAGCTGTGGTTATGCACAGAAGGATCCCCCCAATGGTGGCATATTTCTTTCATCGCCATTTCTTGTTTGTGAGTCCTTTTTTGGTGCTTCTTATACCACTTAGGGTGGTGGAGGTTCTGGTTTGAGTTTTGCCTTTGGTGGAAACAAGGCTCCAGTGTGTCTGCGAGGACAGGAAGCAAGGGAGGATCCCGGAGTTCTGATATCCTTTGTCTTCACTAATTCCCACTGGGGGGCTGGAGTGTGAATTCCTTATAAAAGGTGAGGGTCCTGAGGCAGGAGTCAAGTTGAACAGTGCAAAAGAAGAACTGATAAAGAAGACAACCAGACCCACCTGCAGCCCCTTATAGCTACTGCGAAGAGACCACTGCTGTCCTGACCCCATTTTCAAATCAAGAGAGGTGCTCAAAAGAGCATGGCTCTTTCCCTTTGGCATAAGATAACCTGCAAGACGAGCCATCCCACGGCATGCTGTGACCTTCCTGGTCTGCAAAAAGCCAATACCCTGAGACTTCTGACCATTTTGCAATCCATCACCTTCCTGTTAACGAATCCTCGCTGAAATTTGATAGACTCCTGCCGGACCTCCAGAGGCAAGACCCCCCCTCCTCAAAGTCCCCTTACGAGAGTGCAGGACCAAAGAATTGTGGCAGATTTACCAGGTGGTAAACGTTCATCCTTGGAGCCAATTAAAAGATGCCAAAACTGAAGACTGAGAGTGGAGCATGAAGAATCCTATGCTGGAAGTCCTTTCTGTCGACTATATTTGCAACATCCCTTCTTGAGTCCCTCCTTTCATCATGATGACCAAAGAACCTGAGACCAAACCAATGCTGCTGCATTTTGAAATAATCCAGCTCTATCTTCTTCACAACTCCTCAGATACTGTGGGACTCATGGTAGTTCTGCCTCTGCCTTATTGCTGGAGTGCTGATTCCGGTGTTCGAGTATTCACAATTCTGCGTGCATAGGAAGCCTTTTCAAAGATCCCTGAAACCTTTTTGACCCACAAAAGCATCTTACTTACTTGTAACAGAGGATTCCTCTGGAACTTTGCATTTTCTGCTGCTGTGCCTTACCTGTTTTACCTTCAATCTGAATTTGAAGAACTCATACCTAGATAGGGATAGACTGCTAATACCTTAAGGATTCTCAAAAGTAATACAAGTCTCTTAAAGTATTGCCCTGCTGTTGTTGGTGTGATTTTACAACAGAACATTTTCTGAGTTGCTATAACAAGTGATTTTACCTACTTCGAACTGTGTTCATGAATTGTATAATTATCTATTTATGGTTTAATCACCTGAAGTATTGCATTTATTTCTATTGTGCTGATTAGTTAAAATAGTACTTACTTACCTGAAATAACCATACCATGTTTATAATAAATAAATATATATTTTACTATAACTCAAGTGTGTAAAAGTTTATTTGGGCCTATGTATTTGCTGAGTTCTTTGTAGTTATCTGCAACCCACATCTGCCTCCTAAGAAAGGGGTGGCTGCCCTGCCATGCTACCGGAACCTTCAGTAGTACATACTTATACTAGTAGTTGGGGTCTGTGTACCAAGGGATAGTTGTATAAATTCTTATCACAGGTAGACTTTAGAAAAAATCCCATAACAATGGGTCTCATTACAAGTCTGCCGGTCCGGAAACAACGGTGGTGGTAATTCTGCCACCAACGGTGTTTCCAGACCGGCAGATTATGAGTTCTGCAGGCGGGTGGTGTCATTCCCGCCAGGTCTGACCTGACGGGTGTAATGCCACCCGCCTGCAGGCGGAAATTGAAACACTGGCTTCGTCTTAGACGGAACCGGTGTTACCATGGGCCCCATTCCCGTAGAATCCTATGGGAATCTATGGGAATGGGGAACAAAACAGTTACCGCCTCCGGAATTATCGGCACCCATTGTTGTAATACCCTGGTGTTACCGGGTGGTCCGGAGGCAGTAACTGTTTACAGACCCGGCGGCTACCTGCACGTTTTTCCGGCATGGTTACCGATGGACTCGTAATGAGGCCCATTGTCTCTTAGTCATTCAATCCTGGATGTCGACCCACGTTCTTCATCGTATCCCCTCTAAAAAGAGGATATTTTCCTTCCCCCTTCATATCTTCCTCCCTCCACCACCCCATCCTTTCTTTCTTTGATTTCCACCCACCCAGCTTTCGTTTGCTCTCTTGCCTTGTAATCTCAGCAATCTCTTTGACTCTTCTCTTTCCTTCTCTTCACACATATCAAAAACTGTGCACAACTGTCACTTCTTCCTTTTCAATATTGGTACGTCTCGTTACTTTTTATCTTTTCACTCCTCTAAACATTTATCTCTACTCTAAACGTCTCTAGGATTGTGTACTGATCCTCCCTCCTGATTGCTCTGCCTACATCTCAACTCACCCAATAAGTTCTATCTACAATTCTGTTGTTCGCCTTCTTTTTTCTCTTGCCCATTGTGCGTCAATGTCCCCTCTTTGCTATAAGCCTCTATTCTGCCACTTGAATCACAGCTTCTCTACCACTTCCTGCACAATATTTTCAAATGTCTACATGGCTTACCCTCATATCTCCTCCTTCTATGGTCTCTTTCTATTCCCGCACTCTCTGTGTTGTCAATCTACATTGCATCTTGTTTTAGCCCTACCTCCATGTTTCTCGTCACGCTTTCATTCCTTCTCCCTTCAGGCCCCCTATCACTCGAATACTGTCCCTCTAGTCATTTGCTCTCCTACAACTGGTCCTATACCCTGGACCAAGCTCAAGGCCCACTTTCTGTTTCTCCTTTCTGATCCTTAAAACTGATCTGCATTGTATACCATTACTGCATAATTATTTGTACCACCTTTTTTGTCAATGCATGTCAAAGCGTGTTGGCAAAAGCGCTATACAAATCTCAATAACCACACACACACATACATTTGTTGGTAACTTTCCTGGAAAACATTGCACTTTAATGCATGTTTAGCCTGTAATATTGGTCAACACTACCAGCTTCAGAGTGCCCTACCCCATCAAACTGGCTCACAAAGTCCTGCACATCCAGTTCCCTGCAGGGCAGTGCAAGGCCGCTCGCTTAGCTACAAGACGAATTTCCTCTGCCCAAAGAATGACCACATTGATTAATTATTTCCTTGTGTTCGAATCTCACATACTGCTACAGCCCCGAATAAATTATTCCAACTAACAAACACCTGCTAACTTATTTCTCACAGATTTATGATCCCAACAACAAAAGATACGAAGTGCCGGTACCACTAAACGTTCCCCGCATTCCAACAAGCACAGAGGCAGGTCGGCTCTATGTGGTTAACATCAAGGACAAACCATTTGGAATACAGATACAACGAAAAAGTACAGGCACCATCATGTAAGTAAGAAAAATCAGAGCAACCATCTGGTTTACTATTTAGTTGGTGCACTTAGTGAATTGTTTTAGTGAAACATAAAATGTACCACATTTACTCTGGATAGAGCCTTCCCATGGCAGATTTAGGGGTCATGTTCCTGGTCCTGTGGATGGGTAAAATGGTGGTAAATTGCAGAGAGGGGAGCTTTTACATTAAGTGCAAATAGACGTGGTCACCTCTACGCAATTCACACTTTAAGTGCAAATAACCCTCTGTAAATTGACCGTGTAATTGTTAATTGTGGGAGAAATGTACACTTTTTTTTCTCCAACATATAGTGCAGACAAATGTGTATACGCGAATTAGACCGTATTGCTTTGTGTTTTTGTTTGCACTAGCTGTTCAAAACGATTACAATTGCATGGAAGGGACTTTGTGCGCGCAAGTGGTTCCTTCTGTGCAACGTGCACTTTCAATTACAGTGGCCAGGCATAGTTCTTTAGGGCCTAAGTTCTAGTTACAGAAATCGTTCTTCTTATAGCAACGTTTAACGTGCTTTATGCAGGAAGCCCCTTATTCATTTCAATTGCCGTGTGTATACAAAATACAATAAAAGTGAACACATACTATGCCAGTCACAATTTTTTCACAATCTTTTTAGAATGTGTTGATATTGCAGATTTTTTTTTTCCTTTTCTACCAGGTGTAAAACCTTAACTTCCTTCTCCCAGAGCTTCACTTTATAACTTTGCGCCTGATCTACAAACGTGTTTTACAATGGTGCAATACCTTTGTAAAACGCTTTGTAAATAAGGTCATTTGTCTCCTGTACCTTAGATAAGATGTATTCCCTGCATATCACCAGAATTTAAAATGCATCACAGATTAAAAAAAGGGACTGTTGTTTTTCAACTTCTAAGGATGTTCGTAGTTTTTGCAGAAATAACATGTTTTTCCAGCAGCACAACATTTTAATCCTGGTGGAAAACCACTGGATTTCTTTGGGATGCGCCTGCTCTTATGCTCTTGCTAAAAGCAGGCAGATTGTGTAGGCATTGATTGTGAATGCCAATGCCAATTGGGCAGCTTCTTTGAACTATGAACTGCCATCACGTGTTAGCCTGGATTTGCCAGGTTTGACATACGTTTTTTGCACGTCATACAACAAAGTAGGAACATTGCATGGAGTGGACTGCATTGCCAGTGCACACGGTGGTCATAGCATCTGTGCAATAAGCACTACACAAATGAACCCTACAGTGTTGTCAGGTTGTCTGCATCCTTTGCAAATCACTCTATCACACAACTGCTTAAAAAAGCCTCCTCACTATTGTTCAAGGCAGCAACCTAGATTGTATGCCCACGTTCTGCTCCTGTGCCCTAAACATATTTATAATAATAAGTAACAAACAAGTGGTTTGTTCCAGTTTCTTGATTCTTACATAGTAGAAAGAATATGCCTTTGCAAATTGTTAGGTCAGACTCAAGAGATGCATCGGTTTTTCTGTCGTCACTCAAATTAGCACATTTTAACATTAAAAGATGGGGGTTCATTCCGAGTTGGGCGGTAAGGGTTAACGGTCACCGGTAATGATGCTGATGCCGGTAAATCCTTACCGCCCTATTCCGAGGTCCCTTAGCGGGTCCCAGCAGGAATGGCTGGTCTGACCAGCTGTTCTCTGCGGGTCCTGTTAAGGGACCTTGGAGCTAATAACAGGCCCGCAATTTGCGGGCCCGTTATTAGCGCCTTCCCCATTCCCATTGAGCCCTATGGGGGCTCAAATGGGAATGGGGAATGTTCTACAGAATGGGGACTTACCAGGTCCTCCAAGGTCGGAATAACCTGGTAAGTCCCCATTCTGTCAGACCGGACCCGGGTTTGGAGGCAGCCATGGCGCTAATAGCGCCATGGCTACCTCCAAACTCGTAATGACCCCCATGGTCTATAACATTGGGCCTCATTACGACCCTGGCAGAATGGGTTTAACGGCGCTGGTAAAGGTGCCGGCGCCGTTAAACCCATTCCGCCCTATTACAAGGTTCCCTTGCAGGACCCGCTCTGGACTTCTGGTCGGACCAGAAGTCCTTCGCGGGTCCCGGGAGGGGACCAGGGAGCTAACAACAGGCCCTTTATTAACGGGCCCGTTGTTAGCTCCCTCCCCATTCCCATTGAGCCCTATGGGGCTCAAATGGGAATGGGTATGGGTAGATTGAATGAGGAATTACCGGTAATTCCTCATTCAAGGAACCCGGACCTGGACCCGAGTTTGGAGGCAGCCACCTCCAAACTCGTAATCAGGCCCATTGTGTTGTACTCGCCACAGAGGGAGTACTACACGACATAAAGTTGAAACTCAACATATACTGAAATATACATGTGTACTAAAGGAGACATGTTATATAGCTCTCCTCTGTGAAAGGTACAGTGAGCTAAAACGTGGTTGTAGACCCTCCTGTGTGAGAACCTACACAGAGAACAGGTTATTTGGCAGTGTTCGTTCTCAGTAGAGGGGCTCCCAGACCTTTTAAATATATGTTTAGGGACTCAGGGTTTCACCCTAAGATATCCAGGGTAATTCAGACGTGGACCCCTTGCTCACTGTGCTTAGAGAGGCACAGCTTCGCCTCACTGATATTGCCCGACTAGGCCGAAACATGTGTCTGGGGTTGCTGTTGGTACTCTTTTTCAGAGCAGAATTGCCTAGCATTTCGGTTCTGGAATGTCCAAATGGTTGGGACCAGACTGATATGCATATGCATATTCCTCTTCTGTCAAAGGTGCAGTGAGCTAAAACATGGTTGTAGACCCTCCCAAGTTGTTACGTACCCAGAGAACAGGTTATTTGTCCATGTTCATTCTCAGTAGAGGGGCTCCCAACCTTTTGTATATATGTTTAGGGACTTGAGGTTTCGCCGTAAGTTACCTAGGGTAATCGAGACATTTACCCCTTGGTCAATGTGCTTAGAGAGGCACAGCTTCGCCTCACAGATGTTGCCGACTAGGCCAAAACGGTTGTAGGTCATATGGTCGAAAACAAAAGGATTGAATGCCTTTTGATCAACACTAAAATGATCGAAAAAAATGGTTGATTTTTAAAAAAAAAAAATTATGGGGGGGTTCCTCCCCCAACTCCCCATTTTCTTTATTAAAAACATTTTTCTACCAACCCAAAATAAAAAATATATACATAAATAAATAAATAAATAAATAAATAAATACATTTGAGCTTTTTTTTTGACATTTGACTGTCAATTAAATGGTCATTCGATCCTTTATTTTCGACCATTTAACTGGACAGCGGCCGAAACATGTGTCTGGGGTTGCTGTTGGTACTCTTGTTCAGAGGAGAATCGCCTAGCATTTCAGTTCTGGGCTGCCCAAGTGGGTGGGACCAGACTGATATGCAAATGGGTATTTCTCCTGTGAGAAAGGTATAATGAGTTAAATTGTGGTTGTAGACCTTCCCGAGTGAGAACCTACCCATGGAACAGGTTATTTGGCTGTATTCATTCTCGGTAGAGGGGCTCCCAGACCTTCTGTTTATATCACAGGAGCATCGACCAGAAATGATATGATAACACTAGACATTCATAAATATAAATGACTTGCATAAGGCAGAATCAACACTATTTGCATATTCAACCTACACAACAATTGCTGTGATCAATAAATAGAATAACTAAGCATTATTTAGTCATAACATTCCACATAAGAGCACCCTGTTAAAAGTGACTACTTATTATTTCAATCCATAGGATACTCCTAATGAAGGCCTCTTGTTAGCTTTGTTTCTTAATTCTCACTAATATTTGTAAAATGGAAGCAATAGGGACTGGCGTGTGAATGGCTATTGCAATCGCATACCCCAATGGGCTGTACCGATTTCAGCAACAAGATGGTGGTGGAACACCTTACTTTTTAAACCATCGGTCGGCAAATATGGTCCTAAGAAAATCGAAGTACATTCGATTTTGAATGTTGCCAATACATATGTATTTCATTTCAATTTCGATTTGTGTGTCCAAATGTATTTGGTGTGAGTAGCCAGAACATATTTTATGGATTTGGCTCTGAAGAATGCACTCATACACTTCTCTCGAACTGTGCATATAGTTTACAAATCAAAACTGTCTTCACCACTCCCAAATACTGTTGAATGACTAGGCCAGCCTTGAATAAAAAAATAAAAAAATAACTTTGTTCAGTGGATTTTTCCATTTTCTTCTGCTGTAATAGGTTGCTTATTTCAAAATGACTTTGATTTTCTTGAGTATACAGTGAATGTTTTGTTATCACTTGTCAAACAAAAGAAATAAGCACAGTGGAAAGTATCAATTTATTTTAAGTTGCAGTGCAATCACAATACATTCATAAGATGGGTGAGTTGGGCGTGGTTTGTGCTTTTGTCAAAGCGTTCAAACTGAAGATGCTAGTTAATGATGCATGCGACGGATTGTAGCTACTCCTTAGTTCATAATAATGGAAGCCATTGGCAAACATTTAGCAAATTCCAAAATCTATTTGAAAACATATTTTTCTTAATAGTGTATATCAGGGAGGTGGTGGAACCCCTTACTTTTTAAACCATGAGTCGGCAAATATGGTCCTAAGAAAATCGAAGTACATTCGATTTTGAATGTTGCCAATACATATGTATTTAATTTCAATTTCGATTTGTGTGTCCAAATGTATTTGGTGTGAGTAGCCAGAACATATTTTATGGATTTGGCTCTGAAGAATGCACTCATACACTTCTCTCGAACTGTGCATATAGTTTACAAATCAAAACTGTCTTCACCACTCCCAAATACTGTTGAATTACTAGGCCAGCCTTGAATAAAAAAATAAAAAAATAACTTTGTTCAGTGGATTTTTCCATTTTCTTCTGCTGTAATAGGTTGCTTATTTCAAAATGACTTTGATTTTCTTGAGTATACAGTGAATGTTTTGTTATCACTTGTCAAACAAAAGAAATAAGCACAGTGGAAAGTATCAATTTATTTTAAGTTGCAGTGCAATCACAATACATTCATAAGATGGGTGAGTGGGGCGTGGTTTGTGCTTTTGTCAAAGCGTTCAAACTGAAGATGCTAGTTAATGATGCATGCGTCGTATTGTAGCTACTCCTTAGTTCATAATAATGGAAGCCATTGGCAAACATTTAGCAAATTCCAAAATCTATTTGAAAACATATTTTTCTTAATAGTGTATATCAGGGAGGCCACTACATGCCCTATAATGATGCAGAAAGTAGTCAAACAAGTTTGTGTGATGACCCTGATGCTCTTCAATATGTATTTGGCAGATCTTCCTGGATTCCTGAGGAGTGTCAATCACTGCCCCACTACAATATCTGGGGAGAAGGTGGTATGGATGTCCTATGTGGACAACCTTTTGCACATTAATGGGCCTCAAAAGATCACTTATGGAGCTGCAAAGATATGCAGACCTAAATTGTGCTCAAATAAATTACGAGAAGACTAAGCTGATACATTTCACACACACACACACACACACACACATCAATACCACGCATCTCTTAGGTGGGAATTCACATTGAACAAGTTAAGTGTTTCAAATACGTAGGCTTGGAATTAACAACAAAGTGTGAATACTCAGACATTATTGGTGAAATCGAAAAGGAAAGCTATAATTCTTACCTCAATGATTGCTAGATGTGTCAGAGAAGGCTCTGCATATAGTCTCCTTGGCATATTAACACTCTACAAGCAAAACCTCTGTGCGACTATACTGTATGGCCTTGAAACACTATGTATGGACGACGTATCCTGACTTAAAAATATAGAATTGGGACTTACTTCCCTTGTGGCACCGACATTCAAAAGAAGATGTTTACTGTATATAAAATCAAGAATGTCACTGAGATGTCCTCTATTGCAAATGTTGGAGGACAAAATCAACGCAAACACCAAAGTAAATTCACGAGAATGGTAGAAAATACCTTTGAAATAATAGACTGGAGCCCTAATTGGGATGTAGATCTTTAAGTTCTACAAACAAAGATGTACCACTAAATTACACCGGTGGGATTGGACTTCCAATTATATCCATCTGCAAGCTCTTAAAAGCTATCACTCAGAAATTATAAATTTGACACATACATTTAGAGAGCCACAAAAGTATTTTAAACTATGCTCATTCCCCAACTTTGCACATATTTCTTCTCCTTTAGAGGATACCAAAACATCCTCTGTTGTCTGTCACTGGACCTGAACTCACTATGGCTAAGAGGGCAAGGACATGTCGCTTATGTGGCATTTTGGGTCAAGCAGAAACACCCTGTCATGTTTTAACTGAATGCCGTGATTACGCCGCTCTTGATATGAAACTGTTGGGACCCTTTGGAGCTAATTATGACAGCATAACAAGTGACTCGTTTTGGTGTTTTTGCCTAAAGACGCACAATACATCTTCGCATATAGCATTATATCATGTCTGCACTGGTTTGAAGGCTACAGGGAAACTTGAGCAATGTAGCAGGAGTGCAAGGCTGTTAATGTTAAGGGTTGGTGTGTATTCATTGATTTGGATTTTATTCTATTTTTTAATCCAATGTGTTATTTTTTTCATATTTGTTTGTCTATGCATATTGGTATTTGTTTCTATAAGGTTTTATCCTTAGTGACAAATTGTTTTTTTATGAGTGCTCCTTTTTAGGTATTTTGTTATGAGCGAAAGTTCATAAGAACTAAACATATAGTACACTTTAAAAAATTGAAAATTATTTTATTGGGCTAGATGATTTCTAATTTGAATCCCCAACTCTGTGTTCAGTGGCGGATGGTATATTTTTTAACTGGCGAGATGTAACTGTATGTACCTTTAATGTGTGAGTGACTGAGCACAACAACGGAGTCCAAACCAAACCACTGGTGTTCGGGGGGCTTCTCCCACTGAGAATATTTTTAAAATAATGTGTTAAAACGGGGCATTTTACAGCCCTTTCTGTGAATAATTGGATAAAAAGCCACACAGTTTGCAATCAATTTTGTATGCTAGAACATTAAAAACACAAAAGATGGAAGTTACCAACAGTGCCTAGGACCATTTCCCAATGCATTTTTATTACGCCTTTGCCCACAGCATATGCACGTATATACAATTTGTACTTGCTATCTGTGCCCATACATTTCAAATATGTTAATATTACCATATAAAAACTACCAGCCCCAAAAAATATCATGCCATAGAAAGAAAGTATCCCTTGCTGGCTAAACTGGCCTACATTAGATGTAGGCCAGTGACAACATTTGTCATGTTTCCTTTAGTCTTGATGCTCAGTTAAGATGCACAATACATACATCAAGGGTAAAGCAAAGTCAGGTGTATTTGTGGGTATACTGGCATACGTCCAATGTAGGACTGTCTAGCCAAGTAACAACCAGAGCTGTCAACTGACCCACCAGTCGTGTGTTTAACCTGAAAAAACAACAACTTTGAGGCCACACACGTCATCAAACCCGCAGACCAGAAGTGTTTAGCCTTGCTGTCACATCTCCAAAAGTGATTGGTGTGTCTGGTTTGAAACAACTATGCACTAATAAACACGTGTTTACAATTTGGTTAATTGTAGGTCCAGATAATTATGTTTGCCCCATCACTTCTTATATCAATTACTTCTGTTTACATTTGTCAAGAAAGTCACTGCTGTCAAACGCACATTCCTAGAGCAGATTTGACCAAGATCACAAGGCATTCCAGTTCAATCCCATCACTTCTAATGACCTATTAAAGGGTAATTCAAAAGTACAATGCGGTGCACACTTTAGTTTAGTGATGCAAATAACATGGCATGCTTGTCTTTCATACTAATCACATATCATGGGAGGAGTGACAAAACCTTGTTATTTGCGGATACTGTCAGTAGATATTCACACTTCAGCCTTGAGTTTTAGTTGTGCATTAATATGTATTAATTCAGGTGCAAAATGACACTTGAGGCACAATGTGCCAGGGTGGTGAAACAGAAAACAGCCTTGTTAGTTGCAGTGTGCTGGCAGGGAGTTGGTGCAAAATGACAGTTGAGGCACAATGTGCCAGGGTGGTGAAACAGAAAACAGCCGACACCCATTTCAACCGAAGTCTTTCTCATGGCAATTAGGTTCCAACCATCTGGTGTTACACGAACATCATCCGCAAATGAGCTACTAAGCCACGAGCCAGCTCCCTATCCAGGGTGCATCTGCCACATGCTCCAATGCAAGCCTCACGACAACCTAATTGCCTTGAGAAAGACTTTGGTTGAAACGTGTGTCAGCTGTTCCCTGTTTCACCACCCTGGCACATTGTGCCTCAAGTGTCATTTTGCACCTGAATTAATAAATATCAATGTGCAACTAAAACTCAAGACAGAAGTGTGAATATCTCCTGACAGTACTGGAGCACCAACTCCCTGCCAGCGCCCGCAACTAACAATGCTGTTTTCTGTTTCACCACCCTGGCACATTGTGCCTCAAGTGTCATTTTGCATCTGAATTAATAAATATCAATGCACAACTAAAATTCAAGACTGAAGTGTGAATATCTACTGACAGTACTGGAGCACCAACTCCCTGCCAGCGCCCGCAACTAACAAGGTTTTGTCACCCCACCCAGAACTTTTAAACCTCCTGGGAACCCCGGAGTTTGGCTCCCTGACAAAACCATGTGCTAGGCCGCAGGCCAAACACTGACCACAGCAACTAACTGGTTGTGCAGGGGACCAGCCTGTCCCAACACCAAACTCCTTACCCCTTGCAATCTAATCACATACCATGTCTAATTGTCAGCTCTATTGGGGCAAATACACATATCTATGCTATTAAGCACTACTACAAACATAAATAAAAGGGAGGTGTGCTTGTTTTAATTCTAATGAACTTGCCCTAAATCGCATAGGGTTCACAGTGCATTTTGTCCTTTTAGTGAGGTGGGCAGATATCTACAAACTATAAACCATTTTGGAGTGTGAGCGATTGGAGACAATGAATCAGTGATCCTCGATCCCACCTTGAAAAGGTGAAGGAAGAAGGCATCATTCTGCTTTGATGTCTGATTTCTAAGGCCTGAGTTCTGATCCGAATGGAGTGGGAGAGCAGGCTATTTACATTTAAACATCCATTAACATGGCAGAAGCAGCAAACATATAATTGCAGGGGACGAAATCCTGCCCATGCAATATAAATACCCCATTCCTATAATGATGAGCTTTCAAAACAATCATCAAGACACCATTCAAAAAATAAACCTAGGCTAGCACCACCCCTGCACCAGCTCAGGGAGAAGCCCATTCTAAAGAAAAGTTCCTGAAACCAGCACAGGATGCTTGTCTGTCCTAAGGACCAGGGCTGACCCAGGAAACTCCCAGATCTGCTTCACAAGACTTGGCATGAAACTTGCAGAAACGGCCATCCTCACATCCTGTTCAAAAGATGTCAACATTGTAATGTAAGTCTTGAAATGTACAGACATTTCTTTGTTAGGGTGAATATTGTGACTAGTAAAAACAGCAAAGTCCAACTTCCATTATTCATTCAAAAGGATTTCCTGCTGAATCACTATCACTTTCTAATTGTGAGCAATTTTAAATTTGAAACATAAATTTTGCATAAATGCAAAGAGCTTTATGGGAACAGGTTTGGCCATGACTCTAGACCACCAAGGAGAACTGGGAGCCCAGAGTATTATATTTTTGGGCAGCAGCGCCCTGTTTCATTGAAAAGATGCCTTGTCCAACAGAGCAGCTTTTCACTTAAATAGGATGCCACAACCATGCCAGCTCAGAGAACCCTTTCAAAGGCTGTCCCATGCTGGTGTGGCAGCAGACCCCTATTAAAGTGAAAATCCTGTGCTCCAGGACTGGCGCATGAAGCTTTTCACTTAAATCAGGCACCGCCACCACCACCAGCTTGGGGTAGCCTTTCAAAGGAATCACAGCATTTTAAGAATGCCCTTACATTTGAAACATGTATTCTGCTCAAACGCAAAGAGAATTTTGGGAACAAAAGAAATTCTAATGTTCCCAAAATCTATTTGCTTGTGTTCAAAATGACAGGTTTGGTCACAAAGTTGCCCCTGCCCTCCTCCTACCCTCAGAAGGGGGAGCAAGAGAATATGGGGGTCATTACAATGTTGGAGGTAAAAATTAGTTCTTACAGGCATGGTTCAAATACTGTGTCCGTGTAGGAAAGAGCCCGCTAACAGTGGGCTTTTATGAGTTCTCGTGCACGAGCGTAGTGGCATGCCGGTATCGACAGTACCAGCATGCCGCTAAAGTCCCAAAAATGCCCCTTAGCAGCATCATGGAAAGCGCAAACAGCACTACCGCCGCCGTCCTCCCCTAAATAACGTGACCAGCGTCAATGGATACAGCATTAGCGGGCACCGCTATTAGCGTCCTCCGCTATTAGTGGGGACCGCTAATAGCGGTGCCCGCTAATAAGCAGAACCGGAAATAGCGTCATGGCGCTGGAACAGGAAAGAGCACGGCGGCCATCTTGAAAAACACATTCGATTGCCATCTTCACTAAACAGGACCTGGAGCCCATTTCCAACTGCAGAAAAAAAACATCACCAACAGCATCTTGCCCAAGGCTGTCAAAAAAGGCGCATCCCGGCAGCTCAAAGAGCGCTTCACAGAGGACGAACTGACAATGCTCGCCGAGACACTGGCAGATAATGCTGAGGTTGTGTTTGCCAACAACCTCAAGAGAGAGGCACAGATTAAGAAAAAGGAAACCTGTCAACTTGTTGCCCAAAAAGGCAGTGCAGTAGGGAACACCCCCTGCACAGTCAAGGACGTGCGCAAAAGATGGGATGACCTGCGGCTGAGAGTCAGAAATATAATGTCGGCCATCCGCAGCCAGGGCCTGGCTACTGGTGGTGGTCCTAGCACCCCTATCAAGCTAAGCCGGTGGGAGGAAATCTGCGCCAGCACTATTGGCATCGAGACAATAGAAGGTGTGGGCGAGATGGAACATGGCGCCACCTCATCGGCGGATGGAGGTGAGTGTCCTAAGAAAACACTGTAATGCAAAGTATGATGATATTCCCCCAATTTATCCATCCCAAGAGGCAATGCATGGCCCATTACATACACATGGACACATCCCTGCCTAAATGCCGTCCTCAGCACTGACACATCCACATGCATGCAGCATGGCAATGCCATACCTGAGACACACCACACAAATATGAAAACGGCATTAGTTACACTGCACGCAGTCCACAACAGAAATGCATGTCACACAGCATACGCCAGCTCCAACATGTGTGACCCTGATGGATGCCTGCATGCTCCACCCATATCAAAAGGAGCGTGATTGTCAAAACTCCAATATCTAATCCCCTCTAATGTGTAGAACAGTTATAATACCAATGTAGGCATGATGCTTGTAGAACCATCACTGATGCTGTCCCTCTCTTGGTCCTCCACATGCTCTGATCCTGACAGCGAGGCCCGGCACTCAGCTGCACAGGCAACAACACCCCGGAAGAGGCCCAGTGGCAGGGAAGAAGGCAACAGGCCTTCAACATCGAAAGGGCCAGCCAAGCCAAGACAGGCACAGAAGGGGCAGACATCACAGGATACCACGACACTGGTGCCGCTAAGGGCCACTGCTACAGTCCCCACAACAACTGTGTCCCCTTCACAGGAGACAGTGGCCGATGGGGCCCTTTCAGCTGCGAGCAGCTCTGTTGGGGAGGAGGCAGCAACAGCACCCCAGACGGATGAGTATGCGCAGAGTCAGGGCAAGGTGTGTGTTCCTGTGGAGGATGACTCTTCGGACTTACCTGCCACACCCAGTCCCACACCATCACCCCAGATCACCCCATTGTACTCCAACATTGACACCACACTGGAGCAGTCTGAAGGGGAGCCAGGTCAAGGGAGCATGAGCCCCACAGCCCCACATGAGCCCCACAGAGGAGCCACAACAATCTGGGAATTTGATACATGCACCATAAACCTCCACTGGTGTCCGGGATGGGGGGCAGCACATGGAACATACCATGCAGTGCCAGGATGAGCTGATAGCCCTAGTCAGGCAGTTTGTTTCAGACGGTGCCCAGGCAAGGCAGGAAGGGCGGGACAACACTGCATCCCTGAGATAGACCATTGAGGCCAGCACGACGCGTATATGCGAGAAGGTGTCTGCTCTGAGGCAGGTCCTTGCCCGCATAGTGGATTCCTTGGAGGCCGAGCATCCGGCCCCCAGACTGGAGCAAGCGGACAACGCATCATCATCCAGCTCTACTCAAACCAGCCCCCTTCGCAGGTCAGCGCGTACCTTGCGTCGATCGGACATGCCGCCACCAGGTGTGGGAAGTGGACAAATGTAGATGGGCTGTAGACGCGGAAACCTGCAGCATTTGCTTGGACACCATGTGCAGGAGAGTTTTGGGGGGAGGAGGAGAGGGGAGAGGGTGTGTGGGGGAGTTTTGGGGGAGAGGGAGAGGTGAGGGTGTGTGGGGGAGTTTTGGGGGAGGGGGAGGAGGGAGAGGGTGTGTGAGGTGGAGGGTTTCAGCACTTTGTACTATTTAACAGTTTAATACACCCGTTGTGTAGCAGAAAAAATACTTTAGTGGACATTCCTTATTGATATGTGTCATTTATTGCTATACAGTGTATAGTGTACATGTACTCCCACACCCAGTGCCCTCTGTCACACTTTCATGTCACCCTCTGCACCCATGTGTCTTAGAAATATTGTCCAATTACAGACCGAAGCACAGCATGTCCCTCCTTGCATCAGCACCACAATGATGTGAGCCCACATCTTCTTCATCCCCTTCATCATCACCTGGTGGTTGCAGTTCAATGTCAGGGGGCAGGGGCACGTTCCATTGGATACACATGTTGTGCAGCATGACACATGCCATGATGATCTTGGCCACCTTCTCATGCCTGTAGAGAGGTGTCCCATCCGACAGGCTAAGCAGAGAAAACGTGCCTTCAACAGGCCAAAGGTCTGCTCGATGACCACACAGGTACAGGTATGGGAATGATTGTAGTCCTCCACGTGCCTGTTCTGTTGGTTTCAGGCAGGCATGAGGACCCACGGCTTCAAGGGATAGCCACTATCACCTGCATGGGAGCAAAATAAGGTATGTGTTAGTCGATTCATGATGGAAGGCTGTACTTATCACACATGCTGGCAGATATTTATTGGTCAAATGCACATGTCCCTGGTTGCATGCGCATATTTTTACTTCACTCAATGTATGCTGTGCCATGTCTTATGGTGTGGATTGCATCTTCAAGATGATACATGGTGTACAATGCCTTGATGTTGCTCATGCATTGTGGACACATACCACTGTGCTTGTGATATATATGTGATGTGTAGTGTTCTGTATGATTTTCTAACTGGCAATGTTGGCAGTAGTCTCTGCATTATTTGGCATTCAGCGCTGATTATTCCCATGGTGACATGCTGCACTACTGTGGTGGTGGCCCTGTGACAAGCAGTGGATTCCCTTGGTGGTTTTGTTTTGTGCACTCTCATGAATGCTTGTCCTGTGTATTGATTTGCTGCAGGCATGTACATTGTGAATACTCACAGCATATTGCTGATTGTGTTACGGAGGGTGAGGTCCCATGATGGGTGGTGCACATGTTGTGGGATGTGGGGTGGTTTTACGTTTGGCATGTTGTTATAGGTGTGCAGATTACTTCATTGCTATGGGAAATGGTTGTCATGTTCAGTTTAGAATGCTTTGGGGCACAATGTTTTGGGATCTGCACATTGTGCTGTCACCACAACAATGGCACCATGGTGGTGTGTGCATCTGCCCCCATTTCACTGCCATGTGCCTGTCATGCAACTGTTGCATGCGGGACACCCAATTCCACATGGGTGCAGTCAAGTGCACCAACACAATTTGGCATGCCTGCCAGTGCATGGAAGCCAACTTTAGTTTCAAAGATCTCCTGGGCAGTCCGTGGTAGGGATATGCACTCCCTTGTGTGCTTCAGCAGGGCATCCAGCACTTGGTTCAGCATGCAAGAAAATGAGGGTTGTGATATGCCATGCATGTGCCCCACTGCATGCTGGTAGGTGCCTGTCGCCAGGAAGTGGAGCACAGACACTACCTGCAGTAGAGGTGGGATGGCTGTGCATATTTCAATGAGGCTGACGATGTTGTCGTGTATCATGTCCACAATGGTGGTGATGGTGTCCCGGTCCAGACGGTAGAGGGTGTGGATCTGCTCAGGGGTTAGGTTGAATGGACTGGCTCTGATGCGAGGTATTGGGGGATGCCTGCGTGGTACCGCTGGCTGCACTGGTGGGGCTTGCTAGGCCTATCTCACCCTCCTTCTCCTCCCGCGTCTCCTCTGTGGTGCCTGTTGTTGTTGCTATTATAGCAATGTAAGCATGTCCTCCAGCCCCAGTATTGCTACTACAAGTGGAATCATTTTGGTGTGGTGAGGGGTGTGGTGTGTGGGTGTGCTCCTTTTGTGCTGGCCCAGACTCCATTGCCTCCACCTGTGCTGATTGTGTGCATATCTGGCAGTTGGGAACACTGGACATTGCTGTTTGTGGGTGGTTCGCGATGCTGGTATTGCCAGCATCCCGGTACGCCTCATTACCGCCTTCATGATGCCGGTATTTGCATGTCCGCCTGAGTTGTGAAGTCCTCCTGTTAGCGACACCCCGCTATTGCCGGGCCCAAGGGCCGCGTGCCTGCGCGCATGCCGGTACGGGGGAGCACGCTATCAGCGGTGGCGCTAATACCAGCTTGTTGAGTCAGAATAGCCCATAGAGGTATGGGGTGCCGGTAATCCCTTACCGGCATCGTTTTTCCATTACCTCCAACCTCGTAATGACCCCCTATATGTTTTTTGGCCTAGTTCATTGAGAAACTCCCTTCTCTAACAGTGAAGTGGGGAGCTTTTCATTTAAATAGGGTGCCGCCGGCATGCTTGCTTTCGGAAGCCTTTCAAAGGTTGCACCTATCTGGTGTGGCAGTGGACCCCCTATTAAAGTGAAAAGCTTCTGGTCCAGCACTGGAGCAGGGAAGTTTTCACTTAAATAGCGCGCTGAAACAATTCCAGAACGGGGGAGCCTTTCAAAGGCTTTCCTTTGCTGGCATGGCAGCGGTGCCCTATTAAAATGAAAAGCTTCCCGCTCCCAAGCTGGAGTGCCCATACCAGCACGAGAGCGGGTCATTTTTCATGAAAAAGGGTGCCTCCACCATGCCAGCTCGGGGAAGCCCTTGAAAGCCCCCCTCCCCTGAGATGGCATGGCAGCTGTGCCCTTTGTAATAGAGCTACCCCACAATGCTGGTGCAGCAGTAGCACCCAAAGTAAGTCAAAAGCTCCTCCCAAAGGGCGGGGACCTTTTCACCTATGTAGGGCACCACCGGAGCACCAGTTTGGGTGAGCCTTTTATTTTACATAGGGCTCCACGGCCACTGCCGTGCCAGCACAACTGAGTTTTTTAAAGGCTCCTCAATGCCCTAGTGCGCCCCATCTCCATACCCAGCCTTGAATGTAGATCAGTCTAACCAAATCGTGTTTTCTTTACCCTTGATGAACAGTAACTGGGTAAAGCAAAGATAAGTGTTATTACATGCACTGACTGGCCTATGTAGGCCAATGGTTGCTTTACCATGGATGCACAGAAGGGTGTCCATCCAGGCTAAAGCAAAAGGAATGCCATGTTCAAAGCAGCCCCCACGCCTAAATGTAGGGGCCTGCTCTCTATTTAGGGATGACGTCTGACACTCACACACACCTAACACACAGCAACACTTTGACCTGCACGTTAGCACACCATTCACACACAACAAATACTAAAATACATACATACAAGCATACAATCCATACATGCATGCATTGATACACATTAAAATAAATAAGAAAATATACTTACCTTGCCTACATGCATCCACACGTGCCTGCACAGCCATGGGGAGGACTGGATGTCCATCCCCTCCTCTGGGGACATAGGCACCCTGCCTGAAAGGATAGGATGGCTCTCCTCTCAATCAGCCTACTCACGTTGAAGGTCTCTGCAACATGAACAAGTTGATTGACAGGAGAGACTCTTCTCCTGTCAGGCAGCATTTATTTATTTATTTATCAGGATTTTTAAAGCGTGCATCAGCCTCGAGGCACCGTGGCGCTGTTACAGCATGTATGTTACAAATAGCAGTAGAAAATATCATAGCTGGTTACAGTGGATTAAAGTAGCAGTTACATACGTGAGTAATAATTGTAGGTACAGAACAGCAAAAAAACAGCAAAATATGCATACTTGGTTACATTTGTCATAGGGCATAAGGTGGGTCACTTGAATAGTGTGGCCTTAAGGACTATGCGGAATATGGAGAGGGAAGTTTCAGCACGGAGAGCAGTGGGGAGGGCATTCCAGAGTTTGGGACTTGATAAGGGAAGCCTATACCTCCAGCTTTAGCTCCTTTGAATGAAGGTATGTGTAGTAGGGTGGTGTGGTGTGTCCTCCTGGGGCGTGTGGAGGTGTCACGGTTAACAGTTTCGGAAAGATACGATGGGGCAGTGAGCCTAAGGCATTTGTGGGTTAAGGTCAGTGTCTTAAAAGTTATTCGATCCTTAACTGGAAGCCAGTGAGCATCTCTCCTAGCTTGGGTAATGTGATCTCTCTTAGGGATATTGAGGGCTGCTCTGAGCGCGTTGTTCTGTACTGTCTGAAGCCGGTTCAGGTTTTATTCAGAGGTGCCTACTATGAGGGAATTACAATAGTCCAGCTTGGCTCCTATGGTAGCTCTAGCAACGGAGAGGCAGTGATCACAGGAACCTGTGAGGGGGAGGAGGACTTGACTCTCATCAGCATAATTTGTATAGGCTATGCCGAGGGAGTCAAGTTTGTCAAAAAGGGGCTTGGTGAACATATTTTAGAGTGTGGGGGCAGTGCAGGAACCCTGTGGTACACCATTGTGGATGGTGGTGGGGGTGCCGTTAGCTATGTCTGAGAAGACTTTCATAACTCTGCCTTCTAAGAAAGAGGAGATCCAGGAGGTGGAATGGTTAGAGAAGTGGGCCGCGCTAGTGAGGTTGAAGGTGAAAGTTTTGTGATCTATGAGGTCGAATGCGGCAGATAGGTCTAGTAGTAGGAGGAGGGCTGGTTTTCCAGTGTCCATTGTTTTGGTGATTTGGTTCTTTAAGTCCAGGAGGTCAGATTCCATGCCATGGCCTTTGTGGAACCCTTATTGCCTTTTCCTAAGATTGAATGGGTTTCAAGGAAGTGCTGGATTTGGTTGTGGGCGGCCTTGCCCAGGATTTTGAGGAGGAAAGGGATGGTTGTTATATGACGGTAGTTACTAGGGGATGATGGGTTTAGGGATGGTTTCTTGGGAAGGGGACATACCCAGGCTTCTTTGAGGTTAGCAAGGACGAGGCCTGAGGAGAATGATGCATTGATGAATGCTGTGATCAGTGGGACCAATGAGACAGCGCTGTCTTTAATGATGTTGGGTGGGCAGATGTCACCTTTGCATATGGAGTGTGATGTGTTGCAAGAGTGTAGTGACTTCGGATTCTGAGACATTTCTGAATGTAAAGAGAGGAGGGGTGGGCTTCTGTGTAGTAATAGGAGGGAGGTCGGCCGTGTCTGGGTTGGATAAGAGAAGAGAATGTTGGGTTCGTATTTTGTTTTGGAGGAGTGAGATTTTATTAAGAAGTGCTTCTTGTATACTGTTACACCAGGCTTGGTCTTTGGTTATTTCATTGGGGCTAGCAGGAGGAGAGATGAGATCTTTGAAGATGGTTGATGGCTGTAGTAAGGGTGCAAGAGTAGATGTCTGCCAAGACCTTTGGGTCATTGGAAAATGGTGGTTTATGATGTGACAATGAGGTCATTGATTTTGAGGGCATGGGCTGGGAGGGATCGGGCATTAATGAGTGCACATTTGAGTGCCTCAGATGCTTTGATAATCTTAGAAGAAGATGAAAGGGTGTGGGTAGTGTTGTGGCCTGAGGTGGGTGTGGGTGTAGTCATGTTTTTGTAGTGCTGGTTTAAGGGATTTCAGTATATGAGAGCCTGAGCGTTGGGGGGGGGGGGGGTTCTGGGAAGAGGTTGCTGAGTTACATTGGGTGTGTTTGGTAAGAGCCTGGTAGGAGGCTTTAGTGCACTGGTTTAGTGATAGGTTTCTGTGGAAGGTTGATTTAGATAGGCTGAGGATGGATGGCTGGAAGGTGCGTGTTCTTAATCTTAAATTCCTGATGTCTGTGTGAGATGTGTGGGTTTCAGTGAGTGGAATATATGATGGAGTGGAGTTGGTATGATTTTTTGGTGAGTTAGAGATCTGTGAGAGAGGTGGTGTGGGTTGTGTGGATAACATGGTTGAGGATGAGTACAGGAGAGTTACTATTGTGAACGCTAGTGTAGTGAGTAGTAAAGGGGCAGGGAGGATGAGAGGTGTGTGTTGGCATGTGAGCCTGTGGAGTGTTTTGTGTGAGGTGGTTGGATACATTGGGTTAGGCTGTTTGATGGTTTGATATATTTAACAGGCAGTGGTATAGCAGCTAGATGCAACTATCAGGTAGAGGGCAGATGCAGAATGCAGTACACAAATTGGCAGGCAAAGTTATAGTGGCAAGATGCAACTATCAGCTAGTGGACAGATGCAGACTGCAGTACACAAATTGGCAGGCCATTTTATAGCGGCTAGATGCAACTATCAGCTAGAGGGCAGATGCAGAATGCAGTACACAAGTTGGCAGGAAATGTTATAGCGGCTACATGCAACTATCAGCTAGAGGGCAGATGCAGAATGCAGTACACAAATTGGCAGGCAATGTTATAGCAGCTAGGTGCAACTATCAGCTAGAGGGCAGATGTAGAATGCAGTACAAAAATTGGCTGGCAATGTTATAGCGGCTAGATGCAGCTAATAGTTAACAGGCAGCGCAAGGCAGGGTTCAGCAGACAGTACTCTGATGTTGTTTACTTTCCTGGGCAGCGGCAGCATGGAGTGAGGGCTTGTGTTAGCACTACAGTGAGCGAGATACTGCGAGTGGACCATGGTTAGCAGAGGTGGATGCCGTCCGTGTAGGAAATCCAGGGTAGGAATACGGAGTAGTCTACTCACTCTGGGAGTGTGAATTGCATGGCGTACCTTCGAATATTACCATCGGTAGTGATTAGGGGCTTTCGTGGAGATTCTTGCTTGCTTGAGTAATCTTGCACCCTGGTCATGGTGGAGTATGAGAGGCAGACAGGCGCAGACAGGAAGTCGCCCTTATGGTGGCCAGCCCTTAGGGATGTGCCGGCTCTCACCTTATGGTGGCGAGTCGTTGTGAAAAAAGCGCGGAGCAGCCTATCCTGGCTGTGTGTGATGATTGCTTATCAACCACAATGCTAAAAGCGGGCCACCATTTTGGGTCAGGCCCTCGTGGCTGGTGAGTGTGCTCCAGCTGTTGTGCGAGGAGCTACAGGGTATACAACTGCAAACTATTGTGCGCGGGGTACAGTGGCTGGCATGCTTACCAGCACAGGATGGTGGCCTGCAGCTGTCGTTACTGTCGATGTCTACGCTAATGGCGTAATAAGGTGATCCGGCTAGACCAGTCTTCTGACTCCCCGCTATCCTACTTACCCAAAGGCTCTGCACAAATTAAAAATTAAAAAAAATAACGTGGCGGGGACGCACCTATGTAGAGAGCCAGATGGCACAGTCTTCTGTGAAAATTGAGGACACAGGGAACTATGTTGCCTGTCAATCAGGTGAGATGGCGGCCTGCGGCTCAGGTGGGGGCTGGCCCCCCATAGTGGCTGGCCACCATTGCCTTTGCTGCAACCAGCAAGGACTGATATTTTAATAAAATTACCAAATATTCTGTTGGAGAGCTTCCAGTTTGGAAATTAATTAACATGAGGGCACAATATTCCAAAACTGGGGGCATGTTCATTTTAAATTGAAAATGTGAACACTATCAGCTAGAACTTTCTTTAACTTTTTGCTTTGATTTACTCTTTTTAATAAAACAATTTCTTTCCAGTTGGGATTCACAGGTGCCAGGATTCACCTTCTCGGATATGTTCATACAGATCTCAACCCGTTTACCCTCAAACTATGTATACGGATTCGGAGAAACTGAACACAAAACCTTTCGTCATGATTTGAATTGGAATACCTGGGGAATGTTTGCAAAGGACGTGCCCCCTGGTGTAAGTATTTGCCAATAATATACAGACCAAATATAACAAAATGCAACTTATTTAATTTCATATTTTGTAATGCCTATTATAAATGTAGAATCCTATTAATTTTAGGAGCATGTGTGTAATGTATTCACAGACAAATATATTAGGCCAATGCTGAATGAATAATTGTGCCCTAGATGGCCTTCTCAATGAACATGTGGACACAAAATATGTATTTATAGCTATTGACTATAATCAATAATTATTTGTGATGTCATCTTTGATGTCCAGGGTGTTAGTCTTAGCAGTGTATGGTGGTGGCCTGAGTTATGGTTGTTTAGCTTACCATAACTGGTGAATTTCTGAGGTTTTTCGGTTTTGCTTGTAACCACAATGTCCCTTTAACAACGTTTTTTCATTGAGTTTCATATGTTTTTATTAGTGCAACTTAACCATAATGTCCCTTTAACAACAATTTTTCATAACGTCCATTTAACAAAGTTTTTTCATTGAATTTGATGTTTTTATTAGTGCAACTTAACCATAATTTCCCTTCAACAAAGTTTGTTCAATGAATATATATATATATATATATATATATATATATACATATATATATATATATATATATATACATATATATATATATATATATATATATATATATATATATATATGTATATATATATATATATATATATTCAGTAAAAAAATTGTTAAAGGGACGTTATGGTTCCAAGTAAAGCCGAAAAAAAACTGAAATTCGCCAGTTATGGCAAGCTAAGCAACCATAACTCGCGCCACCACTGTGCACTGCTAAGACTAGCACCCAGGACATCAAAGATGACATCACAAATGTCATTGATGACATCACTGATGACATCACATGCCTGGCTCATTCATTTTTCCTTTACTGATATATCTAGTCCAGTAACAGGAACTAAAAAATCACTATACTATAGTACAAAGTACTATATTTGTAGACTTATACTTCAAATATGTTCTTACAGTAATTCACTTAAGGTCCACTCAAAGCATATGAAATATATACAAAGGGGAAAACACAGCCTTGGAAGACAGCAATGCTTTCTATGTATGAAGATGATTAGTAAGGTTATCAACACTGTCTTATAGTTCTGTTGTTTTTTATTTCTGTACTTTTCCTGGATATGCTCATATTTCTACACGTTGCACTTACACTACATTCTTTAGGGTCTAGTCACAATATGTGATAGTTATACATAGGGAAGTAGTAGCTTTGAAGCAGAGCAATGTTTTCTGTGCATGAAGATGATAAGTTAGGTTATGAAGATTGTCGGGCAATACTGCTGTTTTTTTGTTTACTTCACGTTCCCTGTATATGCTCTATTTGTATGTGTTGTTGTGTGTTTGTGTTTTGTGTGCAGTAATGCAATAATGTAGTAAGGGGGTTTGATTAGGTACTTATTAAATGTGTCACAGTATGCAAGACTGTAATAAGAAAGCATTTATAATGTTAGTATTTAACATGGCAAGATTATTAGTATTGCAGCTTCATCATGTCTGCTGCACACTATGCCTATGTTAGTACATGTGTACCTTAGTATATTGGAAAAAACTTCATAATACAATGCTATTTGGATTAATGCATTACTTAATGCACTACATACCTCATGATATTTATTCCAATGATCCTTGACACTTTTTTATTAACATTACAATAAGAATCTCTTGTACAGAGTTTTCATGAAAGTTAAATGCACATGTTATGTCATCAATGACATGTGTGATGTCATCTTTGAAGTCCTGGGTGTTGGTCTTAGCAGTGCACGGTGGTGGTGTGAGTTATGGTTGCTCAGATTACCATAACTGGCGAATTTCAACAAAGTTATTTTACTGAATTTCATAGGTTTTTAGTAGTACAACTTAAACATAACCTCCCTTTATCAACGTTTTTTTTAATGAATATACATTTTCATAGTGTGAATTTGATTGATGTTTACTAGGATTCCCTTACTTTATATACATGTAATATAGAACAAACTGAACCGCCTGCTAATGATTTTGATGTCCGTGGACTGTGCGTATGTCCGCGAATGGACGCAGACAGCATCAACACTACCCTAACACTCAGGGGGTATCTTAAATTGTTCGATCATGCCATATAAACACTGCAAAAATTCAAAAAGCAGCACATAAACACATTATATGTAATAATAAATAAGAAGTGGAACCTATATATCTAACACATCAACCATCCATTTAAATACCATATGTACTAAAATGGAATATACCAAAACAAAAAAGATATGCCTCCAACATAATTACCTCACAGAAACTGCACAGCTAGGATCAACAGTAGACCTACACAACAGTAAGAATACAACTTACCAGAAACTAGTAAGTAAACTTCATTTTTCTTATATATTTCTAAACTTTTTGTATTAGGTACACTAAAATTAATGTAGTTTTGTTTTTTACACAGAAATGTCCAGTACTTTGGAATGACTTGAGGGAAATTTCCCACGTAAGGAAATGTCTTAAGACAGTAATACCAATGGTAGACACTTCTCTTTATAAGCAAATTAAAAATCATTACTTTATGTGCACTTAACATATATATATATATATTTTTTTAACAGACCATACAAACATTGAAAATAATACACCAAAAGACACATTGGAAAACACTCTGCAGCGCATGGAACAAAAAATGGACATGCTCATGGAAAATTTCAATCTTTTGAAACATTTTGTGGAGGACCACATAAAAGAAAAAAAAATAATACCCTTGTCCCACATGTACATGTTCCCATTCTCCATGTCCCAGTCAACTAGCCCCAAACCCTCTACACGAAGAAAAACGTTTTGATGAGACTTCAATCCCTTCATCTCCTCCCATCCATCCTTTCCAAACCCCTAATTCCCCTCTATTTGTATCAGTTTCTGCTTCCCCCTCTCTTTCATAAATTGTGTATCTGTATACAATAAAAAAAAATATTATGTGTCTTTTAATTCAATCCTTTGTGTCTTCTTTTTTTTAAAAGTCAGTTGGGGTGTCCGCGGACAGTGTACCTGTCCGGAATGTCTGTAATTAGCAAAATGCGGGTGTCCTAAGGACACTATAACTGTCCGTACCCTTCGAAACCAAGGTGGAACTGTTCTTAGAACACACCCGGTGTCCGGGATGTCCGTAAATGAACAAAATGGGGGCATCCTAAGGACAGTATACCTGTCCACACCATCCGCAGGCAAGTTGAAACTGTCCTAAGAACACGTGTGGTGTCTGGGATGTCCGTAGTTAAACAAAATGGAGGTGTCCTAAGGACACCACACCTGTCCGTACAGTCTGCAGAACATCTACGCACATGCGCACCACACCCGTAAGTCCTGCGAACATCACACCTGTCCGTAACTGTCCATCTCACTTGTGTTGCACTTTTAATTTGTTTGAGGAACCGAACACTGTCTGTAGAACACCCGTGCACATGTGCACGAACGTTCCTATGCATTTGGTGTCCTGCGGACACCCGTTCCCTTCGTGGACGTGTTCCCGATGTCATCATGTGACCGCACCCACTCTGAGCGTGTGTCCTAATTTGCGGACACTGTCCGGTTCCCCAACATTTTAAAATAACTTTTTCAGACAATCCAAATTATTTCACAGTAAACATTCACCATTGCACATGTCCCAGACAATGACCCTGGCTTTCCACATAATTTTCGGAACTTTTTGAACCTTTTTGGGGTGTTCGATCTGTCCGCGAAGCACACCCCTCCACCCATATAATAGGCCACACCCCAGAGCTGATGTTCATTTTACTTCTGGCTATTGCAGATTGACTTTTGCTGCCTTTGCTGCTCTTGCTGAGATTATCTCATCAACCCTGATGGCATCCATGGCTGCTGTTGTTACATCTGCCTCAGCACCACCCCCAAACCCTCTACCACCACCACCTCCTCAAGGACCTGCAGAGGGGAACAGGCGTGAGGATGTAGAGAACGAGCATGAAGAGGATGAAGAGTATGAGTTAGAGGAACTCCCTACTTCCAGCACAGCCGGGAGTCTTGGATGTGACTGTTGTTTACCATTCATGGTAACGTACCAAAAGCATGTGCGAACAAGGTCATCTGCAAACAGTGCAAAATGGTGCTGAGTCGTGGGAGACGTGGTTCGTACAGCTTTGGTAGGACATCCATGAAGTGACACCTAACGTTGTTCCACATTGGGGCCATTTGCAAGGTTGTACATTGTGATCAACGTAGTAGGTTGAGTTCCTCTACCACATCCTCTGTTTCTGCTCTTCTCACCACAAGAAACACTCCTGTGGGAGAGTGCATCCCTTCAGCTGCCTCACACGCCATTCACGATGCTGTTGACCCTTACCTTTCGAGGGTCACAATATTGTGTATGTAATGCGACGCAGTACTCTGCCGGGGGGAGAGTCTTCGAAGAGTTTTTGAGACTACAGTCACCGAGCATTAGAAGACCTGATACCTACCTAAGAAAGGCCCACCCTACATCTTCCTCTCTCCACCTGCCCTTTCTTATCCCCATGGTTGGTGTCCCTTCATTACCCTCCTTTCCCCTCCTCTGCTAGTGTGTTGTGTGTAAAAAAACAAAAAAAATATAAAAGAACAAAAAAAAGGCTCTTTTCAGAGCCGCCTTTCACAGTTTAAAAATAGAAGTGGCAAGTAAACAGTGCAGGGCCATGTGCATTGTTTGGAAGTCCGCGGACAGTCCTAGGACATATACAGTTTTAGGGTGCTGCCCTAGCAAAACCAATGCACTTTTCTCTGGGAGGAAGTGGTGGCTCTGAAAAGAGCCTTTTGGTGGTGGTTTTGTGTGTTTCAAAAACTTTAAATCGTCAACATCTACTGCAAAATAGATGATTGTAATTTGAAAAAAGGTCGCAAAGCATTTTGTACATTTCTCAGAAAAATCAGTTTGCCAGCATAAGTAAAATGGACTCCATCTCTGCAAAAAATGTATTTGCTACGAAACATAATATTTTCATTGTGAAAAGAGGACATGACAACATCTCTTACAAAGGCACAAACGACCTTATTGACATCGTGCCTCGCTTTCTCCATTTGTGGACCAAATGAAGAAGAACGCAGCCACATTTGTCTTTTCGCAATACGAGAAAAAATTATTTGGGAATTTGGAAACATGTCCATGACCTTCCCAAGTCCTCCTTTCATTGCAAATTGCAAAGAAATTCCAGACACATGTCCTAAACTGTTCCCTCCATAATTAATTATAATTATGTCTGGATGATACTCTGTCTCTAAAGTAGCACAGAGAGGTGCTAAGTCCAGCCACTTCATTCCACACACTCCATGCCAGTACACTTCCACAAGAGGGAATCCAAGATCTGCAGCTACTCCACAGCGTATGCAATGCACCTCCAACCAATGTATCCATGAGTCGCCCAAAATCCAGATAATCTGTTTTCAGAAACACACAGCCATAGCTATCTGTTCTTCTCTCAGGAAAAAAACGTTCTGACAAACTCTCTCCTTACACAACACACCCAGTAAACTTTACTGACCAATCCCTAGCTCTGCTCATTCTCATTTGCATGCCTCTCCACCCCAAAACCCCTGTATGTAATACGCAGTGTCCGTGGACAACCCCCATGTCCGCAGACATATCGAAAATCTGAGCGTAGTGAATCTAAATTTAAATAGGGTGCCCCATTTCCCCTTTGAAGTTGGCTCTGAAAAGAGCCGTTTTTTTGTTTTTTTTGCATATGCTTGACAGACACCTGTTATTTTTTATTTTTTGGGGCTTTTTTTCTTCTTACTTTACTACTAAAATCTTCACATAATCTTCTCCAAAGCAACCCTTAGATTTCAAAACAGCATGGCATTTCCCAAAAAAGATGAGGAAATGCCATCTTCTTTAAAATAAACAGCATTACTGTAATCAATATTCTCATTATTACATAAAAACATATCAGCTCGAAGCATGAAAGCACACATGCCTCGGTTGATTGCACACCTACCAATGTTTTACTGAAGACAAAAAACAGAACTATTGTCCCATATTGCCCTAGGTAGTAATCCAGAAAAAACTACTTTTGCATTTGGAAGGATGTTCATTACTGCTTGAACCAAGTGTTCCAAATCTGCCAACAAAGTAGCAGCACTGACGTATCCCAAATGGAAAGCACCATAGTGCAAAACTACCAGATGTGGACTGTTCATCCTGCCCATATCTTCACAAATGTGTACAATTGCCTGAACATTGCAATCAGGCACAGTGCTCCACACCACCTTTACTCCTTTAACATTGAAATTGTTTTCCACATGCCTGCATTGAGCATACTGCTGTAAACCATGCATAAACATATCTCCAAGCACCAACACCCTGACTTTCTCCATCTCTGCCATCTTCACTACACACAGTCTCTTTCAACACAAATCCATAACCTCAACACATGATTGGCCGATCCCTACAGTCCCCTTTCCATGCTGGATTTGCTGGAAAACCCTGGATGTGGCACGCCCTATCCGCGGACAGCCACGGTGTCCGTGAAGCATGTAACTCTTAGCCACCCCTTCTACTCTTTCCACATCACTGTTGGTGCCATTCCCGCATTGGATACAGCTAAGCAGTCACACAACCATCCACCAATCACATCCAAGACCTCTACATCTAACTCCATCATCAGAGTTCCGCACTTCAAATGTACTGTTGATCACTCTGATTACAAGTCTCACATCATTGGAAAGCACCTACTACAAAAACTACTCTACAAGTCTACATGCATGAATACAAACTACAGGTATGCATATTTTATTCACAGTACATGTACAACTCTTATGAATGCATATAAACAGAGTAATGCCACTAAACCTGCATAACCTATAAAATTAATTTATTGCAATTTTTCCCATTTACTATAATCAACTGTCACTTTGAAACCAGTCTGCTATCTACAACGCAGCTTTAAAAAACCAAGTGAATTGCATACACTTAAAATTCTACTCATTTGCAAACCATGTTGAACTGACATATTGTAAATAAAATATAAAGGCTGCACATTGTCAAATGAAATGCATGCTTACACTATGTTCAGATATCAAACAAGAATACTACTACAAAAACATAAAAATCAACGTCTAAATTAACATCAGTGCTATAAAAACACAAAATTACTAACTTCTTTCTTTTACAATTGCAGTGAAGACCACGCTCCTGAAAATCAGCAGCATCTGAACTACATACAACATATCCGAAGAAACCTGCTCATTCCACAAAAAAGAGTAAGTACAATACTACCTTAATATTCTTACTGTTACTCAAACACACTGCGTAGTTCATTCATGTAATTTGTGCACCAAAGAAATGGAGATTTCTGAACCATTCTGTCCACAAATCCCCATTTATTAAACAGGGATTAGCAGGCAGAATGGCACACAAATCCCTGTTTGTTGTAACAAAATAACATAACTCAACCCCTAGAAATGTTAGTACTACAAAACAAAGAACTGTTTTAATTTTATACCATTAGATTTACTATTAGTGCTTTTCCTCACCACTAGCTCAGTTTCTACTGTCATCTGAAACGCAATATAGTAACACACAAATAGAAGAATAGCCTTCCCAACTAAGTGTAGCTGCCCAATGCACAATCACCCACCACCAGATACATCTTTACCATCATACTCAGACACTCATGCACACAGCACACATACATTGCAGAACGGCCCAACCCATACCTTCTTTTTTGTTCAACAGACCCCAATGAATGCCTACCAAAAAGCAAGTCCATAGAAAGAATCTCAGAAATAGAGCAAATGAAAACAAGTGTCCAAAATAAGCATCCATCTCTAGCAGAGTTTGTAAGTTTGTACAAAAAGTTCAAACAAAACAGCTAATACAGTCATTTAGCAAAACAAAACAGGCTTCCAGTACAAAAAACATTGCCTCCTCTATCAAAATGTAACACAAAACAGAAACTTATTAACAAGAATTCAGCTACCACTACTGCTAAAACTGCTCCTATAAATCTTGATATACTAGCAAGTAACATACCTAAAAAAGTATTTTAACAAAAATGTTCCACCACAGAGTCCTTCAGAATCTTATGAAAACAGGAGACAAATCATGCACAACCCTTAAAACCTACCGTAGAAAATGTATCTTAGAAACTTTGATAGGGCAATCCTTCTCAAATGAAAGTTATTTATTTAAGTGTTAAATAGAATGAAACCACTAACAAAACGAACTACGAAATTACAAAAAAGACTTCTCAATAAACGGAATGTCAACAAAAATAACTTCTTGAATATCTGTGGAGGTGAATGGAGTCACACCATGCGCACAGAACCAAATTTGAATGAAGAAGCATACAAACAAAACCAAACAAACACAATTGCCATACATAGCAGTGGACGAGGTTTTGAAAAACTTAATAATACCATAATGCAACAAGAAATACTGCTTACAAAAATATCCCCAGAAAACTCAGAATTACCTCTCCATTCGACTGAACCATAACGTCCAGTATACAAATGGCCAAGCACGTCAATGTGTAACATTCCCAAAAAATCTTTCAAATCTTTACGTCAGTTCCTCAATCAGTATGTGAAAGGCAAAGACAAAATCAAAATTAAAGTGCTGCAAAATATGGATACTTGTCCAGTGCGCAAAAACACAGGATACAAGGACATTCATTAGCCTGCATTTCAGGACCTATTTGCAAAAGCACCTTCCATCATATCAAAATGATATCAACACATCATTCAACTATAAGAAATCTAGTCTATAAAATGTACTATGTTAAAAGTCCTGCTTTAGCACTAGCCAATTTAAATAACAATCTTCTACATGGTACAGCCAAAGACCTACTCAAAGAAATCGAGCATATCCAGAAAAAATATTTTGGAAGTGAAAGCCATTTACAAAATGCAATAACTTTACAACAGACTAGCAACAATTCTACACATGGCAACCTTCTACTACACACATACAAAAAAGAAATGCTAAAATGTAAAAGTACATCCACTGAAGTACCAAAACATGTGTGTGTGTGTGTTGCCGCAGAACTTTTTATAGAAGTAACACAAAAACTGTATATGTAACATACAAAATAAGAGACAATGAAGATTCCAAATGGTTTGAATTAGCTCTCTACCTTATAGCAGAAAACAAATACAAAATAACTGACCCCTTAATACTTTGCAGTTACTGCACTACAAAACTTGACAACAACCAAACTCCTTCATGTGCTATCACAAATAACTTGGAATTATTCCTACTACTAAAACCCCTGCAACAACTCAATCATTGAGAGCATCATAATTCAAATATGGCACCCATTTAAAGCAATAATACGCCTTCAACAAAAAACAGCAAAATTACCTCCCTCTGAATTGGTGAAAGGCATTTGTGGCAAAGTATTTTATTTACCATTAGATCTGAAAGAAAATATGCACACTCTGGGAGTGCAACGTCCAATAGAGCAATATTTAATCGTCTTAGTAAATGGTGTACCTACAAAAGACCAACAAATTTGGCAACAACTCGTAGACTTACATAAAGTTAGACAAGCCTTGCAATATCTAAAAGACAATAATGAATACTACAAAGAAATAAATATTGAAGAAAACTTAAGAGAAACAACTGAAATAATTCAAGAGTCACCAGAACCTGGTCAATTTGAACTTCTAGATCCTGCTACAGTATCCAATATTTTAGACCATTATACAATTCATCCATTAAACTCTAATGACACCATAGATGATGCACTAGAAACGTAGCAAATGCGACAAACCAAAGGATCACCAATCAGCATATGGGAAAAATGTTTAGAAGCACGTGCTTTTCGTCTACTCTTTCCAACTGGCAAAGGAGGAAGGTACAATGGTTGACCTATTCAGATACCAGCATCAGAATGCCGCTCATT
The DNA here is from genome assembly GCF_040938575.1 of Ambystoma mexicanum. Taxonomy (NCBI): domain Eukaryota; kingdom Metazoa; phylum Chordata; class Amphibia; order Caudata; family Ambystomatidae; genus Ambystoma; species Ambystoma mexicanum. Next base: position 826,934,051 of record NC_090932.1, on the reverse strand, counting down.
ACGAATGTATTCTGAAGATCCCAGATTTATTGTTATTGTTATTGTTATTTTGCATTTATATAGCGCCTTATATACCATTGGTATGGTCTGAAGGCGCTGGTAGGTTGAACGCCCTTGGGAACCGAGGTTCGGGTCAGTGGAGAGATTAGAGAGAGTCAAAGGTGCGTGTGCGCACCAGGTATGTGTGCAGCTGGTGCAGAGTTTCTGTGGTAGCTGCTTCCTAGCGAATAGGTGTGGTGGTTGAGGAATCAGGAGTATGTGTTCGGTCTGGCAGGAGTTATCCAGTCCGAGTGAGGCAGCGTTAGGCCTGACTAGAACGCCTGGCTGGGGGTGAGAAACCAGCAATGTTTACTTAGAGTGATGGGGAGTGAGCGGCGGATGTTGATATGAGAACAGTTATACCGAATGGAGTCATAGTATCTCTGTGTTCTACTTGAGTGGTGGTGTAAGGAGAGAGTAAGCGTGGGGTGTGAAATGAAGTATGCTCTTACAACGGTTCCTTACGTTCCACATCAAAGTCTGCACATCACGCAATTCAGAGGGGTCCGGTCCGTGCGATGTGTTTTGTTTCTCATCTGCTCTCATGCACTATTCATCGGCTCAGCGAATTCATCCGTATAGCATACTCCTCCATCTAGCATAATCATGCGCTCTGGTCCATTCATTTATTTGTTTCGTGCGTTCACCCACTCCCCAGGCTCATCTGTTACGCACTCATTCGCTTCAGAGGCTCATCTGCCACTCGTCCGTTCTGCATTCATCAGCTCCATTCACTCTTCCGTACAATGTACTTATCTGTTTTGTGTACACTCGTTCTCTCGCTCTTATTCTCGTTCGTTCAACGCATACCCCTTCTCTCGCCATACTCAGCCGCTTACTACACATCAGCTCCATTCACTCTTCCGTACAATGTACTTATCTGTTTTGTGTACACTCGTTCTCTCGCTCTTATTCTCGTTCGTTCGACGCATACCCGTTCTCTCGCCATACTCAGCCGCTTACTACACTCGGTCGCCCGACATACTCAGCTGCTTGCCATTTAGACAAAATGTGGAATACACCTACTCTTTGAAAGTGAACTAGCAACTCTATGTTACAGAGTTGCACACACGTTGAAATCAGGAACCCACTTTCAAAATATGTCAGCTTCACAATTAATACAATTAATACAAAATTAATTAATACAAAAAGTGCACGAAAAAGATGAGGTTTTACAATCAAACATTACAAATCTGTTAGCAGACATGCTTGGTACGAAAGAGTACTGGTTCTGACGTCACAGAGATGTACGTTGTATGATAAGAAACCTTGGCCCACCCACTTGGTTTGTTACATTAATTTGTGCAGAATATGTATGGGAAGATTTACAAGATTTCCTACGTATATCAAACAAAAACAAAACAAACATAGATATACTAACACCTGGAGAAATTTGCTCTCTAGATCCTGTTAATCTTTCAAGATATTTCCATCATCGTTTCATTGCTATGCTACACTTTATTTGTAATAAAACTGTTCCTCCCCTCGGAGAAGTGCAACACTTCTTTTGGGGACAAGAATACCAAGCCAGGGGAGCACCACATATCCACATGCTTTTATGGATTAAAGATGCTCCTTAATTTGGTCAAGACAGTGATGCCACTGTTTTACAGTTTATCGAAAAATATGTCACTTGTGAAATTCCATCGGTAGCAACAAATAGTGCTCAATATGCACAAATTGTACAATTTCAAAGACACAAATGTGGCAAATATTGTCATCGCAAATACAAAAACAAAGGGAAATAATACACCAAATGCCGCTTTGGTTTCCCAAAACCAGTTACAGAAACAGGTGAAGTGAACAACTTCATGTCTTCAGTTAGACATAGTGTTAAAGGTAAATAATCTAACAAAACATATTACATAAAAAGAACAGAAGAAGCTAAATATATGAATGATTGCAATGCAATCATTGCCCTCTTATGGAATGCAAACATAGATGTGCAGTACATTGCAGACAATTCCACTGCAGTTGCATGATATGTTACAGCCTACTTAACAAAAACAGAAAAAACAGAGCTCAAGACCTCTGGAATGACCTATCATCAGACAAAACACGATCTCAGAAATTGTACAGTTTAGGCATAAAAATGTTCTCTCATAGAGAATGTGGCTCCTATGAAGCTGCAGATCGTTTAACCGGTTTTACTGCTTTGTATGGAAAATCTGAAAATATTGTATGGCTAAGTCTTGGTCCTGCTAAATCTAGAAAAAGAGTTCTTCAAACATATGATAACATAGAAACAATACCCAAAGATTATCCCAACAGCCAAGACATTTTGAAAAATTATTTACTAGACACATACTACCCAAACAGGAGCACCACTTTGGAAACAATGTGTCTATACCACATAGCCCAAAACATCACATACAAAAATAATATAAAACCAGATGAAAAAAAGGTAGATATAGAGTGAGAAATTGTGAAGGCAGCTTAGTGAAACTTACCAAACAAAGCTTAATGAATCATATCAAATTGTCATTAAAAACTCTTCAACATAAAGAACTATATTACATGTCCCTGCTACAACTTTTTAAACCATGGAGAAAAGAAGAAGAGATACTAGAAAACTATGACTCCTATAAAGACGCTTTCAAAGCAAATGAAAGCACTATCACCAATGTAAACTTTAAACAGTACAAAACAATGTTGCACAATGAACAGCAACATAAAGAAGAAATCCAGGCCCAACTAGATAAGGACACTCCCAACAGTAGTAAACCTTCTGTAACAGGAAGCCAAGAACCACTGGGACATCCACTAATAGCAAATGAGGCAAAACTAGCTATGACAGAAGCAGAGAACACCATGGCCTTCATTAGGACTCCAGCGCTAAACCATGGTGCTATTGGAACCATGGCCCATGCCGGAGTCCGCCATGGAGAAAGGGGGAATTACCACCCCATTCCAAGGTTGGCGGGGCGGTAATTCCCCCTTTCTCCATGGCCCTTCCCCATTCCCATTTTTGCCCCATAGGGCTCAATGGGAATGGGGAAGGCGGCAATTACGGTACCGCAAATTGCGGTACCGTAATTGCCATCAAGGTCCCTTTGCGGGTCCCTACTTTAACGGCTGGACCAGACCAGCCGTTAAGGTCGGGAGCTGCAAAGGGACCTCATGGTAAGTTGTTAAGGGGTTAACGGCGCTGCAGCCTTTTATGGCGCCGTTAACCCCTTAACGCCGGGGTCATAAGAAGATACAGAAGACTTAACTGTACTACAATCAAAATTGAACAAAGAGCAGCATACCATTTTTCAAGAAGTAACAAAACAAATTGCACATGGTGTACAACATGAAAATAAAGAATGTACCTGCCAAAATTACAAACCTATACTACTATACGTCAGTGGTGAAGCTGGTTCAGGCAAAACATTCTTAACCAAAATCATCAGCAAGTTCCTTCAAGAATTGACAAACAACAAACTGTCAGCTGTTGTAACTGCCCCCACAGGTTTAGCTGCCTACAACATAGGCGGTGTCATTTTACACCGATTACTACTCCTTCCTGTAGAACACTAAAATAAATTAGAATATTAGAAACTTTCTACAGAAGCTGCAATGGAACTATGCAGAGTGTTAAAACAAATGAAAATGCTAACCTTAGGACACAAACTCTGCCATAAAACTGTTGGCAGCATAGGAAATGTCAACCTTTGCAACATTTCCAATACAGAGAATTAACAGAAAACATGCGCCAATCTGCAGACCTTATTTAAGCCAACATTTTAAGAAGTATTAGAGTTGGTGTACTATCTCAAGAAGCACAAGCAATATTAAAAACCCAGCACATCCATGCACTTTATGGCCATAACTCATGTGCTACTGATGTCATGGACCAATTAGCACACAGAAATGCCAATTGTATGTCCTTAATGCCAACTATTGCAAGCTGTTTCAAATTCAATGAAACAATGTTGAAAAAAGAAATGCAACCAATAATTGAATTTTGCTCCACAGACAAACTGGACGTACATGGTATGACACTACCCATGTGTCAGCAAGCCACAACAAGTCTAAATTGCTTAGAAAATTCTGTCTCCAACACAGCTGATTTGGAGAAAATATTAAAATTATCCTTAAACTGTAGAGTAATGTTTAAACGTAACCTTGACGTGGAGCAAGGACTAGTTATGGAGCACTGGGTACAGTTGTCGGCTTTCAAACATACCCACGTGACAACAACATTCAGTTTGTCAATATTCTCTTTGACAAACTTTCAGAAGTCAAAAGGATAGGGTGCTCAACAGCTCTATTCCTTCTTTTCAAAGACATGTATGTACGCAGAGAACAATTTTCTCTAACTCTAGCATACGCAGTCACCATTCACAAATCACAAGGTCTTACCCTAGATAAAGCATTGATAGATATTGGAAACACAATCATTAAAGAAGGCATGATCTATGTAGCACTATCACTCTTACGTACACTTGACAGTCTATTTTTAATCAACTTTGATGCAAGTAAAGTAAACACTGGTATTCCTTGCATTTTAGAATACAATAGACTACATTCACTATACACCCCCATCTAAAAACATATCCAGTTCCACAAAAAGGAAAATGTTGTAAAAGAAAACTAATTCAAACAGAAATGCAACAGGATCTCACCGCAAATCCTGCAAAGAGAATAAAAGAAGCTAATACTTCATCAATTACCACAACCAAAGAAGAATCTATTACTCAAAGTAACGCAGATACTTGGTCAAAGAAGCAACACACACTCTAAAAAAATGACTTGGACACAGAACTATCTGGTCCATTCAAATTTTAAAATATAAGTGGTGTAAATTTCTACTCAAATGTAGCAATCAATATTCTATTTCAATTGCCACCAATTGTTGACAACATTTACTTACACAGTAGAGACGAATTGTGTTTGCAAATGTTAGTCCTTCATAGAAACGCAACAAATAATCCTGACAACACATATAGTTTTCATGGAATAAGACAAGAAACGGACTACTGTGCTGGAATGGTGCAATTCACTATAAACTCACAGGAAGATCCACAAGAATTTCTAATGTACTTACTACAAGTACTGGAAAACAAAAGCATAACTATAAATGAACTCTTCCAGATTTCATACATGTGAAAACATACATGCACTCTCTGCAACAATGTGGCACAGGAACAAATCCCTAATTAGCATTTGGTGTATGTATCCATACCTAATTGTGAATCTCTTCCATTTCAGCAACTTGTACAAAATACAAACCATGGTTCATTATGTACTACCTGCAATTCAGATAATCTCTCCACCTTAAAAATACAAACACATAGTAAATACGTAATACTAATGCTTCTACGTTACAATGCAGATGGTACCAAAAACAACTTTAAAGTGACTGGATTGACACATGGTCAAGTATCACCACGCAGGAGCCACAACCAATGAAAGTCACTACACTGGATATATAAAAAAGAAATGTGGATGGTTTGAATGTAATGATAGTACCATTAATCTAAAGCAGAGCTTACCAGCAAATCTTACAAACACTTATTTCATCTTCTTAAAACCAAAATTGAATAACTAATCTGTACTTAAACATTAACAAAACTTCAATTAGAAAACTATAAACAGTTAGAATACGTCAACAGGTATATAACTGCCCCAGGTTTCGATAACAACCAAACCGATAAATCAATACCACTAAATTATAACAATAAATAAACAGAATACGTAAGCAGGTATCTAACTGCCCCAAGATCCTGCAACAACCAAACAGATAAATCAATACCACTAAATGATAAGAAGAAATAAACAGCTAGAATACGTCAACAGGTATCTAACTGCTCCAAAAATCTGCAACAGCCCAACAGATAGATCAGCAACTTGAGAATATAAATAAAAAAACTATAACCAGTTAAAATTCAAAAACAGGTATCTAACAATCTGCAACAAGCCAACAGATAGAACATTAGCCAGAAACAACAAGTGACCACTGAAAACAAGCAAACAAATAGACTATAGCATGACAAAAAAAAGGTTTTTTAATACAACATGATTTTTTTTTCCCACACAACCAATGATTTAAAAAACAAACACAGAAACTGAGCAAATTGCACAGTACACTGGTTTGTAAACTACTAAATATGAGGGTAAAACCTGAAATGTCTATTGTGCAATGTAATAAGTCTTTATGAAATACCTACACTAACATGATATTTTCTTTTATCACAGAAATTGAAAAAGAATATCTGCTCCAGTTACCTAACTCATGAAAAAAATATATCCAATCACAAAAAAAATCAAACAGTAAGTATATTCTAATAGAACACATAAATACTGCTGCATAACAGAACCATTGAAGCAAACATCTAACAATACACCACAATACAAAATGTTTACTTCCATGGATATGTTATACTGCAGTGCTTGTTACCAAACTCTACATTCTTAATGACATTACACAGCCAAAACTTCACATACAAACTATACAAATCAAACAGTACACAAACTGTAGATTTGCAAATATTCGATAGCTATTCAAATCTATGGGTGTGATCTATGGGTGCGATCACACCCTTAGATTCGGCCATGCACCCAAGACTCTAGGCCCTGGCCACAACCCCCGCAGCATATCACACCCATAGATCACACCCTTAGAATCAAACATTTTAACTGTGCCATATGGGCATGTTTTATTTCCGTGGACACCGCGCGTGTCCTTAGAACAGTTTCAACTTGCCTGCGGACAGCACAGACGGGAATAGTGTCCTTAGGACACCCCTCATTTTGACTAATTACAGACATCCCGGACAGTGCGGGCATGGCAAATACATCAGGGGCACCTGCCACCTAAACAACTACAGTATTTGACCCATCTCTTACTCCCCAAACCTCCCCAAGCACCCTTGCACACCAAAACACTCCCCAAAACTGCATTTTGCTTCTGTTCTCTGCCGCACTATCGGCGGATCCAAGATGGCGGACGCATCGGAACAATCTGACACACTTCACGCTATTCACCATCCAATCAGCGAACACGTCACATGTCTACAGACATGACATGAGCCGATTAGCCAATCGGTGTCTTATCCGCGGAGCAAACAGGGAGGTTTGTCCGCGGACCAGACATAGATTATCACAATTTTTTTTAGACCTACTTTTTGATCATTTAAAAAAAATACCAAATATACAAATCACGCTTTCGGGACCAAGCCGCTGCTCCTGCCGCAAATTTGGTGAAAATCCTTCCAGCGGTTTGGGCTGTAGGCATGCGCAAAGTTTTTTCCCCATTCAGTCTATGGGAAAAAACGAAATTTTGGGACCCCCCTATAACTTTGCCCCCCCAGACCAAACCTCACCAAACTTTGCAAAAAAATTCAGAGTGGGCCATATACATTTTTCACAGGGAGAGCAAAGTTATAAGCCACCCAAAAAGTGCTCTTACTATTGGATTAGCAACTTAACCATAACTACCGTGGCTGTGTAATATTTCACAAACACTTGCTTCTGCTAGAGATGCTCAGCCTCTTAGTGGGCGCACCTGGGTGGCTTCAGAAACATGACACTAATATAAACAAAAACATTGTTGCTAAAGCTGAAATTCCCTACGTAGTTTTAGAGACAACCCAGTCAATGTCACATCCAAAAAGGACCAGGCCACTCAACCTGTGCTTTACAACACTTTTGATATTTATTGAAACACCAGAGCATTAATGACAACAGTGCAATATTAGAAACAGACATGGACTCACTAAGGATACTTCAGTCCTGGAGTTTACGCTCCATGCTCACCATGCATTCCATCCCCAAGGCTGGGACATTGTCAGGTGCATTAATTACCCACTGTTTAGGCATGTGTTTTAAAAACAAACTAGGTGTGTCTAGACAGCCATCCACTCTACTGCTCCAGACCAGTCACATGACTGTCTGCTAATGGCCCTGTATTGTGTGTGAAACCAAGCACCAAATTGGAGCATAGTGCTCTCCATGTTAAGAATGCCACAATTAGATTATATTACATTGTAATCAAGTTGATATTAGCAAAAATGCTGATGGAGGGTGACTAGTGTAACACAATACAATACTAGTCATGGATTCACCTGCAAAAGTTGCAAATTCAACTCAACTATATTATCACCATATAATGTGCCAGTGCACATAGGATGTAGGTAGTCCACAACCAGGACTGATAGGAGGCAAACCAACAGGAATGGCTGCTCCTAAGTGACGTTTCAAAGACAAAAAGACATAATGTCACAAGTGCCAGAGTAGCACACAAATAACAGAGTTTAGTACTCTTATGTGGGCCCACAGGAAAGAAGCATTGCAACAATTGGATGAGATACAGTGTTATGAAACATGTGAAGTTGAACTATTGGAACAAACCAAAAGACAATTTGATGATCTTGTGAAAAAATTGAACATCATAGATTGGGAAGAAATGACATTTCCTAAAAATAATTACCCCACAACTCCTATTCTTCATTTTGTCCCCAAGATCCACAAACGCACCAGTACTCCACCAGGAAGACCTATTGTATCCTCCAAGGGATCCCTGCTGGAGAATACTTCGAAGTATATTGACCTTTTCTACAACCTTTTGTGAAAGACCTAAGTTCATATATCATTGACACTGGAGATCTGCTGGATACCATTATAGATTTCACTTGGGACAAATACTTTATTCTGGTATCTCTTGATATCACCTCCCTCTAAACCAGCATCAAACATCAACAAGGATTGTTTGTCTGCAAATATTTTCTTGGCATAAAATCCATCAGCAATAAACAACATAATGAAGTGATCCTTAGTCTACTCAATTTCTGCCTGGAACTTAACATCTTTCTATTTGAAGATCGGATTTACATACAGAAATGTGGCACGGTCATGGGCTCATGTCTAGCACCAACCTACGTCAATCTCTACATGGGATGGTGGGAGCTGATCAAAGCCTGGCCTGAATAATATGACAGCTACAGTGAACCTGTAATATGCTGGTGTCGCTTCATCAATAATCTTTTCCTTATCTGGAAAGGGTCTGCAGAGTTGCTTGATGAGTACATGCAGAAACTCAACAACTCAAAAACTCAATCAATGGCATTTGTGATGTCATCTTTGAAGTCCTGGGTGTTTGTCTTAGCAGTGCACGGTGGGGGCGCGAGTTTTGTTTGCTTAGCTTACCATAACTGGCGAATTTCTGGAGTTTTTCGGTTTTACTTGTAACCATTATGTCCCTTTAACAAAGGTTTTTCATTGATTTTCATAGGTTTTTATTAGTGCAACTTAACCATAACATCCCATTAACTACATTTTTTCAGTCAATTTCATAGGTTTGTATTAGTGCAACTTAACCATAACACCCCCCTAACAAAGTTTTTTCATTGATTTTCATAGGTTTTTATTTGTCCAACTTAACCATAACGTCCCATTAACAAAGTTTTTTCATTGAATTTCATAGGTTTTTTATTAGTCCACCTTAACTATAACGTCCCTTTAAAAAAGTTTTTTCATTGAATTTCCTAGGTTTTTATTAGTCCAACTTAACCATAACGTCCCTTTAACAAAGTTTTTTCAGTGAATTTCATGGGTTTTTACCAGTGCATGCTATTTTCCTACAACTTACTAATATCATACTTACCCAATATAGCAATATTTGTTAACCAATTTACACCTTAAAACTCTGCAATTTACAACATTCTAGAATAATTTTTAACACTTCTATACACTTTTGCAACTATTTCAACTAGTTTTGCATCCGTAGATGTCTATGAACATCTGACGTCATTACAGACCTTCAGAACAGTGCCACATGACCATACACTGGGAAGCGGCATGATGATGTGTCCGAGAACCCGTCTGCATTTCACAATAAGATCCGTGCTTCGTGGGCAGTTCGGAACTGCATTTTCTACTGATCTAGGAACTTTTAACTTCAAAATTTCCATTGCACAGCTCCAACACCTATTCCTACTCATTATCCATTAACAATCTAGTACACAATACATACTTTTAGCAAAACTGCTATTTATCTTAAAATGGCATCAGCTAATGCCATCCCTCCTCACCAAGAGCCACCACCACTGCTGTAATCAAGAAGCATGAGAAACACTGCCCCGTACCTTAGAAATAACACATGCGCAACATTTTCCCATGTCCACCTACCCCTCCATATTAGTGTTTGGTGCCACTTCCCTCATTTCCCTCCCCACTTTTCGTTCTTAGCCATCCTGCCAAAAAAAAATAAAATACATCCAAAAACAATAAAAGAAATGTTCCTTTAGGAACCAACTTTCACAGTTAAAAAATAGAACTAAAAAAAATATGTATAGACTCCACCTACTTTATATTTCTCAGTAGAATACATAGGGCCTCATTACGACCCTGGCAGTAGGGGGTTAACGGCACCGGTAGAGCTGCCGGCGGCCTTAACTCCCTACCGCCTCATTACGAGGTCTGCTCGCGGGTTCCAGGCATCCTTAGCGGGTCCCGCGAGCAGACCGTCATTAACGGGCCTGTTGTTAGCATCCTCCCCATTCCCATTGAGTCCTATGGGGGCTCACATGGGAATGGGGATGTACACGGTCCTGGTTCCAGGTATAGGGAATTACCGGGCCCTCCAAGGTCGGAATGGCCAGGTATTTCCCCATTCCAGGAACCTGGACCCAGACCCGAATTTCGGGGTAGCCATGCCCTTATTAAGGGCATGGCTACCTCCAAACTCGTAATGAGGCCCATAGACTCAATAAGATTTTCCAACATTTTCATTTGCTTTTTGTGTTATGCTAATGGAAATATTGTGGCATTCATCCTCCGTTCCAGGGACTGGAATGGTGGATACCGGCCTGGAAGCCCAAGAGAAGCACTATGACGAGGTCGCTTGACCATTATCCCCCCATTCCAGCCCCTATAATGTGGGATAAAGGCATTTAGCATCGTAGGTACCCAAAGCGGGAATCCAGGGTGCAAAAAAAAAGGATTTTTCTTCCTACGGCGTCCCGGTGTAGGAAGGAAAAACCTTTTCTAAGATGGCCACCACGGAAAGGGAACACGGGGTTCCATACAGGGCCCCTCTTCGATTTCCATGGCAGCCTGCAGAAGGCAAAAAGAGAACTCTATGACCACATTACCACGAGCGCATTTTTCTTCCTTTTCAAAACTATCCCAATTTTGAATAACTTTACCACAAAGCCAGTCCCAGGTAGACATGTCCACTTTAACCCCATGTTTTGTCCGACGTGGTCATGGCCAGTAGCCAGATTGTCCGGATCATGACCTTATTCCATGATCCACACAATCTGGTCACTGCCCATGGCCACAGGCTACACCTCGGCCACCAAAGGTAAATCGCTATTTGTTGTACCTATATTTTGACACTTGTCAAAAAATAAAACACAGGCACATTTGCAAAACCATGCTTACATGTCCTTCTCAATGCCCCTTACACAGGCTTTCTGGAAATCCACCCATGTTTGATTTTTTCAAAAGTGTCAAATTTATGCACATACAATCATCATATAACCTAGCCCCCACATAACAAAATCCATTCAGATTTTACAAAAAAAATGTATATCTAGGTCTATCATCTTTTTGTAAACCTTTGTGTAGATTTGTTAAATGGCACCAGATTTATAAGCCTTTACACTATTTTGGGACCCCCCCTCTAATTCTGCCCCCTCTTGACAAAATCTCACCAAACTTCGCAAAAACACTTATAGGCCTCATTACGAGGCTTCCGCTCCCGTAATGAAGGGTGCCGGTACGGGACCGGCACCGTTCATTACGAGAAGCCTGATTATGAGGTCCCCAAGCAGGACCCAGAACAGACGTCTGGCAAAACCAAACGTCCTTTCTGGGTCCCGCGAGTGGACCAAGGTACTAATAACGGGCCCGTTATTAACAGGCCCGTTATTAGCTCTTTTCCCATTCCCATTGAGCCCCATGGGGGCTGAAATGGCAATGGGGAATGGTTTTGTGCATGAGGAATTACCGGGTCCTCCATGGTCGGAATGACCCGGTAATTCCTCATTCACAAAACCCGGTACTGGAACCCGGTATGGAGGCAGCCATGCCCTTCTTAAGGGCATGGCTGCCTCCATACTCGTAATGAGGCCCTATATCTATATGTATTATCAGTTTGCTAAATCAAGCATAGACTCGTCAAATGGCACCTCATTTATAAGCCTTTACATTATTTTGAAACCCCCCCTCTAATTTTGCCCCCCTTGACAGAATCCCACCAAAATTTGCAAACACATTCGGGATCAGGTCAGGAATATAATTGCAAAATGTCATGCTTTTCACCAACCCTGTAATGCAGATGTGTCCACGAACTTCACAGGACTGTTCATGAACATCCAAACCATTTGGGGACTTTCGTGGCAAAAAACACCCTTATTTTGCTTCTTGCAGCCATATTCCATCCCATCCTCATCACCCCTCACCTCCCCAGAGATTATTTGATAAATTTGACAAGAACAATGTTGTGTTTTTTAATATGTTTTTACCACGATGTCCACAGACACCGGCCGTTGTCCAGGAATCCAAGATGGCGGACGTTTCCAAAGATCTGACGCACCTCATGCTTCACCCCAACCAATCAGCAAACACGTCATGTGTCTACAGACATAACGCAAGTCGATTAGCCAATCGGTATCCTCTCCGCGGAGCGAACAAGGAAGTGTGTCCGAGGAGCGGGCATAGATATCACTCATTTTTTGAGACCCAATTTTTGGTCATTTAAAAAAAAAAAAAAACAGGACAGATTTTCACCAAATTTACAAAAGCACACTTTTGAGACCAAGCTGACGCTCCTGCTGCAAATTTGGAGAAAATCCGTCTAGCGGTTTGGGCTGTAGGATGACCAAAATGTTTTCTCCATTCAGTCTATGGGAAAGAATTCAATTTGCAAAGTTTGGTGAGGATTTATCCAGGGGGAGCGAAGTTATAAGACACCCAAAATGTGCTCTTCCTATTGGTTTAGCAACTTAACCATAGCTACATGGCCACTACAGCAGGTCATGTATATATATATATATTGCCACTAACATTAGTACTGTAATCATATCCTGTTGTTATATATTATTGACTCTTTTATTATGTGTGCCCTCTTTTTGACACCATGCAAAGTATTTACATAAACGTACACCTATCAACTTCTGCAAGAATTTTTATTGGTACAATATTAAAAATTACTACTAATAATAATTTGATATTTATATATTACTTTGTTCCAAAGCGCCTAACATAGCACATGTTTACATACATTAATATTATTATCCAATCAAAATGGGTACTCACTTTTTTGACCTCATAAGGATTAAAGGCTGAGTTGACCTTGCCAGGATTTTACCCTGCAACCTTTAGATCAAACACAGCAAGAAGCACTTTACACTCTGAGCCTTCTTAAATGTGTAGGCAGTGCTCTCTAAAAATGTCCATTGCACTTTCTCCTGTATTGATGTGTTTAAGGGGCATTTACATTGTCATTGCAGATCTGCACAAATACTTTAAAACTTGGGTTCTAACAATACTAAGAGGCATTCTTTAAACCCTTAAGCAATCTACCTTTGTGTGGTGCTGTTATTGGTCAAAACCCCCTCTCCTTCTGTATGCACTCATGTTGTGTAATGTCCACTGTTAATGGATGCACCATCAAGACAGATTATTGCAAATGTTTTAAATGTTTTCTTAGAAATGGATACCTGAACATTTACAAAGTTTAAAATGGGATTATGTATTAATCTTCCCACCATCCATTCATTATCTGTGTAACATCACTAAACAGTATGTATTATACTTTGAAGTGATGATTGTAAATGACAATATGCTTTTATTACCCTATCAGCAAAATGATCACTTTTCTGATGAGGTACTGGAAGATATTAAAACCTTCCATGAGGATCACAACTAATGTCGACTTTATGACATTGTGGACACTCAGGAATCCACTCATAAAATATTCCTTTCAAATGATCTACTCTTACTGTCTCCTTCAATAACACCAGAACAGCACTCACAAGACATTCTTGAGCCTTGTGTTGAATGTTTTCAGAATCATTCTCTTTTTCTGTTTCTACAGCTCCACATGACAAATGTACAGCATGTATGTCATGTGGCCTTTCATCTACCAACAGTTTAACACTTGAAAGTTCCACATATTTATTTGCGTCTACTGTTGTCATAGCGTTTTGTCTACTGTTGCAGCTACCATTTGCAATAGTGGTGTAATTTGCATGACGTACAGAAAGCTCCATTTACATAGCATTCAACCCTTGTTTCATTACTAAATCTACAAAAGGAGTATTTCAAAGCTACTCTTCTTGGGAGTATAGCTCATGGGCATTGCACTCGACTTGGCAACAAGACGATGTGGATCAACACAGGTTCGATCCCGGGTCCGCGCTTAGAAACATCTGGGTTTGAAGCGCGTTAAAAATAATCAATTACATTACACTCTTACATTGTCTACTGTACAGGAAAACATTTATTTGAATGTACCTTTACCTGTTGCGTATTGTACGTTGGCATAGGTCTGACAGGGGTTGGTATTAAGCCAAGATGAGGCGCATAGAGTACATGTAACCTATTGTACTCATGAGTACATTTACTATCAGCTGTCACTTTTTTGTCTCATCAAAGTTTAGTAAAAACGATCTTTCTTTATGTTTTACTCATGGCAGTGCTACATATGACAGTCCTCTTTTAAACACTGTGTGACCTAGGTCTATTAGTGCAGCTTCTAAAGTCAATCCTTATGATGTATACACAATATTGCATATGCATAGCACAATGGAAATTGCGCTCTTTTCACAAATATATCTTTAAAAATCATGAATTATGCATAGGTACAAGAAATCAAGTGAGATTCATGTACACAAACAAACTCCACCCAATTATATTCTTTATTTGTACCATGCAGAAAAGTGAAAAATGCAGCCGCTCTTCCCATTGCTCCATTCACCAGACCAATATCCCAATTTCAACATTCAGGTTCCACTTTAACATAACCTGTTTATTTATGCACAGTTTTAAAATTGTCTCTAAACGAGTAGTTTTTTCAATTGAATTTTCAAATTGAAATAATTATATTTTTGCATTTTTATCTCATTCTAGTGGAATCAGATGCCCATTGAAAACATTGCATGATTGTATCACTATAATTAGTCTCTTCTAAGAGCTCATCATTATAGAGTTGAACTTGTCACACTCTGAAAGTATACACATCAAAGCAACCCAAGGAATGTTATATTCTTGGATATTCAACATGACATAAGGTCTAGTGCAATCTTTATGAAACCTGTTAAAAAAACAATCTTCCATTTAAGACTGCTTTCTTATCATCCTCAAGCAAAACTATGGGAAAGTTTTTTTTAACATTTCTGCATAGTCTAAATCTGCAGGCTGCCTCAAATGAATGGTAATATTATTTTTACTATCCGTTGATTGAAGAATTTTAAAGAGTGTTTGACCTTTCACTGGAGTTAATTGTATCAAATCTCCCAATATATGGACATGTTACCTCCAAACAAAACATCATAGTCATCCCTCAAGGCCTCTTGCATTCACATTCACAAGTGAATGAAAGCTAGATACCATACTCACTTCATCCACAATCAAGAAATGTCCTTTTTGCAGTTCTCTTCCTATTCATTTTGTGTTGCATTTGATACACATTTCCAATATTGCAGTTTATTGTCATGCTCCACTGGAATTAACACCTCCTTTATTGAATGCTATGCCTGTGGGACCAGTCATAATACATGACAGAGAACAATCAGCCACGTGTTGTTTCATTGCTCTCAATGCACACATTAGAAACAATGTTCCTGACAAAGCATATCCACTAACATACATCAATAAAGGGTTGTGGTTTACGCAGGAACATTCATCCTCATCATGTTTAAGAACATGCAACAACCTATCTTCAATTTTGTCTCACATTTCCTTTTTCTCCTCATTTAGGTTACTCACTTATGTCTCTACATTTTTATGTGTTAGTTTCATTTATTCCATTTTGCTCGCCACTTCTTCAATGGCGAGCTCAACATCTGTTTGAATTATTAGATCTTGGAACACATTTTCACTCCTTTCTTGACTGTGAATGAGTCTCCTTAGCCAAATTCAACTGCCAAAAGATCTTCTTGGTGTATTTTCTTTTGCAGTACTTCTAAATACTGTTTAAACTTTGAATATGTGATATATACTTTATTTGCATTAAATGACTGTTTAAAAGTGTCAAAACCTCCAAGCCAATCACACTCTGCATGCCATGGCAAAAACAACTGTAAAAGACAAAAATACCTTTTCTATGCAGTTTGGCCAAGACAGTTTCATGTGGTTGATGAAATGCAGCTTTTTAAATGTCACCAGACAACCAGTAAATCCATGTGCTTTAAACCATCCTCTGACATTGTTTGCTTTGAAGTTCCGCTATGAGTAGTGTTCTGCAACTTCATACAAGCAAATGTGTTCCTAATTTGAACACATATTTGGATAATAGGTATCTATTAAATTAATTTTCAAAATCTCTGTACTATCAGGTACTCGTTCAGCTTACTGTTCAATTTCAGTCATAGGCTTTAGTACCCATTTTCTGCTAATTGCAGGACCAAGACATAGCCAAAGTATGTTGATGCTACATCCATACAGAGACAAACTAGTTAGCCGATCTGCAGATTTGTAGTGTCTACACTTTCTGTGTGAGAGCAGTTTCACATCAAACATAGTAGTTTCTGCCAGAGACTGGTGTCTGCTGAGAAATCAGCCCAAACTTTAGCTACATTGCTCTTTTCAACTTTTGTCGCGTATGCTGTAACAGAGTGAGCAACAGTTGTTGTGTTATCTGCAATGTATTGTAAATCAGTATTATCATTCTGAAGCTGAGCAATGTCAGAATTGTAATAATTACAAATTGACATTCCTTATCTCTTTTTACGTGATATGTATTCATAGGCGATTTACCAGCAACATGTTGTTGAACAGATGTTAACATACTTGCTCAACCAGCTAGAGAAACATGACTGGAAAATCCAAATCTGCATTTAGTCTAGTACATGTAATTGCTTTAACATTTTCTTTGAGAATACTTTAAACAAATGTGCATTTGAAACCTTTCCACCTTGTTCTATAAATCAGCATTGGCATGCTCCACAGGGATAGAACATAGATTTGGTATCACCCATTTACTGTGCATAAAATTACTGTGTGGCCTCAAATGTTGCATATATTACATAATTCTATGCACAATTATAGAAGGGGTGGGTCACAGTATTTATTAAACTGGGGAGAAATGGAGAGATGCATAGGCTCTCTCTCTGCATATATTGCTTTATTTCCACATAGATTCATTGTATTGGATTCAACATTTTCAGCTGCACAGTAATGGATGTGTAGTATTCACAAAGGTCGACATATCTATATATATAAAAGTCAAAATGTGTTTGTGGGTTTGTGGCTTCGCGAAAAGTTGGCGTATTGGAGGCAAATACGTTGCTTGTTGAAGCGTTGGTGTATGGGAGGCAAAGTTTTATTAGAGGCAAAAGGCAAAGGCATTTGGGAGGTGAAGGCGAGGCATGTGGGTTTGTGGGTTGGCAAAATGTTGGCATATGGGAGGCAAAGGCATGACTTGGCATGACTTGGTGAAGCTTTGGCATATGGGAGGCAAAGGCAGATGAGAGGCAAACAAATATTGGAGGTGTAGGCAAAATGTATTGGGGGCAAATAGACCTGAGGGGCGAAGGTGAAGGTATGAAGCATTCCCAAAGTTTCCAAATTGTTGCTATATAAAGCAACAGGTATTGATGTAACTCTCTTACCAAAAGTGCTACAGTCAACCAACTGCACTGATATCAACTTGGAATCTCCATGTTTATATCACAAGCAGTTATATGTCACATGTTCCAGAGTGGGTTCCCCAAATCAATTGTGTATCTTTTTGTCCAACTGGAAAAACAATACAAGTTGCACATAAATAAGCCTTAAATTAAACATGTACTTTGGTGTGTAATATTCAACTTTAGGTCGATTGTTGCTGGCTCTGTCAGCATTATGTCACCCATCATGCTGCCCAGGAATCTACATGTTCTCACATACAGTTATGTGTTTCAGGATGACTTTTTAACAAGAACAAACAATTGTGTTGTGTAGTCTTCATATGAAAACATTTTCAAAATATTGAAATATTAAATAAATATTATATAAATTAAACATGTAGTGATTCTTCTATTCAGCTTTCTTATGGAGCCTTTCCGAAAAGCACAAAGCTACCTTGAGTTATTTCTAACAAATAGTTCCTATGAGACAATGAAATCCCTGGCATTGCCGGGTATGTAATCTAGTTTTTCAGTAAAATGCATTACATAGCTATCACTATCTATACCAAAATGTGCAGCATCCTGAATCCACAAACGTACATGTATATGTGGAGCCTCACATGCTTGGGACTCTTTCCTCCAACAGAAATGTTCCACAGTGCCTAGTGGACCATTTTGTTTATTACACATAAAATGTAACATTGCTAAAATGAAAGGTGATGGAAGAATCTAGATACACTAATAGGGTTCATGACACACAATTCCACTAGTGCCATGTGTACTATACCTTCTATACAGTGCAAAGTTTATGTAATCTGGATGGAGCTAATTCCGGGCACCCCCATAGCAAACATCTAGTTTGCTGGTCTGGGAAAAGTGCTGGTCTCGGTAGTACTGCCACTTTAACTGGCATTTTTCCTTGAGTGGCAAACTTGTAATGAGCGCCATTGTCTTTCCCCTCTTTCCCTTCTGTTCCCTTTGACCACTCCTTCAGTATTTGCAACTCCCCTCTGACATCATACATGTTTTCCTTAACCCAAATGACACATCCGCCTATATAAATGTGATTGTTTACTACATGTAAGCACGTCTGTCTCTGGAATATAGGTACATTAATATTGTTTTGTTGTTGTTACAAATAAGTATCACTGATATAATACCCTCCACAAAGTCAATCCCATCACAAAATCTGGGTCAAGAAGCATGCTCTTTTTAATCTGCATATTCAATTTTACTTAAAATATTAAATCAAAACATTAACATTGGACCCTTAATGTGTAATGCTGTGGAATTCCCCAACATTATCCCACATAAACTCAGGCAGCTTGTCTGTGAAAAAAAAAGAAACACAACATGCATGCTTTTGTCTTGGTAGTGTTTACTTTCACAATATACACAAACATCCATACATATAAAATCAAATTTGAATATGTTGACTAGACAAAATAATGCAATCCTCTCTATTATGAACAAAGAGATTGCCATATGTTGCTGGATTCAAAAAGAAGAAAAACATACTATAGTAACCTTATTGGAATTAACAAGATTTGCAATTTGAGAGAAACATTTTGGCTTAATATAGGACTAGTTTCACTCTAAAACATTGGACACTATTGCTTCCTAGCCTATATATAGATACAGCAATGTTTGATAAGGTTAACTTAAATAAACCCATTGTTACGCCTGTATTTCAGGGTAGACGATTTGACCTTGGAGAGAAGAATATTTTAATATAATAAATAGTCAGACAAAACTACATTTTAATTGGCATTAGGAGTCCACTTAAGACAGAAATTGTTTATTTCTTTGCAATGTTATTTGGAAAAATGATGCTGGTTATTTAAATTGACATTATGTTTTTGAGGATGCAAAGGAAAATCTAAAATCCTTCCTACTCGAATTTGAGGAGTATAAAACTCTATTCGTAAATTTCCTTTTAGGTAAGCAATGGTTTTCACAGATGAATGTTAGAGGTATTTTGGCGGTGTTTTTAGTTGGTGGTATTTTTGGTATTCTGTGGTATAGAGGTGAGCCTAACCTTAAAGTACTGCCTGATACTTGTTCTTATACTGGGGTCACTAAAAGAAAGCAAATACTGGACTTAGTACACTCTAAATAATGATGTTGTGCCCTTGCTGTATTTTATTTACAATACCACAGCATGCCCTTTTTGGCTTGCATCTCAGAATACACTTACCATGTAAACCAAATATGAACATTCATTCAGAGCCTCTTAGAAGAATACAATTTACAGTGAGTGTTATTGCTTTGCAATTGACCACGTGTGATAAATGAAATACTGCCTGTGGTAAAATTAATCTACCACCTGCTCTGCACCTATCTGTATGCCAACCCAAGAAGCCTGAGCACAGAATAAGTACACTGAGTCTATTTCACAGAATACAGAATGACATTTCAATGCATGATATTCAGGTTATATTTCAAACCGGTTTCAAAGATGAAAAGGGAGCATAATAAGCACACCTTTTTTGCAGATACTATCCTCTCAATGAACGATGGGCTTCAAAATGCTCTGCTGTATAAAACTAAGCCTTACCTACAATTGGTTTCAAAACATTTTATTTGTGATAATGCCCATAATTCAGCCACCATTAGCCTTGAACTATGCAACAAATTTTGGCAGAGTACGAGTTTCATGACACATCTGAATTTTATTGCATTCATGGTGAAACATGAACACAGCTGTTTACGTTTAAAATGTACAGTGCAGCACCTATACAAAAAATGAGTTACACACCCTACGCTCTCTGACAGCAATTGATTTGATTACGCTGATCTCAATTAACTGAACTCACCAAGGATAATAGTTGATCATACGTATGTCCAGAACTGCTCACAACTCCAGTCTAGCTGCCAGACAGAAGAATTCTTTATCTGGTTCACTCCTCTGCACTTGACAAGAGCCTACAGAGTTCTCTGCCAGGTTTTCTGTCACTCACTTCTCCCAGAGACAGCCAAAGAATAGGAGTGCCCAAGACTGCAAACTCTTCTGAAACAACTTCCAGCATAGGAACCCGAGAGAGCAAGCCAGCCTTCCTTCCAGCCTTTTTTAAACCCTCTGAACTCAGATTACCCATGTACATAAGTTGCACCTATATGAAATGTAAGAGTGCCCGCCTTTTTCTGTGATGCAACGTGTTAGTCAGAACCACCTCCCTTGAAACTCAGCCAACCCTCTCAAAGGTTCTGACCATGTTCATCCTGATTGCTTAGAATGGTAGCAATGGAAACAAATAGCTACATTTCAGTACTGTTTCCAACTCTGACAGTCTTTTTAACAATAAACTAGGCTTTAGCAGAATGCATTTCACATTCCACAATTCTGACTTGTCACGTTTTCATTCAAACACAGCACAGCCTCATTTCTGCACATATTATTTATTGCATTTCCAAGTTAACCTTGCACAGCCCAAACGCCTTGCACACTGGATTTATCAATCTGCACCAAGTTGTACACAACAATCATGAACTGATTTGCTCGGAATGTTAATAGGGAATATGTTATAAGTTAGATGGTTATGGTAAATTATTAAATGTTAGTCGTACAGCCCACAACAGTTCAGTCCATGACTGTGATATGGAGTAAAATCCATGTTGTGCAGTATCATTTTTGAATTCATCTTTTAGCTGGCATGTGCTTTATCTATTCACAGTATTGACCTCTACTAGATTGAGCATGAGTCTCACACATGAGTCTCACAATCTTTCTCACTATTGTGACCAATCGTGTACCCTTGTTGAAATGTGAATTCCTACCTAAAATGTGGAGTCACAGTTGAAATTTGGAGTCGACTCTCCCTACATGAAGAAGTTAATAAATCCCTGATCCTCACCTTGGCCTCCTGTACCAAATATTTCTCTTTCAGGCACCTCTGTACTTTAATCCAGGACTATGAAACTGTTTAACGTGACCCATCATGCAAAATTTCCTCGTCCTGTTGATAACCCATGAGGACATGGACGGGAGGGAGAAAGTTCAAAATCACATATATGTTTTTTTTCTTCAAGCCTACACTTTTAGCCATGATGAGCCAACTACTTCATGTTGCTGATTGATTCACATTCATCTCTCTCCCTAATCAGGCAAATAAAAGCTCTGAATGAATAATGGCTCACCCCTGTCACTTTCACCCATCTTTCTTGTATGTTTCCCCTCTTTGTCAGCATCGGAAAAGCAGCCCAGGCATTAATAATGAAGAATTCAAGACTCCTAACTCCCTCATGCACCCTTCTCCCTTCCAGTCAGTACAGGTAAGCATAACACGCAGGCTCAAACATGAAGGATCACTCACCCAACTTGATGTCTAAGTCATTGACTCTAATGCTCTCTCTACCAAGTCAGGAAAGGGAGTGCACCCCCCTACCCCCATATCCACAAAGGCTCTATGGACACTCATTATTTATTCATCCACCATCCCTCATGTGGTTCAAAGCAATATCCATTCACAATGTAGCACAATATTAAAACATAAAATAAGTTTTGTTTGCTTAATGTAGCACATGAACATCAGAGGATACTGAAGAAAATGGCTGATGTAGGCTGACCCAAAAACCGATCAACAAAAACCGATCGATTAAAAACCACTCCAGAAGGGTTCAATAATGAGTTCATGGACACAGTTTTATTACACACAAATATGGTCGGGAGTGTCAGTCCCATAGAACTTGTGGGAGCACAAGTGGTGTCAAGTGGTCTTTTGGTCCATTGCTCTGTGCTACATAATTTATCTGGTGAATTACTGACAGTTGCTATTAGAGAGCTTTCTTCACCGCTCCAACAGTGAATCTGTGTTTAAACACTCACAACACAGATTTTTCTTCATTCTACTGCAAGCAGAGAGTCTACTCACAATTTCGATTACAGGAGGCAGAGCCTCAATGCCTCGGGACCTGGCCTGACTACACATTAACCCCACTTTCGCACGGAGCGCGGATGGAGCACAAGTGGTGGCAATTGGTCTTTTGGTCCATTGCTAGTTTTTCTTTGTTCTATTGCAAGTGGGAAGTCTACTCACCATTTCAATTACAGGGGGTGGAACCTCACTGCCTCAGGACCTGGCCTGACTACTGATTAACCCAACTTTCGCGTGGAGGGTGGAGCACGCAGCACAAGTGGTGGCAAGTGGTCCTTTGGTCTTGTGGGTGAGTGCAGCATGTGGGGCTTACTCCATTATCACAACTAAGACACGGTAAGCAGTTAACTGTGTGTTCTACAGTCTTATTAATTACTGAGAAGCACTATGCCAGCATCAGATCTTTTGAGTGGAAGGCTCCTTATTAGCGAGAAGGGCCTGGCAGCTCCCAAAGAGAGAGAGGGGGACTGTGAGGATACCTCTGCAGTCAACGCTGATGTCCAACAAAGTCGACCTGGAGGGAAGCAAACAGCAGGCATCTCAATGTCTTCCCCACAATGCATTTTCTTCACCCCCCTCTTTTCAGAGGTGTTGATTAGTTCATTATGTGGTAGTTGGCATCAGGGCTGCCTGTTAGGCAGCTCACAGAGGTTTCAATGATTCCTCCAACGGACAACCTTGTGCCACACTGTTCCAATTACTGTACTACCCTAGAGGTGGAACTGCATTCCCTTGCTGTAGCTTCAATGCTTATTATGCAGGGTGAGAGGGAGACCCGGGGCCTGTGTTTTATCCTGATTTGTAGCCCCCCTCAATTCCAACATCCAATCATTCAATGACTCTGGACAACTCCTCTGAAAAATGATGTGACAATTTCGAGTGGATCAGGGCCCTCCCTCCCATACAATTGAACAACCCTCCTAACAGTTTGTCTGCTTCACCAACTTTACCTTACTTCAATCCAAAGTCCATATTAAAGCAGCCCCCTATGGGCAATGTCTTCATGCCCAGGAACATCGAGATGAGAAGGGATTCCACTATACTTCCACAGATTGACTCATTGGGGCCTGCCTTGATTTTGGCACTTCACCTGGTGCTAGAATCCATGCTCAGGCTATACGACAATATTAAATACATCACTCAGGACAACTCTAAGAAGCTAGGCTTATTGGATTCTAAGATGCCCAAACTGCTGAAAAACCAAACACTTCCAATGTTGACATCAATTGCTTGTAAATGCAACTGTGGGGATGAGAATGTCTTGGAAGTTCCTGTAAAACCCCATCGAACTTGCATGTATCACCTAACACGGAACGCAGTCCTACTCCTGACACCTCATCGGTATTGGTAGACATACAAGGGGGTTTTTATCAAGCCAGAATATCAAAATACAAAAGAGGCTCCCACTGCCTATGAGAGCCCTTAGCAATCACAATCATGTATTGAACACACCAAAACATTCCAAAAGAAAAAGGAACAGCAGAAAAAGAAAACTAAAAACCTTCCAGCAGAAAATTTTAACAAAAGAAAAAAGACTTCAAAATTCTTAAATACCCTTTGGGTTGAGAATACAGTTAAGGATTTGGCTGTGGAAGCAATTTCTCTCCCGGAAGGGGATACTCTCGAATAGCAGAAAGCCCAAAGATCATAGAACACCAAACAAACTAAGTTGACTACATTTCTGGGAAACCTTACTTCAACAATTCCCATTCTACTTCAATCCATTAGTGTGGCAACATCAGTTCCGAATTCCCTGGATATTCAGTTTGCGGATATAGAGCCTAATGTTCTATCATCCTGGGCAAGGGACACAGGTCTGGCCAATTCTGGTCTTAACAGTTCACTAGATTCCCATAAGGATAGCACCTTTAAGGGGATCATCCTGGGGTGGGACTTTGTTCTACACGCAAATGATAATCAATCCATGAATAGAACCTAAATGCTCAGAGGTTTTCTACGAGCCTTGTGTTCGGATGACATCATGCACGTAATATTCCCTAAGTCTGGCTCTTGCAAATCTTTTTGTCATTTCAAGTCCAATCTTATTGTACAAACTGTCTGGAATGAACATGAACTGCTGAAGGTGGTGGGCTACAAACCTTTTGAACTTCATGGTCCAAGTGCACTGGCTGACTATTTGTCACCTCAAACCCTTGTTTAAGAATCTCAACATACAAGATTCCAAGAACTTGTCTGGTCCAATGGTGGCCTTGGAGGACAGGTCTTGGCTGGAGGCTGCAGTACAGATATTTTCCAAGATTAAACAAACATATATAATATGTCTAAGGGGATTCATGCTAGGATTGGGGAATCTAACATTTTTTTTTTCAGTACAGGAAACAATGGCCACACGTCCATTTGTCTTCCAGGGGTTCCATTCGTACTGTATGAATGCAACTAGGGGGCCCAACGGCTGTCTATCAGGGGTGCTTGTTGGTGTCACCGACTTGGGCATGAAGTGTACGCACCACGAGTTCCCGTGTTTTTTAGAAGGAATTTTAGCGGTTAATATTGCATTTAACAACTGCTTGGAAGATCTTCTACTGGTGAATGTTTACTGGAACCCTGCAAAATACACACTTGGTCTTTTCCTGGAAGGGTTTGATGGTCTCTCAGGGAATGGCTGGCAATGGCCAAAGGCTCTATGATTATTTTGAGAGGTGATTTTATTGCCCGGAGTGGGGAGGGAGGCAAATAGGACAATGATCAAGGCAGAGTGTCTTTCAATCCTTCATTGGATCCTGCCGACCCCTCCCTCATCTGGGTGAACCACCTGCTTAACTGGGGTATGAGCCTATGTTCACCTTCCCTTGATGAAGTTGCTTCCTTTTACACCTAGTCCCATAGCATTTCTAAATCGTCCATTGGTCATTTCTTTGTTTCTATCTCCTTGAAAATCTCCTGTGACCGCTTACTGGAGTCCCGTTTGTGAGCAGTGACCATCGTACCATAGTTATAGTGGACCATCTAAGGCAGTAGTTGTCTACTTTACTTCCCAAATTAGATGAGGTTTGGCAGTCTAATGCAATGTCTCCTTGTGTAGGAAATTTCATAATGAATACAACCTTATGATAAATGATGAAGACTCCATAAGCAGTTCTGGAGGGGTGAATTCTTTTCACACTATAGTTCAATCCTATCTTGCCTCTATGGCATCAAAGGGCAAGCCTAACTTTGGGAAAAGACATCTCCACACATTTGACGCTACTATTTCCCAAGCAAAGAAATGTAAGAGTAAGGTATTGTCCTTTCTTATTTCTAACCAGTTGTCGGGTGCACACTAACAGGCTGCAAAGAAGACAATCTTAGCCCACTATAACTCTGTGTACATGGCAAAAGGCAGGCTCAAACTGCAGCAAACCAGCCAATAATTAAATCCTTGGTAAATAATAACCATGCTGACTTCTGGACCACAAGCAGGCAATTATCTGAGGGTGTGACTTCTGGCACAGGTCCTGATATAACTCAGCATGTTTGGGTGTGATATCTTCAGACCAAATTTGCTCAACCCACCAATGAGTCAGACTGTTCTATCATCAACATTGGCAACAAGGACTGGGGGTCTGTCCCTGGGATGAGGGAGATGTGAGATGGGCCATTGGCAGGGCACAGTCATCTGCGGCCCACAGTCCTGATGGCATTCCACCATTGCTTGCAGGATCCAAGGTTATGAGTCGGTCCTCTGCTGGACCTTTTCAAGAACATCTTCAGGGTGGGCAACATTCCAATCACTTGGAAGCAGTCCATTATCATTCCAATTTTCAAGCAGTGGGATGCATCTGACCCATCGCCCTGCTTGATGCCTCCAGCAAAATCTTCGCCTCCCTTCTCCTGAGAGACCTCTCCCACCATGTAGAGGAACTTAACCTTTTGTCAAAATATCAGGTGGTTTCTGCTCGGAAATGGGGACTTATCTCAATGGTTCAATCATCTCCCATCTATCTGGGGCCATAAGAATGAGGACAATGAGCATGGTCTATATGGCTTCAATAGACATGTCCATCACCGTCGATAAAGTCAGCAGAGAAACTCTTTGGAGCAAGCTCATATAATGGAAGGTCCCGTAAAATTGTTTTCACATACTGGCACTACTACATAGAGTGTATTCGCTGAGGGTCAGGCTGACAAGGGACAGGGTCATTTCTGCCCCCGCTTCCACCTTTGTGGGGCTGAGACAGGGTTGTGTGGTAGCCCCAACCCTCTTTATTTGTAAGTCTCAGACATTGTAGCCCTATGGAAGGAGGAAACACCAATCTTATTCGATAAAACTCCAATTGACCTTCTTATGAAATTGACTCTCTTCTTCCAGTATGCGGCCCACAATAACTTACAAATGAATGGCCAAAAAAGGTTGTCATCTTCACTACCAAGAAACAACCACAAACTTGCATTTGGAGGGCAGGTGACCAGCTCTTGCAAAGGGTGGGATCTATGTGATACTTGTGCTTCAATCTTGCAACCAGCTATTCTAGGGGGGCATGGATTACTCTATTTAGGGAGTGGTTTCCTACTCTACTGGCATAAATGAAGCAGATCTACTCCCAACTCTGTTGTTACTCACTGATCCCTTTGATCAGGTTCTACTTGAGAAATATCGAACCAATCATTTTATATGGCTTGGGAATTGTTTTGTTCGATTTGGGGGCTCCATTAAACATTCTCCAGGGGCTCCTCTGGAAGTGAACCTTGGCCTTGAATCAATCTGTACCAAACACTGTGGTTCATCATGAGCTGGGCCTAGTGCCCCTGGTAGCCAGAGCCCTATGGACAAGCTAGCCAATTTTGCCAAAATGCTGAACCCACCAAACAACTCACTCTACCAAGATCTGGGTGAATCATCCCAATCCCGCACGGCCTCTACCCTAGTCCAATTTAAGTTTTCTATGTGCAGTATACTTCATTCTATTGAGTCTTCGCCGGACGAATTGAAGTCATTTCCGGGGGTTGTAAAGCGCAACCTATACACTGCAGATTGGGCGGAAACCTCTGATTTACTGGACATTTTTTGATATACAGGGAGTGTGCAGGGTTCAGAAGGAAGCGAGAGAAGAACTTAATGTATTTATCTCGTTTTCCCTGTTCAAAAATTCAGTCAGTTTATCTTTGCTTCCGTCTGAACCAATGTGCAACCCTGGAGAGGAGGCCCAAGTCGGATAAAACATTGCCAAGTAACATCTGCAGATTCTATGAATCCACCACGGTGGAAACCCTGGAACACATAGTTCTGGACTGTCTGGTTTTGCTGATCCCCGGATGCGCTACTTGGGGGAGGGGTTTTTGAGTGAGATTTTCTGGGTCAGGTTAATGTGGAGAAATTCAGTAAAGGGGATCCTTGCATTGTATGCTTTCTTATCTGTGTTCTTGAAGTTAATTGAATGAGTTGCCTGTAATCCTTTTGCAGAAGAAGACTAATCTTCAGTATACAATGGGTTCAATGTTTCTTTATTTCACTGCTGATGAAATAAACATCTCCTATAGTTTCCTACCCCATTGGTCATGCATATCTAAATACAGCCCTCTGCAATATGACCTAATTGTGCTATGTGCATAAAACACTGTAATATTATTGGTTAATGTAACTCAGGTAAATTGTTTCAATACTATACTTTCCATATTGGTCAAGAAAGCTCTGGACAACGAGTGATGTGCATACCCCCGAGAGCACCCAATCAGAGCTAGTGTGAATAACAAGGTCAACACCACCTGGGAATACCATGGATTTCTCATGAGACTGGACACTTTGGCACCCCCCAATAGCTTTTTCAACCTTGAAGCTGTACTCTTTGGTATCACCTCTTGTGAGTCCCATCTGACAATATGTGGTAGCCCTAGCAGGCATCCCACACTATCTCTCTTGGAAACCAGGTGCTTTATAAAAACACGGTTGGGGCACCATTGTTGGGGATTCATTTCTCACATTATTTACTCTAAGTGCTCATAATCCTGAAATGCAAATGGCCCAGCCACTTCTCAATGGGGACAATAGTCAAAAACCTAGCTCTAAATTCTGGCACCAGATCTCTTTGCTAATGCAATTTAGGAAGCCTAAACATGTTTTCCATTGTTTGGGCATTGCACTTGCATTCCAACACTAGCTAATTAATTTAGAGACTTTCAGGGGATAGCCTGCTGATGTTTATTTTTCCATCATGTCAGGGGTAGTGAGGGACTTCCGTTAGAAATAGTGAAGAGCTGTATGTACAGATTGGGAAGTTGCTGAGTTTCCGAGGGCCATTGCAGTGAATGCAGTGTTTATGTGTTATGTGATCAGCAATCATGGTTATTCTGGAAATAATTTGGCGTGAAAGTTGGCCATACTGGGAATGACAGCCACATGGATGGATGTGAAACAAATCTTATTGGTGGTCCTGTCAAAAGACCTACTGATGAATGGCAGCCCATGGGTATGGAGAGCTTTAAGGGGTCTAATATTTTTAGTGGGTACAAGGCTTTTGGCAAGGTATGAGGAGAGACCCAAACTAGCAGAGGACACAGAACTGGCCAATTGCCATTAATCCTGCTTACCATCATTAACAATGGTTGCGAAAGTTTATGGGTTGTCTCAGAAATGTGATGGTCTTCTTCCTCCCTCCTCATATTTCATACTATCCATACTGAGGGGTAGACATACGAGACCCTATGTACATCTTCCTGTCAGGACTAGATCACACTTGTTAAGTTGTGTCCCTTACCTTCAGACCCCTTCATAACTAGGAGCGGAGCATAGTGACCAATGACCTGGAAAAAGGGAAGTTAATTATTTTCCATAAACCTTTACTCTAAAGGGGCCTCTGTGTTTTGAGGTGCATGCCATTGTTAAAGTGTTGGAATAATTGCTGAATAACACTTAGATGTACCCTTGCCTTGCTTGCTCTATGCATTTTTCACTTTCTTTATGCTATTATTGACCTTGAATTTTTAAAGTTGTCTATGCTTGGTGCTTCGTATTGTTTTGTCAAATTTGTATGATTTTGCATAATTTTCTGCATCTTCTGTCTAGCATTAAGATGCCCCCTTTGGAGTGAATACGAGATCTTTAGAACAATACAGACCTTAAAACAGAAACAATTTAGGCACTTTGTGATCTTGGTCAGAAATCAATCCATGGTTTAAGTGACAGCTGCCAACACATGAATTTAAATGAGCAAGCCAGACATTGTGCAACTGCACTGCGAGATGTTCCGTGAGAGATGAGTATCTAAACCTGTAACAAACAAAAAATAGAAGAAGGTCACTAATGACAATGTGCAATTAATAGCAGTGATGAGAATGGAATGGCCTTCTGCTTACATTTAAGGATAGATCATTTACATTCACATGTTTTCTTTTTCTTTTTTTCTGATTAATTTGGAACCACATATATAGTTTTCAAATTCTTGTCAGGATTCGAAGGTAGGTGAAAAGATTATAAACCCTGATGCGGGATCAGGGAGAAGGAGAACTCTGGAGACTGCATATCCTTCCAAGGCTCACATTGTGGGCAGAGCTGCACAAATTGCCTCAATGTATGGTACTATATTCTGATGATGACTGAAGCAGATTCCATCTACATTGCTCAGCTCTGCATCCTGCACTGTGCATTGTATTAACATTTCTTATTTTTTTGTTTGGAAACATGATAGGAAAAGGAAAGGGAGATGTTGGGAATCTGCTTGTAAGAATTCTGGGTGAAGGATGGTGTGCTTGCCAGGTGATCCTATTTACAGATTTCCTCACAACGGCAAGTAGTTCTGTAACAGACAGGGAAAGAAGAGCAGAAAGGACGTCAGTAAGATGGAAGTTGCTGCCTTTTTATGAAGATTTGAAGATAAGGAAAAAAGAAGCACGCTCAACTGTTTCCTGTGTCTGCATTTTCAATTTGGGTCAGGATGACGCAACAGATTGGCAAAGAGCTTTGGTGGCAGCAGGGGCAAGTGGAACCCAAGTATGCGGCCGGTGTTTGCGAGATGAGGTGATGAGTAGCAAGGAGCGAGGGAGCCACTTAAGGCCACCAAAGGGATGTGAGTGTTCAATGGAGGTCCAACGGTCTGGCACGAGACCATGAAGAGCTTTGCAGGAACCTTCCGACTATATGAAGGCAGGTTCATGCTGATGGAGACATTGCATAGCAACTGTATGCAATGGAAATTACGAAATCCGAATTACCAATCTGGGTACAGGGTGAAGTACAAAGCACTTAACCTAGCTTCCTAGCATCAGTGATGTGGCACACTTGACCTAATTAGTACAAAGTTACTTGCACGGGAGCTGAGAGAACACATAAGCATTTGAACCCCAGCCAATTACACTCTGTGGAAATAAAATATGGCACACATTCCATGCCCACTACTGTTCTTGGCAGTGACAGGGGGAACTCATGTGAAATTGCGAGATTGGAAAAAGGGCTTTACACGTTAAGTACTGGCAAGGTCTGGCACTAACCTCTCCTGTGATTAGAAGGATGCCTAAATGTATCACTGTCTGTGGCCAGCTGGACAGGAAATTTTGAAGAAACTACCTGAGCCTCCAGTAACAGAAGGGGGCTAATTTCTAATTCCATCTAAGACAAGCATTGCTAAACTAGACAAACATTATGCCACCAAGGCAAACCCAATTCTTGCATGGTATCAGTTTGAAACAAGAGAGCAAAAACAAGGAGAGAGCATTGAAGAATGTTTTGCACCACTAAGGGCATTAGTTCTAAAATGTTCTTTTGACTGCTGTCAAGAAGAACATCTTTGTGATCAATTAATGATTAATTGCAGGAATTACAAGATTAGAGAGCAGGATCCCACTCTAAAAAGTGCAGTCGAAATAACAAAATGTGTGGAATAAACTTAAACTTGCGTTAAGGAATTCCCAGGTGAGTAAACTTCAGTCACGGGCATAATGAGTGCTGTTGCTGAACTGTGTGGGTTGTTGATGACTATGTCTAGGGTTGGATGGACAAGAAAGCAGTCTACTTCTAGCCAGGCCAGAATGAACAATGGAGGAGAGCGGCAGAACCACACTACCAGATGAGACTTACCTGTGGAAGGAAGGGCTCTTAGCAACAGTCAAGGTAGTGACGTTGGTGGAACAAAAGATGCAAATATGGAACCATACAAGGCAGGAAGAAGAAACCACATGGGGCAATCAGGGTCAATGGAGTGGACGTTGACATGTGGGTGGACGGTGGAGCAGAATATATGTTGATTGGTGCATGAACATGGGTGGACATGTTCCACTGCTGCACAGTAAATGAAAAAAGTACAAATGCTATCTAATATAATAAAGTGCCATTGATATTAAGGGTCAGCCCGATTGCAGTAGTCAGCAAATCTAATAGGACAGTGATGGTCTGCCTAGACCTAAGATAATTGAATCACAATGTAGTTGCTGTAGTATTCTGCTAAGTAAAAGATAACTGCTGACAGATGTAACTGGGACACACATGTTTTCATTACTTTTCCTATGCTCTTAACTGTCATAAGTCCTAACACATTTTGGCCTGTATCACTGCAAAACAATTTGGCATAGTGACAGCTGGAACCGTTTTTTCAAAAGATCATATATAAATTATTAGGCAGCAAAAATGTGGTCAAATTCTATCAGGATGATGTCCTGGTATGGGTAAGGAGTGAAAGTCGACATCATGACAGACTGAAGAGTGTATTGTACAATCTGGGTAGTGCTGGTCTTACCATACCACCAGGAAAATGCAAATTCAGGCACATTAAAGTGGATTATCTTGGACATGAAGTGTCATAATTAGAGCCTATACAAAAGATGTTGGAGTCGAAGTATAGAGCATAGAGCCAAATTATAATTTCTTGGGGATGATTGAATGGTATGCTAAATTAATAAGGAATTTGTTCAATAAGACAAAACGAATGAGGGATCTCACTAAGAGAGGTGTGTGCTTTGAGTGGTTCGAAGATTGCCTGAAGGAGTTTGAAAAAGTTAAGAATGAGATTATGGCAGCCCCGATTCTGCAATGATTTAGAAAAGAAGAACTGGAACCTGCAAGTGTGAGCATACGTGTGTGATTTGGCAGAGCAACTCTTCATTTTGGTACAGATTCAACAGCTAATTGCTTGGAGACTCCCACTTGTTCCTTGAAGCAATATATTTCGCACCTGAAAACTCATGCGTGTGCATGCACAGAAAGTGTGAGCGTAAGTGTGCGGTTTTGCATTACAACTATTCATTTTGGTGGGGATTTCACAGCTAATTGCTTAGACACTCCCACTTGGGTCGTGAAGCAATATATTTCACCCCTGAATGCTCATGCGCACACACTCACAGCAAGTGTGAACATATGTGTGAAGTTTGGCAGTTTGGCAGTTTGGCTACCGATCGGCAGTGGGCTGGTAAGACTTTCTATCTTCTCTTCATCTCTCTGTTCATATAAATGCATTCACATTGGACTAAATCAAAATAAAATAATCAGTAGAGATCACTCGGGATTGACATCGTCAATTTCTTAATATTCCTCTTGTGAAGGCTCTTCAAATACAACTGAAAAGAAAACATTATTGCTTTTATTATTATTGTTGCTTTAAGTTAATTTGTTTGGCAATTGTCGCATTCACTCTCCTGCTTGGCTGGGATAGGCTGTGTGTTTCATTGTCATTCTACAAACTTGGCTCAGCGGGGGTGGCTGCGGATCTTTTATCTTTTTTACCTTCCTTGCCATAACAGGCTAGACCGTACCTCTGTGCACCATATGTCTGTGCACTTTCTTTGTGAGGTAATGATAGAGATAAAGGTGATATTTGAGTTTCTGTCCGTTTCTACAATTCCTTCATCACTCATGCAGAGTGTATGTACAATTTACGAGGTGGGAATCAGCGGGTAGGCGTCGAAAGTAAGATCAAATGGGGGAGGCAATGGGAGACGTTGTGTTGCCGCCTGGATCACTACCAGGGAAATGCCATCTATACATCAACAGGAAATGTCTGACCTGCTGCTTCGCTCCTATAGCTCGATTATAGTAATCATAAAACAAGTCCCATAAATGGAAATGACTCATGGAAAAAAAAACTAAGTACAATGAGAAAAACCTTGACCTCAATTTCCAAATTAAACTTGTTGAATTTAAAAAAAAAAAAAACATTAACTGATCTAACATTTGTATCGACTGATATAGATGAGGTATTTCCAGCTTCTACAGTGGCATTGACTCAGGTTACTATCCAAACTAAATCCCGAACTACTGTCCAAACTAATGCCCAAGTCCATCATAAGCCATTTGAGCAAAATGACCAGCCATTACAATCCTCATGCCTAGTAACTAATCTCGCCGGCTCATATCCTTCAAGTACTAAATCCCAAAAGAAAATGAAATACTTCTTTTTAAAATTAGGAACAACTTCTACTATCAGAAAGATATGTTTGCTGAAAGAAAGTTTGGAGCCTGTTTCCGACAGAAGTCTTCTGGTGGCACTTCCAAGAGAGAAGGATATGGAGACTCTTTAGGCCCAGGACACTATTGTTATTGACATCAGTGAAATAAATATTTTTGGGGAGGCTGGAATGGACCTGGTTGATGACCCTACCTCAATCCTAACTGAACATTTAACATTCAGCTCAATTAATTTCGGCCTTAAATCTTGTTTTAAGCTCCTTCATTTGGTTATAAGAAGAGTCCGGTCAAATCAGAATTTGTTCCTGGGCGAGTCCTTTTCATTCTGTCTTGGTTTAGCTGTCAGCACGCTGAGGTTCAGTTTATTGTGACTGTAACAATAATACACGTTAGCTTTTAACTTCCAGTCTGAACCATTCAAGCGCTGCGCTTGCTATTTTTGTAAATAGAATATATACTCACATGTATTGATATTAATTGGATTCTTGTATTGTTAGATTGCAGTCATTCCACACATTAAATTCAATTTCATTAATTGATCTCAAAGTTCCATGCTTCATTTATTTTTCTCAGGGTACCATACATCCGTAATTCACTTCTTACAGTTTTGTCTGTCCCTCTTTTTAAATCATCAATTGTATTTTCATTGATTTAGTTTTTCACATAGTACTATACATCCGTAATTAGCTTCTTACAGTTGTATGTGTCCTTTTTTAAATCATCAATTGTATTTTCATTAATTGATCTCATATGTTAAATGTTCCTCTCAATGTCTTTAATTGATTTCCTCTCAAAACCAGATTCTAGTACCACACTTCAATTATATTTTCATTGTTTTTTTTTAATGATAGTTCAAAGTTTCCTCTCTCCAATAATTGTTTGTCCTCCTCTCATAGATGCCTCTTAAAACGTGTTTCTCCATGGATATTCCTCCATGGTTCCTCAGGAGAGAAACCTGATCAATTTGATTATAGATTCTAATAGATTCCTTTGATCTGTTTTTTAATGTAGTTCTTATCAATGTGTTTCTCCTTGTAGTCAGGTAGTTTCCTATCTACAAGTTCTCCTGGATGCGATTGTCCTGAGCGTCCTCCTTAAACTCTATAGGAATATATTAAATACCCTTTCTGCAAATGTTTTACAATCTAGTGAAATAAAGTTGGCTATTTCCATCTTAAAAGATCTTTTGGAAAAGCAGGGAAGTAAAATTTCAACATCACAATCAAAAACCTATGTGTTTTTAGAAGATCTAAATCAGAAAATGGGAGCTATTGCTAAGACTTTGGAAATGCATCATAGCTTAATTATTAACCATTTTCCAACCGACTGTGACAAAGGAAGATCTGGTAATCAGCGAGGCACAAATAATCAGATTGCCACCTGATGATTTACTGCAATCACTGCCACATAGAAGAACCAGGACCCAGGCGGAAGGATTAGAAACAGTGGCTTCTAAAATATTTTCGGTTCTAGTGGCAAGTGGGAATTTAATGAATGAACCACCAAAGATCCGGCTTTTGAACAAAGTTGAAATCTCTTTGATAGTTTGCCATGAAATGGCAAGAAAAAGAAAAGAAATAAGAAAAAAAGAAACAGGAAAGAAATTCAAAAAGATCAAGAAAGTATTTGAGATTTCTGGAACTATCTCAAGAACTAAAGCTTAGTGATGATGAAGCTATAATTGGCGACTCTAAGATTAACACTGGTATTCAAATGCCAAGGTGGCATATGGCCCAGTCGAGTGAGTCCTTGAAGAGATCTCAAACTGTTGAAACTCAGGAAGCTTTACATTTTTATATACCATTACAAGAACTTTAGGCCCAGAACATAGAGAATATAAATGAGAATAACATCCTCAAAATGAAAAATATGGAGCAATAAACAGATAATGGGAAAGTGATAAATGATGCAGTTTTTAAGAAGAAGTTGTGTTCAAATGTGTGAACACAAGTGCAGTTGATACAGCTTTATTGGCAGTTTGAGCTGATTAAAAACTCCTCACTGGTCTCACAAAAACTACCTTCGGAGCGTTGGGAACCGATATTCCACATGGGGAGAAACAAACATAAGGGGGTTACCGTAACAAAAGCTTTACCATCTGTTCAAAGAGAGACAGCCAAAAGCCTGGTAGAGGTAGATAGAGCGGTATGCACATCAATTCAATTACAGGTTGACCAAGCAATACATTCACAATCCTAAGCTCAAGATGAGGTTGCAATGAGGACAGCTGAAAGAGGAAGTGTTAAATCAGGTGAAAATCATCATACAAATGAAGAATTCTCAAATTCCTTCTTCGCATCTCCTCATGTTTGGCCGGAATGTTTAGCTGAGCCAGGAGATCAGCTTATCTTAAATAGACAATCAATATTGAGGAAAGTTAAGGATGTACCAGACTTATACTTACGATCTACACATGATATAGAGTATATTCACGTTCCCTATGAAATCTCCACTAATATCGTTGAAATTGGTCTTCAGTCCCATTTGGGGATTAATGCTCTGTTGGTAGATGAAAAAATATTACAAAAAATTGCCTCAAAAACTCAACAAATAAACCAAAAGAGAGAAGGAGTGTTGTACATGACAATTGTCATTATATACAGGTTTGGGCATGAATTCAACTCAAGGGAGGGAGTTGGCTCGGCCGATTGTAATTGAGAACAGGGGCATTGCATATACTAAGAGTAATGTCTGTTTTTTGTTGCCAGGGATTTTGACGCACGTTTTTCAGAGTTTGGCAGAAAATGATGCTTTGCTTTTGTGAATGGTGAGCTCAATGTTATGTACTCAGCAGGAACACAAATGGGTCAACTAGCAATGATATTTTTGGTTAATTTGATCTGATTCTGCTGCAAGAAACCTGGCTGCTGACAGAACTAAGAATTGATGGATTTACCATATTACACCAATTGACCACTAGTAGTAAAGGAGGTCACCCGTCAGGTGGTCTTATAATTGCCTCAAGAAATGCAAAAATAACAAAAACAGTAACATTGGCTAATACTCATTATGGTATCCTTGCAACCAAACTTTATTATCATTCCAACAGTCTGTTGAAGAGTTTGGTTGCTATAAATCTTTTCTCTAACCCTCTGTGTTCCAGCTTGGAGGAGTTTTTGGAGCAAATTGCTGATGC
The DNA here is from genome assembly GCF_040938575.1 of Ambystoma mexicanum. Classification (NCBI taxonomy): domain Eukaryota; kingdom Metazoa; phylum Chordata; class Amphibia; order Caudata; family Ambystomatidae; genus Ambystoma; species Ambystoma mexicanum. The sequence goes on along the minus strand of NC_090932.1, from coordinate 826,896,914 downwards.
GTTGTCGGACGCAGTATGTTCTACGGAAGCCACCAGTACCCTAATAGTAGGAGATATGAATTCATATTGTTTAGCCCCGATACATGTGCAGAATAGTAATTGCCTGGCTGTAGAGAATGGTGAGAAGTAGAGCAATTTTATCAAGGAGTGCAACTTGATTCTTTGTAATGGGAGTGTTGAGGGAGATGTAATTCCAGTCTTTACGTGGGAAAGATAGATCCACATCCATTATAGATTACATAATCTTTTCACAGATTACATAAACTTTTCTAGAGACTTGTTTGATTGTTGTGTTAGAATGGAGATTAGACACACAGAAAAAAAGTGATCATAACATGCCAACTGTTAAATTATTATGTGGGAGAAATCTGGCATGAAGGGCTTATCAGACAGAATTGCTAGTCAATCAGGGATGTGATAGATTGGCAAGCTTTAACAGAAATGGATGTGTATTAAATAAGAACTTGAGAGATTCAGTAATGTCCTTAACATCAGGGCAATTAAGTCCGGTTTGCTCTCCAGACCATTTCAGAAACTTTCTATGGGATCTGGACAAATCTCAGATGGGAAGAAAAATCTTAGAGAATTGAAAACGAGTAACATGATAAGCTCTGCGATGTTGAAGAACAAGAAAAGATTTCTGGCAGCCTATCAGAATTGGAACAGGTCTAATAGATATTTAAAATTGCAACAGATAGGGGAACTTATGCTAGATACCTTTTAACAAAAAATATCTGAGATTTCTGGTACTTAGTGAATAGTGGAAAAACCTTGCAATCTTATTGTGTGTCGGAGAATTTGTGGTGTACACATTTTGAGAAGCTCTGTTGTAAGACGATACAGGAAGTGGACAGGAAACCTCTCAATTTTTCTCAGTCTCAGTGTTCTTCTCCAGAGGTGGTCAGACATCTCATAAAAAAAATCTACTTCGAGAGCGCCTGGTCCTAATGGGCTGTCAAATTCGATTCTTAAAGCAGACCTGGCTTCTTGGACTAAGGTTCTCCTTCTTTTTAAAAATGTCATTGAACTAAAGCAATGTCCAGATAGCTGGAAAACGGCAGTCAATGCACCAATCTACAAGAAGGGCGATCGGACTAATCCCACAAATTATCGCCCGATCGCCCTCCTTGATGCTGACAGTAAGATCTTTGCCTGGGCCATCTTATTAGAGTTGGAGTGTTAGGCATAAAGTAATAGTATCCTAGATAAAGTTCAAATAGGCTTTGGAAGAGGCATGTCAACCAGCCTAAATGGCCTAATAGTAAATATGTTGAGGGATGATTCCTGGAAGGCAGGCCATTCCCTGCTCTATGTGGCCATGACTGACCTCTCTAAAGCCATCGATACCATAAACAGAAACAGATTATGGGAAAAATTGAGAAAGTGGGGCATTACCTCTGGCCTTTTAGCAATTATGGTCTATCTGAATCAATATATAACTGTCCAGGTCAGAATAGATGCTTTGGGACATCTCTTGAAGCCAAAAAGTACAGAAAGGGGATTGAGGCAGGGATGCATCCTTGCACCCTGTCTCTTTAATATGTATTTCAGCCGAACGTGATGTTGGTGGAGAACAGGATGAAAACCAAGATAGATCAATTAGTTAGCCAGATGAAGTGTATACATGGTGTTTATTATAGAGTTTCAATAATACCATTGATAAAATGATATAAAGGTAAAGCCATTCCTACATTAATATATGCCATGGATGTTGAATCTCAGGATTGGAATTTATAGTGGGAATGGCTAGAGGGATGGTTGTGGAAGAAGGTATTATGCCTCCTTCAGTCTCTCTCAATAGCCTCACTCCGCTATGATTTGGGCCTGAATTCAATAAGGGCTAGCATTGATTGGAGGTTGTTGCAACTGTATCGATTAATCAAAGATCCCCAGAGTAACTCACTATGTACAGATGTGAATCAAGAGGAAATAAGTAAGTGTTACACTTTCATGAAGAAATCAACAAATAAGGGGTAGCTTCTTCACCTTACCTATATAGGTCAGTTGAAGATTTAATAACTAATCCCATTAGTATTAAGATGGCCATAATGGAAATGGATTGGCTAACAATTATTGATGTCATGCGTTCATTAAAACTTCATGGTAGTTTTTCAATTTTGGATAAACTTAAAGGGGTTTTACCGGCCTACTTGAAAAAGTTCCCTGATCGTATACGGAGAAATGTGCACCTACGATTTTGATTGAATCTATTAGCAACAGGGGAGATTTTTTCTAGTAGAGCAAAGGAGAATGTCCCTAAGGAGTTATGTACTGTATGCCAAAGTGAGATCAAGCAATCCCTATGACACATTATGTTTGGGAACATGAGAGTTGATGAAGGTTTAATTCTGTCGCTTTGTTCGTGATCATGAGTGGCTCCAGGCATAAGACTTCTGGTATAGACTGCCTAAGGGCATGAAACATTTTATCAATGGAACTCATAAAAGTATTGAACGTTCTAGAGTTATTAAAAGATGCAGTAGCATACTGAATCAGAAACCAGGGACTGGTTACAATATGTGAGTTTGTCTATGTGTGTAAAGTTACTTTGTATAGTATGTTTTATTAAGATGGTGTGATATTTTGTATTATGTGAAAAGTCAAATTTATGACTGTAACACATTGATAACATTTTTTAAAAGAACTGGGCCCTGTTGTTTACACCGTTACCAGCAGAACTGTTCCTGTGGAAGTCTTGATGCACAGAGAAAAGTGGCAGGAACATATGATAACATTTTACTCAAGACTTCTCCAGGTGCCCCAGACAAGTTATTCAGTGATAGAGAGAAAGGCATTAGCATGCATCTGGGCCATAATTCAATGTTAATCATTCCTGTGGGGAAGGAAATTCAAAATCATGAAAGATCACAGTCATTGGTGGTGGAATTATTTAATAAATGTGATTTGGAAGTAGTGTCCAGGAAGATACTAAAATGGGTAGGCACATATTGAAATTCTATTAAGATAACAGAGGGGTAACAGCTTGACGAAGAAAAGGATGAAGAGTTTCTGAAAGCTGTGCATGCTGTCCAACAGTGTGTCAAGAGAGATGGATGGGGCGAAGTTTGTGGCTAATAAATTATGTTTTCCTGAGTGATGAGATACATGGAAATAGGGTGGCCGTTGTAAGACACCAACAAAGACAATAAAAAAATATAAGAAGATAAAAGATGAACGGTCAATACATGGAGATTATCTATGCGGCCGGTAAATAGTACCGAGTTAGAGTTGTGAAGTTCGGGAATCAAGGCCACCTGGGGTCAGGTTAGACTAAGGTTCTTATTTGTTCAGATTTCTTGTGGCCTTACATGGACAAGCTGATTGGGGCTAATATCATGGCTGGATTGGCTTGTAGTGACAGTGATAAGGATGTATGTCCAATGGTTCCACCAATAATCATTGCAAATACACCTTGGGTTCCTTGGGAAGAGAAAGCAGTGGCATTTCAGAGCCATTCAACTTTAGGCGAGATTTGTATTTGTAACGGTTGTGATGGATTTTCTGTCACAATTGCCAGAGGTGTGTGATGAAGGACATGTCATCCAGCAAGGTTATTACATTTTTAGAGCCTTTGTTCTGGAGAGAAGGCTTCCAGAAACAAGTTTTATCAGACACCAGTTCAAAGATGGCGTCAATTTCTAGAGACCTTTGGAGTTGAGCATGTCACTATGTCGATGCATCATCCTAAGGGAGGGGGGGGAGTGTGTGTGGAAAGATTCAACTGCACTTTGAAGAAAGCAATTGGAATTGCAGTTAGCAAAGGCAGTGAATGGTTCAGGACAATGATGGAGCAAGTGTTTCAGTATCGTTTACCTCTGCATGCAACCACTGGGGTTTCTTCCTATTTCAAGTTTTCATGCGTGGTTGTTGCTTCTCACAGACACACGTTTACTTCCGTCATTTGGTGGGGCTCCATTCCTGCTTTCTCCTCCCTTGTTCTAATTTGTTTATGGAGCCTCGCTTTTTCGAGTTCTTTTCATTAGTATTTTTTTCACTTAACTGTATTGTAATGATTGATTCTTTGGGCATATTGCCTATATACTCTCTTGTTGTTGGGGGCCTCTCATCTACTGCTAGGTCTAGATGCAGTAAAGCAGAGGTATTCTAGACAGTATCTCAAAATTACGTAAAATGGGTATCCTTCGGTGCCCACTTACAAACCTGGATCACAGCAAATGAGAAATTAGTGGTTAGCGATAAAAGGATGACAGTGAAATGAGTGAGTATTCAAACCTTGGAGATCCCCTGATGCTGGACAACTGGGGACTTAAACCAACAGACTGAGATTCATAGAAAGTTTTAAACATCTTTAAAAAGGGACCTCAGCGTAGTATACAAATTATGGGTTTATATAGTATATGTAAGCTTAACTGTGTTCAGTTGTGCTGAATTCAACGTGCTTGTATTCCACGTTAAAATATAACAACTATTTTTTTTTAACAAAAAAACAAAAAAACAAAGGGAGCTTGGATTGTGCCGCCAATTACCAAATGTATTATAGGTATATGTCGAATTTAAATTGAAAAGGTTTTACCCACCGTCCCCCTTTAAAGTGGACACACATGAACCCTCATCGAGGAGAAGTGGCAGGGTGCAATGAAGGAATTCAACCTCTCAGCAAAATCTCCTAAGAAAAATGAAAAGAAGGCACTGCTGTTTGCTCGAAAACATGAACAGCAAGGCTCAGCACGTGTCTCAAGTACAAAGAACTCACCTTGAGAACAGGGACGGTGTGTGACATATCCTCGATGAATTGCCGGGCTGACTCGGTCCTTCACATTCCGTGGGTTGATAAATGAGTACCCCACGTGGGCGATAAGGTTGACACTGATTATGAAAGTGCTTAGGAGCTGGGAGAACCTTGTATGAATCACCATATACATCACCCAATTATTATAATAATTATTATTGCACTGAAAGTACGTTTTTGATGTTGAAAGCCTTCACGATTTTCTGATGTATTTGTCTGGCCTGTGCCTCCTTGTGTACACAGGGCATTCTCTGAAATTGGATTCACCTGTAAATCAAGAAACTACCTAGAAAAGAGCAGATAAATGAAATGTGAACACATTCAGTCGGATTCCGTGTACCAACAGATGTTGTCTTGCTGTTTATTTCACAGTACAAGGTGAATAATTATGGCGTGCAGCCCTTCTATATGGGAGTGGAAAATGATGGGAGCGCGCATGGAGTCCTGCTGCTGAACAGCAATGCGATGGGTAAGTAGGCCATTTCCCTCGTTCCCATTCATTTGGCGTGAAAGGTGCAAGCCAATAGTTTTAATAAAAGCTTCCGCACATGCATAATAAGGACACGACTATATGCGTCACTCAAGTCTTATGCATTCCAGGCTAATTAGGGAAACCTCATCACAACATATGTCATACTATTGTGATGGATGAAACGTGTGTTCTTAAGAGATTGCTGCTAAAGAAATAAAACAAAAATGTTTGTGTGCTTCAAAGAAGGTACTCGTCCCACCATCATTTGTATAGCCTGCGTAAGCAGTCATTTTCCAATCCTTTGTGGGAAAACAAGGTTTAAAAAAAGGGTTTACAGATTTTTTTAACACATATTTTTCCACTCGAGTTGGGGAACAGAAACCAAGTTGCCCTTCTGCATGCGCCACCAGGACCACCTGCCAGCAAGTAATACATGCAGAACAGCATCTGATTGTGATACACAAGTCCGATCTATGAAAGTCTCTTCAAAACAGGTTCATCCCTGTTCCTCCAAAACCATCAAGGACCACATTGACTCCCTGGCTCCTGCCCATGCCAACTTCTGCAACCACTTCTTCACCACTGGAGTCTTCCCTTCACCCCTGAAGCACTCCCTTGTGCACCCTCTTCTTAAGAAACCCTCTGCTGACCCTTCCTGCACGGCTAACTATCGCCCAATCTCCATCACTCCTTTCCTGGCAAAACTCTTGGAAAAGCTGTCCATCGCCCAGCTCAATCGTACCACTGAATCTGTTGGTTGTCTCCATGATCATCAGTCTGGCTTCAGAGCTGCCAGAAGCATGGAAACTGCTCTCCTGAACATCTGTGAAGACCTGCTCTCCAACCACGATTCCAACACCCCCTGTGTCCTCATCTTACTCGATCTCTCTTCTGCCTTTGACACGGTCAACCATGTCATCCTGCTGAACCGTCTCCTGCTAAACTGGGGATCACTGGTTTGCACCTAGCATGGCTGACCTCTTTCCTCTCTGATTGACCCTCCCAAGTTCAACTAGTGTCCTTCCTCTACTCTAGCTCTATCTCTAGCTGTGGTGTTCCACAGGGGTCTAACCTCTCTCCCTGTCTGTTCAACCAATACCTGGCACTTCTTGCCCACTGCATTGCTGCGCTCCGCCCCAACTTCCAGTGCTATGGGGATGACACTCAGCTCAATTTCAGGCTACCCTCTGCCACCTCTTCTCCCTCTCTCATCTCTGACTGTCCGCCATCCAGGAGTGGTGTGCCACCAATGATCTCTGCCTTAATGCCAGTAAGACCAAGATTCTCCTCATCGGCCCACCCACACCCACGTTTCCTGTCACTCTCTTGCCGGTCTCTCTTGGCCCTCTTCCTGCTCTCACCTGTGAGGCAAAAAAACCTTGGGGTCATCTTCGACTCCACACTCTCCTTCTCTCCTCACATCTCTGACTCCTCTAAGAAATCACACTACCAGCTTTACCTCCTCAGAGGAAGTCTCCCTTTCCTCTCCTTCCCCCAGAAGCTCACTGTCTCCAGAGCTCTGGTTCTTGCTAGTCTGGACTATTGCAACAGTCTCTTTCTTTATCTGCCTGCTTCTACTCTCCGCCCTCTGCAACTCATCCAGAACAGGACTGCAAGACTTGTCCTTGGCCTCAAGCCCAGGGATCGTATCTCTTCAGGACTGAAATCTCTGCACTGGCTTCCAGTGGTTGCGAGGATTAAGTACAACACCCTCTGCATTTTCCACAAGGCCTTCTGGGGCTTAGGGATTCAATACCTTCAACTCTCTCTTCCTAAATATCTTCCTTCTCGAGCTCTTCACTCATCCGGCTCCAACTCCCCCAGGGTCAGTCGCTTCTCCAAGCAACGACTTGGTGGGAGATCTCTTTCTTCAGCTGGGGCCTCCCTCTGGAACAGCCTCCCTGCCTCCCTGAAACTTGAGGAGAATCATCTCTGGTTCTGGAAGCACCTCAAAACCTTTCTCTTTGCTTCAGCTTTTTCTCCTCGTCTCCCCTGCTGACTTCCTGGCTGAAACTGCACTGGTCACCTGGCCACCCCCTGAACTCGGTGCCCAGGTCCCCTCCCCCGTCAGTCACACACCTGCACTGCCTTCCTGGCAACCCCTGCACTTGGGGACTGTTTTCTATATCCCTACAGTGCCACTACCAGCACTTGACACCTGATGGCTGCACTTACCCCTGCACTTGCCACCTCCTGGCCTTACTTTTCATTATTGTTATTTATTCTATTTTCCCATGTACTACACTGTCCCATCCCCCTTGCCCCCCCCCGCACTTCCCCCTACCTCCTTCCCATGCACCTGCGCAATCTGAATGACACCTGGCCTAGTAGGATCGCTGTCTGTCTTCCCTCTGTTCCCCCTCCCTTGCCTTGTCGTGCCTTAAAACACTTGTGTATAGGTGCGTTATAAATGCCATATCACATCATATCATTAATGTATATTACTCAAACGGAATACTCCATTGTTTAACATATGGTAGAGCTGCCAACTTCCACTAAAATGCATATCAGGAGGCATTTGCACGTGTTGCACCATAAACTGCAAATACTGCATGGGAACCCAAGTTGCCAAGATATGCATGTATTTTTATATTTATGTGCACCTTGCAAAGAACAAACATTGCACTGAGGACTAAAGTACACTTAAGCTCACACGTTGCTGGAAGGTTTTTCACATATATTCAAAAGGGAATTAGGAATGTTCATTCATACTGACATATGGATATGCAATAAAATGTTTATGTAAAAAAGTGACTGTAGTGGGATCACTGCTACGTTTACTGCACTACCAAATGTAGAGCTTCAAAAACGATTTTTTTTTTTTAACTGCTTGGTTTGTTTTTTAAGGACATTTCCTACACAGCCAGCTATTGCAGTGTGCAGAAATACCACATGTAATATGCAATCCCCTAAAGAGACCTTTGCGACTCCATCATGCATAATATCTTAGGGATCTTCATGACTGAATCATGGGCACCCTTCCTGTTATAGCATGCTTGCTTCATGTGCTAACTGTAACTCTATTTGGTGGTTATATGGACACATTTATACTCAGGCAATTAAGTGGCATTCCTATGTTTTTTAAACATTGTTGAGCGAGTGTGAGTTTCCATAATGTAATTGTGTGTTATTATTGTGCTAGCACTACTTACAAATCAATGAGTCATACCAATAAAGCATTATAGTATTGTTATTATGTTGTATGACATTATCTGGCAATTAACACAGCTGCCGGTCGGTCTATTTATAGGTATCACCCCTCAAAATGTGCACAATACATAGAGTATTCCAAATGGGGATTTGCCATACATGTAGAAATCATTGAGACTGGACATATCCTGGTGCTCATTCCAGAGGATCACGACATGTGTTCAGTGCATTCTTGTTTTCCCTCTTGCAAGCGCAATACCTGCAACATGCCTGTAACTGGGTAAAAATAATGGCAGCATAAACACCTATTAATCTTGGTTCCTGTACTATGTATGCATACACATACTGGGTTTTATATAGCTCAGAATTGGCTAGGAGGCCCAATGGGACTGTGCAACAAGGGGACACAGTGATAGTATTCAATAACATGGATACAGTTTAAAGGGTACAACATTAACTCGAATATTTAAATGATATGGCGAGAAGGAACCCAGAGGCTTTCAGGTAAGGTGTATCGGTTGGAAAGCAAAAGTCTGGTTCTGAGAGGTTCCACAGATGGGCTTCATTTAAAGCTATATTTTCATGCATTTCAACATTTCATTCTTCCTACCTGAACTGCTAAGTCTCTGTGTTTGTATTAGTGATACACACTTGCTGACTAATAACTATCAGTCAGTTTTCTCCCCAAGTGTAGCATGCAGACAGCCACCATACAGGTGATGTATGAAGCGCTCCAAATCATGGATAAGGGTGACTCATGCCTTCTCGTCTTCCTTGACCTCTCGGCCACATTCAACACTGTTGACCACTACATCCTCCTCTCACTCGATGCTGACAGGATAGGGTTCTCTGGCACTGTCCTGAATTGGTTTACCACCTACCTCCTGGACGGACACCAGGCCATCCAGATGAACTTGTTTCATTATAACCAACTCACATTGTCCTGCAAAGTCTCACAAGGCTCTACCCTTTCACCAATCCTTTTCAACCTACAAATGAAGCTTGTGGGCACTCTCCTCAAAGATCCCAATATGTCCATCTACCAATACGCGGATGATACTCTGTTGTACATGAGTGTAAATAGTCAACAGGACAACAGTCTTCTCCGCAATTACTTACCCATAATCCAGCCCTGGATGTCTGCTGCCTACCTCAATCTTAACCCGTTCCAGACTGAATTCATCTTCATAAGTCTTCCCACTAACCTACAACTTGTTCAACGGGTGCCACAGTAAATTTAGAGAAAAAAACAAACATCCACAAATGTCAAATTTGGCATTGGAAAAAAACCGTAAAAATCTACTGTCGACAAGGAGAGCAGTGGTAGTGGGGGTGTCCCTGCTCCTCTTGATCGACAATATGGTACTTTGGGGGTTGCACGAGTGTCCCCCACTTCCATTGGAAGGAAAGTGGGAGACAAAGAAAATAAAAAAAATAGACATTTAAAAAGGACCCTGCGGCAGAAGTTCTGCCCCTCAATGGGGTGACGCAACTTGCATCACAGGGAAGGATCCATGTAGAGGAGCATCAGGTAAGTGAGGGTCGAGGGAGGTTTTAAGGGTAGAGGGTGCAGGGAGGGGAGATAGTGGGCCAAGGTCATGTACGTGATTATTTCCGTACAGGCATTTTGAATTTGTGATTTTTTAATTTGACATTTTCGTTAAGGAAATAATCACGTACATCCTTGTCCAACAATGGCTCAAAGATATGCGTCTAGTAGGGTTTGATCCCCCACTCTCAGATTTAGCCAAACCCTTTGGCTTTACCATTGACATCAGCCTGTCCTTCCAGAAACACAGAGCTAAGAATTCCCAAACTGCCTGTCTCCAAATGTCCAGCATTCACAAAATCAAATCCTTCATCACACCGCAGGATTTCTGGACCATAGAGCTGGTCTGTGTGGTCTTGCAAATCGATGGGAGAAATGGCCTCCTGATGGGGCTCCCAGCTGCGCACTTGGCTCCCTTAAAATCTGTCCACCACTCGGCAGCATATCTTATTATGGGTGCATGGAGATTTAACTGAATAACCCAGTCTTACGCAAACTACACTGGCTTCCTCCCCAGGCCAGGATACTATTGAAGACTACATGTATCATCTACAAAGCAGTCACAAATAACACATCAGCGTACCTAATGGCTAAGCTCCACATATGTGGTTGCACAGGCTCCTTGCACAGCAAATTGACGAACCGGCTTAAATCACAACTCGTCCACAAAGTGAGGGCCAGCATATAAACCTTCTCTTGTCACGTACCCAACCTCCTCAACTCAATCCCAGTATCAGCTCCGAATTCCCCAACAAAATCTCCAATTTCCCACATCTCTAAAAACATGACTTTTCCCACAACACCTAACCAGGGACTAATCCCATTGGATGCACATATTATATGATATGATATGGCATTTGTAACGCGCCTATACACAAGTGTTTCAAGGCGCGACGAGGCAGGGAGAGGGAAAACAAGGGGAGGACAGACAACGATCCTACTAGTGAACAATTAAGTGAAACAAACCAAACTCCTTCCTGTAGGGAACATATTAATGCACAGTCTGCATAAAGTGACAGCTAAAGCAGGCATAGGGACAGTGAGCTGTGTCATATGCTCTGCTAGTCATGGTATAATATAATGGTAATTAAAAAGTGAAGAAGGCCAAAACAGCATTGTTTGCTGGCAAAGCCAGACCAAGCATAACTGAGAGCTAGATAAGTTGTGCGGGTATTGGCTGCAAGGTTTAGAACCGGATAATATTTTGTTTGAAACCACAAAATCAGTTCTGCAATCACATTGGACAAAATAGCAGAAGTCTAGCAAGGAAGCATGCACAATAAGGTGCAGAAAGAAGTTATCTTGACCACAAATCAGCACCAGCAAGGGGAACTTGACCTCTAACTCCTCTGCCGTCACTGTGTGTCAAAATTCTTTGTGTCAGTCGACAGTAGAGCCCCCTTACCCCCTCCCTCTCCAACCGACTGCCAAGGATGAGGAAAATCATGAAGGATAATAAACATGTGAGCTGGCAGAGATTAAAAGGGGGAATAAATTGGAGAAGCAGCTTCAGGGACCAAGACACCCACTGAAAGCAGATTCCTAGCATTGACAGTGACTTGTGAAGCCCTCCATCCATGCTGCGACTCCCATCAAGACCACGCATCCAGACCCGCAGGCTGAGACCCCTCCCGCCCCTGCTCTCTTGATGGACAATTTTCATATATGTGAACCGGCCCCCGAGGGCTCACATTTACCCTGCTAAACAGCCAAATTACTCCATAGCCTCTGGGGCGGGGGGTGCACTGGTAAAGCATTGCCACCCCAGCAGGACACAGATCCCATTGACTTCAGCGGATCACACATCCACTGGAACCCATTTAAGTGTTCTGGGCTGTGCAGCGTGGGCCCGAACCTCCCAGTGGGAATTAGTATTGGCTGCGGGTGATTGTCGCCCTCTCCAGGTCAGATTGATCTTAGTGTGAATTTCCCCTCTGCAAACAGGACCACCTTCTCTCTGTAGGAACATTGTCCTCTTATCTTCTCTACATGTGCTGACAATACTGGGATCATGCTATTATTGAATAAAAAGAGCTTAGCCACAAGTTCTTTCATTCATATCTGCCTCTTGTAAGTTGATTGTTGGAGGAACACTACCAGGTTGCAGTTTAACACTTTGAACACTGAAATGTTAGTAGTATTTAGTGTACTAGATTGCTGTTTTAGGCCGGTGCCTGAAATCTGTCAAATAAGAAAGAGATTTTGTCATTATCCTGGATGATACTTTAGCTCTCACTACTCAAATGGGTTCAGTCTATATCTTGGTTGCGGTATCCGGTCATTTTTGGAAAACTTATTTTCGAAACACCATTTTGTCGAAAACATTTTGCCGAATGTTTTTTTTCAAATGTATTATTTTTTTATTTTATATGTTTTTTTGGGTTTTGTAAGTTAAAAAAAAAGTGTTTTAAAAAAGGGGGTTTGGGGGGAACCCCCATTTAAAAAAAAATATTTAAAAAAAATGAACATTTGAAAAAATATTTTTGGGCAAAATTGTGTCGAGAAAATGACATTCGAAAATATGCCATTCGAAAAAATCACTATAAACCCTTGGTTGCTTTATCTTAACATAATATTGTCAGAATATTATACATGTTCATGTTACTTGCCACTATGCACCATTGCCATCTATGCTGGTTCTTGTCACTGCAATCTCTCTAAATAGCTCATCAGAAGGTTGCTGCAGGTTCTGAATTTAAATGCCCACCTGATTCCATATACTACATTTCAAGCCAAAATCACGCCTGTTCTTGGGTGCATCAATGAGTTTTCTGTTGAGGGCTGCAGCTCCTTAAGGCTTCTTCCATTACATTGTTTATAGTGATGAGCAACATTTTTATAATATTCCCTTACTACTCCATACATTATCAATGTATCTATTCATTTATTTGTCTGAAAATTAGAAAAATCATCTTCCAACTATTAACATATTCCACATAAAGGCAAATTACTAGATTGCCAGAAAACCCACCGGTAGGTGGAGGGTTACTGCCAACCCCGTAATACTGTTACTTATTTATTTATTTAATGTGATACAGTCTATTTAATAAACTTTACACATATTAATAAACAAGCATCATATATAGATTAAACTTCCGAGAACAGAATAGCATCAATATGACACTAATATAACATTATAATGATAATGAGCTATTTACATATATAAAATCAATCTCAAAGCTCAAGGCTCAGATAGCATATAAAATGACAAATAAAGAAGGTGCTGAGAAGAGGGGGAACAAAGGGCCGGGGCAGTTACAGTTATAGATTACGAGTGCTGATTTCAGATCTGAATATTCAATATTTCTTCTATCTTAGTCCAGATATTGAAGAGAGCTATCATTTCTCGCATGCTCTCAGAGTTCATGCAGTGATGCCAGAATAATGGCGTTCCAATTGATGCTGGATTATGGGCGAACTTTCCCAGGTGACAATGGATTACGTCAATCATAGTGCCGCATTCTGTCAAAACATGTCTTGCTGACTCTAATACTTTGTTTCCTTCACACAGTCGACAAGTGCGCTGTTCCAGTGGTAACTGCTGTCTTCTGCGCGTAACCAGGAGAATAGGCAGTTGGTCCATCCTTAACAAAAGGATAAATCGTCGCAGTTTTTTTGCGGGACATAGTATGAGATACCCTTGGGGTTGCAAGAATGAGTATAGCCTATACTGAACAAATGCGTAGCTTTTCAACGCGCTAAGGTGAGCGAAGTTCTCTAGCCAATCCCACATTTCTACCCTCTTGTCGAGTGCATTTTGAACTTGCTTGGTATATGGGCCAGCTCGCCAGGTCCATCCTATGTTAGCAAGAAGTTTTATCATCGTCGCATATGGAGACTGAGGTTTTTGTTTCTTGCACAATTCTTGGGAGATGGTAAGCAGTAGAGGGTTAGCTGTTGAACTGCGCATTTTCAGAAAGTTACCCAATCTCCTTTTCATGACGATCGCCCTCATAGAGGGTAGCCCTAGTTCTTGCCATCGGGACTCCCGGGGACAGGCCAAGTATGCGACGCCAGAATTTCCCCTCGATGACTTGAAGCCAGCTGAGATCTAGGTCAAAAAGTGAATCCAGTCCATAAGTCATCATAGGGATGAATACCTGTATGTATAATTGGCGCGTACCCCAGAGTGTAAATCCTCCTTGCTGATTGGTAAAGTTGGCTATTAAAGATGTTATTTGTGCTGCTCGCATTGTACGTGAGAGCTTAAGAGCCCCAAAATCCCCATTGGGCTCAAAATCAATACCTAGATAACGGTAGAGTGGGGCATATGAGATCAGGTTGTTATTCACCCTAAGGTTCACGCGGGACACTTTTTTGCTAGTAAATCTCAGTACCTTGGTTTTGTCTAGGTTAATAATGAGACCATTAGATTCGGCATACTCCCATAATGCAACGGCTGATCTACGTAAGCCACTAATAGTGTGGTCAAAAATGACCAAATCGTCAGCATATGCCATGACGGTACAGGCCGAGTCCCCGATTTTAGGGGGGCAATTATGAGTAGAAGTTAGAGCAAGCGGAATATCATGCACGTACAGATTGTACACTAGGGGGGAAGTCACACAGCCCTGTTTGACCCCCCTATTTTGATATACCTTGCCGGTCAGATGTCCCTCTTGGTCCAATTTTAACCTGACTGAGGTATTCTGATGTAACAATCTAAGAAAATATAGTACACCAGCAGGGCAGCCTAAAGCAGCCAGTTTAGACCATAGGCGTTCTCTAGGTACCAGATCAAAAGCTGCTTTAAAATCGATGTATAGTGCATATAACGGTGGCTCATCTCTTTTACGGGCTCTTGCTCTTAATAAATTCATTCTTCCATTACATTGTTTATAGTGATGAGCAACATTTTTATAATATTCCCTTACTACTCCATACATTATTAATGTATCTATTCATTTATTTGTCTGAAAATTAGAAAAATCATCTTACAACTATTAACATATTCCACATAAAGGCAAATTACTAGATTGCCAGAAAACCCACCGGTAGGTGGAGGGTTACTGCCAACCCCGTAATACTGTTACAGCTGCCTAAAATCCCGGTGCTACAGGGATATCACTGTTGGCCGCAGTACGGTTAGTTTCCATTCCCATGGAGTCGCAAAGGACTCCATGGGAATGGGAAACCTGAAACACTGACAACTTTGTTAACAGTGCCAGTGCTTCAGTGAAAAACATGCCGGTAGGGGCCTGAACTCCTGGAAGGTCAGGCCTGCCAGTAGTTTAGTGCCCTTACTGGCATACTTATAGTTGGCTTTGCACTGCCAACAAACACGTTGAACCCAGACTAATTCACAGAGCGGTGCACAGTGTATTATTGCAGAGCAAAGTGACTTTAAACTGTAAAAGTACTTCTTGCACTGTGCTAAATGGGCCAAATTAAAAAGGAAAAAAAAAGGACCAGGTCCGCTCTACTTAGTAATGCATTGCTGTGGAGCGATTTAACATAGAGAACTTTTTAATAGGAAGGAAGTACTTATGTTCTGCTGGTGCAGAAAGTACTAGGAAGAATATATTGCATCTAAATATAGTCAGAAGGTTGGATAGTACTAGTAAAAAACACAGAAAGCTGATGATTGCACACAATGGAATATTAGAGAAGAAAGATGTCTTCTACATGTACATGTAATCAATTTAAAAAACGGCATACATGTTTTAGTTGGTAATTGCTTAGCATCTATACTTGTAGCTTGGGTTCATCATTATAAACTCACAAAAAAAGAAATAAAACATGCATTAAATAGCAAAACAAGTATTACATTTAGGGCAACGCAAATAGAACATTCTACACTGGTCCATATGTTACTCTTTCACAGCCCTTCTGAAATGATTAAACCATTTTCCTCATGAAGCAGGTCTGTGATAAAAACTGCAGTGCATAGAAAATAACACCAACTGACCATTTCACTGATCCATACACATAGTCAAACCTTCTTCATAATACAGCTCAACCCTCACATGAATTGCTCTGCTTCAAAATGTACTTAGTCAGAGATCCACATTTAAATGGTTCTCTGAAAAGACTATGCACATTTTGATGAATGGTCATTTAAAAAGAGAGAGGTGTGATCCTGCTTGACGATCCCGGAAATTGTCCGAATGATTTGAAGGATGCATTGGTTTTGTAATATTTGTGTAAATGCTAAAAGCAAATACAAAGCAATTATTTGGAGAGCATGTAACAGCATGTCTCCTACTATGCCAAGGTAAGAGCTTGAGTGTGTAAAAATCAATACGCGTGTACCTCCCAATATCAAAACTGAAGTCAAATGATGGATACAATTAAAATGAATTACCAAATATCCTCAAGGCGTATTGTTAAGTAGGACTCTAAAATGTGTGCTGAAATGCGTATAATCCAAATGCAACAGAAAAATCCCTTTACTAATGTCTGTTCTCTAATCTGTAAATGGGACTGACATATTAACACAGAAAGCAGTGAACGCATCCGAGAGTCCATTGTGAGTAAAAATTGCATCAACATGGCCACCACCCTTGATCGGCACCGGTGTGCCTCCAAGGATTGCCTAGCAACCAGGTTGCATTGCGCCTAATTGGGTCACAGCTTCTTCTTCTCCACCAATCCAATGCCGGCATTCGACTAAGCAAAGGCCCCACTCTTAAGACTCCTGTCTAGGCCTTTTCATTCATAGCAGATTCCATCTGCAGCGTAAGGAAGCCTGCAAGCCGGGCTGGGGGTGTGGGTGGGTGAGGGCTTTTCAAGCACATTCACAGAAGTTCCGCCATCCGGTAGCTATGTGTGGTGAAATCCAGCTGCATTGACCAAGTACAACATAAAGTAGGCTGGGGATGAGGTAAAGGTTTTTAGTCCTAATCTGAAAAGAATACCAAAAGCATGCAAGGCAACCAGTTTGCATTGCACTTCGTTGGCTCATGGCTTCCTCTTCTCCACCAATCCGATTCTGGCAGGAGACTAAGCCAGCCACTCACCCACAGGCCCCACTCCTAAGGCTACTGTCTTGGCCTGTCCGGGTAGAGGAGTTCACAAAGGTTTTCTTCCTTTTGATCTCCCCTCTTTGCAACATGAGGCAGCAGATACCAACTCGACCTGGTTCCCCTGGACTCACTCTGCCTGCAAGTGTTCAGAATGATGATGCAGTCCTGCAATGCAGCTGGTGCACAAAGCTACTGTGCCCATTGACTGCCATGCTATCTGCAAACCATCAAGTTAGTGATGGCTGATCACCTCCACTGCCACTCCCACTATCAACTCTAAACATGACCTCTGCCTTCTCACTATGCCTTCTCTCATCCTTTATACCTTTTCTTCATTGCATTTGTGCCCTGCTTTTGACTTCAATCCTAGGTGCTGTGCTTTTTAACATCCTGCACTCCAAATTGAATTGCCTTTTGAGTCATGTTATTTGAGTTTCAAACCATTGGTGCTGTGCTTTTAACATCCTGCACTCCAGATTGCATTTTTTATGTATTAATTTATTGTTTATTTGTATAGCACCTATACACAGATGAGTGTTTCAAAGCGCTCAAGGAGGGGAGGTACTAGTGGGAAAAGAAACAACAGTCATTCAGAGCCCTTGACTTTCTGAATGATGCAGGCCTTCACAGAGCAGGGTAAGTGCAGAAATAAGTGCAAATAGTACATATAACAGTGAAGATAACTCTTTCATGTCTGATAACAGTCCTTAGTTTTTCAAAGTGCCTAACACACATATGGTAAAGGTGGGTGGGGGGGCAGGGTAGAACAGGGTAGGCTACTATACAATGCTAAAATGAAGTGGATCATACAGTTATATAGCGGCATGATGTAAATACAGTGGAGGAGGGTGGGTGGGTGAGAGGGGAAGTGAAGAGAAGTGTAGGAAATGTAGACTACTGGGCATTACTATGCTCTGAGTAGTTAGGCAGTTTTTAAGGTACAAGGAAATGGGCAAGTAGGGTGGAGGGGAGAGGAGGATTGGATGGGGGTTGAAAAGACAAGGGGGGACAATACACCAACAATACAAGGAGGACAGAAGAAGAGGAGAGTGCTAACAGAAAGGGTGGGGTAGGGTATGTAGGGTAGGGAGGAGGAGAAACAAGGGGCAGGAAGTACAGTCTAAAAATTACACACCTAAATTTGAGTTTTGGCAGGGCAGATGCAAACACATGCAGCAGCTGGGCACAGCCAAATTCAATTGTTGGCAGTACAGGTGGAAAAACATGCAGTAACTAGGCACAGCTAAATTCGATTTTGGCAGGACAACTGTGAAATCAAATGCAGCAACTGGGCACAGCCAAACTCGATTTTGGCAGGACAACAGTGAAAACACATGCAACAGCTAGGCACAGCTAAATTCAAATTTGCAGGACAAGATGGAAACCCAATGCAGCAACTGGGGACAGCTAAATTCGATTTTCTGGCAGGACAACAGTGAAAACACATGTAGAAACTGGGCACAGCTAAATTCGATTTTGACAGGACAACAGTGTAAAACAGATGCAGCAGCTGGGCACAGCCAAATTCAAATTTGGCAGGACAAGGTGGAAACAGAATGCAGCACCTAGGCACACCTTAATTCGATTTTGGCAGGACAAGGTGGAAACTGAATGCAGCAACTAAGAGTGAGAGGTGGGACAGTCACAGGTGTGGAGGAAGAGGGTCGATGAAGTTAGTTGAGGGACTAACCTTCAGAGAACTGTTAGATGCTCCATTGTTTTCAAGTGTCCAGTATGTGTGGAGTTCTCCTCAGCCTCCATGTGCAAGTGGGGGGTGTAGGAGAGTTCCCATAGACCCGGCCAGGCAACAGACAGGAGAACAGACAGGGCCTTAGAAACTGGGCCTTTGAGGAGGTGGACAGCTAAAGCCTGCTGGTCCCAATTGGCCAGTTTACTTTCTGGATGACCAATAGGATTAAAAGAAGGCAATTGGGAGTCACTCCTAGCAGCCTTTACAGGCCATCTTGAAATTGCTGTGAGGACGGCAAGAAAAGGCACAACAGATAGAAAATCTTTACCCCACTCGAGGCGATAGAGACATGTTAATTGTCATTGCATTTTGAGCAGTGTTATTTGAGTTTCAGACCTAGGTGCTGTGCTTTTTAACATCCTGCATGCCAGAATGCATTGCATTATGAGCCCTGTTATTTGAGTTTCAAACCTAGGGGATGTGCTTTTTAACATCCTGCACGACAGCTTGCATTACATTTTGAGCTCTGTTATTTGAGTTTCAAACCTAGGTGCTGTGCTTTTCAACATCCTGCACACCAGATTGCATTGCATTTTGCGCCCCTCCTGTAACCACTATACTGCCTTTTGAGCTGGATCAGAACTTGCAGTGCAGCCTCTCCTCTTTCCTTTAATTATCCTCTGCCACCCTTATGGCACTCACCATCTCTCCTACCTTCTCCAACTAGTACAATGCCACCTACCCTCCCTCTCTTACAAAGTCTAGAAGAAAAAAGCACAAACAAGACATACTGAAAGCCAACCCTGGCCTACCCATCGCAGACACCTATGTCAATGCAACTTCCAGAGAGGTCTTTACCGACATCCTTTTCTCTGTCCCTTCTCCAGATCTTTGGACTCCTCATCTCATCTCCACTCTTCTCCCTTTTACATCCTCGCCCATTAATGGTGGTACCAAGTGGGAAGTCCTCTTGGCTGGCTTCTCATCATCACGCTGCATCATTAATGTCTACACACAGGCACTATCTTGGTTCAGGGTCCTCAACCTAACCTCTTCCTCTTTGACCGGTGCCTGCCGTCCCTCATTAACTTCCCTCCTTCACCTGCCTCTCCCTCTACCACTATATCTGACCCTCCCCCTCTGACTGGTGCATTACGTCCCTGAACTCCACCTCAGAAAATCTTCTAAGGTGGAGGGCTCATTCATCTGGCTACTCTTAATGCCCACTCTGCCAACAAACACTCCGCCAACATCAGCCTCCTTCTTGAAGACACTGACCTTGACATTCTCGCTCTTACCGAGGCATGGTTCAATGCCAGCTCAGTCAATACTTTTAAATCCCTTCTCCCTGATGACTTGAAGATAATTTCCAAGCCACAATGTCATCGTGCTGGCAGTGGGGTTGTCTTAATCTTCCCTGATTGGGTTCCTCCCTCCGTCTTACACACCCAGCTCTCCTCTTGAGAGAATGGTATGCAAGTTGGTCATCTTTCCCTCCTGCCCTCTGACCATTGCAACTATCTACAGGCCCCCCAATGCTACCATGCTATTCCTCTCTGAATGGGCTGATCTCTGTTCCTCCCTACTCTCTACCAATTCCAATCTACTCATGGGAGATTTCAACATCCAATTGGACTCCCCTGTCACAACAGCCACTCTCACAGCATCCACTCTCTTCCTTGACATCTGCACTTGTCTATCCCTCTCCATTCTCCCTTCTACTCCAACCCACTTGGCTGGACACACTCTGGACACCCTCATACATTCTTACCTCTCTCTTTCCAAACCTCTGGTCACTCACTCTCTTGGTCAGACCATTCTCTTCTCTGTCTTGGGTCCCCTCGGTTCTCTGACCGCACTTTGAAAGCCCTGCTAATTACGTTCACAGACATCTGTACGATGAAACGAGTGTCAGCTGCTGCCTTCACATCCACCTTCACCCCCCCCCCCAGACTCTACCACTGATTACGCTCTCAGCAGCCTCCATTTGGCCATTACCAACACTCTTGACCTCCAAACATAATACCTGGTATGACTCTGAACTTGCAGCCCTGAAACACAAGTGCAGATCTGCAGAATGGATGTGGCAAACCTCAGGCTCATCCTCTGACAAACGGGCCTGGCACTTGGGTCTATATCTGTAACCCTGTACCCTACAGTCCCCCAACCTGCACTTTTGGACACTTATTGTCTGCACTTACCCTTGCACCTGCAACCTGCTGGCCGCACTTCTTGTTATTGTTTTGATCCCATGTACAGCACTACACCCTCCCCTTTCTCCTGGCACTTTTCCCATCCCCCGCCCCTGTACTTGCACAATGTCAATGTCACTTGACCTAGTAAGATTGTTGTCTCTGTCCTCCCGCTATTCCCCCTTCCCTGCCTCGTCGTGCCTTGAAAAACTTGTTTATAGGCACCCAACAAATGCCATATCATATCAATACAGAATCTCCATCCATGCCAAGAAAAGGGCCCACATCCAGGCACGGGTAGTTGGTTCATCCAACAACATGGCCGAAATCTGCAGGGAACTAGCCAAACCTTCCACAGTCTCCTCCTCCGCTGTTCATTCCCAGGCCCTCTGCAACACACTGGCCACACATTTCACCACTAAAACTCTGGGCATCCTGAGCACCCTTGCTACCATCCTGCACAACCCTCAATCTCTACTCTGCCTTTGACGCAGTCAACCATTCTATCCTCATACAGCAGCTCCATGATACTCTTGGTATCTCAGAGTGGGCACTTGAGTGGCTGACCTCCTTCCTAACTGACCATTTGTCCCAGGTCATTTTGGGCACCTTCTCCTCACCTACTTCCTTCTCCACTTGTGGTGTGCCCTAAGGCTCAAACCTCTCATCCTTGCTTTTTTACACTTATCTTGCTCAGCGGGTACTCCTCATTTCCTCCTTCTCTGCCAACTTCCAGTGCAATGCAGATTGCACGCAACTCTTTTAAAATTTCCTGTTGACCCTCTTGCATTTTCTATCATCCCCAAATGCCTATCTGCCATCCAGTCCTGATGTACTTCCACCAATCTCTGCCTGAATGGCAGCAAGACTGAGATCATTGCCATTGGGACCACTGCTCCCTCTTTTTCCCCTCACTCTGGCCATCCTCTATGGGATCTCCCCTGCTCCTTCGTCTGAAGCCAGAAACCTTGGAGTCATCTTTGACTACTCCCTCTCCTTCCTCCCTCACACTCAGGCCATTACCAAGAAATCCCACTTTCAACTTTTCCTCCTCAAAGGAATTCTCCCTCTTCTCACTTTCCCTCAGAAGCTCAATGTTACCCGAGCCCTGCTTCCCTCTAGGTTTGACTACTGCAACAGTTTTCTCCTGAATCCACCTTCTTCCACTTTATGACCACTCCAGCTAATCCAGGATAGGGCAGCACAACTTATCCTTTGCCTTAAGCCAAGGGACCGCAGCTCTCATGCCCTAAAACTCTTCACTGGCTCCTGGTTGCTGCACAGATTAAATTCAAATCCCTCTGCATCATCCACAAGGCTGTCTGGGACCTGGAACCATGCTATCTGCAACTTTCTCTTACCACATACTCTCCCTCTAGACCTCTACATTCCTCTGGCACCAACTCTCTGTGTATAAAGCATTTCACTAAACAGAGGGCTCGAGGTTGATCTCCTTCTTCAGCTGGCTCCCTCTTTTGGATCAGCCTCCCCCTTCCTCTTTATCTTGAGCAGACTTTCCTCTACACCTCCTTCTTCTGTTCTTCCTTCCTCTGCTAATCTTACAGTTGCTGTGATTGGTGACCATGGCCCTTATGTATCCTTCGGGGTCCTGGCCTCCCACACCCAATCACCCCAGCCTCTGACTACCTCACAGCACTTACCTCGGCACCCACCGACCTTCGTCCTGATGGCTTGCACTATCTACCCAGTGCGGCTCTGGGCCCTTTAGCAGTTACCTAACTATGCACTTCATCTGCTGCTCACCCGCAAGCATGAACATTCCAGCATCTACCCCCACTCTCACTTCCCCTCTTTTCTCTGTACTTGCACATTCTGAATAATCACAAGGCATAGTAGGTGTGTCTATATTATATCTTTCAATGCATTTATTATTTTCAATTCCATTTTCCCTTCCTGTTGCCCTGTGGGTGCTTCGAATCTGAATTGACTAACTGTATAAGCGCCTAACAAATGCACAATAAATAAATAAATAGATACAAAAAGTAATAGAAAAAACACATAATTTCCCTCATGCAGAGCAGCCTAATGGGATTTCTATTTATCTTCACAGTATAGACATTAAAATGCAATATGTATGACACACAACATATCTTGGCCATTTGTTTTGCGCGGTTGCTCTGCTGAGAAGAGTTGTAAGGTTCCATGGTGGTTTGAATTTATGAGATGTGCTGTGTGCTGTGATACACTGTATACTGCATATGTGATATCACTAATATTGTACTGCCTTGACTATGGCTGTCTTCTGTTTGGTTCTCTCTTTATTGGCTTGCTCTTCTTTTTCTTCTTCTCTAGACATCTCCTTTTTGACATTCAATCCCTGTCCTTTATCTAATGTCCTCTGCGTATCATTTTTAAGTGCCTTAACAGTCTCACCTTTCAATCCCTAAGCCTCCTTGCACCCTAACCTCTGAAACTCTGTGTCCTTAAATGTTTGCTCTTCTTCTCTCCATCTAATTGTTTTCCGGCTTCAAGATACCTTCCATTTTTTTCTAATAACTAAACTTCTCTCTCTTATTTCGGATAGTACTTTATTTTCTCCAGTACCATTTGGCTTGATATATCTTTGTGTAAGTCTTTAGTGAAAGTGCTTTATAAACACCAATACATACAAATACAAATCCCACTGAACAGCTTCGGGAATCATTTCCTTAATCATGTTGGTAAATTGGTTGAATTCTCTAAGGTGATGTCTATTAAATGTTCTTACTTTATCGGTTCTTTGTTCACCCTGGAATAGTGATACCATTGCAAACTTGGTAAACAGATCAAATTCAAGACAACGATGCCTCATATTGATTAACATGGGTTTTGCTATCATCTATCTATAAAGTTAAACATTCAATATTTCAGTGAATGCAGTTCATTTGGGTATTGACAGATATTTTATGGGATGGAGTTTAACGTTATATCCACACATTTGACAGACACATTTGACAGATTATAGTTCTGAATGGTTCTATTTGCCAAAGGCAGGTCTGGAGTGATGGGTGTTTTAATATTGCATAGCTGTATATTTCAGTGTGAGGAGTTTGCCATGCTTGATCAGTGTAATGAACTGAGATTGATTTGTGGAGTACCTGGTGTGGCGTGAAAAATCTGGATGTGAGTGAAGTGAGATATGGTATTATGGCACACATTTATCTGCTCAGTCTGCACCGTATGAGCGCAATTATAGCCTAACACAATTAGAGTTAAATGAACCCTCTTGGATTCATCCTGCATGTCTGCTCATGCATGACCATGCATGAGGGACCATTCTATTGCAGTGGTGGTTTCCTTCATCAAGCTCTTAATGTTCCTCCAATTAGTTTAGGGGTGTGAGGAAAGGGTGGGGATAAAGGGATCGCAGAGGCCAGCACACAAGTGACATGCTCTTTAAAGCACCAACTTTACATTGAGATGTGAAAATGTACACACGAGTAACATGCATCTGAATTTGAAGTGTAGGTCACATTTCACAGAACCTTTGTGAATTGTATGTCTCGGGTGGATAGCTCACGGGCAACACACTCACCTAGGAAGCAAAATGATGCGCAGCAAACCAGGTTCGATCCCCGCATTCGCGCTTAGAAACATCTGGGTATTAAGCGCATTATAAATAACCAATTACAATCAACATTAGGATGTCTCTTAGGGTGAACGGGCATATGTCAAGCAAAAGGGTGGTGATGTGGGATACAGTTGGTAACATCAGTGTATTTTATTCAGGTCTAAATGTACATCAATTGTGGGTGCTTTTTATGTTCCAGGAAGGGTTTCCTTTATTGAATATAGCAATAGGTGTGAATTATTCTCAGCAATTCAGTAATTTGTGAAGTCATTTGTGGGCCGATCAATATGTTACCGATTGTTGCATTTGTATTTCCATTCATGTTTTCATTATTGATGGCACATGTGATATTTGGTGTAACAGTGCCTGAACTAATGGGATGTGTGTTCACACAAAGGTACTCATGAACTGCTTAATTCTGTTTTTTGAATTGACAAGAACATCTAAAGTTAAAATGAATTTAAGTGCAGGGAAGTGAGAGGAAGTAAACGATACATAGAAGTAAAGAAGCAGAAAGTGATAGAAAGACTTAAAAAGTAAGATTGCAAGTGAAATAAAAGAGAGCGAAAGGATGAGTGACAATGAGAAAGAGATCAAGAAAGTAAAAAAAGACAGACTGTCAGCAAATGAGCAAGGCTTCAGAGGAATAGAGACAGGTAATAAGAGAGGGAGAGAAAGAGAGAGAGAGGGGGAGAGAGAGAGAGAGAGAGAGAGAGAGAGAGAGAGAGGGAAAATGGAAGAGAGAATGAGAGAGATTTGCATACTTTAAAGTAGCTGATTTAGTTCAGTTTATTCATTTGTATTGCGCGCCAGACCCGAGGGTAAGAGGGCGCAGGAGCAAAGATTATTCTCAGCTTAGTTACAATGCTGTCCAGTAGTTACAGTGAGTACATTGGTTGGAACAGTTACAATAGAGGCCGTGATATACATTTTAAAAAACATACATATTTACATAGTTTACAGTGGCATGGTAGGTTAGGCAGTCAATTAACAGTCATTGTGTTTTATCCACTGGACATAGTTATGTCTAAAGTGGGTGTAGGATTGAGGAGTTTTTAGGGAGGGCGGTAGGGAGTTCCAATGTTGGGCTGCTTTCACCTGAAAGCTGTTGCCGCCTGTTTCGGTTCGTTTGAACCTGGGAACTGTGAGCAAATGTGCATTTGAGGTCCTAGTAGGTCTGTTAGGGGTATATACATTTATTCTGTTGACTAGGTAGCGGGGGCAGCATTGTTGAGGCATTTATGAGTTAGGGAGGCTATATTTAGCATGATTTTGTCTGAAATGGTAAGCCAATTATGAGCTCTCCTGATATTGGAAATATGTTCTCTCTGTTTGTGGAAGGAGAGGGAGGAGTCAATGTATATTCGTAATGTTTTCACTTCTTTGGCTACCTTGATCGGGTTCCCGTAAATGATGAAGCTGATGTATTTGTGATCCAATTTGGTGACGTTGGGGGTGGAACCGAGGATGATGAGTTTGGTCTTGTCATCATTCAGGCATGGACTATGAGAAGCCATCCATGCATGGATGATGACGTGGACCCTGTTCACCAAGGCCAAATCATGGTTGTAATCTCCCGTCAACGGGATGAGGATCTGGGTATAATCGGCATAGTTAGTGTCGGTGATACCCAGCCCATCGAGATCGTGAAACAGTGGCTTCGTGAACACGTTGTACAGTGTGGGGGAGACACAAGATCGCTGAGGGACTCTGCAAGTGATTGGGATTGGGCCGGCGGCGGCTGAGGTTGAGAAGCGCATAGATCTGTTACTTAGGAATGACTCGATCCAACCGATGGCTTCTTGGGAGAAGTGGGCAGCTGAGTCCAAGTGGTTGCATAGAATTGTGTGATCTACTAGATCGAATGCTGCCGAGAGGTCTAGGGGAAGCAGTAGAGCAGTTTTCCCATTATCTCTCAGGGTGTCAATTTGCGCCTTTAGATCGATAAGGGCCGTTTCTGTCCCATGTTGGGGTCTAAAGCCTGATTGCCGAATACCCAGGAGCTGGTTTTGTTCAAGGTATTTTTGTATTTGTTGGTGTGCTGTCTTGTCTAATATTTTGAGCAGGAAGGGGACGGTGGTAATAGGCCTGTGGTTGGTGGGTATAGAAGGATCAAGAGAGGGTTTATTGAGAAGAGGGAGGACCCAGGACTCTTTAAGGTTGCTAGTGATGGTGCCTGAGGAAAAGGAGGCATTAATGAGTTTGGTAATGAATGGTGAGAGGTCTCTTGCCGCATCTTTAATGATTTGTGAAGTGGAAGGGTCACCCTTGCAGTTTGATGGTTTGAGGCTGAGAATGATTTTTTCCACTTCTAGGGTGGAGACTTTGGAAAAGCTGAAGCGGGTAAGTGGGTTGGGCATAGGGTGTTGGGGTGTGGGCAACGGGGCAATGTTAGAGGAGTTTGTCAATTTAGTTATGGATTCTTTCTTTTTGTTAATTTTAATTTGAAGGCCTGCTACTTTGCTGTTGTTGCTGTTGTTTTACTGATGTTGCAAGTGAAAGCATGAGAAGATTAGCTAACTATATAGATGATTTTCACAATAAGCTTTGTGCTTTTAGAGTCTGATAATCTGCTAATAATAGTAATTCTTCCAAATCTGTCCCTTTAAAAACTTCACTGTTGGGCTTTTAATGTCCCCTAATCTCACATCCTTTTTTGTTTATATTCATAGATGTTACATTCCAACCGACACCTGCTCTAACATATCGCACCATTGGAGGAATTTTGGACTTCTACATGGTTTTAGGACCAACACCTGAGAATGTTGTTCAGGAGTATACTGCGGTATTCACTAAATATTTAATTTGTGTTTATATATTTTATACTTATTCATTAATAATTGAAGTGTATTTCTAAAATATATATCCTTGCATTCATATTTTTTTAGCTTGTTGGGCGACCTGTTATGCCGGCATATTGGGCATTGGGGTTCCAACTTTGCCGCTATGGATATCAAAATGATACAGAAGTAAAACAACTGTATGAAGAAATGAAGGCAGCCAATATCCCCTACGTGAGTAAACCCAATATACTCAGTTTTCCTAAGGGGGCAGGGATCAGTGGAACTAAAGTTAAACAATTTAAGCTTCTTTAGAACTGATGTTGCAGGCCAATATGTTGTAAATGTGGGAGGAACAACTATGTCTGTAAGGTATCCAATTATGTCCACTGTTACATTCACAATCGTATGATATGATTGGTTATTTATAACGTGCTTAATAACCAGAGGTTTCAAAGCACGGACTCGGGGATCAAACCTGTAGGGCTCCGTGTCATCTTGTTTCCAAGGGGAGCATGTTGCCCCTGAGCTATTCTCCCAATACTTGTAACTATGTTGGTGCAGTTGGGGGCATGGTGAAGTACTGAATCTAGTAAAACCACGTGTAAAGAAACACATAGTATAAAGATAATACATGGAAATTGAATTTTTTGAAAATATATACCTTAGTAAATAGTTGATCATTAAAGGTAAAAGGTGTTGGAGTAAAACGTGAATTAAGGAGCATTAAGCAACATTACAATGACAAAAGGGCCTTGCTAATGTAAAAGACTTGAACTCTTATTCACATTGGGTTATAATGTCATAATGTGGGAAAGGAGAACATTGTTGCATAATGGGAACATTCTGGAAGTCTCAATTATCGGCACACCTACACTTGCAGTTGGAGAATGTTGATGCATAACGTTCTCTTGTAGCAACGGTTCCCCATTTCAACCTTGTCTAAGTCAAATTTGGAACCTATGCAAATCAAACTTAACTTTTTTTTCTTCACATTTTATCTGAAAATTGTTCACGTATTCTAAAGCTGGACAACAATTTCTGGGAAGAAATAAAAGAAACTATGTTTTGTTGTCCTCTGTTCACATTCCCATCATAGATTTCTGCCTGTGATTTTCTGTTTTTGTATGTGACTCATTGCCATTTGGAAACAATCCCATTGAACAAATGCTTTTGAAATCAAACACAAAGGGCCTCATTACGACCCTGGCGGAAATCGAAAAACGATGGCGGAAATGCAATACCGCCATCGAATAGCGCTCGGTGCGATTATGACCCGTCACCGCAAAGTACGATGCCATTAGCGACACCGTAGTGAACGCCAACGCTAACTGCACCAAGTACGCGCGCGCGCGCCATGCCAAACCGTAATTACCACCATGGCGCAACGGTACGCGAATTCTGACCCTAGCGGACATGCACCTAACGCCATCAAGCACGGCGGAAAGTACCATTCCGCCATGGTGAGAAGTACGGCATCGCGAACCAACCGTAAACGGCCCCACTGAGTGCCTGTACACCGCTCCCTGGCCACATTGTACAACTCCCCGTAGGTGCAATGAAGTCACACAATGCAACCAGTGAAATGTACTAGTCAGCCATGCCTGCCAACGAACAAATGAATCTCAAGAGGGGCCAATGGGAGCTGCAGGGCACAGATGGCACGAATACAGAAGCCATACAAATGGACATGACCTCAGTCTCCCACCAAGAAACGCAGGCAAACACAGGCACCTGTGACCAGCAATATTCCGATAATCACATCATTCCACCAATCCAACTGGCTGACCGGCATTTGTTACACAAAAGCTAATCCCCCGCCTCTGAGCATGACATCATCAAAACAGTCATATTGGCAGCCCTTATCCCTGACCTCACTGGGCTTCGTAGGCAAACGCGCCCAGCACAGTACCACGCAACTATACTCCGAAGCTGGAACCCAATGCAGATCTCCTCACAATACATCGCTCCCCAAATAGGAATATGCCACATCACTTGCAAAGAAGAACGCTACACGGTTCATATCAGAATAGAAATTTAATGCACAACAAATTCACCAAGCCCATACAGCCATTAGGCCATGAACTCCAAAACACATTTCACCATTGTGGGCTGCATCCGCAATAAATGACCAGCTACTTCTTGTGTGACGCCCTGTTCCTTCATGGTACACAGGGGCTACATTCTCGTACGAAAAGGCAACATGGAAGCGCCTAGAACCGCAGGGCCGTCCCAATAGGGAGGCACTAGTCCAGCTGAAAGGCCGAAATGTTGCTCCTAGCCACTAGTACTGCGTAAGGGCATGTGGCCCATTGGCGATCGTCCCATAAGATCGTAATGCTGCTCCACTGATTAACACGAAGCAGCAGGTGTCGGGAGTAAAATCCATCTGCAGGAGTGGCATACAGATGGCAGTGGCAAAAGGGGAGGAGATACCTGTCAACCAAATGAAATGAAAAAGAATAGTATGGCCATCAGAACTACATTTGAATTACTCACTTCAATGATCACACCAAATCCACAGCCATATGCATGCTAGCCCACTCCAAAGGATCATCACCACCCAAAAACCACTTGCGAATCATAACTATCTATATCGAGGTGAAAACACCATCACAAACGAGTGTACCTGTGCATGCGTCAGTTAAAACAGAATCCATCAGATGGGATTGGTAACGTGCATAGACACAAGTGTTTGAAGGCGCGTCGAGACAGGGAGGGCTCAACAAGGCCAGATAGACGATGGTCCCACTATGGCAGCCCTGCATCACATAACGCAGGGGAGGCGGATAGATTCCAAGAAGCCCTGTACCTGGCAAACTCTGTATCAAATCATCTGTCCATGCATCCATACATCATTCCCTCATCCCGTAATGAAAACGCCTGTTTCCATACTCACATAACATGTGAAATTTCCATTGAGTCTGTGCGTTATGCAGCCTGCAAAATCCACTGTGCCCCAGCCCGTAATTCCAGTGTTGTGAAGTAACATGTATTTGGGAACGTCCGGCCTCATCGCCCACTTCGCTATTGCGCATCCCAAACTATTCATATCAATCATTGCATCCTCGCCATGGCCCCTGTCCCAAGGACATTGAACAATAGAATGTTATATTTGCAGTCAGACCTGTGGGCATCTCCTCGCCGCTAGCTGAAAACCGAAAGCGCCGCCCTTCGAATTCCTCATTTGCAACATCACGTCGAAAAGGCATCTGTGGCCGCTTGAAATCACAAATTAATCTATCTAGTGCGGCTGTGTGTGAAAATGGCAACTGCCTTCACTCACAAATGGGACGCCCCGCCCGTCGGTGAACCTCGGTACAGTGTTGGATGCGGGTCCATCGTTACTCGAGTACTACGTTCCACTGACCCTTCACAAGTCTGTTCGCGACTGCAAAGATAGTATGTGAAACAATGGGATCATAGCCGAATGAACATATCAACCAATGTTACACTGCCATCGGGTACAAATACATGATTGCAATAGCAAGATGCCATTCGTCAAATTGCAGCGTTGTGTGCGGGACGTGCTCGCCCAAAGGGGAGAGCAGCTTGCACAGGTGGAATGAATCACCAAAGGTGGAGGCCATACAGCCTGAAAACACATAAATTGCACACCCAGTCTCCTCCCACAACCACACCCACTCCGAAATGCTACCGGCAGGACTAGCTATGTTGGCCCTGGGGGACCTGATAGCTCTGCAAGTACTCCAACTTCAAGAAGAAGACGAACACCAACTACAACCGGCCGCACGGAGGAGACGCAGGAGGAGGAGGAGGGCAAGGCAGGGCCAGCAAGGGCCGCCAGCACAGCCACTACCACCACGCAGGCAGCCCGCAATCCCACGCCTCCGAGCACATCCGTTCAACCTCACTGATGAGCAGATCCACACCCTCTACCGTTTGGACCGGGACACCATAACCGCCATTGTGGACATGACACAGGCTGACCTTGTCAGCATGATAGATAGCCCAACCGCCATCCCACCCCTACTGAAGGTGGTGTCTGTACTCCACTTCCTGGCCACAGGAACCTACCAGCACACAGTCGGACAGTTGCATGGCATATCACAGCCACTGTTCTCACGGACACTATTGCAAGTGCTCGATGCCCTCCTGCAGCACGCAGACGACTACATCTCTCTACCACGCTCGGAGCAGGAAATTACCAACACAAAAGTGGGATTCCATGCACTTGCCGGCATACCGGGTTGCATTGGTGCCATCGACTGCACCCATGTGGAATTGGTCGTCCCACATGCCATGGAGGCCCAGTACCGCAACCGAAAACAATTTAATTCTCTGAATGTACAAATGGTGTGTGACTCCAACAGGATCATTACACATTGTTGTGCCCGATTCCCTGGATCAACCCATGATTCTATGGTCTTGAGGAACTCTACAATACCACGCTACATGGAGCGACACGCAGGGAACAGATCCTGGCTACTCGGTGAGTCTCATTTCATGCATGATGATGTGGGGTATGTGATGCGGCAATGACATGGCAGGAAGGGGGGGGGGTGCGTACGTAGCAATGGCATTCCACATAATTCGTTTATTGTCCACATACAGGTGATGCCGGGTATCCACTGAAGAGATGGCTCCTCACACCAGTCCGGAATCCACGGGACCAGCATGAGGAGGACTACAACCATGCCCACTCACGTACCCGTGTAGTCATAGAACAGGCATTCGGCCTACTGAAGACTCGTTTCCGCTGCCTCAGCAGGTCTGGCGGGGCACTCCTGTACCGCCATGTGAAGGTTGCAAAGATGGTGATGGCATGTGTCATGCTACACAACATGTGCGTACGTAGAAATGTGCCCATGCCCCCTGACGCAGAACTGCAAGCACCTGAAGATGGTCATGATGAGGGTGGGGATGTGGCAGCACCTCAAGGAGTCTGCGAGGCACAGGAGGGCCGTGACATTCGTCAGCATCTCATAGATGCATGCTTCTAGCACTCACGCCTGGTGGCTGATACATGGACACGGGACTCGTGGCACTGTGTGTGTCTGGAACATGCACAATATGGACTGTACACCTATAATGGCCTCGTACACAAAGATCAATGTCCACACATCTCATTGGATGATTGTGCATTGTTTATGGCATATGTGATATCATGTTAAACACCCTATCGACCCGCCACCCAAGTGAGCCCAACACACCCCCTCCACCCTCCTACCTCCCCCCCGAACACCAGTGTCCAAAGATGCTCATTGTCAGTGGGCAGTCGCTATTGCAAGCCCCCTCTGCGGGTATCAGGGGCACCCCTGCCTGTGGAGCGCAGGTTCCTCCCAGATCTACGTTGGGCGCTGCCCTGGATGGAACTTGCAACGGATGATGTCTCTGCCTGCTCACGTCCATGCATGTCCCTAAGGGTTTGTGAGAGCTCAGTGAGCACACGGCGCACTGCGGCAAGTTCGGCACATACGTCTTTGGACGTCGCATGCAGTTCCCCCCTCAGGCTCTCGGTGCTTCTCTCCATTTGTACTCTCAGGCTCTCGGTGCTACTCTCCATTTGTGCCCTTAGTGTCTCTGTACTTCTCTCCATTTCTGCCCTAAGTGTCTCAGTTGATGTTTCTATGTCTGCCTTAGTGCCCCCACATTCATCGGCATGGTCCTTGAGGAGCGTGGCCAGTTGCTGCTGTTGCACGATTAACTGTTTGAGGGACTGTTGCCTCTGCTGGGCCATGGCCATTTGCGGGGGTGTCACAGAGTGGCTGTTCACCTCATGTTGCCTTGCCACAGGGCTTGTGGGGGATGGCCAGTCGTCGTCTTGTGGGTGCCCCTGCGTGGTATCCTCATGGTGTACGGGATGGAACAGACAGGAGGATTGGGACAGGTCATGGATGGATCTGACTTCGACATCCCCGTTTTCTGTGTCGGAGCATGCTGCCATTAATGCAGTGTCACCTATGGTGCTGCTGCCACCAGAAGCAGTGCCTACTGTTGCATCCATTGGGGGGACCTGTGGTGGTGGTGTTGTCGGCATGCTGGCTGCTGGGGTGCCTGTTGGAGTTCCCTCCTCTGTGCTGCCACTTGATTTGTGCTGCTTCCGTGTCTTGATGCGTGCAGCTGAGGTGGAGGGTCTTTGGCCGTTGGTCTTGGCCCTCTTTGCAGGTGTGCTGGTAGGGGTGTCCTGGAGCTCGTCGTTTGGATCGGACCCTGTGGTGGAGTAAAGGAGGGCGAGCGTTATTAATGGGTCTGTGGGAATTGGAATGGCAATGTATCACATGCATTGGGGTGGTACCTGAGGGTGATTTGGGTCTG
This sequence comes from Ambystoma mexicanum, assembly GCF_040938575.1. Lineage (NCBI taxonomy): Eukaryota > Metazoa > Chordata > Amphibia > Caudata > Ambystomatidae > Ambystoma > Ambystoma mexicanum. The sequence continues at coordinate 826,863,516 of NC_090932.1, read as the reverse complement.
GGCCTTGGAGGTGGTTTCATTTGTGTGTGGAGTGAGGGTGCAGTTGTTTGGCAGCCTGCAGTTAGGGTGTGCCTGCTGCACGTGTAGAGGGTTTTTTTTAATTATTTATGTATTTGATGTGAGTTTTAAAGTGTGCTATCAGGCCTATGTATGTGGACGTTCTCCTGGACATGTGTTACTGTTGCACTATGTGGGCACGTGGTACTTCACATGATTGGACATTGTGGTTTTGGCATTGTTTTATTTGGGACACCTACCTGATTCTTCGGATGTCTGCACTCCTTTCTCCATCCCTCCGACTCCCTCTATGCTCTCCATTCCAATGGTGGAGGCACAGATTTCTTCCCAGGGGGTCAACTTGATGGGTGATTCCGATCCTCCCCCGGTAGCTGTGGCAATGTTGCGGTTGGCAGAAAGTATGCTACGGACGCGTATCCGCAGGTCGTCCCATCGCTTTCTGCATTGCTGTGGGTTGCGGGGTGCGGTCCCCACCGCACTTACCCGCTGTGCCACCAGGGCCCATATGGCCTTCTTGTTCGCAAGTGCCGTCCTGGTCATTTGCGTGGAGAAGACGGCGGCAGCATTCTCCTGGAGGGTCTCTGTGAGCACGGTGAGTTCCTCACGGGAGAAGTGGACCTGCCGCTTGCGGTCGCACGCTTTCTTCGCTACTTTTCCCATTTTTCTTGGTTTCACTAGGGTGGATGACGGGTTGGGATGTGTCTCAGGGTAGTATTTTTAATGGTTGTGTGGGATTTGTGGTTTTATAGGTGTACGGCGTGATGTTTCCCGTTCCGGGACCATGCTTTTACTTCCGTTTCCGTATATTTACGGTCACCGTACTTTCCGGTTGGCGCTCACTGCGGTGTCCGCTGAGATGGGTGGCGGTATTGCACCTAGGGCGCCGTACGGCGGCGGTGTGGGCCGTTTTGGGGTCATTTCCGCCATCGCGGACTTTGCACTTCCGCCATGGCGTGGTGCTCGTGCCCGATGAGTCGGAATGAGCCGCACTTTGCTCCATCGTGCAATGGCGGAAACGCTATTTACGCTATGGCGGTCCGGTCGGTTGATTTCCGCCAGGGTCGTAATGAGGGCCAAAGTGTGGAAGGTGTAAATTGTGCATAGTGCGTGTGGGAGTCTTTGTCAACCACCATATGTAACTATTTCGCGTGCAGATTCGACCACGTATTTGGCCTACTGCACTGTACACGTACAGGTGACACTTGGGGCCCAATTAATGGAATATTTGCCCGGTTGAACGTGAATTTGCACTGCTGAAAAGACACTTTGCACGGCCGACACAAACCCTGATTCCTGGAACTGTGCAAAGGGTATGTTTGCCGTGCAAAGTTCGGGCAAAGTAGGCGCATAGTCAATTTTGCAGTACAAATGACTTTGCCCGGACTTTTCAGCTGTGAAAATTCACTTTGAAACAGGCCAATATTACATGAATCGGGCCCTTAATTGCCCCCCTTAGTGCTATTGTCAAATATAACATTCCTCTATCAGGATATTTCGTTTGAAAATGTGAATTATTGAAAACTTAATTGTATGTTGCCCACAATTTAGAGGCTCCCTGTTATCTTAATGGAACTAGCCGTTCCAATAAAATAAAAAATGACGGGTGGATTAAATGAGCACCTCTCAATGTGCACTGTTTCTTTTGCAGGATGTTCAGTACACCGACATTGATTACATGACGAGACAGATGGATTTCACACTAAGCAAAGACTTCAGTCAACTCCCGCAGCTAGTGGACCTCCTCCACTCAGAAGGCATGCGATTCATTATCATTCTGGTGCGTACACCTCTACACCAGGTTATAGAACAGATCTCACTCGTCGGCACTCATTCATAGCAGCACGTATTCATGATTAATAATGTTGGGTTTGAATGTCAAAAACAGTAAACTCCAATATCAATCTATCTTATATTTAAACTCTGTATCTTTCTAGTTGTGTGTCTAATCTATCTGTGTATATCTATGCAACATTATGAGCGATAATTTAATAGTTTAAATCACATTTTATTTATTGCATTTTTTTAAAGTGCTGACACAGCCCACGGGCATCAAGGCGCTGTTACAGGAATTGTTTGTTTTAGTTGCATAGTTGTTTGTCTTAGTTGCGTATTTATAACGCGAACCGGGGATCGAACCTGTGTTGCTTTGTGTCCTCTTGTTTGCAAAGCGAGCACGTTGCCGCTGAGCTATCCTCCCAGGTCGTGTAACTTACTTTTCTTTTGTACTACCTGACCAGTTCTGTAAGTGGAATGACTGTATTGAATATTGATGGACAACATTTTGCAAGTGCTATACCAATTATGTACAGCTTGTGGTTTTAGCAGACCAGGAGATGTCCGATAGCTGATAGCATTATTAGGCTGATTCAGCTTTGCAGCTCCCAGCTTTAATGGACACATAGGTCCATTTGTTTGAGGCATTTAACACGAAATGGACCTATCAGGTCTTGAATGCTAGCTATCCCAAATATGAGTAATCCTACGTAATGTTTCAAATCTGAAAGACCTATTGTTTTATATATGTATGCATATATGCAAAAAAAGACAAACGTTTTCTACCAAATGTAAACAACTTAAGTTGAAACAATGCAAATCTATATTGAATATATTTCAGCCTATATAGAATGGTAATTCCAATTCAATATTTTAGCAACATAATGTTTTAGATTTATTGAAAAAAAAAGCCATATTCAGTCGTTAGAGTAAAGCCTTGCTTTCTCCTATGTACTATTAATTTTAGGATCCAGCAATCGCTGGGAATGAAACCGAGCCATATGAAGCTTTTGAGCGAGGAGTCCAGAACGATGTTTTCATTAAATGGCCGAATGAAGACCAAATCGTATGGGGAAAGGTATGTACATTTGGTTGCAATGGTTCTGCGATAGGTGTACAATAGGGAAAACTGCAAGCAATTAAACGTGTGGAAAAGGGCGCCACAAACAATTCAGTGATTGAATGGGGTATAGTGGACTGAGTAAAGATAGTTTAGGGAGCACACATGCCTCACCATTTACTTTTCAGAAGATTCCTATGTTAATGAGGTTGTTACTATTTAACTATGCTTGCATAATCGCCCACTTTCCTACTTTGACATGGAAGGAACTACGCTGAATGCATGTTCACAAAATAGATTGAATTGATTGCAAAGAGTAATGGGCAATGCAGCTGTCTGGGTTCTTGAGTGTCACTGAAGCTGAGCTACCAAACAGTCTCAGGCCCCGATTCTCATCAAGGTGTTAAGTAAAGTACCGAAAAGAACGTTAAAAGGGTTAACAACCTTTTCGGTACTTAAGACCTATTCTGAAGGTGGTGCATTCTTCCGAAGTGGGAAGGAATGCGCCACTTTCTGATTACATGTGGCGGTTGCTAGGATGGGTTGGAAACCAACCTAGCAACCGCCACATTTGTAAAGTGTCTTTTTGGAAACCTATTCTTGTGGCACTCCTCCAGTTTAATATGTGCGCTAAACTAGCGCACATATACGGTACCCTTTTGGTGCAGTTAAACTGGAGGAGTGCCACAAAAAGCCTTGTTTGGTGTAAATGGAAGTGTCCACATACACCCATGTTGTGTATGGACACTTTTAATGTACACCAAAGCAAGCAGCTTCAACGTTGCTGCAACGTTAAAGCTGCTTGCTTTGGTGTACATGAAAGTATTCATATACAACACACGGGTGTATATGAACACTTTCATTTACACCAAAGCGAGCAGCTTCAACATTGCAGGATGCAACCTTGAAGCTTCTCGCTTTAAATGAAAATGTTCATATACACCGCACGGGTGTATATGAACACTTTTATTTAAACAAATGGGAGCAGCTTCAATGTTACATTCTGCAACGTTGAAGCTGCTGGCTTTGGTGTAAATGAAAGTTTTCATGTACACCGCACGGGTGTATATGAACACTTTCATTTACACCAAAGCCAGCAGCTTCAACGTTGGAGGATGCAACTTTGAAACTGCTCGCTTTAAATGAAAGGGTTCATAAACACCACACAGGTGTATATGAACACTTTCCTATACACCAAAGTAAGCAGCTTCAACATCCTGCAATGTTGAAGATGCTCACTTTGGTGTATCGGCAGCATTTTCGTTAAATAACGATTCCCTCGTTATTTAACGAAAATGCTGCACAGATGCTGTAATCCGCCTGTTTCCCTTAGAAAGAGGCGGATTACAGCGAAAGCACTGTCGTGATTTGCGAAGATGCGACTTTAGAATAGCAGTGGTGCCTGGGTGTCAAGAAATGGCGCAGTGAGTTGTGCTATTTAGCACGCTCACTGCGCCAAGATGAGAATCGGGCCCTTAGTATAATTGTGAACGGGTGTTTGGCCTTCCATGCTAGATGCTATCCTGTTTAACTGCAGGGTTTCTTCTTTGTCATCATGGGTAGAGCTTGTCAGCAATGTGAGAGAAGTCATTGCTGGATAGTTGCCACACTACACATGCCGTGGTTATTTGTTACTCCTTCTTCTATCCCGCAACACGAACAGTTCAGCAATCCCGTCAGACAGTTATATTTCATTTCTGTGTGACTGTTCTTAGTTGCAGTATGCAACTGTCATAGGAAGTCATTGGCAACTATTTCCCTTTCCAAATGATGTCTCCTCCTACTCTGACGAAATGTATTATCAACTGCCATGATATCAATACCTGGAGAGAAAATGTCATACACCCCATGATGTGATTTGTTTCCTGATTGGTTTGCTGTGGAGATAAAGAATGTTGTATTTGTGTTAAGTTTTGTGTAGTTCCATTATGGCTACCCTCTCCACTGCCTAGAATGCTTAGTCCACGGGCACAGTGTAGCTTGTGGAAAAGTCACACAAGTGAGTCATGCACAACATCAAACAATAGATGGGTCACTTTCAGTTATGTCAATTACTCTACCTCAGGATTTGCAGTTACATCATAGACAGCACAAAAATCACTCTCGTCCATCAGATGCCACTTGGAAACGCTTGGTGGAATATTTCCCCATAGTTGATAGTTCCCTATCTGTATTTCTATGGGTCTGATTTACACACGCGTTTTTTCAGTTGGAAAATCCGATTGAAACCCACTTTTTTAAATCAGGCCTTGTATGTGTTAAGTTTAAATTGACTTTGCAGCGAAGAGTGTTGTGGCACTTATTTCAGCAGACAACTAATATCTTACGTGCTTTATTTTCTCAAGCTACACCTGCATGTTTCTGCCCTTCTGTTTTCAACATCTATCATGACAAGTTTGTAAGATCCTATAGCATTTGGGTAACCTCTTGAGTGACAGAGCGTTCATGAAGTCCAATGCCAATTTGATAATCTGCACACACACACAGCAATTACAGAGATATTTTAATTTGTATTTGTATGTGTACATGTCATCAATCTTAGCATGATACTGTAGTCTGGATAGAACTTTGTCTGCTTGTGCTATTTTCCTAAGAATGAGAACTTAACAGCCATTAATTTGAGATAATAGAACACCTGTTATTTAGCTACATGGGTAATTTGAATTATCAATGGTAAATGCAATCTACAATGTCATGTTTTGTATGAATACTTTTGTGAGCACGGTTGTGTTGGTCTGTACTGCAAATTTCCACTAAACTTGAAATACTAAGGCATTCTTCAAGTTGACAAAATGAGTCCTCAACTCCACAATCTGCTCAATAGTAAAACCAGTCAATGTTTTCAGAAAATATAAAATATGTAATTGGCTCCATTGAAAGATATTATTATATTTATGGTGGGGTAATGAGGTGCTGGTATAAAGAAGAGGGAGTTCTGGGGTAATGTTAAAGATTACTAATGGGATTCTGGGATGAGGAAGATGGAGGTGGCAGTACTGTAACTGATTACTAATCATTTACTGGGAGGAGAAAGTCAGAGATGGGAGTAATTCAACAAATTGCCTCATTGGGGTACTGCAAATAGGAAGAGAAAGATGTCAGTAATGTAATTGATTACTAGTAGGGCAATGGTAAAAGGAAGCGAGAGCCAGGGTAATGGAGTACTGAGGTGACGAGGAGGGAGGAAGGGATAATCAAGTACTGGTATGAAGAAGAGGGATGTTGTAATAATGTAACAGATTACTCATGGGATAATGGGGCAAGGACGAGGGTTGTGGGTCTAATGCAATGGATTACTATTGGGCTACTGTAACAAGGAAGAGTGAGGTGGGGCAATGCAACAGATTACCGGTTTAGTACTAGGATGAGGATTGGGAAGTGGGGACAACGTAACAGATTGTGAATTGGGTACATGGATGAGGAGAAGGGAGGTGAGTATAATGGTGTACTGGGACAAAGAAGGGTCGCTGGGTTAATGTAGTGGATTTCTAAAGGGTTACTGGGATGAAGAAGAGGGAGGTGGGGCAAAGCAGCAGATTACTATTGGGGTATTGGGATGAGGACGAGGGATGTGGGGATAATGACATGGATTACTTTTGGGGTTTTGGGACAAGGGAGAGGAATCTGGGGTGATTGCATGGTGTACGATTAGGGTACTGGAATTAAATATGTTTGCTACTCTTTTGGCACTGATCCCTAAGAATGTTTGCATATAATATTTAAAAAAAAGGACAACAGTTTCACATTGATTTATATCCAAACGTAGACTGTGTTGACATTTCCCCTTTGTATGTTGAAAGTTAATTCTAAAATCTTCTTCCAATGCAACTAACAGTTTGTATTCATTCAATCTTTAGGTGTGGCCAGACTACCCAAATGTAACAGTGGATGAGTCACTATCATGGGACCAGCAAGTTGAGGTATAGCAGCTTCTCATAGTTTTGTAGAGTGATGTTTTTCAATAATGCATGAACAAGTTGTTCTTGGAAATATTCTATTTCAAAATATTATTTGGGATTTTTTCCACAGGATTGGTAAACAGTAATATTGTTGAGTGACTGTTTACATCACATTAAGGATTACGCTTCGAATTGAATCCTTATTTAGCAATATATTGCATATGTTTTGTTAACACATTTTCTGAGAAGAACACTTTTTTTCTTGTTTTGCAATAATTATTTAGATTGATTAGCTCTTCAGTCCCAGGCATATATGTGTAATTGTAATACAGTGCACTTTGTTATTTTTTGTTTGCTGTTTAATGATCAGATGAATACTAGGCAAACTAACACATATCTTCAAGCTCTGTTATACTATTGGCACTGTTATACAATTGATTTGTATATTTTGCTGCGATAGAGCTTTATTTAATTGTACCTGTCAATTCATGTAAGTAAAGTGTTGAGAGGAAAACACACAAAACAATCATACCTTGTTTGCAAGTTATCTGGTTCATTGTTAAAATATAATTGCAAATTATGTGACCGATAAATACTGAGGGCAGAGGACAATACCACAAACTATCAAAAAGTGATGGATGAAACAATGTAATTTAATAATAACAACTGGCAATTGCTTAATTTGACTCCATTTCTTTAACCACATTTTCCATATTACACAAGTGGACCGGGCATGTGCAATCAATTCAGTTCTTGCCAGGAATGGGAGCAGTCCAGCACAGACTTTGAGGCTGTGTCACCTCTTCATAGTAACACAAGCAAACACAAACATGTTTCATCCTTGTTGGGCCATATCATTGAGGAGCAACTTAAGAGCAACTTTATGCGCACAGTTACCCTAGGGTTTGGCTGCGCTATACAAATACACTAACTAAACTAAACTAAACTAAGTCCCTAGAGCAAAGAGCAGGTAGTGATTTATAGCTTTTCATCCATCAGCTTCCCAGTCCTCGTGGCTAAGAAATGGAATAAGCTCCCAATCCACATTAGAGAAGAACCCTAATTCACACAATTTCACTTAAAAGTTAAAAAAACTGGCTCCACATACAACAACCAGACTGATCAGCCAAATTAACCTACCTCACCTTCTCCTCATCCTACTAGGATTGTATATATTTGCCTTCATCTCCCAGACTATTCCTCATGAACAATGTCAGTAAACCTGCTCACTTGCAATGATTATTACACCATACTAATTGCCCATTCATGTACATTTATTCATGTATACTCTTCATGAACAATGTCAGTATATCCGCTTACTTGCTATGATTATCACACTGTATTGATTGCCCACTCATATATACTGATTCATGTATACTTACCATGCAAAACTCTGACTCATTGCCCTTCATGGACCCCTGGGATTTGCAATTCCATGTCCACACAAATACCAGGTGATGCCGTTTGGGTTGGTAAACGCACCAGCGATCTTCCAATGATTCATGGATAAGATGTTCTCAGACATCCTCAGTTGCACCATTATTGTTTATTTGGATGACATTCTGGATTTCTTCACATCCCTGTCAGCCCACAATCAGCATGTTGCAGCGGTGCTGCGGTGACTGTGTCTTCATAAGCGTGTTGCCAAACCACAGAAGTGTGTCATTGAGGCTTCTTCATGTCCCTACTTGGAGTTTATTCTCTAGAAAGAAGGGATTCAAATGGACCCACAAAAGGCACGTGCCATCATGCAATGGCCGGTACTTCAGCCAGTCAAGGAAATACAGTGCTTTCTGGGGTTGGTAAATTTCTTTTGGAAGTTCATCAAAAACTTCTCCGAAATCGTCATGCCTATAACTGCACTCCTTAAGAAGAATATTCGCTTTGAATGGAATACTGAAGCCAATAATGCTTTCCAGCAATTGAAATTCACCTTCTGTACCTCTCCCATTCTTCAACAACTGGATCAAACAGCACTGTTTATTGTGGAGACGGATGCTTCGGCCGGTGCCATCAAAGCAGTAATGCTACAGGTAGGGGCAGATAAGGAAGAGCATCTGTTTGTTTACTACTCCTATACGCTTACCTCCAGTGCAATAAACGACTCCGCCCTGGAGAAGGAGCTCCTGGCCATCCAACAGGCCTGTGTAGAGTTGCGTCAACTTCTTCAAGGAGCCACACAACCCTTTCAGATCCACACAGATCCCTGCAATCTCCGGATGCTCCAACAGACGGAATCCCATGATTAACAACACGCCTCGTGGGCTTATTACTTTTCCCAGTTTGACTTTATCATCAAATATCTCCCAGGGAACAAGAAAATCCTAGCGGGCAGCCTCTCAAGAAGCGTGAATGACTACTCTGGAAAATGTACCTCCACGGAAACCCTATTGTTAGGCAAGAGGTTTATGTATGAGGTTAACACCTTCCTTTGGAATGTTAGAAATGCCTCACACAAACCTCCTTAAGAAGGGAAGGCAGTCTTCTATTTGTTGACAAACATCTGTTTATCCCAACTACTGAGCTACAGAACAAGGTAATGTCCTGATGGCATGACCTCAAGGCAGCTGGACACAAGGGTGTGGCAGCCACACTCGATTTGGTTTCCCATACATTCTGGTGGCCATCCATCCAGACAGATGTGCGAGATTATGTACTTTCCTGTTCCACTTGTGCACAAAGTAAATATTACACAGCAAGACCTTTAAGCCTCTAATAACAAGATCCACCTCGCTTCGGTCCTTGGCAACACATGTCTACCGACTTCTTTGTGGACTTACCCCCTCATGTAGTTGTACAGCCGTTATGGTGACAATAGATTATTTCAGTAAGATGTTGCTCTTGTCTCCTCTTTCTGGAGTACCCACTGCTCCACAAAAAGCCTCTGCTTTTATGTGTGATGCCTTCAGGTTACATGGACTCCCACATACAGTGGTATCAGACAGAGGCACCTAATTCACTTAGTTGTTCTGGTCTGCACTTTGCAATCATCTTGGTATCCGCAGTGCCTTATCGTCCGGTTACCATCCACAGAGCAACAGGCAGACAGAAAGACTAAATCACACCCTAGAACAGTACATCAGTTGTTTTACTAACAATGAACAGGATAACTGGTATACACTATTACCAATGGCTGAATTCTCGTACAATGACACCATCCATACTGCCACAGATATTATCCTTTGTTTTACATGTACAGATTTCATCCTAAGCATCTTCCTGCATTCATTCTTCCACCTTCTTGAGTGCCTTCCATTAACTCTGTTTTGAAAGACCTGAAAAGAACACATAAGGATGCTTATAAAATCCTTGGAAGGAGTAAAAAGAGGAAAAAGATCTGTGCGGATTGTGGATGAAGGAGCTGTCCTGAGTGGGAAAATTAACATAGGTTTGGTTGTCGATGAAGCACCTCCCTATGAAGCACCTCCCTAGGTGGATTCGACCTTCCAAGTTGTTCCCTCAGTGTATCAGACCTTTTAGAATCCTATACAAGGTTGATCTGGTGGCCTTCAAATTACAGTTACCAAAGAACCTGAGACTGTTGCATCCAATTTTACATTCATCACTGCTCAAACCTTACCTCCCTTATAGATTCCATCGAAGAAAGGAGAAAAAGTGTAACATTAGGGAACCTGGTCCTGAAGAATACCAAGTCTCTCACATTATCGACTCCAGGTACTATCAGAGTGCACTACAGTACCTGATCCATTGGAATGGATAGTCTGATATGGAAAGGTCTTGGTAGCCTGTTCATCATATCAATGCTCACCTTTTGATTCAAAATTTTCATCATCGACACCCCTGGAAACCCAGCAACCCCAGTTTGAGGAGGGGTCATACTGTCATGCCACTCCGTTGGAGTGTATGGAGGCTCTGGCGGCTAGCGTCGGGATTTGTTCCCTCATGTTCAGGACATAACAACAACTAGCAGTCTAGTTGTTCCCAAGTTGGCCATCTTTGGTTTATTGCTGCGATGGAACAACATCTGGCTGCGTTGCAACCCTTCTACTTCAGGCTGAAAGCAGGACGCTGGTTCCTTGTTTCCTTGCCACTTGTCATCTTGCCCTATTCTTGCTTCCATTATGGATGCTTCCCTCTTTGTTTCCCCATCCTGTCCAGCCTCCTCTCTATACCCCTTCCCATGTCCCTTGCTGCTTACACACAGTGTTTTCATTCAATCCGGAACTGGGTTTATTACCTACCAGCCCCAGTAATCTTCTGCCAACCACCGTTTGGGACGCCAGCTGTTATTAACCTGCCAGAAGGACAATACAGCATCCTGGATTTTTTGTGCTGTGAAGGCTTTTTCCCTGCTGGGGCTATCTCCCAGGAGGTCCATGTTGCTTGGGTTATTTTTCCCTAACCAAGAGCAGTAGCCTCCAATGGGGGCAACCCTAGCTCTTCACCAGCAGATGGACTGCCAAATTAATGAAGGAGGAGGAAAAGAAGAAACAGGGGACTTCTCCAGAGACTTCTATGGATTCTGCAGGTGAGGACGTGAGGGCTTATCAGGACGATTGTGATAGGGGAAAATAAAGCAGGTTCATTGCTGGCATCTTATCTCTGAGCTAGTAATCAAAACAATACACTTTGGAGGCTGAGAGACCTCTGTTACTCAGGGATGAGCACATTGCAGGGGAGTTTGAAAACATTTATGAGACCCTATAAACATCTGAACTGAACCCATCATATTCCCAGATCGATGCATATCTAGACAATTCTCAGCACGACGAGTGGACCCACATTCAGCAAAAAGAGTTTTTATCCTTAGAGTGGAGAATACCAATAGCTGAAATTAAGTTGGCGTTAACCAAGTTGAAGAAGGGCAAGGACCCTGGCTTCGACAAATTCCCTGTACATTTAATTTACTCATTGTTGATCTGTTTGCCCCAAAATTCTAAACCCTGTTTGAATGTTGTTCCTCTGAGGTGGCTCCTGTTGGAACCTTCTACCACGCCATGATTCAGTTAATTACTAAACCTGGGAAGCGTCCACGGGTGGCGTGAAACAATAGACATACTTCATTAATTAACGTAAAGGTGAGGATTTATGCCCAGATGTTAGCAATGAGACTCAAACCTGTGCTACCTAAACTAATACATACGGACCAAACCAGCTTCATTAAAGGCAGATTGTCAATTGCTAACACCCACCGTTCTGTTAGATCTTAGATTTAGCTAAACGCTCAGACAGGCCCTGGGTGGCTGTTACATTAGATCCTGAAAATTCATTTGACAGGGTGGGATGGTCATTGCTGGAGATGGTGCTTCAGTGGCACAGATTTGGCCACATCCCAGCTGACCAAGTATTATATATTTACGTCCCAGAGCTACAGTATTTGTAAATGGAATCTTTTCCCGTTATTTCAACTTGACAAGAGGCACAAAACAAGGCTGCCCCCTTTCCACTCATATGCAATAACATCTGATCAAGGTAGTGGGGTTCCATGGTTTTGCTATTAAAAAATCAGCCAATACGAATGATATCTAAGCTTACCTTGAGGACCCGCAAACTTCCATCATGCCCTATTTAGAAGAAGTCTCATGTTACTCTGCGATATCGGGGTATATGATTAACGTGGATAAAACAGAAGACATGCCCCTTAAGAAATACTCAAATACTGCTATAGAGCACACATTTGGGCTCAAATGGCAGCAAGAGGGTATTCAATATCTGGGGATCAAGTTTTCTGGACATAAGAATATGTTACAGGGATCAAAATTGGGATTTGTTGACCAGCAGCAAAACGCAGCTCATGGGTATCTGGCATAACCAGTTAGGCAGGAGCTACCTCTGGGGAACCAGGAGCTAATACAGAGTGCACAGCAAATATAACTTTGCACAGATGCACACTCTAACATTTTGTCCATGTCATGTTATCCAATATGCTCTAAATGTCCCTTAAGTGTGTTCTTTATCTTTCTTTCTATATATTCCCAAACATACCTAGTAGTTACAATTCACATACCTACGTTTATATGGCACCACTTGCCCAAGGAGTCAAAAGTAGGTCCTTGTAGCTATTGGTATTAAGCTAACCAGACTCCTTTTGGCTATAACCAGGAGCTAAATAGCTCCCAGCTCCTGGCAATTGTGAACCCTGTATTAAAGCTGAACTGTGATATAATTAAGGCTAAGATTGAGTGCCCACTGAATAAGTGTTCCCCGATCCTACTCTCTTGGTGGGGACAATTAGAAACAATTAAGATGTGTGTATCTCCAGTGGTCTTGTACAGTTTGATGATGCTCCCCATGGAGTGACCAACCCTGTTTTTCAGAGATATTCTGAAGATTTCTGTGGAGGGAGAGCAAACCCAGAACAGGCTACAACTGCATTCCTCGTGTGGAGGGGTGGACTTCCTGAACTTTAAAAGATGCTTCTATGCCTTTGTGATTAATCTGGGAGTGGGATGGTACTCTGAGGCAGACCTAACCTTGCACGCAGTCTGCCATGATTTGAAGCAGCAATGACATCCCTGTATACAACTTGCGACTGTCCACAGCTCTTAGCCAAACCTGTAGTTTGGGAGCTCGAACCAGTCTCATTTACCTGCAAAGCTCTGAGAACTTGGGCGACTGCAACCTGAAAGGCAATTAAGCCTCACCAGCCGAACCCTATTTGGCATAATAAGGACTTCACGGTAGCCCGCAACACCTTGTTTTGACCTAATTGGGCGGGTCGGGGAATATTATAATGGCATCAGGTGTGGTCTATCTCTGGTATGCCCCTTTTACAGAAGAAATATGGCCTTTCAGATGGGACCATTTTAAGGTATGTACAGATGTTACAGTGTGTTTTCAAATCAAAAGTGCTGAAGCTTACACAGCCATACCCACAGAAAAGCCCCTCAATCAGCCTCAGGTATTTATAAGGCCCTCTCGGCAAGGGTATCACTGAACTCAAACAGGAAGATTGAATTGGCTTGGAATGTTGACTGCAATACGGATTTTTCCCATTCTTTATGGTCAATGATATGGAATAAAATCAGGAGCACATCCATGGCAGTGTCAATCACTCAGACACGGCATATGCTCTATTATAGAGCTTCATTTATACTGTCTCGTTTTGCAAGAGCAGGTGGTCCTCCTGGACGCCTTCTTTGTTGGTCTTGCAAGGAGGAGGTAGGATCCGGAATCATAAGTAGTCCACATGTATATTCTCTTTACCCTTCTGGAAATCAGTGAGGCATTGGATCCAGTGGATCTGTCACGTTTGCTGCCGCTTCTCTTCTGCTGCCATAGTGGCTGGAAGTGTGTACCTTCCATTTGATGGCAATGAAAGGCAAGGCAAGCCGCTGGACACGCTAATAACAATAGCCATTAGAGTAATCACATGAAACTGGAAAGCTTGTTACTGCATATCTGCAGTGGCATGGTGGAATTTGGTGGCCTATGTGCATCCTGTTGAATCTTGCATACTTAGGAAGGTAGGATGCCTGATGACAAGATCCAATCGCTGGCCTCTGTTAGAATACCTGAATTCCCGGAACTGAGGGAAAGCACTACTGATATGAAACAGGAATTGATATTAGGTTAGTGTGACATGTGCAAGTTGTGCTCTGTAGCATGAGGTTGCAGTATGTATTTGTAACTGAATGACTCCTTCTGTTTCTTCGCCTGTTTTGAGTACAATGTTTATCTGGGGCCTAGCCCACTGGGCCAAATGTTGATCTGGGAGCCCCTGCCTTGGGACAACTATACTGGTAGTGGACATAGAGAGTCCTTCATGGTGTTGCTCCCAGTGAGTACGTAGGGGTGGATATGTTGGTTCGATTTCGTTATATTGTGTTGATTTGGGTAATTCTTTAATTTCATGAATTCCGTTAATCTCAATAATGTTTTTATTTTTATTTTGTCGAGGTATATTGCTCAGACAGCCTAACTTCTTTATGATGTATATATATCTGACATTGATAGGCACAACACATAGTATATTACTCCATCACTGATGCATTGTTCTTAGACTCTGCTTGAACTTGTCTTTCTGTCTCTGCTCTCTCTTTTTCTTTTTTCCTTCCTCCTTAGCTCTCCGTGTTCTCTCTCATTTTCTTCTCTGTCCTCCTTCCTCTATCTTCCCCACTTCTGCCTCCCTTGTGTATTGAATATATGCAGAATTGGGTTTGAGGTTCCAGTAACTGTGTTCTATCTAATTGACATGGACGCCTTTTGTTGGATAGACAGGAATTGGTCTGGGTTGTAGCCAGTTCGCTACTCGCGTTGTATTATTTCTGAACAGCCTTCTTTTATTTGTATTTTTGGTTCACTATGTATTCTTCCTGCCGTATTGATACAATAAAATGTGTAAACACAATAGAAAATAAAAAAATAAAAAAGATGACTACGAGGAATGCATAGTGGGATTATGTTACTTGATTCATGAATCTTTAAATGCAAAGTTATGTAAGACAACCATGCCATATAGCAGTCGATAAATAATTGCTGATCCAAAAAAATGTAACACTATAGGCCTTATTTACAACGTGTTTTTCAATGGGATTGCATTATTGTAAAATGTGTTTATTAATCAGACCCTACATCATGTTAATGAAGAGTAACATGCCACATCAACTGCACAATAATTAAAAATAGGTGGGTTCTAATAGACACAATGAGACAATCAGGTTGTTGCTCTCAGTAATCAAACGAAACATCTCAAATAATGCAGCATCTGCCTTCTTTGTTACAGAAGAGAAAAAGTAATACTAAGGAAAGATAACACATTCTGCAAGCTAGAGATGACTGAACAACTTTATGAAACCTTCCACTTGATACAAGTTGTGGAGGCGGCATGGGTAAAAAGAAGAGCTGTGACAGTTCCTTTTGGGGTTCACTTATTGAATGTAAAGAAGAGTGGTAGATCATTTTCAAGACTAGAACAACACGATGTCGGAAAGGCGGGGTCGGGGGGCTGTTGAAAACATGTTTGCCCCAAAATGTTAACCCTTGGAATGAAGAATTAATACGTATTGGGCCTGATTTACAAAAGCATTATACAATTGCGCATTCCCATTGAAAAATTGTTGGTAAGTAATGCCCACTGTGTGGTGCAAGTAGTGTGGAACATTGACAATCTTGCCATTTAGCAGCACATATTCAGTGCAGCTGGCATATATTGTTGTTGACAATACTTCTATATCACAAATATTGATGTCAATAATTATATTTGCATATTATTTGTTATAATTTCTGATAAATATATTTCACAATGGTAACATTTCTTCAATGCATAGCATGTTTTCGTTCTTTCTTTCTGCACATTAAACAGCAATTATATTTCATATAAACCATTTGAGCATGTAGCATGCTAAAAACAGTGTCTGAAAAGAGAAAGAGAAAGGCAGACAGACACACACAAATAAACACACACTCACTCTCTAAGACACACACACACACACACACACACACACCACTACAAACGATTCCTCAAGTATGATTGCTTAAATCACATGGTTGACAAATGGCTCATCATTGAATGCAAAGCAGCAACATCCAAGTAACAATTCAAACTATTAACTACTCCCAAAAAGACACCCACTGTGTGTACTGTTTCGACTTATCATTGAAGCAGACCATACAGCATTGTTAGAACTCTTTCAAGCGCAGGAACTAAGAACCACAAAGAAGACCATCGATACCTATGATAGATTACATTGGTGTATCGTACACATTAACACATGTTCTTGATGTTCATCAATGGAAATGTTCTCACCTAGTTTCCAGTGATACATAGCATGCATCATTTGTAAAAATCAAAGTCATGTGTAGGAAAATGCATTTTTTTTACATACTAGGCAATCTTTGAGTAAGTCTTTGAGTAAGTCATCAACAAGTTGGCTCATAAATTATTGTAAACATGTGTGGCTTTTAACATGCATGTTTCAAGGATTTTCATTAATTCATAAGTATCTCATCTTTCACAGTTATATCGTTCGTATGCAGCATTTCCCGATTTCTTCAAAGAAAAAACGATCCAATGGTGGCAAACTGAAATAGATGACTACTATCATAAACAAAATATACGTTTTGATGGGCTATGGATTGTAAGTAAATGTGATCAGAATTTCCTTTGTTGACTCATTACAAAATCACCGTACCTTTGGATATGTCTCATTACATTGCCCGATTGGCATTTTTTCTGAAAAATAAAACAGGAAAATTACTCTTTACATGAATTGAAATATCGCTCTTTGAGCATAACTAAATGTAAAAACAAGCAAGTCATGTGTAACTGCACATCTAAAGGTAAAGTGCAATGAAATTATGAGAAAACAGTTTTGAAATTGTAAATGTGATGATGGAATAATCAATGCTAAGTCATCAAGTGTAGATGCTTGTAGTTGGCAATACAAATCACAAACATAACAATTGAAGAAAAGATTGGGCTACATTCCCAAGTGTGAAACAAATAATCAACGGTGTCTTAAATTTTGTATGTTCCAAACATTTCAGGTTATATTTAAATAAAGAACCTAGTTTATACTTCTGGATCATGATGTTCTGAAAAGTTCCATGCTGGATTTGCATGTCTATAAATAACTTCACTGATATCCGCTAAACAATAGTATTAAGCATCTAATACGAACATTAGTAGTATGGAGGCATGCCATTCTGAAACAAATAGTGAACTCCCATGTGGAGAGGATTTTCTTAGTAATACAACGTTTGCTGATAACTTTACTAGGGATGGGCCAAAAAGCTTGATCTAATTCAAATCTATTCAAACAATGTGGTTTAAGTCAGTTTGAATAATTCAAACTGATTTGGTGCAGAAGCCAAAATGATTCAAAAACATTGAAATCTCCATTTTGTACATATACATATGCTTGTTGGTTATCATGTGAATACTTTGCTGCTCATGAATAAAAGGTAGTTTAACCACCTCAAACATCAACAGGCGTTTAAGCTGATTCAAAGTGATAAAGCTTTTAAAGGAGGGGTGAATTGTTCAGAGTATCTCAGAAAACTAAGAATTAATGTACAATTGAAGCCAATTGTAGCTTTTATTCAACGGGGTGAACACTGCAGAACATCACAACAAATAGAAACATTTTGAGTTTCAATCCTAATTAAACATCTGTTTAGTCATTGTCAAGTACAAACAAACACACTTGATGGACAGAGTCTTATTTTTATGTCTGCTGTAGATGAATAAATGCAGCTTTATTTGAATTATATTGTTGATTATTTTTATACACCTTTAAACAATATAAGATTTAAAAAAGTAAAACAAATGCTGCAATTAAGTTGGAGAAGAAAATGCTTTAACGTTACAAGAACATCATTACAACATGGAAAGAAATGTAAATAATATATATATATTATTGTACGTACATTTTTAGAAGCCTATAAATTACTTTAAAACAATGAAATTATAAACCAGAAAGCACCATTGTGTTTACATGTGTTGACCACATCTGCTCTAACATATGTGTATCTAGCTGGGCTGCTTGCAAACTGCCCGTTTGTATATTTATTCTCTGCATTTTTCACCACCACTTGGTTGTATTCCTCATTGTACTGTGCTTCATCATCCGCTGAGGGTTCTTCTTTCCACTGCTCCACTCTGATCTACTTTCTGGGTGAGTTCTTATGGCTGTTTGAATCATGCTCTGGAGAGGCACTCTCATGTAGCTCCTGCTGGGGTACTGATGAGCATTAGTGTCTGGATCTTTCTGACAGGTTGTGAATCCAACAATGACTAGGTCTCCCACTATACTAATGGGGGATGCACTGTTAGTAGCCTCATGAAAAAGGGGACTTTGGCCGGAAAAGGACTCTAGAGCCAACTGCTGTTTGCAGGATTGAGAGGTGAATCAGGGTTGTTGCAATCTGCCACACTCTCAGGGAGTCCTCTCAGTGGGGAACACTGGTTGTGCCACTCTGTTGAGAGTCATGCTGTGTGTGCAGCGTGTTGTGCCTAGGAAGTGTCTCTATGGATGTCCTGTAATTGACAGAACTTGCACAAACTATCTATCTATCTATCTATCTATCTATCTATCTATCTATCTATCTAGGAAATTACTTTTGTTATAACATATGTTTTTGCGTGAACCGTTTATAAAGATATGTAAAAATATATGTTATGATGAAGTTAATGTATGAACATTTTAAGGTGATTATTGTTTACGTTTTATTGAGCTTGGTGTTACATTTGGTGTCACTATTTTTAGTACATGTTGTAACTTATTTAAACATGTAAACATTGTTAAAAACATAATATAGAAAGGTAGAACACGTCATCAACATTTGTAATCTCAGCTGAGAAATGATGGGCACTTGACTGTAATCTCAGTGAAACCACTAACAGCAAAATCATTGTATTGACTTCCACAATGCTCTGCCAAATATTAAGGGTAAAATAATATTTTAACAGTGGCAGACCTCTTCTAATGGTAGTTTTAGTTATTAATAATTGTCTTGAACTCAGTGTGCCAAAGTAATGTCTATGTCCATTCAGTATTTCCCTACATTTATGCAAATGCTATTTTCATACTGTGAGTATGGGGTGTTGTATTCTTCTTTTTTTTTTTTTATTTAACTCTCCATTTTTTTAAGTTTCCGTAGGGTCCAAAATGTATGTTAGAAAATGCCATGGAAAAACCTTGTCAGTTAAATTCAGACTGCTCTCTGTTGTCATTCACAGGAGATGGTATGGTATGGTAATGTTTGGTAATGTTTATTTGTATAGCACCTATAGACAAAGCAAGTGTTTCAAAGCGCTCAAGGCGGGGGAAAAAGGGGAAAAACAACAGTCGATCAGAGCCCTTGAAATTCTGAAATGATACGAGTCTGCACAGGCAGAGTAAGTGCATATAATACATTGACAGTTGAGATAACAGCAATATGGTCTGATGACGATTCTGCAGTTTTTTCAAGTGTATACGGCACCACCATGCACGGAGGGAAAGCCGAGGGGAAAACAGATATACGATCTTCAGGCATGGTACAGTTCAGATTGTGCAAGTGCAGATGGTTACAGGGGAGGGAAGGGGGGACAAGTCCAGGGGGGGGTCCAAGTGAGCTCAGTCGGTGAAGGCTAGGGTAAGTGCAGAAAGATTACCTCTCTTGGGTCATTGACCAAGTACAGTGGTGATGAGGCAAGTGCAAGGCCCGGAGGCAAATGCGAGAGGACTGGAGAGGTTGCCAGGGACCTGTGAGACTCTGAGGTACATCAGGTGGGTGTCTAGTCAAAGGATAAAAAAAAGGGTCGACAGGACAAGGGATCGACACCAAAGGGTTGACAGGACAAAGGATCAATTTTTTTTAAATTATATATTTTTTTTAGGTTTTCGTTTTGGAAAAAAAAGTGATTTTTAGCAAAAAAAGCAAAAAATAAAAAAAAAGTGAAAAAAAAAGAAATTCGATCCTTTGTCCTGTCGACCCTTTGGTGTCGATCCTTTGTCCTGTCGACCCTTTCACTGTCGATCCTTTGACTGGCAACCCACCAGGTAGCCAGTCAGCAAGGTGTACGGAAAAGGGAGGGAGAGAGGGATAGTGCAGAGAGAAAGATTAGCAGGGTAGAGGGAGAGAGTAGGAAGAAAAGAGGAATGTCTTAAGAAGTTTCCGGAACTTAAGGATATCGGGCTCAAGAGAGCGGCAGAGAGGCTATTCCAGAGAGAGGCCCCTGCTGAGGATAAAGATCTCCCTCCAAATCTCTGCTTGGAGAACCTGCTCACTCGCAGAAGGTTGGAGGTAGAGGAGTGGAGGGCTCAGGAAAGACAGTATCTAGGAAGGTATTGTTGCAGATAGGTAGGTCCCAGGCCAAAGACAGCCTTGCGGACAATGCTGAGGGTCTTGAACTTGATCCTTGCAGCCACGGGGAGCCACGGGGCACCAGAGAGAGAATGTCCCTGAGCTTGAGGCCAAGGATAAGTCTCATGGTTCTGTTCTGGATGAGTTGCAGAAGGCGCGGAGCAGAGGCAGGGTGGTTAAGAAAGAGGCTGTGGCAGTAGTCCAGCCTTGAAATAACCAGGGCTCTGGAGATTGTGAGCCGCTGGCAGAATGCGAGAAAAGGTATAGTACCTCTGAGGAGATGCAGCTTTTAGATGGACTTCTTAGAGATATCCGAAATATGGGAGAAGGAGAGAGTGGAGTTCAAGATAACCCCAAGGTTGTTTGCCCCGCAGGGGGGTGCAGGCACAGGTCCAAGGGAGGCCAGCCAGAGAGAGAGAGTGGAAAAGTGGGAGCAGTAGTCCCAATGCGAATTATCTTAATTACTTGAATTGAGGCTAAGGTCATTTGCGGCACACCTTGAGTGAATTGCGGACAGATCATGAGATATGAGCGAGTTGGAGAAGGTGGCTGAGGGTAGCCTGAAGGAGAGTTGCGTGTCATCTGCATAACACTGGAAGTCTGAGATGAAAGTGGCAACCACATGTGCCAAGGCAGCCATGTAGACATTGAAGAACCAGGGGGACAGGTTAGAGCCCTGGGGAATGCCACAGGTTGAGAGAGTGATAGTAGAGAGAAAAGATCCAAGTTCCACCTGGGATGGGCGGTCAGAAAGGAAGGAGGCTAACCATACCAGAGCCTGACCTGTGATTGCCAGGGTATCACAGAGATGTGCAATCAGGATGTTGTGGTTTACTGTGTCAAAGGAAGAGGAGAGGTCAAGAAGAATGAAGACAGAGGGAGTTTTAGTGTCGGAATTTGAGAGCAGGTCTTCACAGGTGTTTAGAGGA
Organism: Ambystoma mexicanum; assembly: GCF_040938575.1. Taxonomy (NCBI): domain Eukaryota; kingdom Metazoa; phylum Chordata; class Amphibia; order Caudata; family Ambystomatidae; genus Ambystoma; species Ambystoma mexicanum. Next base: position 826,842,085 of record NC_090932.1, on the reverse strand, counting down.
GCAGTTTCCCTGCCTCTGGCTGTTCCAAAGCCAGACTTGATTGTCATGGAGGCAACCAACAGAGTCAGTATTTAGGGTGAGCTGAGAGATAGCCAAATTCTCCAGGAGTTTGCTGAGGAATGGGATTATAGAGCTAGGGTGGTAGTTTGCCAGAATGGAGAGGTCGGCAGAGGGTTTCTTAAGCAGAGGGTGCACAAGGGAGTGCTTAAGCGAAATTGGAAAAACTCTAATGGCAAAAGAGAGGATGCAGAGATCATCCAAGGATGGAGCGAGAGAGTCAATGTTGTCCTTAATGGTTTTGGAGGGGCATGGGTCCACCTGTTTAGAGGAGGCTTTCATAGACTGGACTTGTCTGGGGATCTCGTCAGGTGTGACGGGAGTAAGAGAGGAAAGGAGAAGTGGTCGAGGTGCAATGGGAGGCTCAAGAGGTGTGGGCGGATGGTGTGGTGTGGAAGGGAGAGAAGAAAGGATGTCTTGGGTTTTTGCAGTGAAATGTGAGGCCAGGGACATGCACAGGTCCTGGGTGGGTGTGACAACAGAGGAGGCTGCTGCAGGATTGGCCAGTTCTTTACAGACTTTGAAAAGTTCAGCCATGTTGTTTGATGCAATGGAGATGCAGGCTTGAATAAAGAATCTTTTAATGTTGTTGATGCAGAGTCGATATTGCCTTTAAAGGAGGCGGCAGGCCAGTTTGTCAGAGGCTACACCTGATGAATTCCATTCCCGCTCAGCTGTCATACACTGTACACATATATCTGTGATCTGTGATTGATTGAATACATTAATGAATGCGGGAACATATTATAGTACTCAGATATGAAAGGATGCTATACTTTGTTTTCTAATTGCTCCATACACAGCATTTGATTGTCAGCCATCTTCGTGAATGGTCACTATACAAGCTCACCATTTTAATTAGGAAATCATGTTATTCTTTTGTCTCATAGACATTAGCATTTACAGCGATACAAAAAAACGATCTGTACAAACATCACTCTTAAGCATGATATTCATTAGTATCTATACAATATAATATATGTTACAACATTTTTAATGAGTGTGTGTTTAACCTCTTTCACCTATCTTCATTTAAAAAAAATGTAGCTTCCTGTTTGCAAAATAGTCTAGTCTTATGAAACCAAATCCATGTTTGAATGTTCCTAAACTTATACTACTTTTTCTGTCATTTCTTTCAGATTTTAACTTTTTAAAATGTCCTATTTTACACCTCAAACTACTTTGAATCTGTTGATCTTCCGTGATCTTCAGCGATATTTTCTTGTTTTTATTTCATTTCACTTGTATTTATTTTCGTTTTGTATTTATTTTGTTGATTTTGATGTAATAGTATTTTGATATTAGGACTTTCTTCAGGTCGCATAATTTTGAATTTAATTTTAGGATGTCAATATCTAAATGTGATTTTACTATATTGAAACTAGAAACAAGATAGTGTGGGCCGAATTCATAGAAAGCTTTGTGCACTGCAGAGGCACTTTGTGTCAAAAAAGTGCACTTTGCGACAAGCAAATCTAATTTTGCTGATTCATGGATCAGACTTTGTATGGGTCTGCACTCACTTTGTGCTGGTCCTTTCTTACTTTGCGTGGTGCTGAGCGCTTTGCGTGACACACTGCGCAAAGTGTGGTGAAGGGCCAGCGCAAAGAAACAAATAATAGGCAGAACATGCATTTTCTCCATTCCTTGTGCAAAATGAGGAAGAACGAGGAATAAGTGGGTGTGTTGATGGACACGCTACATAATAAATAACATGCCCATTCAAGCGCAAACATAACCCAATTTATGGATTACTAACTGCAACTTCCCAGAGAGGAACCAGCCAATGCAAACCTTGTGATCTCACCACCATATGATACGCCACGGAACTTAAAAAGTGCAAAGGATACGTATATAAGCATGCAATGCATACCATTTCAAAGTTGCTCTTCCATGATGAATCCAGCTGTGGTGACAGTGATCATACATGTTTTTTAGGATGCCAAATGACAAGGTGTATGCAAGGTATAGAGATCCTCCCCATGTCATCCTAGACCTGGTCAAGGAGTGGGAGAAAGACCTTGCATCGCCCACCATCTGCTCCCACGCACTCACACCCCTGGAGAAGGTGCTGACAACCCCACACATTTTGGCTATGGCTCATTCCACCATGGAGGCATATCACAGGTCACACAATCCTGGTGCAAACACCAGGTATTGCGCTGCATTACATCCCATGTGCATAGGTACATATGCATTCCACGCACAACACAGACAATGCAGAGAGTGTGCCAGAGGTTTTATGCCTATGCACACTTCCCACAGATACTGGAACCCATTGATTGCACGCATGTAGTACTACCGCCCCCGAGCGACAGAACACATGTATCGCAACAAGAATCATTGGCATTCAATCAATGCACATGCCATCTGCGATGCAAAGGGAGACATCATGCATGTTAATGCACATTTCCCCAGAAGCACACATTATAGCTTAATTTACCACCATTCACCACTATGGCTACTCCATGGAAGGCTAGGTGGCCCACCACTTGGCGGATACTGAGTGAGAGGGAGTTTCAGAGTGTAGGAGAAAGAGGCACATCAAATTCTAGTGGAATTGATGGAAGGGATCACAAGGAGTAGTGCAGAGCCTGATGTCAGGTTTCTTTAGTGTAGGTAGACTGTGAGCCAGTGTTGGAGGAATCAAATTTTGTGGAGGGCACAGTTGGTGATGCAAATGGCCCTGAAGGTGGTGCATCGGACTATGGGAAGCCAGTGGAGCACCTGGAGTGCAGGAGTCATGTGTACCCTGGGGGTGAGTGCAAGGATGAGGCAGGATGTGTTGTCTTTGATTTATTGTGTCTTTCGGAGCAGAGGCACACACACAAATGGAATAAGAGCAGTCTAGGCGGGAGTGAATTATTGCCAACAGTGCTGTGACTTGGTTTTGGTACAATAGGCAAGGGAAGGATAATCTAAGGATGTGGAGATGTATATGACAGGATATATGTGCAGCGCTCATGTGGTGATAGAGTGTTCTGTCATGATCCATGGTGCATCCCAGGTTCTTCACTGAGCTGGATGCTTTGGGAGTGTGGTCTAGGGAGCACAGCCAGGGGGTGGGTTGGTGGAAGAGTGCTGTATTACTGCAAATCAGGATTCTGCTTCCACCAGGATTTTTGAGGAGGTGGTTAGCTGCCAGGCAGTGTTTTGAAATCTTTGTGTCCTGAGGTGAGGTCATGATGGGGAGCAGCCACGTCTTAGGGATCTTGGAAAGGATGTAGGTGTAATCTGTGTAGTTGTAGCAGGACAGGACATGTGAGTGGATAAGGGTGGGGAGGGGGCTTAGGCACAGGTTGAAGAGTAGGGTGGATAGGGAGTCCACCTGCAAGACCCTGTTGGAGAAATGGGGGAGGGATGAGGTGGGTTGTATGAAGATTTGTGAATGGTCAGTGAGGTAAGAGATAAACAATCTGAATTCAGTATCCAAGTTGCATACAGAGTGGAGTTTGTCGATGGGGATGCTGTCCTTGATAGTTTCAAAGGCTGCTGATGGCCCAAGGAGAATAAGTGCAGCACAGCCTTCTGAGTCTGCTTCCCTTTGTAGCAGTGCAACCAGAAACCAAAAACACATGCATGAATGTTCAAGGGGACAGGCACACACACAGACATGTGGCCAAACTCACATCTTCACTGACAATCACCATCACAAAATCCCATGATCCATGCAAATCATATATGTGCCACTTCATGCCAATATTAGGGTGCAAACGCCACAAGGCATGAATTTGATTGACAATGCACAACCTTACCTGTTTGTTTGTTTGTTTGTTTATTTATTTGTATTTGGGCACCGTCAGTTGTAATGTATTAGAGGATCTAGAGGTTCTGGTATTCTGTCTTAATGTAAATTTGTTAGCGAGATCGGGCGGGGCTAGGTGGTTAAGAGCTTTGTAGGTGAGGCATACGGTTTTTAGGTCTATTTTTTGTTGGATGGAAAGCCATTTACATGAATTTCTTGTAGCAGAGATATGTTCTCTTCTGGGGATATTTAGGGCGGCACGGAGTGCGTTATTTTGTAGGACTCGCAATTTATTGATTACCGTTTTATTGGCGCCTACATAAAGGCTATTACCGTAATCCAGTTTGGATTGAATGAGTGCTCTGGCTAGAGTGAAGCAGTTGTTGGGGGAGATCAGTGGTCTGCAGGCCCTAATTAGTTTACCAGTGTAGGCAGTGGCTGAGGCAGTCATATTGATTAGTTTGGCTAGGTTGGTATTCGTGTCTTTTTAGAAACCAAGGGTTTTTACACTCTTGGCGATGCGCATGGTGTTGCCGTCAATGGTGAAGCTGGTGTAGCTGGGACTGAGTTTCCGGATGGTGTTGGGTGAGCCAACAAGGAGCAGTTTGGTCTTGTCATCATTCAGGCAAAGGCCATGTGTGGCCATCCATGCCTGAATGATGGAGAAGACTTCATTGATCCAGTTGGCGTCCAAGTTGTAATTACCGGATAGGGTGAGGAGTATCTGGGTGTCATCTGCGTAATTCGTGTAGGTGACACCCAGATGGTCGAGCTTGTCGAATAGGGGCTTTGTAAATCTATTATACAAAGTAGGTGAGACACAAGATCCTTGTGGGACACCGCAAGTAATGGGGATAGGGTCGGCCGCTGCTAGGGGTGAGAAGACCCGCATGGTCCTATTGTCCAGGAAGGATTGGATCCATGTGACCGTAGAATGGGAGAAGTGTGCTGCCGATGACAAATGGTTGCACAGGATTTTATGGTCAACCAGGTCAAAGGCAGCAGAGAGGTCGAAGAGAAGAAGAATGGCAGCCTTACCTTTATCTTTGAGTTCGTCTATCTGGCACTTGAGATCAACAAGGGCCGTTTCTGTCCCGTGTTTTGGTCGAAAGCCAGATTGGCGAGTTCCTAATAAATGGTTTGTCTCGAGGTAATCCTGGATTTGTAGATAGGCCACTCTGTCAAGAATTTTTAGTAAGAATGGGACGGTGGTAATGGGTTTTAGTAGTGGTAGGACCCAGGATTGTTTCAGATTACTAGGGACCAAGTTATTGGAGAATGACAGGTTTATTAATTTGGTAATGAAGGGGGAGAGATCCCTGGCTGCATCTTTTACGATCTGTGCGAGGCAACTGTCCCCCTTGCAATTCGAGGGTTTCAAAGATGCTATAATTTGGCAGAGCTGTTCTGCTGTGATGCCCTCACCACCTCCCCCTAACCCTGTGCCTCTGCATTGGGGCCTGGTGAGCCAGTGTCCGGCAGAGGGCATGGGGACTATGGGGAAGAAAGGGTGCTGGGCGGACCTCTCAGGGAGTCCAGGTATTGGATGAGGCAGGATCCTTATAACAACATAGGACATTGGATTTGACAGCTAAAGGAGTCATTCATGCAGACTGCACATGTGTACATCAATGTGCAGTGTAATCTGAACCTGTATGTTTGAGGCTGCATGTCCAGTCAGAGGGCACCTCCCGTCCACTAAGAACTGCCCAGTCCCATTGCTTAGCCATCCCTAGATTTGAACTGCAAAAAGCAGGGGGTTAAAGCTTCCCGGTCCTAGCGTCCAAGCTCTGGAATTCTCTCCCTGCTACTATCAGAGCGTAAGAGTCTTTTCACACTTTCAAAGCCAATACCAGATCCTGGCTTTTCGACCTGCCTTAAGTCCCACACAGCGCCTCTGTCTTACTCTCTCTGACCTGCTGACTGTTTACTTGTACTTAATGTCCTGTCCATATCATGTAATGTCATTCCTCTGTGAATTCATGCATTGTGACTCCTGTATCTATGCATTTCTGTAACCTTACAAATTGTGCCCTGATGCCCCCGGGCCTGCGGGTTGCGCCTTATAAATAAATACAAATACAAATCACTCAAGGGGAAAAAAATATAAAAGTAAAAGTGTCCATCTTGGACATGGGTGAAGAAACAATATGTCCACCCTGGGGAAGGGGATGGGGGTTTGGGGTGGAGGGGGTGTCCACATAAGTGAACCATAAAGAGTCAACAGAAAATCCCAAAAATCATGCCCCCTCCATGGGCTCATGGACATCAGGGAACATGTGGTAGAGGTGGAGTAGGTGGTCTGGGATTGCCATCCTGTGGTGGATCCTGTGGTGGTGGTGGTGCATCCCATCCACTCATTGCCAAAGACTGGCTGCGGCTACTCGTCACACAGATGCATGTATGAGTAACCCAGTGGCGGTAAGGTCACGATTAACATCCTTCCTCATGTGCGTGCACTCATGATGCATCAGAGTGCTGGGTGAACGTCTGCCTCAAGGCGTCCATCTCCTGGTGGAGGTGTGACCTTCTCGCTAAAATCTTATCATGTAGTGAAGCCCTCAAGCTCTACATCTCACACCAGTGGGAGGTTTGAGATGCTAATATCTCCAGTTGCAAGCCTGTTCTCTGTGCCACCATATCTCGATGGAGGGAATCCCGCAGAGATGCGAGATCAGCCTGCTGGCTTTTGACATTGGCCTCCATGCCCAATTTGAGGGAGAGACTTGAGAACTGCAGATCAGCATACAGTGTATTCGTCAGGCTGTCTATCAGCCACTGCTGATGTTCCCAAGTGGCTAGATGATGTGTATCCCAGTCAGCTGGTGAGGGGGTGCTCTAAACCAGGCAATAGATGTCCCTGGCCACTTCCTCCATGACCTTGCCAAGTTGGATTGTCGCATTCAGCATCTGATGCTCCCACTCTGACCGTCTGTCATGCACATGTCCTCCACATATGCAGGGCCGATTGTGGCGGAATGCTGGGGTTAAGGGCCGTTGCAATGGGATCCCGGTCCTTGGATGCAGGTCTGCAACCCTCCATTGGACATCAGCCCCTGATGCTGATTCCAACACAGGTGAAGGCTATCTTGCAGCCATTACCACCTTAGATGCAGGTCTTCCTACTGACCAGACCCGTGACACCTGACTCACCTCCTCAGAATCAATTGACCCATCTGGACTGCCCATAGGGGCACCCTCCAGGTCTGTCAGTGTGTCCTCCACAAAAGCTTTTTTTTTTTTTTTTTTATAATTGTATTAATTTTATTCAAACAACAAATAACAAACCAAACTCAACTTACAGTGGATACATAACTTGCTCATAAATACACATACATTGTTACATTTTCGCCCACTGTATTTCCCGTCCCTCCCCCCTCCCGAGCCTACTTTCTCCCATTGTTAGTCTCCACCTCTTCCGTCACGCTTATTGAGTCATCATCGCTTGGTCCATCATACGAAGGCCCAAATAGTTCTGCTATTAGTTGTCTCCAACCCGCTAGGGCTCCAGCTTCGCCCTCTATGTCCCCTCTACACGTTTCCTGCCATGCCACTCTTTCTGCCTCTGCCCACTTCTGCAAGTCCCTGCACCATGTCTACACTTTGGGCTTGTGACACGCTTTCCATCCCATCGCAATCCTTCTCTTCGCCAGAACATACACCAGATCTTTCATTTGCTTACACGTTTAAGCTTCCGCGATCTGGGGAACCCTCCCAACAAACAAGCCCACACAGTATCCACCTTCATACAGATTCCCTTGTCTTCCATTTTCTGTGCTATGTCTCTCCAATATTTCGCTATCAATGGGCTTGCCCAGAACATTTGTACCATTCCTGCATTTTCCTCATTACATTTGGGACACACTTGGCTTCCGGCGTTCTTAAATGTGGCTATCTTTAGTGGCGTCAGATATGCTCTGTGAGTTATATACAACTGTATCTGTTGCAGCCTAGCATTTATCGATACTTTTTTATGATACCCTTGAGCCCTTTCCCACATCTCGTCACTCATCAGGTCCCCTACTTCTTCCTCCCAGTCCAGTCCAGTCTAAGTTGCACCACTTCCTTGCCCACTTGAGTCATCATCATCTCATATACTCTAGACGTTTCATGCCCCCCTTCCGCTATATCATATATAGTATCTAGTGCGGTGTCCGGTTCTTCTGCTAGTTCCACCTCGGACCAGGTATCTTTGATTTGCTGTACCATACCATGATACGTAATATATTGCCCAGCACTCAACCCCGTTTGTTCCACCAGCTCCTCAAATTCCAATATTTTCCCTTCTTGCCACACATCCCCCAACGTTGCTATTCCTACCGGTTCCCAATACTTCCTAATCATTAACCTTAGTTGCTTCTCTGTCCCCATCATTGTAACCAATGGGATTTGCGAAGAGCACAGGGCCGGCTTGTCCATCAACCGGCACGCCCTCTGCCACATCCCCACCCAAGGCCCAGCATCCACGGACGACCTCTCAGCTCCCGCTTGGGTAACCATATAATTTCTCTCAGAAAATATGGGGTGCAATCTCCTTGATGCAGCCTATGCTCTAAGGTAGGCTCCGCAGAGAGCCATTTGGCTACATGTTGCAATTGGCTCGCTACATAATATACTTCCCAGTTCGGTAATTTAATGCCCACTTTCTCATGCGGATTTTGGAGTTTCCACAGGGCTACCCTGTTCCTCATTCCGTGCCATAGGAATTCCCTGCATATGCTGTCCAACCTAATAAAGAATTGCCGGGGTATGGAGTATGGGATGTTCGCGAAGAAATGCAACAGTCTGGGTAATGCCACCATCTTGAGCATCGCCCCTCGCCCCATCATTGCCAAGGGGAGTTTCGCCCAGAACTTCATACTGTTTTCCAGTTTCTGAACCGTTCTTTCTGTATTATGCCTATGTTCGGCTTCTACTGTATGGTATATGTCTATCCCAAGATATCTAAAGGTTGTGGCCTCCCACGGTAACTGTAGTACCGGCAAATTCTCCAACAAGAGCCCCCTATATCTGCCCAGCGGGAACACACAGGATTTACTGGGGTGCACAGCTATACCTGAAAGTTCTGCAAACCTCTTAACCACTTCTAACACATACTGCAGATTCTCCTCTGGGTATCGCAAATACAATAACATATTGTCTGCGTATAGTGAAATTAAATGTGATGTTTCCCCGACGATAATGCCTATTGCGTCATATTGCTGCCTTAAATAAATCGCCAGTGGCTCCAAATCCAGAATATACAACATGGGGGACCAGGGACATCCCTGTCTGGTTCCTCTACCAAGTTGCCACCTTTCAGAGATCACAGTTCCTGTCTTCACTCTCGCTAATGGTGCACTATATAGAAGTTCTACCCAGTGAAGATATCCTGGCCCCATACCGTAATTAGCTAGGGCCGCCTTCCGCCAGGGCCACTTGACCGAGCCAAATGCTTTGATCGCATCCAGTGATACTATCGCCATTTCGCTAGTATCTCCTGCGGTATGTTCGACCATTCGATGGAGTCGTCTCAAATTGTTCGAGACATTCCTGTTTGGGACATATCCTGTTTGATCAGGGTGTATTAATTTATTGATGACCTTCTTTAGTCTGTTTGCTAGAACTGCTGTTAAAATCTTACTATCTTGGTTCAACATAGATAGGGGCCTATAGGATCCGCAGTCACTACCAGGCCTATTGGGCTTGGGGAGTGGTATGATAACCACTTCGCGCAGTGATTCCGGTAGTCTCCCAACTTCATATGCTTCATTAAGCATTTCCAGCAGTGGGGTGAGAATCTCTGCTTTATATGTCTTATAAAATTCGCTTGGGAGTCCGTCGGTTCCCGGGGTTTTACACGTGGGCAGCTGCCTCACCACGTCTTCTAGCTCCTCTATGGTGATCGGGGCATCTAGCTCCTCCCTCTCCTCTACACTAATTTAGGGTAGTCCAATATCTTCCAGTATGTCTCCTATTTCCCCCCTGTTGCTCCCCGTCTCATCCCCGTACAAGCGTCTATAATATTCTGCAAATTCATGATTAACCCCCTCCTGCGTATCCACTATCTCACCATTGTCTTTCACTATTGTTCTGAATGGGGGCCTCGGAGTCTCGTTTTTGTAGAGCCACGCAAGGAGTCTTCCTGGTTTGTCGCCTCCGGCATGTTGCCTTTCTATGTATTTTTTATAGTTAAGATTACATAATCGCTCCCAATATCCTGCACATTTCTGCTGCAGGCCCAGTGCCATTTCTGTATCTGCCTTAGTGTTGCTGCCCCGTTCCAATACCCTCTCCAGTTCCATTTCAGAGTCCTGCAATTCGGTCAGAATCCCATTCTGCAGTCCTTTAGACTTTGCTATGGCAATTCCCCTCACTACTAATTTAAAGGCTTCCCAGAGTGTGCCCGCTGTCTTAACACTGCCAGTATTTATCTCGAAATAACTTATTATTTCCTCTCGCATATCTTCCCTGAATACGCTATCTTTAAGTGCTTCTGCACGCAATCACCATGTGGGTATCCTCCTCCTTGGGGGTCGGTATTGCCACACTAGCAGCAGTGGCGCGTGGTCTGAGAGGACTCTAGCTTTATATTCTGCCTGCGGTATTTCAGTCAGTAACTCCTGCGTGACAAATACATAGTCCAGTCTTGTATATAGGCCCTGTGGGGCTGCATAGTGTGAATATTGTCTATCCTGCGGATGACGTGATCTCCATACATCTGTCAGCCCAAAATCCGCCAGTAGCGCATGCAGTGCCTTTGCAGCCGGGGTGGGTCTAACTATTTTAGTGTCTGATCTATCTATGTTGGGGTTCAACACACAATTGAAATCTTCCCCCCACAATATTGCTCCCTCCACACTGCCACTGAGTTTACTATACAGGGTCCTAAAATATGCAGCTGTATCTTGGTTTGGGGCATAAGTATTTACGATGCAGATCTCTCTATTTTCCACCATCCCTTTCATGATCACCATCATACCATCCGCCTCTACCAGCGAGCTCAGCAACTGGAATGGAACATGTGGGGCCACCCATGTGATTACCCCTCTTGCATAGGCAGAGTATGTTGCCCCCACCATTGTCCCTCTCCACTTTTTTCATATCACTTCCAGTTTATCTCGCGTTAAATGAGTTTCTTGTAACATGGCTATATCCACTTTCTGTCTGCGCAGGTACATCATTACCTTGTTCCGCTTCAGATAACTATTGAGCCCCCTGACGTTCCAATTGACTATCTTAAGGTCTCCCATGGTTTGTCTCGTGTTCCCTGAGGTGTAGGCTCACCCCATAACTCTTCCCCAACTATAACAACCCACAGCACACAACCCCTTCTCCCCTCCCCCTGATTCAAAAGCTTCATGTGAAGAGGTAGTGGGCAGAGGTGCGTTGGGGTGATGAGATGTGTAAGGACTCGAGGGGACAGCCCAGGGTAGTGGGTAGAGGTGAGTGGGGGTGGTGGGATGTGTGAGAGGACTTGATGGGGCTGCCATTGGTAGTGGGCAGAGATGAGAGGGGGGTGGTGGGAGGTAGGCGGTCTTCTGGGCGTAGCTCGGGTAGTGGGTGGAGGTGAGTGGGGGTGGTGGGAGGTGTGAAAACTTGAGGGGCAGCCCAGGGTGGTGGGGAGGGGTGATTGGGGGTCGTGGGAGAATGGCAAATGAGCAAGGGCTGCTCTGGGAAGTGGGTGGAGGAGAGTAGAGGTGGTGGGAGGACTTGATGGGCCTGCCAGGTATAGTGGGCACACGTGAGTGGGTTGGTGGGTGGTGTGAGGAGCTGTTCCCCACATCAACCTTTCTTAAGAAGACAACAAGAAACATGTGATTTTCGATTTTGGATGAAAACTGGACCTTTCAATGATTGAAAATATCTGTATTGACAATACGATCTCAAAATCCATTACTTAAATCTATGCCAATCCATTGTGTTTGCTACATTTTTAAAGACTCATTCAATCTGCAGGGTGAATAGATTGTGGTAATACTAAACTGATTCTGTAGGAAACTATCACATCCTATGTGTGCCATTTCTGTTATTTGCAGATTTATATTATGTTACCAATCCTATCTTGACATTTAATCTAGTATTCCATTAGAGTAGATTTTGTTCTAAACACATTTCAGATTCTACATAGTAATTATAATTTCCGTTTGGTTTTGTCAACGTAGTAACCAAGCCTCTGTCCTTACTCCAACTGGCCAATTATCAATTGTTATATAATTGAATTATCAAGCATACTGTTATGTACGAGCACTTACCTGTTTTGCACCTCTCATACCCTGCAATGGGATGGTCTACACGCAGTAGAAGAGCTGCACAAAACCCCCACCCAGAGTGCATCCATGTGTGCAAAAGTGGATTCACTACAAGGGGCAGATATTACTTCTTTGCACATGCCACACAAACACACTTTGTATATTGGCCAATATGCTCTGTGCAAAGTCATTTGTGTATTGAGTTTTCATTTTGTGTAGTGGGCAAAATGCAAAATAAATGTATATGTGTCTCCAGCAGGTTGTACCCCTTGATGTGCAATTGATTGTTTTTGGGAGATGAAAATAGAACAACACAACCTCGATATCTTTTTTTAAATAAGGTTTGTTATATTATATAGTGGTATTCATCTCCATACTGTTAATTTACCTTGCATTATTCTACTTGATAGTTCTAATGGACCAATCTTAACAGAATATTCTGTAGACTGCAGTCCTGCCTTCAATCAATTAAGACATGTTATCCACTGTTTGAAAGAACTAACACAATATATCTGATGTGACAATCACACAGAAACTACAGGTGCCAGCCTGGGTGACGAGGTACAGGAGAAGGTAACATTATTGCCAATGTTTCTAAATGATATACATTTCTTTACGCAGATTGCCAAGTATGTTATGAGCAATCACCCCAGGTCAAAAGAAATGTGCCCCGTTAGCATTTTAGAGAAAACAAAGTAGCCCCTTTACTTCTTGTTTATCTTATATTATCTCAACCATCTATTTATAGCATTTGAGTTTTCAAACGCTCCCTTTTTTAAGCTGATAGGCTGGTTGGATCATTCATTTCTTTCACAAATTCCTAATTGTGAATAGTGTTAAAATGTGATGAACTGATCGAGAGAGAGTTATCCTATAGAATTAGCTTTGCATCTCAAAAATCACTTTACTGTACATTAAATAAAAAAGAAGTGAAAGAGGTCAATTTCCCTAACATGAGCTTTTCATTTTTATCAATGTTCGATTTTGTCATGAATTGAAAACGTCTGTACCGAATTATTTAATGGTATTTGATATATAACGCACAGAACATCCAGTGATGAGGCGTTGTAGAGCTCAGAGATAATTCAGGGTAGTATTGCTTAACCTGACTAGTTTTACAGAAGGGAGTGATAATAAACATCGCATAGGTTGCATTAACAATGACATACTCACAACATTAACATACTTTTCTAAGGCTAAGCAGTAATGTCAGCTATGGTTTACAGACTGCTGCTATATACTGGGTTGTGCTGTCCTGTGTGAAACTAAATATGTGTCTTGTGTCAGTTTCATGTAGGTACAGAAAAGAGCAGGAGGCAAATCTATTTTATTTTATTTTTTGTAATTATTGATTGAGGACCTAGCACTGACAAGCAGTGCAACACTGCACATCAGAGGTTAATGGAAAAAGTTACAACAGGGTTGTGTTTCATTATTTCTAAGCTAACAGAGCAGTATTTAGGGGTGTGATGTGAATGCTGGGGTGGGTTTGAGGGGTGCTGTTGTACGTGAAGAAGGTACTCCCTGAAGACGTTGTTCTTGAGCTCCTTTCTGAGTTGCATGTGAAAAAGCCTGTTTCCTGTGGTAGTTCCCTGTTTTGCATTTTTGCATCTCTAATCTGATCCGGTCTTGGCTTATTGTGGAACGTTGGCCACCAGAGATGGTGACATTGTTGGCCAGGTAGGAGGGAGCATGCAAGGCTACATCTTTGTGAAAGATGCAGCTGCTTTGGAAGATAGTGCTTGTAGAGGCATCCAATGTAGTTCAACAAGTGTGGGAGTAATGTAGTTGAATAAACTGTGGTTGTTTTAGTTGTTATCGTCGGCACTACCTTATCGCTAAGAGTAATTTGGTTGAGTGTTACTATTTAGTAAATACAGAGTGCTGCTAACCATAGGGAAAGACCACAACCGAGGCCTTAATAAACATTATGAGAACTAGATCTCCGTTTGTAAGCGCGTCTCGCATGTATCGTTAATAAGACAAGTCAGAATTATACTTTTGTTCTTAATTCTGTATTTAAGCAAAAGTTGTTTCACAGGTTAATCTCATAATTACATAACATACGTATTAACAATCATCCAAACTGTGGTGTTAGTAGGTTCAGTGACTTGTTTCTTATCCTGAACATCCTATGAGGCCATCTCATTTAGCTTATTGTGCCACAATTTGTATGAAGCGCTTACAATGAGGGATCTAGTTCTCGTAATGCAGTTAAATGTCAGGAGATGGGCTGCAATCTGGAGGACACTTCAAATTATGGCCAGGGTGGTGGGGGGTAGGCCAGCGAGCAGGGTGTTTTCACAATCCAGCTGAGCAAGGATAAGGGCATATACCTTAAAAAAGAAGCTATTGTCCGGAAGGAAGGGCTTGATTTTCCACAACAGAGATAGTTGTAACCAAGCTATCTGTGTTTCTTTTTCATTTCGCATTTTCAAGGGAAGGTGACTGAAAATCTGGAATCCCAGGAACTTCGTAGGTGATGTCAGCTGTGAGGTGAAGCTATCTAGGTTCATTATGGACAACCAGATCTGGATCTGGGTGTGTTCAGTATTATTGGTGAGAATTAATAATTCTGTTTTTTATTGGGGTACAATTGGAGGTATGTGCTGGATATCCAGGTTTGTATATGAGGCAGGCCTTGAGTTGGTGGAAGTCTCTAATGAAAGATCTGTATATTGGTGAATGTGGATGTGGTGGATTTCAAGGAGGACTCACAAGGGCTCCATGCAAAGCTTGAAGACCAAGGGTGAGAGGAAGGATATATTTTAGACTCTACAGCTTATAAGTAGTGGATGTAATCTCAAAAGTATCCGTCTGAATGAACTGATGGTGGTCTTATAGGTATTAGTTGACCCACTGGTGGATGATATCCCCAATTTCTATGTGGTTGAGTAATGTGTTAATGAGGGCTTCATTATCCACTCTTTAAAAATCTGCAGAGAGATCAAGGCATACCAGGAGGCAGACATGTTCATCATTAAAGATGCAGAGAGCATCATCTACCTTTTGGATGGTGGCAGTCTCTTTGCTGCATCTGAGTCTGAAGCCAGATTGGTAGGTGTGTAGGAGAATATTCATGTGGATGTTTGTTTGGATTCATGCAGCTGCAGCACTTTCAGGGATCTTGTCAAAGTAAGGGAGGGTGGTTGATGGGGTCAATAGTTGCTGAGGTCAGTTGAGTACAGTGTTATTTATTTATTTTTTAAGAGACGTGTATCCCATCTTGAGTATAGTTGGAAACGTTTCTTGTGTGCAGGGGACATTGGCAATAGCCAGGAAATTAATGGGTACTTCTGTGGGTTGGTTGAAGATGGAGTCTGGCAGCATGTCATCAGAGTAAGTGATACATTTTATGGAAGTTAGGGTTTTAGTTAATCAATGTACAGCGTTTTTAAAATCGTCTATTGCACTGTTTAACACCGGTCCTCATTACGACGGCGGTAGTCCATTAGTTAATCTGTCGAAATATCACCAAACAGAATTACTGTTTCTGCCACTTGGTCCCACTGATTTACTGCACAATTATATGTGGTGGTTGGTGTAAATCCCCATTTTTAGAATCCATAGTACTCCATGGGGATTTTTGCAGAATTATTGCTGGCGGTAAATCTACTACAGTAATTCTGATGATGTTTTGCCATAGGGAGGAGGTTTTACTTCCAACTTTTAGTTTTTGGTAATCCTACATCCAAACGTTATTTTGGGCAGTGCAGTAATTTGATGGTGGTGTGGCAATAACAGAATTACTGTCACATTATAGCTGTTTTTACTGCACCATCGTACTCGTAATGAGTCCCACATGAGGACAAATTCTCAAAACATGCATGATGCATTTGACATAAGGGGTGGTGGCATAGTGTGAGTTCATCTTTCGCAATTTGTGTGGCTCTGTGTCACATTACTAAAAAAAAAAAACAACATATGTCTCAGCAGAGCATGCCCTCCCATTATATTATGTACAATAGCTAAAGCCTTGCCCATGTAAAATATCTACATCGCGTTATTTGCACATCACAGCCTTTTTAGTCCAACCAGCAGGAAGGCTTCTGAGACAACTTCCATAAATGAGTTACAATTGTGCCCACGAAGACGGGTTTACATAGCACCGGTCAAGTCGATTTGCTGGAGACTAAACTCATTTCTACTTATGACTTATACAAGTAAGGAACTGAGGAGGTACAGTGATTTTTGCAGTCATATTGGCTAGTATCAGTTATCATTCTGTGATCTGGAATGACTTGCAAGTTAATTTGAGTAAAGAGTCCTTAGTCATGATGCTGGGAATGCATCTCAGCAGGTTGGGTAACTGTGACCGAGATCTCTTGTGTTGGAAACTGCCTGTAAATCGTATGTTTTTTGTGTGATTTGTTCTGAAAGGTTCTTTACAATTTAAATGTTTACACGTTACTGAAAAATAATCCTTGTCCATGCAAGAGACAGCTCTGGTGATTATATGTTGGGGTTTAGGGGGATTGGCTCTAGGTTTGGGGTTGTAAAGTGATTAGGTCTAGGAGCTAGTGGAATTAAGAATGGTGGGTGGCCCAAGTGTTTGGTTATAGCAGGGGTTATTGGGTTAGAGGCATATGGTGACTGGGTCAGTGATGTGGGGAGTACAGTGATCATGTTTAGGGTATGGAATGTCGAAATCGAAATAATATTATACCACCTATCGCATTGTTTGAATGTATGTTGGCCTACGCCAAGTTGTCTAAAAACATCGTGTAAATAGATTCCGCGGCAAGGTCTTGACCTTAATGTATTGTGTAAATCTCCATCTTGGATCTAGCCGCCATTTTAGGTTCTCTTGTAGTGTGGAAGTCACCCTGATCAACAAAATGGAGGCCGAATGACATTTCGAGTGGGATTCTGGCCGTTGTGACCTCCGCACACATGAATAAGTAATATGCCCGCAGGCCACTTGTTGGGGTCGCGAACTGAGACCTTGTCCTATCCCTGACCTATGTGTAAATGAACAACTGTATCAGCGGAACTGATCAAATGCATACATTATGGGATTGACCTGGCAACAAACCCTAGGTCTGGTTCTAAGAATGGTTAACCCGCGAGGGGGTTGGCCAGAGCTGGATAAAAAGTATTAAAACCCGAGTATCCCAATGTTCGGTCTCTCACACTAACACGGCGAACTACCGTTGATAGTTCGTTCTGTTACTCTGAGGGCTGAATAGCTATCGGTTTGTCAATTGACTTTTGGTAATTGTTGTATCTTTGAATAAAGCGCTTTGTATGTTCTTTGTAACCTGTGTTGTTGTGTTTCCTTTGGGCTTCCCGGCCTCATAACAATTTTTCTGTTTCCACAGGAAGTCTATGGGAATTGGGTCTGGTGGCGATATGGAGTTTAAGGTCATGTGGGAGCAATGAATATTGCACCTAACATGAGCAATGGGTGTTGGTTCTCAGTTTTGCCTGAGAGCAAATAGTGATAAGGACATCACTCATCTCCAGCATCAACTAGCCATCATCCAGCCCTGGATCTCAACTGCCTACCTCAAACTAAACTCACCCAAGACTGAATTTGTCTTCATGTGTCCGCCCACTAAACAACACATTCTCTAACCATGGTTCATTTATATGAGCCTAGAAGGATTTGATCCACAACTCTGGGACTAGACACCATTCTTAGGCTTCAAAATTGACAGCAGCATGTCCTTCCAGAAACATGTACCCAAGAAGGCCCAAATAGCCTGGCTCCAAATCTCCACCCTTTGCAAAATCAAACCCTTCATCCGGCTGCAGGACTTGCGAACCTGAGTGCAGGCCCTTGTAGTCTCACACATCGATAGGGTAAAAGCCCTCCTGACAGAGCTCTATGCTAGTTACTAGGCTCCCCTAATAGCAGTCTGTCACACTGCAGCATATCTGAATACCTTTGCACGGAATTGTGACCAAATTATCCCCATCCTACCAAAGTACATTGGCTACATATCCTATCGAGAATACTGCTCAAGACTGCATGTATCTTTTACAAAGAAGTCGTTTACCTGGTGGCTAAGCTCCAGATGTCTGGAGGCACACACTACTCACATAGCAAATCGACCAACCATCTTGATTCTCAAATTGTCCACAAATAGAGGACCCGCAACACACACTTGATCCCAGTGGTGGCTCGGAATCACCCAAAATTCTCCATCTTTGCAAAACATGGCTTTTTGACTAAGGACTAATTTCAATTGATATGCATACCAATGCACAGACCTCAACAGACAGTATCACATAACTTTTAAAAGATTCAAGCCCAAATGCTGGCAACCCACACTCTGTGCAGTGCTCCACTGCACTTGAGCTATGTCTGCCCTTAATGAAATTGCATACTGATGCACAGACCTCAACTCACAGTATTGCACTACTGTTAATAGATTCAAACCCAAATGCTGGCTTCCCACACTCTGTACAGCGCTCTACTGCCCCTAAGCTAGGTCAGCACTTTAAAAAATGCAATAAAAAATGTAATTGGGCCTTTTGGAGACAAACAGACTTAGGTCTGGCAGGGGTTATTGGGTTTGGATTTCGGTCTGTACAGGTAATTGATCAGGCTATACAATTTCCATCTTGGGGCTATAATTATTTGGAGGTTTTTACTGTTGGTAAATGTTTCTGTGTTGTGGTATGATATTAAGTCAGGGGGTTGGGTGCTACAGGGATTAGGTCATTAGGGGTGTGGGTGTTGGTCCTGCAGGGGCTATGGGTATTTGGGCTTAGGGGATTCAGTCTGGTGGGGACTATTGTGGTTTGATCTGTCTGTGGCTATAGGGATTGCATCTATGTTGGGATATAGGGACAGGTTTTGGGGCTATATGATTGCTTATCAGAGTTGGGAGGTATTGATTGGGTTGTCATGGAATGTGAAGATTACTACAGTGGGATTGGGACTTTGGAGAATGGGTTTTGATGGGAGCTAGGAGTATTTCATTAGGGGGCAATGGGTACTGGGTCTAGATGTGTTGAGATTTGGTCTGGTGCGAGATATTGTGCTGGGTCTGGTGGGAGATTTGTGTTGTTCATGGGGCAGTATATGGAAATTAGGTCTTTGGCTATGAAGACTGAAACTGGGAGTCAAGGCTATTGTGGTTGGGCCTAGGTGGCTATCATAATTCTGTTTGTGTGGTCCATGGGGCATGATTGTGGGCTTGGGTGCTATGCTGATAAGGCCAGGGATTGGGGGTTATGATGAATTGGTCTAGGTATGGGGCTACATGGAGCAGGGATGTGTTGATTAGGTCTGGGGCAATCGAGATTGGGTGTGATCATCAGGCATTGAGTCTCAGTGATATTGGAATGTAGTAAGTAGACTATGGAGATTGGCTCTTGGGTGGCTATTGTCATTTTGTCTTGATGACTGTGCTGACTGGATCTGTGGGCTATGGAGATTGAGTCATGATCCATGGTTAATGGATCTGATGGCTTTGAGCTTTGATGATTAAATGTAATGGGTAAGGTATTTGGGCAGGCAGTACTCCGGCTGGGAGGATAGCTCACGGATAACATGTTTGTCTTGGAAGCAAGACAGCACAAAGCAATACACTTTTGAATTCTGGTTCCATGCTTAGAGACTGGTCTCTGGTTTTGAGCGTGTTATAAAAAAAATGTGATTATACTGACTGGCTCTAGGTAGACTATGATGATTGTTTCCGGTGGCTATGGGGACTCTCTGGATATGCCTTCGAAGAGGGCCAATGATATGGCCATAGTGATTGTGTTCGGCTAGTCCTACATGCAAGAGTTCCTATTTGGCTAAGGCAAATGTGACTGCATTCACCTATTAAGAGGTACATGTATGGAATTTGGATATGCCTACAGTAGCAGTCTTGATAGGCCTATGATATCTATGTCTAGATTAACCTACAAAGAAGGGTCTGTGTTCTATCCGGGTGGGCCTACAAAGAGATGGTATCTGGATGACCCTGAATAGATCGGCTAGGAGGCAGTTATAATGAGGAACTGGATGCAACATATGCTATGGGGATTTGGCCTGGGGTTTCGGGGTTATTACTTTTGAGGCTATAAATATTTTGTGTGGAGGTGGGGGCTACTGGGATTTTGTCTGAGTGCTATGATGATTGTGTCTGGATTTGTTGACAGGGCCTAAGGTCAATTGTGTTTGGGTATAGGTGCTAATGCAATTTGAACTGTGTGGCTATTGTTATTGGGTCTGGTGTTTGTAGGTTAATATGGAAATGGTTGCTTTTGTGCACACATTATTTTCCAGGTGCACAACTATTTATCGAGGTTAGCAATTGTTTGACCATGTAGATACTGAGCTTTCATCTCTGAAGAAGGTTTGGACAGGAATTCCCCCCCTCTTCAATTCTTCACAAATCACTGTAAAAGATACTTCTTAGGCTAACACAAAGTTGTATGTGATTATAAAGAGTGCTCACCAAACATTCCAGTATTTCACTATCTGCCAACATACCTATCAAAAGTCCTCTTATGCAGCAAACAATGTGTATGAACAAGAAAATGCATTGTATGCTTTGTATAAACAATAGTTTTAGTTGCAGCTATTAATTTATTGACACTGCTCAGGGACAATGCAAAACATGTTTGATGCCATTGGAAAAAAAAAAACACACATGTATTACAAAAAACTAATATTGCTTATCAACTGATGTGGCTGGCAAAACATTCAGACTAATCCATTATTTGCCAGATGAAAGAATGGCTGACAAATAAAAA